>NC_083104.1:68435279-69049446 GCF_949774975.1 Lagenorhynchus albirostris
TTAGCAAGTTCACTTGCATATGAAGTCAACACACAAAATAAATTTTAATTAAGCATGCACAAAAAAAGAAAATGAAAATTTCAGAAAGATATCGTTTAGCACATAATTAAGAGAGTGTGGTATTTGTGTAGGGGTTGATAAATAGACCAGTGGAATATGGTAGAGAATGCAGAAATAGGCCAGGGACACTTGACATATGGAAAAGGTGGTATTGAAAACCAGTGATGAAGAGATAGACTTTGAAATAAGTCTTTCTGGTACAGTAGATGATTAATATTTAACAAGGGAAATTGGATCCCTACATATATAAAAATTGGATCCCTATAACTGTATAAAAATCAGTTCTGGGGATTAAAGGCTTAAATGTGGTAGGCAAAACATATATGGCTTTTAGAAGGTAATAAAGGCAAATATCTTTGTTCTCAGAGTAGAAAGGGACTTTTTATACAAAAATTACAAAC
Source organism: Lagenorhynchus albirostris (assembly GCF_949774975.1). NCBI lineage: Eukaryota > Metazoa > Chordata > Mammalia > Artiodactyla > Delphinidae > Lagenorhynchus > Lagenorhynchus albirostris. The sequence goes on from NC_083104.1 coordinate 68,435,741, forward strand.
TACAGAGAAAAGATTAATACACTTAAACAGGGTAAGAGAATATCCCTGTAATAGATACCATGGGATTGCTCATCCAGCTCTTATCTTTAATTACCTGCCTGTTGGATATATATACATTGTACAGTTCAGATTTGAACTGAGCAGGTCCACTTATACACAAATTTTTTTAAAATTAATTTATTGACTTTTTGGCTGCACTGAGTCTTTGTTGCTGTGCACGGGCTTTTCTCTAGTTGCAGCGAGCAGAGGCTACTTTTCCTTGCGGTGTGTGGGCTTCTCATAGGGTGGCTTCTCTTGTGGAGCACGGGCTCTAGGCATGCGGGCTTCAGTAGTTGCGGCCCTCGGGGTCAGTAGTTGTGGCCCTCGGGGTGAGTAGTTGTGGCACACGGGCTTAGTCTGCGGCATGTGGGATTTTCCTGGACCAGGGCTCGAACCCGCGTGCCCTGCATTGGCAGGCGGATTCTTAACCACTGTACCACCAGGGAAGCCCTACACAGATTTTTTAAAACTAAATACATACTACAGTACTACACGATATCAGGTTGGTTGAATACCTAGATGTTGAACTGTGGATATGGGAGGGCTGACTGCAAAGTTATGTATCGATTTTTGACTGTGTGGAATGTCCATGCCCCTAACCCCTGTGTTGTTCAAGGGTCAGTTGTGCGTGTGTGTGTGTGTATACATATATATATATAATTTTACAGTCTTTTGTGATACATCTCTAAGAAGGAGAAAAAAATAAGCTACAGACTGAGGGAAGATATTTTAACCTGTATAGCTGACAAAAGATTAATATCCAGCATTAAGAAAGATTTTCTTCGGACTTCCCTGGCGGTCCAGTGGTTAAGGCTCTGCGCTTGCATTGCAGGGGGCAGGGGGTCAATTCAATCCCTGGTTGGGGAACTAAGATCCCTCATGTCACATGGCGTGACCCAAAAAAAAAAAAAAAAGAAAGAAAAAGAAAGAAAGATTTTCTTCAAATCATTAAGAAATGCAAAACAATAATGGGATAGCATTCTCACTCTTGCCAGTTGGTAAGAATCGACAAGTCTGACAAACCACTGTTGGTAAGGGTGTGTAGAAACTAACCCTTGGTACTTCTTCTGTGTGTGTAAGTTGGCAGCACTGCTTCAGAGAACCGCAAATAAATCAAATGTATTAATTTGATTATATACTGTATGTATTTATACTGTATATGTACAGTATTTTATAGATATATAGAAAAATAGATACACACACAACAAATTTTGAACGAGCAAAGTACGTAGCGTTTGTGAATACATGCATAAGAGCAGTAGTTTAAAAACATGCATAGGAACCATTGACATCAAATTCAGGATAGAAGTTACCTCTGGAGAAGGAGGGAGTGTGGATCCAAGAGAGACATACATGGACTTGAACCGTGGTTCTAATATTTTATTCTTTAGGATGAAATCTGAAGTAGAATTGTTAAGATTTGATAGGTGGGTACGTGGGTATTCATTACATTATTCATTATAATTGCCTGACCTTTAAAAAAAATTAAACCCAAAGAACCACTTTTTAATCAAAGAGAAAGTTCTTCTGTGGATCACTCCTGGCTTAAGGGTTGAAGATGGTTGAGAGAAGCAGACTAGAGCACCAGGTAAATCCTAGAATGCCAAAACTATAGCAGAAAGCAGAGAAAAAGAAAAGGAAGTGGCTATCTCCAGTAGTTTTCCTCCATGTAAAAGGTCTGAAGTGGGAGTCCTGACAAAGATCAGTGCCGGGTGGAGGCTTGTGCCAGAGAGGCAAGCACTGCACCAGGTCAGACCTCATGCTCCAGACCCAGAGGGTAAGCTCTCCTGCCTCTCTCCTCCCTTCCCCCAAATCGCCAGAGGCAGCCATGCATCCTGCAAACAGGAATTTGCATTTGGAATGAGGAAATACACACATATGAAGAGATAACCAAGTATCATACAATATTTGAAGGCATTAAGGAGGCACTCACAAACAGCAAGGAGACCTACTGACCACTTAACTGATTAATAGAGGAAACCAAAGAAAATGCAAAAGTAACTAAGATTAATGGCTTCAGAGAGATTCAAGAATTTACCACATACAACCAATTAAAGAAAAAATAAGTTGCTATGAAAAGAATAACAATTGGAATAATCAGAAATTGAAAATAAAAACTGAGAAAAAAACAAAAAACCTCTCTTGAGTTGGAATATCTAGCCAAGAGAATATATTGCAAAAAGAAATGGAAAGTTTGAAAGAAAAATTTAAGGGCCATAGGGATAGATATATAAGTTCCAATATCCACATAATGGAAATTCCCAAAGGAGAGAGAAGAAAAAGTGTGTGGGGGGTAGGTGGGGGGAAGCAATAATAAAAGAAAGAAGAGCATTTCATGCAGTTGAAATTAATGAAGGTTTTCATCCTTAGAGAATAGACAGGAGCAATGTTCCCAATATCCAGGTCTTCCTTCCTGCTGGGTTTTGTAAGAAGTAAATAAACATCCTTTTGACCATTCACTGTCTCACCTAGTTTCCTGGCACTTCTCTCATTGCAACAAGAAAGGAACAGAGTGATCTGACCCAGACGGGGCATCCGTTATTTTGTTAATTTCCTCCAATATTATGGCTGCTTCACCCCCATCCCCACTGGAGGTGGCACATCAAGACTGAATCAAATTTTTGTCACCCTTCAGCATCCCTGGTGTAATGATGTGTCTATACTTTCATTTTGGCAGTGTACTATTTTCATTGTTTTGGTGATGATGTACAAATAATTAAACCTTTGTATATCACTGGAATTAACTAAGTCTTTGTAAACAGCCAGGTATGAAATTTACATAGATTGTATTTCAATATAAAATTGTTTGAGAGTGCTTTGGAGAAATGATTGCCGTCAAGAAGATATATTACAAAGTAAAACTCACCAGATAAACTGTTTTTCATACCAGGTCTTGCACAGTCAGGTTCTTGGGGCTGTTTTGATGAGTTTAACAGAATTGAATTGCCTGTATTATCAGTGGCAGCCCAACAAATTTACATTGTTTTGACAGCAAGAAAAGAGAGGAAAAAACAGTTCATTTTTTCTGATGGTGATTGTGTTGATTTAAATCCAGAATTTGGAATCTTCTTAACAATGGTGAGAACATAGGTTTTATATATTTTTAAATTTTTTATTGAAGTAGTATAGTTGATTTACAATGTTGTATTACTTTCTGGTGTACAGCAAAGTGATTCAGTTTTATATATGTATATATTCTTTTTCATATTCTTTTCCATTATAGCTTATTATAAGATATTGAATATAGTTCCCTGTGATATACTGAGACCTTGTTTTTATCTATTTTATATATAGTAGTTTGTATCTCTAATCCCAAACTCCTAATTTATCCCTCCCCCACCCCCTTGCCCCTTTGGTAAACATAAATTTATTTTCTATGTCTGTGTGAGTCTGATTTTGTTTTGTAAATAAGTTCATTTGTATCATATTTTAGATTCCACATATAAGTGATATCATATGATATTTGTCTTTCTCTGTCTGATTTACTTCACTTAGTATGATAATCTCTAGGCCCATCCATGTTGCTGCAAACGGCATTATTTCATTCTTTTCACCTCCTTGGTCAGGTTTATTCCTAAGTATTTTATACTTTTTGATGCGATTTTAAAAGGGATTGAAGAACATAGGTTTTAAATGCAATTTATTGGTTTAATTGTTACAGACTCAAATAAAAGTAAGCATGTATTAGTGGGTAAATGACTGACAATCCAGGGGTCAGAGTATAGTCCCTGTTATATGATTTTTTTTTTTGAGTAGTAAAAATAATCCAGACAGAAGATAAAATAGTGATATGTTAAAAATAAAGATAGCTACTCTTTATTGAGCACTAATTTTGTGTAAGGGGATGGGCTAAATATTTTATATATTGTATCAGACAGGGGGGAAGCTACAATAACAATCTCCCAAATTTTAGTGGTTTAAAACCTCAAGGATGTATTATTCTCTCATGCCCTATGTCCACTTCGGGTTGATGGTATCGGGTGGAGAGGGCAGGGGATGCTTTACATGTCCTTACTCTGGTACTGTCTCAATCGTTACTGGTTGTTATAGCAAAGGAAAAAGAGAACAAGAAGAATTATGCTCTGGTTCTTAGGATTTCTGTCCAGAAGTGACACAGGTCACAACCATGGGTTAAAACAATTCACTTGGCCACACCTAACTTTGAAGGGTCAGTGAGGTATAGTCCCGTAGTATTTTGTGTGACAGATATTTTATAACCAAGACACCCGAGGCTCAGGGAAATTAAAAGAACTTGCTCAAGTCACACAGCTAGAGAAAGATGTTATTGTCTGTCTAACATCAAAACCTGACTACTTAACCTCTACACTTGGCTTTTCTCTGACACTTAATAAAGGATGATGGAAATGCTTTAAAATTTCCAAAATAATTCAACAAGGTCCTATACCAAAGTATTGTAACAAATTCAGTTACCGTGTGATTGAGGGCAGAGCTTTGTGATACAATGTTGTAAAGACAGAAAACCAAAGGCATGAATAAATAGAGGTGTTTATAAATTGGAGAAGTGAAGTTAATGTTGAACTGGTTTTACTGATGCTTTTAAATGATCTCTATTCTGTTAAGTCTCTAAGTCGCAAGATAATTCAAGTACTCTGAGTTTTAAGTGTCCTGAGTGGATAAAGATAAATTATAGGAAGAAAAATCAGAAAATTTTCTGATAAGCTTTAATGTAAGCAAACAACCAGTTAAGCAGTTGGGAGTAAATATTAATAATCCTGACGTGATCAGTTATAACTCAGGAAATTAGATGAAGAAGTTTATTCAGTGTGATGCTGTGGCTCAGAAGAATTTAAAAGAATCTTAATGTTCCCTTTGGATTAAGAATAGTATTGGAAATATCAATTAGATAATTGCATTAGGCTGTGAATAACTGAGACATGAAAAATAGTGGCTTAACATCTAAGGATGTATTCTCTTAAGATCCTTCAGTGTTTCAACACCATCATGGTTTCCATCTTCAAGGCCACCTTATAACCCAAGATGCTACAGAAGCATCTCTGTTGGAGCCAATTGATTGAATCAACGGCCTTCAAACCTCCGTCAAGGATGTTTCATACACTGTGTCCCTTTGTGACTCACGGTGTAGAATTTAATCACACCAGCTGCAAGGCAGGCTGGGAAATGTGGTTTTAAACCTGGGTGGTGATGCACACAGCTTGCAACTGGGGTTCTGTGCCTAAGGATGAAAAAAAGGAGTATTGAGAGGCAGCCAGTAATGTTTGTATTCCCAGCACCTAGCAAGTTATCTGGCCTATTGACAGTGTCCAGTAAATGCTCAGGGACTGAAGGTTTCTTCATGCACTTTCCTAAAATGACTGCCTCCTCTTTGCCTTACTTGCCTTTGAACCCTCTAACTTTTCCCTTGGGACTTTTGGTTCTGACCTGTCCTCAGACTTTTGCTACTTATTAGCTTCCTTTCCACCTCTACTTTTGTCCTTTTCAATGTTTTTCTCAACATTCCTGTCTTTATTTCCCTTCATCCCCATGTTTTGTTTTGTTTTTTTAAATGGTACTTTGTCAGCCACAGAACTCTCTAATTCTCACTGCAAAGGATAATTGAAGAGATGAAGTAAAAATTACCTAAGTAAACTGATGAATTTTCCTTCTCTTTCGATAACATAGTTTAGATCATAATTACCCCAGTATTTATTCAGTTTTCTTTTCTATTTCCTTTTCTATTTTCTTAATAAATAGATACACAGATACTTAATTTTTGCTACACAGAGTGGTGTGTGTGTGTGTGCACGTGTGTGACTTTATTAGTATAACGAAAATGGAAATATGTAAGAGGGAGTGATGTGACATTAATAAATATGGATGGTCCAGTACACATTTTTGTGAAAATAGGGACATTTTATGAATCTAATGTTTTTCAATACCCTCTTAGAATCTGACGTAGGGATTTGAAATGTATTTGTATTCATGAAATGAAAATTATATCAACAGTTAAAATTAAATAATTTTAATTTTTAGAACCCTGGATATGCTGGGCGCCAGGAACTACCAGAGAACTTAAAAATTCAATTTAGAACTGTTGCTATGATGGTTCCTGATAGACAGGTATGCATCAGGATTTAAAAGCATAATACAGTTTATGTTCTTTACCTGTTTTTCACTAAAGTTGAAAAATCTTACTGTATTAATTTTCAGATCATTATGCGAGTTAAACTTGCAAGCTGTGGTTTTCTTGAAAATGTTATCTTGGCTCAAAAGTTTTATGTACTTTACAAACTCTGTGAAGAGCAACTTACTAAACAGGTAACTTTGTATATCTATTTTCCTCCTAGCAGAAAACTTGTTTTTTAACTTTGCAATTTTACCTTGATACATGCTAATTAGGGAGTTAAAAAATTCCTTGACTCTTTTCTAAAGTATATTTATAATTAATTTGACCTATTAATTATGTATTTTTATTTTATTTTATTTTTAAAAAATATTTATTTATTTATTTTATTTTTGGCTGCATTGGGCCTTTGTTGCTGTGCACCGGCTTTCTCTAGTTGTGGCGAGCAAGGGGTACTTTTCGTTGTGGTGCACAGGCTTCTCATTGCGGTGGCTTCTCCTGTTGTGGAGCGCGGGCTCTAGGGTGCGCGGGCTTCAATAGTTGTGGTGCACGGGCTTAGTTGCTCTGCGGCATGTGGGATCTTCCCGGACCAGGGCTCGAACCCATGTCCCCTGCATTGGCAGGCGGATTCTCAACCACTGCGCCACCAGGGAAGCCCCCTAATTACGTATTTTTAAAACTTCCTTAATTTGAAATAGCTACAGATTCACAGGAAGTTGCAAAGAAGTGTACAAGAGGTCCTGTGCACTCTTCACTCTGCTTCTCGCAGTGTTGACATCTTATAACTATAGTACAGTAACAAAACCAGAAGATCGACATTGGTACAATAAACAGAAATTACTAAGACTTCACCAATTTTTCATGCGCTCATGTGTGTGTGTGTGTTTGTGTGTGTGTAGTCCTATGCAAACGTGTAGATTCATGTAACCACCACCACAGCCAACATACACAACTGTTTATCACCACAAGGTTCCCTCCTGCTACCCCTTTATAGCCACACTCACCTCTCTCCCAAATCCGTATAGCCCCTTGTAGCCCTAATCTTTTCTACATCTCTATAATTTTGTTATTTCAAGAATATTACATAAAGGGAATCACATAGTATGTAACCTGTTGGTCATGCATTTTAAATGGTTGCCACTCAGACTATCAGACTGTATTGTTCTCAAAAGATACTTAAGGTGTGAACACTGTATCACACAGCTTGATCTTTCCAGAGGAGTGATCATTTTTCAGTCAAAGGAAAGGCGGGAGAATTGAGCTAATAAAACTTTGCCACTCAGCCACTCCAAAACTATGGTGTATAAGTATCAGAATATCTACATGTAATACATAGTGAGGCTACATTTAGAATTTTTCAGTTGAATAATCTTTTTTCTTTCTTTTCTCATCTTAGGTTCATTATGACTTTGGGTTGAGAAATATTCTATCTGTACTGAGGACACTTGGATCTCAAAAAAGAGCCAGACCAGAAGAGAGTGAATTAAGCACCGTCATGAGAGGACTAAGAGATATGAACCTTTCTAAATTGGTATCTTTCTTCTCTGAATTAATATCTCTTTCAGGATTTCGACCTGGCTGACAAGTGGGGGTTGGCTCATATGAAGCTGTTAACATTAAAAACTGCAGGGAAGTGGGACTTCCCTGGCGGTCCAGTGGTTAGGCCTCCACGCTTCCACTGCAGGGGGCACAGGTTCAGTCCCTGGTTGGGGAACTAAGATGCCGCATGCTGTGTGGGCGCAGAAAAAAAAAAAAAAATTGCAGGGAAGTTACCACTGAGCTGAGCTTTCAGAGGAAGGCAACCCCCCTCCCCCACAAAAAACGCCATGGCTTTGTATGACCCACATGGGCTGCAAATACATCCTTTTATCAGTTGTGTGCCATGAAACAGGCTTCATCAGTGGGCTCCAGCTTCCAAATGTCAGTCCATTATTCATAATGTTACACAGATTCTAAATATGAAAATCTGCATTCATAGGGAACCATGAAAGCTTTTTTTTGCTTTCTCTGTATGTGACTAGCTTAGCTATGTCTCTCCCAAAACACCAACACCACTTCTGTTTTCCAAATATGCCTTAAAAGTTTGCTGTAGAGATTATAGTAATTATTTAACCGATTTCATGCTTGTCACAATTACAGCCAGGTTGTTTTAAACTGGTTGACGGACAGGTTCATGTGGCTTTTATTCAGGGGCTTCTGTATGCTACATGTCATGTCCATGCCCTAGGAGTACAAGGTTGAGAGAGAAATGGATCTTAGGAGCTCGCATTCTAGTTACAAAACTAACAACTAACATCTGTGTAGTTCATGACTATCACAAAACCTATCCAGGGGTATTGTCTTGTTTGAGTCCTACAGCCACTCTGGGGGATATGGGTGCCATTTTCCTTATGGGAGAGGCACGTGTGTAGGACTCACCCATAATCACAGTCAGTTGATAAGCTGGAACAAAAGTCCACGAGACTTTCTGATGCTAAATCCTCTGCTCCCTCCAGAGTATAGCTCACTGCCTCCATTAATAATGGTACTCCTGAAACTTCTAGACGAGAGTTCCAGAAAGTATCCGGACACCCTCCCCCACCAGAGAATGGGAAAAATTCAGAGGGGGTCAGCAGTTGGGCATGGGGCGATCTCGGTATTAAAGATGTGGTAAATAAGGATTGGAGTCCATTTACTCCAACCGGCTGCTTTCAAGAGAGACTGAACGCTGCTCTGGTGCAGTTTTCCAGCCAGTGTTGGATGAGCCAGACATGCAGGGTTACAGATCTTTGCCTAATTTAAGTGAAGTATTAATACTCTCTTCTCATGGGATTGGAACTATTACTTGCATGTTTTTAAGGTTAGTGCATATACCTGTCTGTGGGAAGCAGAACATTCATAGGATAAAGAAATGAGATCAGACCTTGGAGCAGTAGACTGGAGAAGACCTTGAATGCCAGGGAACTTTGGGTGCAATGCTGTAGGTAATGTGGATTCCGTGGTGGTGTTTGGGAGAAAGTACTAGGGCCTACACATGTGGCTAGGAGAGTAATAAAATGGTTCTCTGGGCATGAAGTGATAAGTGCTGTGAGCGTCTGCTACAAGCTTCGTTGTTGACTGAATGAGTAAATTTGTTCTCTGCCACCTTAGATTGATGAAGATGAACCCCTGTTCCTCAGCTTAATCAATGACCTGTTTCCAGGATTACAACTAGATAGTAATACTTACGTGGAACTGCAAGCTGCAGTAGCCAACCAGGTTCAACTGGAAGGTTTGATTAACCACCCACCCTGGAATCTCAAGCTTGTGCAGGTAAAACATTTTTAATCTGTTATCAGTATGATGCTCAGTGGGTGTTGTTAAAGATTGTCACTTGAAGAGAAGAACTTGTGAAGTTAGTCTTACTGAATGTAAACGTTGAAACTAAATTAAAACACATCATTGCAAGAAGAGTCCTCAGTGAGAGGGGTTGGTCCCAGGGATGTTAGTGTGGATTTATACTAATCAAGCAGTTACTGAAGTTACTTACACCTGATGAGGTTAGGTTAGGTGGTAACCAGAATCTCGAGAACAGTTGGGAGGGGATAGTAGGTTATAAAAACGCAGGGAGATGGAATGACCCAGCTGGCTCTTGTGCCAGTCGGGCAGCATCTCCCACAGCTGGGGGCCTTCATAGGACATGGAGCCTGAGGAATCTGGGGGTGGTACTTTGCTCCTGCTTTGTGTGTGGGCATGTTCACACCTAAACTCAATCCTTTGCCTGTGTCTCTTGGTGTGTTTCTGTCCGTCACATTTCATCCTTGTGACAACCTACCAGTGATTTTACCAAGCAGAGCCGAGAAGCTATAGCAGCGATGCTGCATTAAATCCCCACGAGCCTGATGCATTGGGGGTATTTTCCAGGGCTTTTGGAAAGTGAAGATGCCGAAATTGTGCAGAGTGTTAAAAACTGCTTTTGAAAAAGAACGATTCTTTTTTTAACTTACTCTTCTTGCCACATTGTAAGCAGTTCAAGTGTATGAGACAGATCCAAATCTTACAAGGAAATATATAGGGAAAAAATCAAAGTGTTTTTCATCATCTATGTTTTGGAAACCATTAAACATTTTTAAAAAATTTCTGGGAAAACGTCATTTTACATGTGATATGTATACAGTATATTGAGTACTGAAATCTTAGTCACCTCATTTGGTGGGGCACTAGAATATTGTGTTTTTATTTAATGTCAAACACATTACTGTTGAGTATAATATGGCCAGTACTTCTGCTGCTTTTAAACTATGGATTACAGAGGTAATACATTTCTACCTAAAATGTGAGGAGAATAACTCAAATTTTACCTCTGATCAGCTGTGAGACCTTTGAATCGTTATTTTTATTAAAAGAAAAGATAGACAGGATATTGTAGTAGACACTGTCCATGTTCTTACTATGTCTTCTTGAATCTCTTTTACCATATCCATGCACCCCTTCCCCCGCTTCTAGAACTGTGATTCCAATCCCACATATATATACCACTCTCTGCAGGAGGGTTCACCAACCCCACATTTTTTGGCAGGCACAAAGCGCAGGCAGTGCATGGGAGTTTATTTTCCCCTGCTCCCAAAACAACCTTCTTTAGTTAAGGAGTTGTGGGTGATGTAGTAGGAAAGTCAAGCTCTCCTGCTTCCAGATGGAACAAACACAGAGGTGTAACTTAAGTTCGAAAGTGCCCCGCAGGGCCAGTCTTAAGTCTCCCTGCTACAGGATTTTGTCCTCAATCACACCTTGTTTGACCTCTCCCCATTTTGTCCTGCTTCCCTTACTCCATTAAAAGTTTCCCTGGTGAGCACTCACTTGCACAGGAATCCTCACCTCGAGCCGTGCTTCTGGGGAATCAGAAGGCTGGTGTGTGTGTAACTTGGGTCTTGGCTGAGTTGGTTTGTATTGCTGCTTTCTACCACCGGGGGGCAATATCACCACACAAACTGCTCCTTATGCATCAGCAAACTAAAATCACAAGGAACAGTAGTTTGAGACCCCAAAACTAGGTCCTGAATTAATTATTTCCAAAATGTAATTAAAGTTCCACATTGTCATTGCTTTATCACTTATATTGTTTTATAACGTGCTGCTCATTTGCTATCCACCTCTAGTAAGACAAAAAAACTTTTGGGGGGGGCATATTCTCTTCTTTTAAATAGTGAACAAGTTACTTTAATGAAAAGCCTATTTAAAGCTTTTAAAATTTCTGCACAAAACTTCTATGAATGTCATAAGTTACATTTTTCAATTGATTATCTCGTTGTGTAGTTATATGAGACGTCTCTGGTACGCCATGGTTTGATGACTCTTGGGCCCAGTGGTTCTGGGAAGACAACCGTTATAACAATCCTGATGAAGGCACTAACAGAATGCGGGAGGCCTCATAGAGAAATGCGAATGAATCCAAAAGCTATTACGGCTCCTCAGATGTTTGGCAGACTGGACACGGCGACCAATGATTGGACAGATGGGATTTTTTCTACTCTGTGGAGAAAAACATTAAAAGCTAAAAAGGGTACACATAAACTCTTTTCTGGTGATCATTCTTTTCCCCTGCCAGTTTATCAATAACACAGTATTGGTTTAATTTTCTGTTTTGATTATCTGCAGGTGAAAAGTGATTTTCTGTTTTCATTATTGGCAGGTGAAAACATTTTCCTCGTTTTAGACGGCCCTGTTGATGCCATTTGGATTGAGAACTTAAATTCCGTGTTGGATGACAACAAAACCCTCACACTGGCCAATGGAGATCGCATCCCCATGGCCCCTACTTGTAAGCTTTTGTTTGAAGTCCACAATATTGAGAACGCCTCTCCGGCCACGGTTTCTAGGATGGGCATGGTCTACATCAGCAGCTCTGCTCTCAGCTGGAGGCCAATACTGCAGGTGGGGACGACAGACCCACAGAAGCGCGTTCAGTGTATTTCCACGTCTCACTCTCTTATAAACAGAGACTCTCTTTCTTTGCTGCAGGCGTGGTTGAAGAAGCGTACTACACAGGAAGCTTCTGTATTCCTAAGTCTGTATGATAAAATATTTGAGGATATATATACATTTATGAAACTGAACCTCAGTCCAAAAATGCAACTCTTAGAGTGCAACTATATTGTGCAAGTAAGTTGTTTTCTTTGTACATTCATGACTTAGATGTGAGATTCCCCCCCCCCCAACACACACCACTCAGTTGCAGTTTAGAGGTATCTGAAATGGAAAATTCACGCAGTCCGTCAGAATCTTTTTGTGACGTGGAGGTGAAGCCTCTGAGAAGTTTGATTCCTATTAAAGATCTTATTGACGCTCTTACTGCCATCTCTTCATGAGTTTCACTTCCCAGGGCGGTATTGTCAGGGGAAGAGGAATGAACTATCTTTCCCATCGTCAAGCTTAGTATAGCCTTCCCAGAAAGAGTGTCCAAATATGAGAGTAGACTAAATAAATAAAGCTGGAAGTTCTACAGAAAAGCACAACAAAGAGCTGATGGCAAGCAGGAAAATTTGGGTGGCAGTCTTGGCTTTGCAAATTTACTACACATATTAGATAGGGAAAACCTTTGAACAATTCTCCAAGTATTTTGTAGAATTATGTTTTTCCCCCTCTTCTGTTTTTCTTATTAGTCTTTGGAAGAAACAGAACCAATCATAGATTTTTCAGAGGCTCTCCTGATTCTAGTCCATAGGTGATCTCTCATTATCCCATTCTAGTGCTTTGATTCTCTCTTAGTGTAAGGGATGTCAGTCAGGGAGGGTGGGTAGCTTAGAACTGATACGTGAGGCCCAAATTAAGTGCAAATCTTATCTTGAAATAATTTTGTTATGAAAGACAAAGGATATCTTACTGTAGATACATTTCTTTCTGATGCCATATGGGGTTTGGCACACTTTTTATTAGAGGGGCAAATAAATGTTTTAGACTTTGCACAACTTTCTGTCTCAGCCCCTCAGCACTTCAGTTGCATTGCAAAAGCGGAGACACAATGAACGAGTGTGACTGTGTTTCAGTAAAACTTTATTTGCCAAACAGGTGGCTGGCCCCTGGGGCACAATTTGCTGAGCCTTACAACATGTTAAAATAAATAAAATCTTTGATCTATAAAATTTGGAATACCCAAACTTTAGAACCAGAAGCTACCTTAGGAAACATCTAGTCTAGGCCTTTTGCTTTTTAGATCAGGAAACTGAGACTCAGAGATGTTAGTGGCATGAGCCGGGATACCTCCAGATTCCCAGTTTGGCATCCTTTCTGCTAGATCATGCAGTCTGCCTAAAGCACAATGGCCTTTCTTCTAAATGCTGCTAGCTGTAGGACACTGATCAAGCAATATCTGGAGATATATTTGTTTTCTTCTCTCTTTCTCTCCTTTTAAATTTATTATTGTTTTTAAATGTTTATTTAAAATATCTAAATACAAACCTTTATTTTATTGTATTTTAAATATTTTCAGTCTCTCAATCTTCTGGAAGGTTTAATTCCCTCCAAAGAAGAAGGTGGCGTTTCATGTGTCGAACATCTTCATAAATTATTTGTGTTTGCTCTAATGTGGAGTTTAGGAGCCCTTCTGGAATTGGAAAGCAGAAACAAGCTTGAAGCCTTTTTACGAAATCATGAGAGCAAGTTAGACTTACCAGAAATAACTAAGGGCACGAATCAAACCATGTATGAGTTTTATGTTACTGATTATGGTAAGCACAGTGACTTATACCTGAAATAAAATGACATTTTTTTTAATGGAAAAAAGATAAACTCTGTAAACTCTTCTGTGGGGAAATATTAAACCAATCATGAATAACATAATTGCTAATACCATTTTTAAAGGGCATATATGCAAGGAACAGTAGGATTTTGCATATGCGCCAGGCTGGGAACAGTTACAGAGGCTCTTGACTTCTCCTCCTTTTGCAGTGGTCTCAGTGAAATCTAACATAAATAAGTTAGCAACACTTCTTACAGCATCTATTTTCTCTTACTTGAAGAGGAAGGGTAGCAGTATAGAGAACACAGATTCTTCATGTTGCAAAGCATGGTAATTAATGCTCATGACAGATCAGTCTTAGAACTTCTCTGTTGGAAATGTCAGAATAAGCAGAGAATGAACCAAGCAGATGGGATCCTACTTACACGTCGCAGACTCGGCAAAGTCCAGTGCTGTCACCTCAGCCCCCTAGCCTCCTGTGTGTGGTAGGGCCCAGCTCACCTCTCCCTAAAAGAAACTAACAGTTAAATGCACCCTTAAATCTAGCTATGAATTCTCTTAGAATCTAGAGCCAATCCAAAGATGGTTCTTTGAAAAGATCGATAAAATTCGTAAATCTCTTACCAGAGATATCAGGGAAAAAAAAGAGAAGACATAAATGACCATGATTCAGAATGAAGGCAGGAACATTACTACAAACCCTAAAGACATTAAAAAATAAGAAGTGAATATTAGAAACAATGTTATGAAAATACATTTGACAATGTAGATGAAATGGATAAATTCCCTGAAAGACACAAACGACCAAACCTTATCAAGAAGAAATAGATATCCTAAGTATCCCTATATCTACTAAAAATTTTTGATTTATAGTTTAAAACCTTCCCACAGAGAAAACTGCAGGCCCAGATGACTTCACTGGTGAAGTACATCAAATTCTTAAGAAAGAAATAATACCAATTCATTCTGCATAAACTCTTCCAAAATATAGAAAAGGTAAGGAAGAAACACTTCCCATCCCACTTTATAAGGGTTTGTAAGTGTTGTCCTGATACCAGAAACAGAGAAAGACATTACAAGAAAAGAAAACTATAGACCATTATCCCTCAGGAATATTGACACACATTTCTTAATACAATTTTAACAAATGAAATTCAATAGTATATAAAAGGATAACATATTGAGTTCCAGTGGGTATTTATTCTAGGGATGGAAGGTTGGATTAACATTTAAAAACCAGTCAATGTAATTCACCATATTAATAGAGTAAAAACCAAACAAATTATATAGTCCTCTAAATCAATGCAAAAAGAGCACTTGGGGACTTCCCTGGTGGTCCAGTGGTAAGACTCTGTGCTCCCAATGCAGGGGGCCTAGCTTTGATCCCTGGTTGGGATCATGTGGGAACTAGATGTGGGAACTAGATCCCACATGCCTGTCGCAACTAAGAGTCCACATGCCACAACTAAGAGTCTGTGTGTCGCAACTAAGAAGTTTGCATGCCACAACAAAGATCCCACGTGCCGCAACTAAGACCTGGCATGGCCAAAATAAATAAATAAACATTTTTTTAAAAAAGCATTTGATGAAATTGTACATCCTTCCATGATAAAACAGTACACTAGGAATAGAAACTTTATCATTCTGATAAAGAATATCTGCAAAAAATCTAACATTATACTTAATGGTGAAAGACTGAATACTTTCTTCCCAAGATCAGGAACAAGACAAGAATATTCCTTTCTCACCACTTCTATTAGACGTTGTACTAGAGGTTCTAGCCAGTGCAATAAGACAGTAAATAAATAAACATGAAAAAACAAATGAAATACCTATAGATTGGAAAAGAACAAGTAAATCTCTATTTGCAGATAATATAACCATCCTCGAAAAACTAGTAAATGAGTTTATTAAGGTCACAGAATGAAAGAACAATATATAATAATACTTTGTATTTCTACATGCTCACAACAAATTGAAATTTTAATATACCATTTAAAATAGCATTCAAAAAATGAAATATATAGGGATAAATTTAACAAAATATGTGTAAGATCTGTATATTGAAAACCACAAAATTGCTGAGAGAAATTAAAGAAGTCCTAAATAAATGGAAAGCTAAATCACATTTACAAATCAGAAAACTCAGTTTTGTTAAGATGTTATTTCTCTCCAAATTGATCTATAGATTCTGTGCAATCATAGTGAGAATTCCAATAGACTTTGTTTGGTTGAAATTTATAACTGAATTATAAAACTTTATGGAAATGCAAAGGATTTAGAATAATCAAATCAATTTTTTTTTGCGGTACGCGGGCCTTTCACTGTTGTGGCCTCTTCCGTTGCGGAGCACGGGCTCCGGAGGCACAGGCTCAGCGGCCATGGCTCACGGGCCTAGCCGCTCTGCGGCATGTGGGACCTTCCCGGACTGGGGCACGAACCTGCATCCCCTGCATCGGCAGGCGGACTCTCAACCACTGCGCCACCAGGGAAGCCGCCAAATCAATTTTTAAAAAACAAAGTTGGAGCACTCATACATCCTGATTTCATTAAAATCTATTTGAAAGTCACTATGAAAATAAAATTCCCATTCCAGCCACAGAATGGGAAGAAATGTTTGAAAAATATATATCTGATAAAAGAATTTTATCCAGAGTACATAAAGAACTCTTGCAATTCATAATAACAAGTGGCCAGCCAATCCAAATTTCTTAAATAGGCAATAATTTTAAATAGATGCTACACCAAAGAAGATTTATGAATGGTGAAAAAAGCACATGAAAAGATATTCAACATGATTGGTCATCAGGGAAATGCAAAATCATTACACAGACACTAGAATGACTAAATTCTCATTAATTTAATGGCTAAAATTAAAAGGTTACTAATACCAAATATTGGAGAGAATGTGGAACAAGTGGACCTCTCACATCCAATAGTATATCCACTTTGCTAACTACACAACGGTACACAATATACAGCCAGTTTGAAAAACACTTCGGCAGTTTCTTAGAAGTGAAACATGCACTTAACCATAGAACTCTGTAATTTGCAAGGAAAGTTGACATTGAGGTTATTCCCCCAGTGATGAATGTTTGTTTTGCTACTATCAAATGTGTGCTCCTCTGCTCTCTTTCCAAGCATTCTGTATACACGGTAACTTTTTTGGTACAATTCTGAATCATGGTATCTTTTGGAAGATCTTTAAAATGGCAGTTAAATTCAAGAATGCAATACCAACAATGCAAGTCATTCAATTTAAATGGCAAAAGTATGAACATCTCTCATCAAGTTTGCATAGCCAGCAGCGATTCTGACATAATAGATTGAAAGGAACGTTCCAGAGATGATAAAATGTAAATAAAATATTTTTCTTAGAATTGATGAAAAGCACTTACAATAATTGTTATAACAATAATATCAGTCAGTAAATTAGCAGTGACTATAAGTCAGGAATCTGGGCACTCTATTAACACTAGTTTTAGGGCCAGGTTTATTTTTTCCCATTTCTCATGGCAAACATCCTATGTCCAGTAATCTACAATCCCTTTTTTGGTCTTTCCCATCCTTTTAGTTAATGTGATTTTCCTACTAGATACTAAACATGTTATTGGTTGTAATTCCATTTCAGACCAAGATCTCTCTGGATAAATAATTAGCAATTTAAAGCTGACTTTGTAAAGAGGCAAAAACATATTTAAATTATCAAATGCCACATACATTAGATAAGCAGATATGTTAACGTGTTTTACAAAAATGTTTTAAATGTTTATATATTTCTGTTAATTGTTTATAGCACTTGTGTTTTGTATTGAGATAACTTCTGAAGAATGCAGTTTTATTAAGATCAGCTTTAATTATTGTATAGGTGATTGGGAGCATTGGAATAAGAAACTTCAGCCATATTATTATCCAACTGACAGTGTTCCGGAATATTCATCAATTTTGGTTCCAAATGTTGACAATGTTAGAACAAATTTTTTGGTAGACACCATTGCAAAACAGCATAAAGTAAGTTTGATAGTTTTGTCGACTGAAAAAAAAATGCACAACCTAAAAGTTGAGAGTTTTATTTATTTTATGTTTTATTTGGTGGACATTCTTAGGACTTCAAACCTGGGACACAGCATCTCGGATAGCACTGAGAAAAATGTTCCAAAGAGGCAAGGCGGGTGGGGGGAAGCCAGAATATACAGAAGTTTTTGCAACAGAAGACCAGGTAGTTGGAGCACCAAAGAATTACCGTTAATGAAAAAAACCCCAGATACCTCAAGTTAAGGAATTTAGTGCTCTTCTGGGTATGGGAAGATACAAGAGTCTGGGCTCGCTGAAATCATCCCTTTGGTACGCACCTCAGCTATCTGGGGCCAGTATCCTGTGTTTTCTCTTCCTGAGTCTCCTCAGGGTGCGCCGTCTGGGTGGCTGTAATGTAATGGCTTGATGGCTGCAACATCCTCATTTACTGACATGGCAGGCAATATTTTAGTTTTCAGTTTCTTAGATGATTGCAAACCATGTAAGAAACACATCCCTTTTTACACCTATTGGTGGAAAAATTAAAGTACAAGGGGCCGGAGGTGGTGTCATTTCAGGGAAACCTATTTGGCAAATGAACTCCAGGTCCCAAGATTCACTCCAACTCAATCTTCCCTGAAATGCTGACTTCCAGCGTGCTAAGGAAAGTGGGTATCTGCTTACAAAGTCCTTCCAGGGGTTATGTGACTGCTCACCCACACTTTCTTCCAGCACTTTTATAGCATATATTTTACATTTAAATCTTTGATTCCACTAGCATTTATTTTGATGTAGGTCTAATCCTTAAAAGTAATCAAAAATTAGTTGCATTAGTTTATAGAATGAAAGAATGGCTACTAGAACCTTAATATATTTAAAACTAAACATCTTATAACACCTTTCAACATGATTATCCTACGATTGCAGGCTGTTTTACTCACGGGGGAGCAGGGAACTGCAAAAACTGTAATGATTAAGGCCTATTTGAAAAAATATGACCCTGAAATACAGTTATCTAAAAGTCTAAACTTTTCATCTGCCACAGAACCAATGATGTTTCAGGTAAAACTCATCACTTGCTGTAGTCATTATCATATTAAATATATTAAGTGGTTGATACAATAAAATCTGTTTGCAAATGAAACATTGATATATATATAGTTGTCCCTCAGTATCCATGGGGGATTAGTGCCGGGATCCCTGCTGGTATCAAAATCTGTGGATGCTCTAGTCCCTTACATAAAATGGGTAGTGTCTGCATGTAACCTGTGCACATCCTTCCATGTACTCCAAAATAACCTCTAGATTACTTACAATACCTGGTACAATGTAAATTCTATGTAAATAGTTGTAAATGCAATATAAGTGCTAAGTAAATAGTTTCCAGTGTGAGGCTAATTCAGGTTTTGCTTTTTGGAACTTGCTGGAATTTTTTTTCCAAATACTTTTGATGGAAGTTGGTTGAATCCAAGGATGTGGAAGCTGTGGATAGGAAGGGCTGACTGTGTGTGTATATATATATATATATATATATATATATATATATATATATATGTGTGTGTATATATATATATATATATCTCAAAAGAATTGGTGTTGAAGTTGGTATTCAGCTGTTTAACCTTCCTAAGGCTGACACTGAGGCCAAATCAAAATAGCATGTTTTGGCCTAATATTGAAGCTGAAGCTGAATATTGAAGCTGAAGCTGAACATTGGAGTGTCTTTTAATATAAATTAATGATTAATATTCCAACAACTTATTTTTTAAAGTTTGCAATATTTATTTTAATAACAATATTTACATATATTAAATAAGTCAATTATATTCTACTCTGAAAAGCATGTTCATCATTTTTAGAAATGGATTGAAATGTAATGCATAAGACAGACTATTTCCTTTTCTCTAGAGAACAATTGAAAGCTATGTGGATAAGAGGATGGGAAGCACATATGGGCCACCTGGAGGCAGAAAAATGACTGTATTTATTGATGATATTAATATGCCCATGATTAATGAATGGGGAGATCAGGTAGGACTAAAATATCTCATGTAAATGATATTTAATCAGTATTCTTAGTGACATATGAAAAGATCAATAACTGTCACTTTATTAAGCCTAGTAACAATTCTCAGTCTTTTTTGGCTTCTTGGTTATAGATGACGTTCTTCCTTCTTGAAATCCCTATATGCTACCCCCAACACTCCCTCTGCCTCTCTGGCTGCTTGATTTCAATGTGCTTTCTGGCTTCTTTCTTCCTTTCCCCAGGGTTTTATCTTTGTTCTCTTATTTCCCACTCTATATACTCTCTCCCAGGAGTACCTGATGTTTAGAAAACACTTTTTTTTTTTTTGGCTGCGCCGCACGGTATGCGGGATCTTAGTTCCCTCACCAGGGATTGAACCCGTGCCCCTGCAGTAGAAGCACAGAGTCCTAACCACTGGACCACCAGGGAGTTCCCAGAAAACAATTTTTAAAAAAACCCAAAACTCTGCCATGCACCACTGTCCTACTTGTGATCGTCTGTCATCCCCAGACTCACTCCCCTTAGAGGACCTCACAGTTGCTGCCAGGGTTCTGCCTGTTCCTGGTGGGATCCCCAACACGTCCTCCCACCACCGTCTACTGCCTCATCAACACCATCAATCTAGAGCCCACCAGGACCCGTCACATCCCTTCCACCCTTTATCCTGGTTCACCTCAGCCATCACCAGGATGTCAGGACTCCCAGGTCTGTCCGTGCTCATCCTGACACTAATCCCCATCAGTTCTGCTTGGCCCTTGTCTGGCCCCATCTCCTACTTTCCCCACTCCTGAAAACTTTCTGTGTGCCCTTGGCAGCCATGGTTCATCCACAAAATCCCCTGTAAATTCAGCTTCTTCTCCGAGCTTTTCCCTCACCTTCTTGCTCTAATGGAAACCCAGGATGCTGCTTTCCCTGCAGACTTCTCACCTGCAGGTGAGGGAGATGTCCTTCTCTGTTCTCATTGCCCTCTTCCCTGAAAACCTATCACTCTGACCTCACACCCACATGTTGTTGCAGTCATCTTGGACCCTTGGGTCACACCCGTCCCTCCCCGAAGATTTCAGTCCCCGGATGACTGTCACTCTCTCCAGGGCTGTCCCAGTCTCCGGGGCCAGCTTCATGGTGTGCACAGTGTGCCGTTGCAGAGGGATTCGCACTTCAGAGGAACTTGCATGTGGTTTAATGCTCTGCTGTCACTGTCTTGAAATTTCTAATAATGATTTTTGAATAGACACTTGAATTTTCATTTTGTCCTGAGCCTCACAAATTATGCAGCCATTCCTGCTTGTCATAATTCTCAGTGATGCCAAAAAATATCTACGTACATGATCTTGACCTCTTAGTTCCTTGACCTCAACTCCTCCAATGATCATGTCTTCCACTCCGTCTGAAATTACTCATTCACGCAGTCGTACCCTATACCTTGTCATTATCAGTAATTGTGACCTGTTCATTATCTCAGTTTCAAGCGTTTTATTCTCTGATCACCATGTCCACATTCTGTAGCTCATTCCCTCTACTACCCAGACTACAGATGGAGCTACCAGCCATTGTTCCTACCATCATTAGATTCTCCTTCATTTCTTCTTATTTCCTCACTTCCTTCCTTTCCAGCTAAAATTCCATAATCCATTATTATAATCACGGTAGCATGCACCCTCTACTCATTTGTGAAAGCCTTAACCACATTAAATCCTCGTTAAGCCTCTTTGCTCACCAGCCACCTGCACCTATGCAGCCAAACTTGGCTGGAGAAAAACACACAATACTGCTTAAAATCACTTTAAAATCATGATTATGGACCTCAGCTGAGCTCATAATACTACCCAGCAATTATACTGCGTGTTTTGTGTTATGTATCTTTATCCTGTCTATTCCTATCCTACATCTACATTCAGGTTCCTTTCATACCGTCTTTTTCTCAGACCTTGGACACCTTCATTTCCTTGCCCTCAGCTGAGCATGAAGTGCTACAGCCTTTTTCCTATTCCACTGAGGACACTGATTTTTTTTGTTCCTTTTTCCTTTTCTTATGATCCATTTACTGCAGTCAATTTCTGTGTTCTAGTGGTTACCCTAGACAGTACATCCTACATACGTAATCAAAAATAAAGATCATCTAACACTACTTTCCCATTTTGTATATCCAGTGACCTTTGAACACTTTAATTTCCTTTATCTTTCTCCTGAATTATAATTTTATTGTTGACTTGTATTTTAAGTCTATGCCTCTATTTTTATTTTTTATTAGCATAAATTATATTATTCACCTTTATATTGTGTTATGCCAGTTTTATTTATTTTTTAAAAAGTTTTATTAGACTATAGTTGATTTACAATGTTGTGTTAGTTTCAGGTGTACAGCAAAGTGAATCAGTCATACATATACATATATCCACTCTTTTTTATATTCTTATCCCATAGAGGTCATTACAGAGTATTGAGTAGAGTTCCTTGTGCTGTACAGTAGGTCCTTATTAGTTATCTATTTTATATATAGTAGTATGTATATGTCAATCCCAATCTCCCAATTTATCCCTCCCCCCATTTCTCCTCTGGTAACCATAAGTTTGCCTTCTATGTCTGTGACTCTATTTCTGTTTTGTAAATAAGTTCATTTGTATCATTTTTTTAGATTCTGCATATAAGCGATATCATGATATTTGTCTTTTGCTGTCTGACTTACTTCACTCAGTATGACACCTCTCGGTCCATCTGTGTTACTGAAAATGGCATCATTTTGTTCTCTTTTATGGCTGAGTAATATTCCATTGTATATATGTGCCACATCTTCTTTATCCATTCCTCTGCTGATGGACAATTAGGTTGCTTCCATGTCCTGGCTATTGTAAATAGTGCTGCAATAAACACTGGGGTGCATGTGTCTTTTCAAATTATGGTTTTCTTCAGATATATGCCTAGGAGTGGGGTTGCAGGATCATATAGTAGCTCTATTTTTAGTTTTTTAAGGGACCTCCATACTGTTCTCCATAGTGGCTATACCAATTTACATTCCCACCAACAGTGTAGGAGGGTTCTCCTTTTCTCCACACCCTCTCCAGCATTTATTGTTTGTAGATTTTTTTTGAGGATGGCCATTCTGACCAGTATGAGGTGATACCTCATTGTAGTTTTGATTTGCATTTCTCAAATAATCAGTGATGTTGAGCATCTTTTCATGTGCTTTTTGCTCATCTATATCTATTTTTAAAGTGAACTCCCATGAGGCATTATTTTTTACTGTTTTATATATTCACTCTTTGTTTGCATTACACACTTATTTACCACTTTTTTTACTCTTTATTCATTCTTAGAACTTCCTTAGGAGAAAATCTTTTAGTGACAAACTCTTAGTTTTTTTGTTTGTTTGTTTGGTCTGCAGAAGTCTTTATTTCATCCTCTTTATTTGAAAGACGTTGCTGGATAGAAAAATGTAGGTTGGCAGTTATTTTCTTTCATCACTTTAAATATATGATTCCTGTCTTCTGCTTTCCTTGTTGCTGTTGAGAAGTCAACTACCACTTAGTCATTGCACCTCTGAAATTAATCTGCTTTTTCTCACTTGTTGCCTTACTTTCCTGTAATTTTTTCTTTTTCAAATTATGTTCCTTGGTGTAGATTTATTTGTATTTTTTTTGCTTGGGATTCACTGGGACTCATGAATCTGTGGTTTGGTGTCTTGTGTCAGTTCTAGAAAATTCCCAGTTTTTACCTCTACAAATATTGCCTCTGCCTCACTTTCTTTCCCTTCTTATCAAACTCCAAATGTATATTAGACTTTCTTCTTTGCCCTCTATGTTTCTGCCCTCTTTTTCTATACTTCCCAACTTTTTCTCTCTCCAATACTTAGTCTAGATAATTTCTCCTCTCCTATCATCCATCTCACTAATTTTCTTCTCTGCTTTGTCCAATCTGCTGTCAAATTCATCCACTGAGTTTTAATTTCAGTTGCTATTTGATTCTTATTTTCTTTCAAATGCGTTGTCATTTGTATTCCTTGCATATATTTTCAAATCATTGTCTATTTCTTTAAACATGTTTAGCATAGTTGTTTTAAAGTCTATGCCTGTTAATTTCAGCATCTGAAGTCTACATGGGTCTGTTTCTGCTCTCTGTTGTTTTAATAGTTCTTGTTCACGTTCAACCTTTCTTGTTTCTGTAAGTACCTTTGACTGCTTGCCAGGTCATTGCCCTTAAAAAATTATCTGTGGCTGTTTCTTAAAGCCTAAGATGAATGTGTCCTCAACCAGACAGGTTTGAGTTTTCTTCTGTTAGATCCTTAAGCGCTTATTCAGTCAGGATTATCTCAAAGCAAGGTTAATATTTGAAAGTCTCTGGCCCACTTAGGCTATGCACACCCATGGTGCAATTCTGTGCAAGTGTCATTCTGAGGCTACAACCTCCCAGGGAAGACTTCTTTTTCTTTCCCTTTTCCTCTCCCATTCATTAGGGATCCAGGGCAGATAGACCTCTCAGCAGTTCCTGTAAGGTGAGGAGAGAGGAGGCATATTTAGATATCATCTATAAGATGAAAAGATCCTGAATTCAGACTTTTTAAATCCAATTAAGGATGTCTAGTTGGATCTCAAACTTAACATGTCCAAAACTAAATTCCTGTTACTCCCTAAACCTGCTCCTCCAACAGTCTTCTCCATCTCAAGAAATAGCAACTCCACATTCAGCCTGTTAGGAAATCATGTCGGCTCCATCTTCAAACTACATCCAAGATTTGACTGCTGCTCATCACTCCATTGCTAACACCTGGTGTGAGCCACCATCTGTCTTCTTGATCATTACACATCCTTCCTCATTGTCTCCCCATTTCCCTTGCCCCTCTCAATCTATCCTCATATCAGCAACCAGTTAAAACATGCGTCAGGGGACTTCCCTCGTGACGCAGTGGTTAATCCACCTGCCAATGCAGGGGACATGGGTTTGATCTCTGGTCCGGGAAGATCCCACATGCTGTGGATCAACTAAGCCCGTGCGCCACAACTACTGAGCCTGCGCTCTAGAGCCTACGAGCCACAACTGCTGAGCCTGCATGCCGCAACTACTGAAGCCCGCGCGCCTAGAGCCCCTGCTCCGCAACAAGAGAAGCCGCCACAATGAGAAGCCTGTGCACTGCAACAAAGAGTAGCCCCTGCTCGCCACAACTAGAGAAAGCCCATGGGCAGCAACAAAGACCCAACACAGCCAAAACAAACAAAGAAACAAACAAAAAATGTGTCAGATGGTGTGTCACACTCCTCTGCTCAAAATCCTCCCGTGAGACATGTAGCATATAAATGCCAAAATCCTTCCTGAGATCTAAAGACCCTATACTGTTTGATATTATCTCCCCATGATTCTCCAACCACATTTACTGATCCTTGTACACACTGGGTATAACATTCACTCAGAGTCTCTTCATTTGCTGTTTCCTCTGCCTGGAATGCTTTTCTCCTAGATACCTGAGTGGTTTGCTTTCTCACTTCCTTCAAGTCTTTGGTTATATGTCATGTGAGATGAAGCCTTTCCTGCTTCCATATTCAGTTGCATCCCTGAGCACTGCCTATTTCCTTTCTCTGCTTTATTTTCTCCAAAGGACTTATACCATTTTATTTACACACATACATACATACAGACATGCACGTGTACATTTTCTCTCCCATCACAAGAACGTATGCTCCATGAAGACAGGGATTTTTGTCTATGTTACAACAGAGCCAGACACAGAGTAGTGATTGATTAAATGTTTCTTGAATGAAAGAGTGTCATATTACAGGGGCTTGTGTTTCTTCCACTCAAAGATGCCCAATAGGAATTTGGATATACAGGTGTGGAGTTTAGAAGAGAATCTGAAGCTAGAGTTACAGAGTTGAGATTCTTTAGGATTTAGGGTTGAGATGGCATCCCCTGAAATAGAAAAGAGCCAAGGATGGAACCCTGTAGAAGAGTTACATTTGAGGGATGAATGGAGAAAGAATGGCTTGGGAAGTGATCCAAGGTCTCCAGATGAGCCTGGAAAGAACTGAGCCTCTAAAAACAAGAGAGGAAAAAATTTCAATACGGAGGGAATGTTAGCAGTGGTAGAGGCTACAGAGAAGAAAGATAAGGATGTAAAATCCAATACCAAAACATTCAGGAGTAAAACTATCCCATTTTCTGATTTAAGGTATTTTAAACAGTTGAATGTGGAGTGTGAAAGAGGTAAAAACTATAGTAAAACTTGTAACTCTGAGAACTCTTGTAATTGTACCACATATTCTGTAATTCTCCTATCTAGATTTATCAGCGTGGTAAAGAGCGCATTGGATTTGCACCAGACATATTCAACTTACAGTTTAGGGTTTATGGGTGGTATCATTTAAGTCAAATTGCCTTGAAGGCAACATTCACAAACACTTCATTGATAAAAGTTGAGCGTTTTCTTCTGATCTCATCTGTACTATTTTATAGGAGCTTTGGAGGAAATGATAGTGATGTGTTACTAAAATGTTACTATATAAAATTCCAGATAACTAACGAGATTGTGCGACAAATGATGGAAATGGAAGGAATGTACAGCTTGGATAAGCCTGGAGATTTCACTACTATTGTTGACGTACAGCTCATAGCGGCAATGATTCACCCTGGAGGCGGTCGAAATGATATTCCACAACGTTTGAAAAGACAGTTTACTGTGTTTAATTGCACATTGCCTTCAAATGCTTCAATAGACAAAATTTTTGGTATGACTATTCTTGATGTTTAATTTTTTATTGCATTACATAATGGACATAAATCATGCAAAACCTTATTTAAGAGATAAAAAGGCCCTGTCAGGAGTAGGGATTAAATATCCGAAATGGAGAGCTAAATACCAGGGACTAAATACTAAGAAGACTCATGTTTATAGCCTATTGTAAGACTCAGGGATATTTAGAAATAGCCTTGTTGAGGGTTGGCTTTAGAGGTAAGTAAACCTTTGTGTTGTGGTTTTCTTGGCACAATTAATCAGAGAAATTTGGGCTAATGAATGATAGCCCATTGATCAGAGGTTAACAACATAATATACTAAGTCAAATGTAGCACTTTGCTATGTTAATGAAAATGATATTTTGACACCAAATTTAGGCTCACATAAACCATTCCATTAAAATTATGTACATGAAGACATATAAGAGAAACTGACCCATGCGTATGTGATCATTAATTATTTGACATAGCAAGTACTGTAGATCAGAAGAGAAAGGCAGACTTTCAAGAAATGGTACTGGGATATTTAGTAATTCTTATGTGAAAATAATTGAAACTGGACCCCTACCTCACACCAAGCATAAAATCAATACAGAAGGATTAAAGATTTAAATATGGAAGGCAAAGCTGTAAAGCAATGGAAGAAAATATAGGAAAATATCAGAATGATCTCTGGGTAGGAAAGAACCTCTCAAATGAGACTCAGAAAGCATAGACCATAAAGGAAGAAAATGATAAATTTGACTAGATTAAAATTAAGAGCTTTTGTTCAGTTAAAAAGCAACATTAGGGCTTCCCTGGTGGTGCAGTGGTTGGGGAATCCGCCTGCTAATGCAGGGGACATGGGTTCGAGCCCTGGTCCGGGAAGATCCCACATGCTGCAGAGCAACTAAGCCCGTGTGCCACAACTACTGAGCCTGCGCTCTAGAGCCTGCAAGCCACAACTACCGAGCCCACATGCCATGACTGCTGAGGCCCGCGTGCCTGGAGCCTGTGCTCCGCAACAAGAGAGGCCACTGTGATGAGAGGCCTGCACACCGTGGCGAAGTGTGGCCCCCACTCGCCACAACTAGAGAAGGCCTGCGCACAGCAATGAGGACCCAATGCAGACAAAAATAAATAAAATAAATAAATTTATATTTTAAAAAAGCAACATTAAAAGAGTAGAAAAAAGACAAGTTGCAAAGTGGAAGAAAAAAATTTCAACACATGTAACAAAGCAAAAAACTCAGTAATCTGAATACTTCAAGAAATCCAAAGAATCAATCAGATAAAAAGCAAACATCCTAATATAAACATGGGCCAAAAGCCAGGCACTTTAAGAAGAGGAAACCATATGACTAATAAACAAAGGTAAAGATGATAAACATTAGAATTCAGGACTATGGAAATTTAAAACACCAGGAAAAAAACATTTTATAACCACTAGATTTGCAAAAATGAAAAATTCTGACAAAAAAATCAGGCATTGGTGAAAATGTAAAGCAACTGAGACTCTCTCCCCTGCTGGTGGGAGAATAAATTGCTACGAGCTCTTCATAATGACTGGACATTATTACTGGTAGTAGAACATGTGCACACCCACCGCCACTCCACTTCCAAGTATATACCAGTTCACCGTTTTCTTCCTTTATGGTTGTGCCTTATGAGTCTCATTTAAGAAGTCCTTTCCTACCCAGAGGTCATACAGTTATTTGCCTATGTTTCCTCCCAAACGTTATATAGTTTTGCCTTCCGTATTTGAGTCCTTAACCCATCTGTAGTTGATTTTTCACATGTGCACCAAAAGACTTACACAAGAAGGTTCTTAGAACAGTGTTCCTGACAGCAAAAACCTTGAAGTAACCCAATTATGTATTGACAGTAAAGTCGGATAAATACATTGTGGCGTGGGTGTACCGTGTAGTGCTCCAGAGCAGTGAATGTGAACAAACACAGCTACATGCTTCAACATGGATGAAGCCCAGAAATACAATGTTAAGAGAAAAAAAGCATCACAGAGGAACATATAACATGATTCCATTAAATTAAATTTCAAAAACTAAAGTTAAAAGGAAAAGGTTAAAGTTCAAGAACGTAAGTGCCAAAGCTTTTTTTTGGAAAAGCGAGTTACTGATTCTCACCAAGTCAGCGCCCTGTCTACCTCTGGAGGGAGGAGGGATTGGACAAAAGAGGCTTCTAATGTACTCGGACAATCTTGTATTCCTCAGTCTAGTGGCTGTACCTGAGTGTTTGATTATTTGTTAAACTTTTATACACTCTTTGATATGATTAATATTGAAAATGAGATATGGAAACAAACCAGAAACCGAGGCTCAGAGAAGTAAGATAACTGCCTAATTAAGGCCATATAGCTAGTGCATGGCAAACGTGTGATGCTGATTCTGTTTTCTGATTCCACATCCCATGCTTCATAAATAACACATTTGTGCCACAGGAAGCTGGAGGTCTAGAATCATAGGATTTCAGGAAGCAAAAAGGCCTTACAGGCATCTAGCACAACCACCCATGACCTTGGATAATTTCACGTTCCCTCAAGGCTGCTCTTCTTTGGTCTATGTGAATGAAGCCCAGTTTCTTTAGCTGACCCACCCTTCATAAACCTGCTATGCGTCTCTGAGCAGATATTCGTATTCATTTTCCTCTGAAAATACCATGCTCAGAACTGAACATACTGCTCAACATAGAGTCTCACAGGGACGAAGTAGAGTTAAATCTGTTTTTGCAGTCTAACACCAAACACATTTTGGGACTTCAGGAACAGTCTGTATAACACAGTAGTTCCTGAGGGTGATTATGTCAGATTGTCACTGTGTTGGGTGTTTCCTAGGAACCATTACATCACCACCCAGGCCAGTGTGTTGGCTGACTGCAGGTCAGGAGATATGGGGGTCCTGATTTCACTTCTGTCAACAACCAATCTGAGTGAACTTGAACAGTTTGCTTTACTTGTCTGTGCCTGGTCTCCTTATCTGTAAGATGAGGAAGTAGTCTCTAAGTTCTTTTCCAGCTCTTCTACTCTTCAGACTGAGGGCTGTTTTACAGGTTCCAGAGCCAGGTTTCCTGGGTTCAAACCTCAGATTCACCCACACACAAGGTGGGTGACCTTGGGCAAGTTACTAAACTCATAATAAAATGGGAATAATAATAACCTCTAGGTCCATCTGTGTTGTCACAAATGGCAAGTCATGTCAGACAGAGAAAGACAAATACCTATGGTCTCACTTATACATGGAATCTGGAAAACAAAACAAACGAAACAAAACAGAAACAGACTCATAGATACAGAGAACAAACTGGTGGTTGCCAGAGGGGAGGAGAATGGGAAAATTGAGTGAAATAGGTGAAGGGGATTCAGAGGTATAAACTTCCAGTTATAAAATAAATAAGTCACAGGGATATAATATACAGAATTAGGAATATAGTCAATAATATAGTAATAATTTTGTATAGTGACAAATGGCTACTAGACTTACTGTGGTGATCATTTCTTTAATTGAGGTATAGTTGATTTGCAATGTTGTGTTAGTTTCAGGTATACAGCAAAGTGCTTCAGTTATACATACATATATATCTATTTTTTTCTGTTTCTTTTTAGGTTATTACAAAATGTTGAGTATAGTTCCCTATGCTATACAGTAGGTCCTTATTAGTTATCTGTTTTATATATAATAGTGTGTATATGTCAATCCAAGTCTCCCGATTTATCCCTCCCCACCATTTCCCCCCTGGTAACCTTAAGTCTGTTTTCTGTTTGTGTGGGTCTATTTCTGTTTTGTATATAAGTTCATTTGTATCATGCTTTTTAGATTCCAATATAAGCGATATCACATGTTATTTGTCTTTGCCTGGCTTACTTCACTTAGTATGGTGATCTCTAGTTCCATCCATGTTGCTGCAAATGGCATTATTTCATTCTTTTTGATGGCTGAGTAATAGTCCATTGTATATATGTATCACATCTTCTTTGTCCATTCATCTGTCAGTAGACACTTAGATTGCTTCCATGTCTTGGCTATTATAAATAGTGCTGCTATGAACATTGGGGTGCATGTATCTTTTCGAATTGTGGTTTTCCCTGGATAAATGCACAGGAGTGGGATTGATGGATCATATGGTAACTCTATTTTTAGTTTTTTAAGGAACCTCCATACTGTTCACTATAGTGGCTGCACCAATTTACATTCCCACCAACAGTGTAGGAGGGTTCCCTTTCCTCCACACCCTCTCCAGCATTTATTATTTGTAGACTTTTTGATGATGGCCATTCTGACCACTGTGATGGTTTAAATTTGAGTCACTATGTTGTACACCTGAAAATACCAAAATATTATATGTCGACTATACTTCAATAAAAATATAAATGAGAAAACGGGAATAATAATAATATCTACCTCAGATTCTTTCTCATAGGATGTTGGGAGGATTAAAGGAGTTAATACATATAAAATGCTTATCACTGCATACTAAGCTTTGCTAGCCCCACTGCTGACTGCCAGTCTTAGCTGATTCCTTGAGAGAAATTCTTCACATCACCTAGCTTAGTCATCTTGTAATGATTTATTCACTGGGATAAACATGTACCTTGTGATCTTATAGTAAGCTCATACCTTCAATCTTGTTTATTTTTCAGGAGTTATTGGCTGTGGGTATTTTGATCCTTGCAGAAAGTTCAAACCCGAAATATGTGAGATGATTGTGAATTTGGTTTCAGCGAGCAGAGTGCTGTGGCAGTGGACTAAGGTACAGAATCATCCGTTGTCAATAATCAGAAAAAAAAAGTCAACAATTATTCAGCCTAGTTCTCACCTCATGGCTCATGAAGTTATCATCACATCATGGGTAGTAGTGTTTTTCTGGAAAAGACAAATTAGGTGCTGAAGTAGATTTATGACACCTTTTCCTTCCAGGGAGCAAATATTCTGACTGAATGATGCTTTCCATATATATGAGATATTACTGTAAACCAGACACGGCATCCAGGATAAAGTAGAGTTTTGCTGAAATGAGAACACTGCTTTTCCACTTGTTACTCTGATTTGTAACTCTTTGTATGTCTGTCTTCCCTACCTGCTGCCAACAGCCAAACTGTGTCAGACACTCAGATGTTCACTGACTGAGGGAATACATGGATTTCCAGATATTCTTAGCTAACCAAGACTTAAAGTCCAACTTGTGGATTTCTCTGAGGTGGAGCATGAATTAGTAAATGGATGGAATGTACTCAACAGAATAGTCTAGATTTTAATACAGAGGTCAATGCCCTAAGTAAAACTCAGTAAGCATTGAGGCTGTCACCAGATGTCTGAAGGCAGACTCATGAAAAAGCAATTAAGGGTAGGTCTGAGATTTGAAAAAAAAAAAAAAAACACAACAAGATTGATATATTTGCTAAAAAAAATTGGTGAAGGAGATGAGGATTAATTGTCATAGTTCACTATACATTCATTTGGCCACTTACACACCATCTGGGCATAAGCTTATGTCCTGGGGAAGCTCCAGCATGGAGTTTCAGAAGGTCTGAGTGTCTGAGATAATTTTCTGTGGTTAGGTCCATCTATTTTCCAGTGGGGCTATTGTTCAATTTACTGTGCCCATATACATATTTTTCTGGAAAGCTTTGGCCTTCCTGGTATCTTTCCATCAAAGCTTCTTTTGTTTTATGAATGTTTATCAGCTTCACTTCCTCACATTTCTTTACCTCTTTAACCCGTTTTGTACAAGTTTTCATTTCCACTGCTCTCATCAAGGTCACCAAATTCCTCAGTCTTGCCAAATCCAAGGGTTGGTTTCTTCTTCCTCTGACTTGACTGACTTGACGTAAATGATCCTTCTAAACACTTTCTTCACTTGGCTTCAGAAGGGCCTCTTGCTCTTGGTTTTCATCCTACCTCACTGGCTACCTTTTCTAAGTCCCCACTCTTTCCCCTCCTCTAAATACTGGAGTGCACTTGATCTCCATGTTGGGACCTCATCTCTACCTCCATTCGTACTCAGGTAGCCTCATCCAGCTTCATGGCTTTAAACACCATCTCTGTGCTGATGAGTTCAAAGTCAGCACTTCCATCCCAGGCCTCTTTGCCCGGCTCCAGACTTGTTTCTTTCTTTTTAAAAAATTTTTTAGCCTCACTGCACAGTATGTGGGATCTTAGTTCCCTGACCAGGGATTGAACCTGCGCCCCCTGCATTGGAAACGCAGAGTCTTAACCACTGGACCCAAGCCTGGGAAGTCCCCCCACTTGTTTCCAGCAGCTTAGTAGACACCACTGCTTCAATGTCTAATAACTGTCTCAAAGTTAACAAGTTCTTAAGTATGATCCTCCCTCAGAATTTTGTATCAATTATCCTGCTTCTTAGGCTAAAATACAGGGCTCCGTCCTTGATTTGTCTCTCTTATTCCCTACATCCAATCCATCAGCAAGTCTCAGTAACCAGGCTTTCAAAATATATACGGAAGCTGAGCACTTATTGCCATCTCACAGCGATCACCCTGCCTGGTCCATCGCCTGCTCTCTGGACCATGCAGCGGCTTCCTAACCAGTCTCCTTGCTTTCTTCTTGCCCTCCTAGAATCTGTTCTTTACACAGTCCTAAAATGCTTTTTAACAAGCACATCAGAGATCATCATTCCTTCTTAAAACCACCAGTAGATTCCCAGTTACACTTGCAGTGAAACACAATGCCTAGCTCTGGCCTGTGAAACTCACCCTGAGTCGGCCCCTGCTTACTCCTCTTCCCTTCCATCGTTCTGCTCCAGCCGTGCTGCCCTTCTCACTGTGCCTTGAACACCCCAAGTTTTTCATGCCTCTGGGCCATTATACTTTGTTTGACTCTTTCTCATTATTTTTACCTTCAGAGAGGGTTTCTGGGATCATTCTCTCTAAAACAACTGTCCACGACCCCATCACAGGCATTATCTGTCTCCTGACTCTCCTTCATTTCTTCTAACCATGACTTTTATCATTGTTACTTGCCTATCTGTTTATCAGTATATTTGTTTCTTATTTATTGTCAGGCTCTCCCACTCGAATAGAAGGTTCCTGATGGCAGCAGATTTAGCTGTGCTATTTACCATGGTATCTTTGTAAGGGTCGTGGGAGGTGCTCAAAAATACTCATTCACTCAAAAAACGAATGAATCTTCCTCCTCTCCAGAACCCCAAATAAGCAGCCTTCTTTGTATCTTTTCTTCAAATTTCTCATTTTCACAAAGCACTCCTTTAATCCACTCATGCCTGTGTATCCCTTTATATTACTTTACATAGCTTTAAAGCAGAAGCAGGTGAGAAAAGAAAGAAGCTGACAAAAGTGATAAGGAAAGAAGCAGGTTAATAAATGAGAAGAAAGGGGAAAGAAAGGACTTTATTTAATTCTACTGAATAATTGCTTCAGTTGCCAACGGCTGCCATCTTAGCTGCAGTCTTTTACAGGAAAGAAAAAAAAGCAATATTCACATAGCCTTATCCCTTTATTTTTGCATATTTGTAATATAAGTGCATGTTTTACATTTTGGTGAGTAGAATGAACATTTTAGCTTGGAATGGAACTGAGAGCAAAGAGGGAAATTGAAAGGTGATTGTTAACATAACACTTCTCTTTATTCTATATCTCCTCTTGCTACCTGCTGTTTTAACTTGCACTGTGAATTAGCCTATAGAAATTACTCTACAAACTCAATAGGGTACTTTTTCCATATGGAAAGGACATATTCCATGAATAGGTACTAAAGAAAGCATTTGCTTTCCTGAATTAGTCATGTAGGCAGTCTGCTTTGTATCTCCAGAGTTATCATTGTTTCACTTTCAGAAATGATGCTGATGGTATCAACTACAATCTTTACACTTGGCCAGCAATACTTCCCACACCTAACACCTCAAATTTATCCCTTAACTGGTACCTCTCTTTATAAGAATGTGGACTGTGTCATGTTATAGCTTTGCCTATTTGGATTCTAGAAGTGGGTAGAAATAAGTAAATTGGTGTTCAAACAAACAAGCAAAACTCACAAAAACCACCAAGTAATTATAGCAGTATGTCAGAATTGCCTGCCCATTTATTGCAGATATACAGACATATGAAAGCATGTTGACTGAGTTTGGATCCATAAGTGAAATCTAGATCATGATAAACGAATGTATTTGTGGAAATCCAAATGCACTCAGGACCTTAGTCAAAGCCATCTATAGAAGATGATCATTATTGACTTTAGATGTGAACATTCATTATTCTTAACTGAATGACAGCCGGCTCACACTCAGTGTTTTGTTATGACGTATTTCCGTATACACACTAATAAGGTTTATAATGATTAGGAATGCTTATTCCTACAATTCACATCATTTTTAAGAACTCAGGGGACAGTGGCTTGTTCAAAGCCAGCTCATGGTGGTAGAACAAAGGAGTTGGAGTCTGCATCCAGTGCATTATTCTTCAGTCCATCCTATTCAAGGTCTTAGGGTCTTTTAAATTCTGTGCTGGTTTATTTATGATGTGTCTTTTTTCCCATCAATGCTGTGACAAAAATATAAACTTCATTTTAGTTTATTTACTCAGCCTATTTTATTTAAAATAGGAACTGTGAAATAAAATCATTCTAAAAGCAGTTGTGTTTTTAGGTTTTTAAAATAATTAATTATTTAAACATCATTATTGAAGTATAATTGCTTTACAATGGTGTGTTAGTTTCTGCTGTATAACAAAGTGAATCAGCTATACATATACATATATCCCCATATCGCCCGCCTCCCTCCCACGCTCCCTATCCCACCCCTCTAGGTGATCACAAAGCACCGAGCTGATCTCCCTGTGCTATGCAGCTGCTTCCCACTACCTATGTCTTTACAACTGGTGGTGTATATATGTCCATGTCACTCTCTCACTTCGTCCCAGCTTACCTTTCCCCCTCCCCGTGTCCTCAAGTCCATTCTCTACGTCTGCATCTTTATTCCTGTCCTGCCCCTAGGTTCTTCAGAACCATTTTTTTTCCTTAGATTCCATATATATGTGTTAGCATACGGTATTTGTTTTTCTCTTTCTGACTTACTTCACTCTGTATGACAGACTCTAGGTCCATCCACCTCACTACAAATAACTCAATTTTGTTTCTTTTTATGGCTGAGTAATATTCCATTGTATATAAGTGCCACATCTTCTTTATCCATTCATCTGTCGATGGACACTTATGTTGCTTCCATGTCCTGGCTATTGTAAATAGAGCTGCAATGAACATAGTTGTACATGTCTCTTTTTGAATCATGGTTTTCTCAGGGTATATGCCCAGTAGTGGGATTGCCGGGTCGTATGGTAGTTCTATTTTTAGTTTTGTAAGGAACCTCCATACTGTTCTCTATAGTGGCTGTATCAATTTACATTCCCACCAACAGCGCAAGAGGGTTCCCTTTTCTCCACACCCTCTCCAGCATTTAGTTTGTAGAGTTTTTGATGGTGGCCATTCTTGTGCTTTTAGTTTTATCTGAAAAGTAAATTGAGAGTATTACATTTTGTTTCCCAACTCTAGGTGAAGATGCTGCCTACTCCTTCTAAATTTCATTACATTTTCAATCTGCGAGATCTTTCCAGAATTTGGCAAGGAATGTTAACCATAAAAGCCGAGGAGTGTGGTTCAATTCCTGTTCTCCTGTCACTTTTCAAACACGAGTGCAACAGAGTAATTGCAGACAGGTGTATATCACAGTGCTTGAGTTTAAATGTACTATATAAGTAGTTTATACTACTAGAATAATTCCTGCATTATCTGCTCAAATAAGTAGAATAAAGGAGTATTATCTTAAATTGCTCTGGGGCTTGTGAAGCATGGATGTCATTTCCCACCTGCTGGTGGGAAAACGCTCTGCCAATTTCCTTGAGTATTATTTCAACAGGACATTTAAAAAAATAACCACATTATCAGAACGTTGATAACATTCAGAGGAAAATTTTGTTAGGTATAATTTCTAAAAAGTTTGAGGTCTGTGTAGTGAGAGCTCTGCTGCATGGTGACATCTGGTACATAAGCTTAGTCATCTTTCTGAGCCTCTGTTCCCTCCTCTATAAAATACGATGGCAATGCTGGTCTTACAAAGCTGTAAAGGGCCTACCACAGTGTCCCACGTAGGTGGTATCTGTCAGATGTTAGTCCCACTCCTTCCTCCCTTACCCCCTCTGAAGTCATATGTCTGAAAAGGACCTTCATATACTGTGTGCCCACAAACCTAGAAAGAGGATCCTCACCCACTACTGTCTGTCAACTCCATGCTTCTATTGCAAGTTTTAGGGACCCTGAACCTCACCCATGGGACTCATCTATACTGTTAAAGAAAAAAGTTATTTGTGACACTTGTTGAAACAATAAGACTCTCATACTTTATTCAAGACTATCATGAGAGGTATAGGGCCTATGCAGTGAGGTTTTGCAGTAGGGGTGAGAAATTGGGCTCAACTCCAAATACAACAAGGAAAAAGTGGGAATTTATAACTGAGGAACAGGATGGAGGAGTTTGGTGGATGCGAAAGTACTAAGAGGAAATAAGGGAGGTCTGGGAGGATTCTGGCTAAATGGATTTAGCAGGATTCTTGCTAAAATTAGATGGTGCAAAGAAGGACATGGAAGTCCAAAACTGGGGCTTAATAGGGAAGAGGATTCAGAAGAGCCTAAGTTTGGCCAAGGAGAGACTCTTTGTCAGTATTTTCTATAAGTGATACTATCAATATTATAGCTCTCTTGGTTGAGGTTACATCTGCCTCTGGTCAGAAGGCAGAACATATTGTTTCCCTGTTCTGAGGTAATGGAGATACAGGATGGGGGCTGAGAGGAGGTGGAGAGGGGTTGAAACCATGTTCAGTTAGAAAAGATGGCTTCCTATTTTGCATTTTTACTCCTGTATTTTTGTTTCAGATTTATAACTCCTGATGATGAGCAGTGGTTTAATGCACATCTTATTCGTGCAGTTGAAGAAAATGTTAGCCCAGATGTAGGATCATATATTCTTCCTGAGCCATACTTCGTAGATTTTCTCTGTGAGATGCCTGAACCAACTGGAGATGAACCTGAAGACACTGTGTTTGAAGTGCCCAAAATCTATGAATTGGTATTTATTTTCAGCTTTTTGGATCACTTACCTAACCAGATATTTGCCATAACTTGTACGATAGTTATATGTTATGATTCGTGTCATCATACACCAAGTAAAATATTAATTTCAATGAAATTTAGCAGCAATCCCATTAAAGTCAGATATAAGACAAGTACGTGTACAATTATCACAGTTATTTAATATTGGTTTGAAAGTTCTAGGCAGTGCAACAAAAATGACAAAAAAGAAAATAGATGTAATTATCAGATAGGAAAAAACAAAAATATCCTTATTTGCAGATGATATGATTATCTCTTAATTTAATCCAAGAGAATTTAAAATCTGTTTCAACTACTAAGAGTTCAGTTAGATGACCAAGTATGATATAAATATGAAACTGCGTAACTATCGTCTATATCAGAGGTTGGCAAATCACAGCCAGTGGTCCGAATCCAGCCTACCGCTGGTTTTTTGTTAGATTCATGAGCTAAGAAGGGTTTTTATATTTTTTAATGGGTAGAAAGAATCAGAAGAATAATAATATTGTGTGACATGAAAATTATATGGAATTCAGATTTCATTGTTCAGAGTTAAAGTTGTATTGGAACACAACATGTTTTCTATGACTGCTTTTGCACTACAGTGGTGGAGTTGAATGACCACATGGGCCACAAAGCCTAAAATATTTACTGTCTTGCCCTTTACAGAAGAAGGCTGCCATCTCTTGCCAAACAATCTCAAGACAGGAGATGCCACATAAAAGTATTTCATTCAACAGCAACAAATATGTAAAATATCTAGGAATAAACGCGATAAAACTTTACTTGGTTAAATGGCAACACATTGTTTTCCCTAAATTAACGTATAGGTTTAATGAAGCTTGAAACAAGACTCCAAAGAGATTTTTTAAAGAGGGTCACATAACACAGTAGTTCTGAAGTGCATGTAGGTCAAAGAATTAGATGGAGAGAAGCAATTTACAAAACAAATACGTGAATATTGACTTCAGAATAATTTGACTACATAAACAATGTAAAAGTTCTGTCCATTTTTAAAGCTCCATAAGCAATATTAAGAAGCAAATAAAAACTGAGAAATATATTTGTTATTTTATAACCTTAATTACCACAGATAGGAGTTAGTACTAGGGTTCTTTTTTAACTTTTTAAATTAGTTAATTTATTTATAACATTTTTATTGGAGTATAATTGCTTTACAATGTTGCATTAGTTTCTGCCGTAAAATAAGGCGAATCAGCTATATGTATACGTATATCCCTATATCCCTCCCTCTTGTGCCTCCTTCCCACCCTCCCTATTCCACCCCTCCAGGTAGTCACAAAGCACCAGCTGATCTCCCTGTGCTATGCAGCTGCTTCCCACTAGCTATCTGTTTTACATTTGGTAGTGTGTATATGTCAATGCTACTCTCTCACTTTGTCTCAGCTTACCCTTCCCCCTCCCCGTGTCCTCAAGTCCATTCTCTACGTCTGCATCTTTATTCCTGTCCTGCCCCTAGGTTCATCAGAACCACTTTTTTTTTTTTTTTAGATTCCATATATATGTGTTAGCATACTACTGTTTTTCTCTTTCTGATTTACTTCACTCTGTATGACAGACTCTAGGTCCATCCACCTCACTACAAATAACTCAGTTTCATTTCTTTTTATGGCTGAGTAATATTCCATTGTATATAAGTGCCACATCTTCTTTATCCATTCATCTGTCGATGGACACTTAGGTTGCTTTCATGTCCTGGCTATTGTAAACAGTGCTGCAATGAACATTGTGGTACATGACTCTTTTTGAATTATGGTTTTCTCAGGATATATGCCCAGTAGTGGGATTGCTGGGTCGTATGGTAGTTCTATTTTTAGTTTTTTAAGGAACTTCCATACTGTTCTCCATGGTGGCTGTATCAATTTACATTCCGACCAACAGTGCAAGAGGGTTCCCTTTTCTCCACACCCTCTCAAGCATTTATTGTTTGTAGATTTTTTGATGATGGCCATTCTGACTGGTGTGAGTTTTGATTTGCATTTCTCTAATGATTAGTGATGTTTTGATTTGCATTTCTCTAATGATTAGTGATGTTGAGCATCCTTTCATGTGTTTGTTGGCAATCTGTATATATTCTTCGGAGAAATATCTATTTAAGTCTTCTGCCCATTTTTGGATTGAGTTGTTTGTTTTTTTGATATTGAGCTAC
This sequence comes from Lagenorhynchus albirostris, assembly GCF_949774975.1. NCBI lineage: Eukaryota > Metazoa > Chordata > Mammalia > Artiodactyla > Delphinidae > Lagenorhynchus > Lagenorhynchus albirostris. The sequence goes on from NC_083104.1 coordinate 68,475,593, forward strand.
ATGAGCTGCTTGTATATTTTGTAGATTAATCCTTTGTCAGTTGCTTCATTTGCAAATATTTTCTCCCATTCTGAGGGTTGTCTTTTCGTCTTGTTTATAGTTTCCTTTGCTGTGCAAAAGAGTTTCATTAGGTCCCATTTGTTTATTTTTGTTTTTATTTCCATTTCTCTAGGAGGTGGGTCAAAAAGAATCTTGCTGTGATTTATGTCATAGAGTGTTCTGCCTATGTTTTCCTCTAAGAGTTTTATAGTATCTGGCCTTACATTTAGGTCTTTAACCCATTTTGAGTTTATTTTTGTGTATGGTGGTAGGAAGTGTTCTAATTTCATTCTTTTACATGTAGCTGTCCAGTTTTTCCAAGTGCTGGGGTTATTGACGGAAGAGGTCAGGAATGACTTCATACTGGAAATCAACCAGTTAGGTTTCAGACCTCTGAAAATGGAAATAACTAAAAGTCGACTAATCCATGACAAATGTTTGGAAATCTGTTAGGTTTAAAAAAAATTTTTTTAGAATTACTTTTGAATGTCTTTAGAATTGCTGCTTTCCTAAATTTTGCATCTTAAATATTATTTTTTTCTCTCTCCCCCCACCCATAGGTACCATCCTTTGAATTTCTGTCTGAAAAACTCCAGTTTTACCAGAGACAGTTCAATGATCTCATTAGAGGAACATCTCTTGATCTGGTGTTTTTTAAAGATGCAATGACTCATCTTGTTAAGGTTCTAAGTATTGACTGTTTACTGATATAAATAGATCATATAAAAGCTTCGTAAATTTCACAGATAAACTTTTTCAGAGAATAAATATATAGTATTGGGTAGGGTATAGAAGAGAGTCTATAGGTTGAGTCAGTTCACTGTCTCACAAAACAAAGGCTTAATCAGAAACCGCTTATTTGAATCCGCCTACATGGAAGCAAATGTTTTTCAAGGGCAAACTGATGGGTTTTGTGTTCAGAGCTTTTGACTCGCTGAGTCAAAGAGTTTTACTTTCCTAGACAGTAACTTGGAGAACCCTATGAAAAAAATATTCCCTCCTCAAATTACATTTTGATGTGATGGGAATCCTGTTCCCCATGGAGGAAGAGTTGATGCTTAAAAAAATGTCAATTTCATGATTGGCTTACAGATTATGGGCAAACTGATGGGGAAAGGGGAAAGGTGGGTGTATAGGACTGATAAAAAATAGAAACCAACTAGAGGCAGCACCAGAAAAGGAGCATGGCTTGATCCAAGTCTGAAGGGCTGCAGAAAGGAGTTGTTTATTTGTATAATTTGTAGTTCAAAAAAGGAGTTCCTCCAACAAAGTAGGATAGGGAGGAGTTTCTTTTTGCAACTCTTCTCCTCATGAAGAGGAGGCAGTTAACTCTGTGTTTATTACAGAATCATCTTCTACAAAACCAGTGAATTTCCAGGTGCTCTAGGATTGTTTCACATTCATCTATTCAGCAAGTATTATCGAGTACCCACTGTGGCTAGATCTTGGGGGCCTGGAACCCTGTTCTGGGTGCAAAACCACATAAGTGATTAACATATTGAAAATATAATAGAATTGATACATATCAAGGTGTCTGCCATCTGTAAAACTTGAATTAAAAAAAATTCTGTGTACTAGTGATAATGAATTTAGTGATCTGTCTAGACTTTCTTCCTAATCAGTGACATTAATGTAAAAGACAGCTTTTTAGCAGTGTCTCCAATTGGCCTGCATAAGATTCGAGCCACAATTTGAGCCTTATCCTCCCTGAAGGTATCAACCATAGAAAAGCAACATAAGGCTAAAGGCTGTTTCCCTAAGTTTTTTTTCTGCAAATGTCTTCCTACCCCATTTTAAGTAGAATTTTGGTACTTTAAAAATTTTTTCATTGGCAGAGATATGATAGAGGTAGTATTTGTTGTAGAGCTAGGTGTCTACGTAAGTCAGTGTGTTAGACTGATGATAATAAGCAAACAATTCTAAACTTCTTTCTACAGATTGGGAAGAGCAGTTCCATTATCCATTGAGTCTGAAAATAATAAAATTACACACACACACACACACACACACACACACGGAAAATAGTTTTGAAATTGGAGATGGGAAGGCCAATTTGTTCTCTTTTTCATGATGTAAATATAGCTGGGCAAGGAAAGAACTGGAATTGAATAAGTCAATATGAAACCTTTTGCATTAAAGGAAAAAGTCTAATGTAGTCTAGAAGCATGTGGTCAAACCTTGGACCCATTTAGTGCAAGCAAATGTAAACAGTTGAATTCTATTTTCAAACATATACTATTTTGTTTCAAAACAGATTTCACGAATAATCCGAACATCATGTGGAAATGCATTGCTGGTGGGTGTTGGTGGTTCGGGAAAACAAAGTCTTTCAAGATTGGCTTCTTTTATAGCTGGGTATCAAATATTCCAGATAACATTAACCAGGTAAGATAAAATGAAACGCCGGTATGTTTTCTTCTATGGTTAATTTCACTGGAGTAAAATGTTTACTTAAAAATTTACAATTCCGTTGTATTTCTTTTTCAAGTAAACTTTGTATTTGAGTGTAACATACATAAAGAAATGTACACAAATCATGGGTGTCAAAAAGTAAGTACACCTATGTAGTTAGCTCACAGATAAAGAAATAAAACATCACTAGCACCCGGAAGTACCCCTCAGGGTCCCGTCCCAGTCACTACCCTCCGAATGGGAACAATATTCTGATTTCTAAGCCCATTGATCGATTTTGCCCATTTTTTAGCTTTATATCAGTCAAATCATATGGGATTTACTCTTTTGTGTCCAGTTTCTGTTGCTTGCACTGTTTGTGAGATTCCTCCATGATGCTACATGTAGCAGTAGTTTGTTCATTTTTATTGCTGTGGAGCCTTCCATTTTACCACATATTACCACAATTTGTTTATCCGGTATACTGCTTATAAACATTTGTGGGGTTTTCTTTTTGCACATATAGCTGTTATGAATATTTTTGTACATATCTGAGGATACTCCTAGAGATAGAAGTCCTGGGTATAATGATGCAAGGGGGAGTGAGTGAGGAGACAAGACAGAGGAGGAAACCTGGAGTGGTTTCCAGAAACCCAGGAAGTAGAGAATTAGCCTGAAACTGTGGATTAAATTAAAGCATGAAAAGTGGTGACTAATGTTTCAAAACTTTCAGTGCATTGGATGGGGGCAGAAGCCACGTTGCATGAAGGAGGTGAAGAAGCAGAGATAATAAGTTTAGAAACTCCTCAAGAAGCTTAGCTATGAAAGAAAGAAGCGAGAGAGGTCAGGACCTAGAGAGGGGTGTGCTGTGACTGTGTCTGTATATTGCAAAAGCAATACCTAACAGTCAGTTTAATTTTTAAAAATGAGCAAAATGGCTTTGTGACTTAACTGACTGGTCAGTGAGAGGGTAACCCTAACAGCACCAGGCCACACCACCTCTGAGGAAGGATGTGGGCTGTGTTGCTCTCATAGGTGCAGCTACTTCTCAGCAAATTAACTTACCAGTTTATTTGAATTCTCCCCCTTGGGAATTATCTGACAGGACGTACGGTCTCTTTTTGATGACATTCCTTTTGCCAAGGTCTACAAGGTTTTTAACTAAAGTGCCACCCAGAAGGACTTCTAAGGCACTCCTAGTTTAAAACTAGGCTATTTATTCATTTAAATGTACGTATGCTACATCATCTCTAATGCCCACAAAAACCTTTACAAATAGGTAATTATCTTCATTTTGCAGATGAGGAAACAAGTTGACAAACGTGAAGGAACTTTTCTAAAGCTGCAGAGCAGGGATTTGAACCCTGGTCTTTCTGGTTTCAATGCCTGTAATCTTTCCACTAGACCCTATGGCTTACACAAAACTCCCTATTACCTACACTGTGAAGCCTCCTTCAAATAAGGGTGTCTTTATAATCCCTTTCATCGATCTACCCACACGGCTTTATATGCAACACTTAAGAAAATGTCTGCTTTATTTTTACACATCACGTGGCTTCTGGTAGCACATTCCTTTTGCAGGAAACAGAGTAAACAAAAAAAACCCAAAAGACCGAGATCTTCTCTTTTCATAATCCATAACCACATAATTGTAACACTTCTATTATTTATATCACATTGCATAATGCATCTTTTTCTGAAGGCTTTCTCTGAATCTAGCCATTTAGTAAGACATGCAAATGACCACTTTATGTAATTCATCATTAATTTTATTTGTAATTTATCTTGTTTTCTCACCAATCTAAGCTCACCCAAATTTCAGATTAGTTTTAAATATTATACATATATTCACTTGGGCAAAAAAATCTGTTACTGAGGACTGTCCGACTGTAGAGAATAAAAGTTCATTTCCCTGTTCCCAGTTATTGTTCCTGAGCCACTTCTGGTAAATTCCCCATTTCTCACTTCTCAAACTAAATAAAACCTATTTATGTAGAGTGGTAACATATAGCTATTTAGCTCTGTGTTTTCTAGCAGGCACTGTTACTTAGTATCTATTGGAGCAGGTGCAGATTATGCTCTAATTATCATGGATTATATTGTGTTTTGAAATAAATTATGATTTTATATATATATATTTTTTTAATTTAAAACCTCCTGCCACTTCTCTTTTTAGGTCTTATAATGTGAGTAACCTAACAGAGGATTTAAAAGCTTTGTACAAAGTTGCTGGTGCTGATGGCAAAGGCATCACTTTTATCTTTACTGACAATGAAATAAAAGATGAGGCATTTCTAGAATATCTCAACAACCTGCTATCTTCAGGGGAGGTATGTCTCAAAAGCAGAGAAAGAGCTTGTATTTTAAAAATGTAAATCCGAATAGAAAAAGCAGCAGCCCTTCAGAAGTGAGGCCATTTAGCACACATTTTTCATTTTAGAAATGATTAATGTATAAGGTTCAATAGATTTTTTGAAGTTTCTCTGAAATTAATGCTGTTCATCTCCAGATATTTTATATGCCTTCTTCCATCTTAAATATGGTTCCTTATTTGCCTCTTCAGTCTTCAGTTGGATCCTATAATTTATTTTAGGAGAAGCAAAGTTTATCTATCTATCTATCTAATAATCAGGAGTATAGAATGGTTGAAAGAGTTCCACTAACTGCAAGTAAGTAGATGTTTGTGTCACCACTGCTGACGCCACTTATATCAGCACTTCTGTGACCACCCACATGCTGGTACTTCATTAGTAGTTTGCACAGGACTCAGCCTAGTTGGACTTATGGCTAACATTTATTACAGCCACACAGTAAGGATTCACAGCTGGATCAGTAAAGAAAAAGACACATTGGGGGAGTCTGGGGAAATCCATGTGCATACTTACTATGTTCTCACTAAAGGGTCCATACGGAATGTGTTTTCTGTCCACATGAAGTGAAGTGCAGAAACACATGTGCTGTTTCTGTTTCGGGAAGCCCATATGAGACTCTGAATTCAAGGTCTTCTTGGGAGCTGGTTGTGTAAGTCATTCTCTGCCTGGCCACTACTGCCAAAATTCCAGACTCCCAGAAGGAAAGTAGATGTTCACCATCTATCCCAATGTTTGTATAAATAGTCTAGGCACAGTGGAACAACCTTATCAATTAGTAATGGAGGAGACATTCCAAAAGCCCAGCTCCCAGATGCCAGGCAAGGGCCAGCCCTGCAAGCACACCCTTCTCAAGATCAGACCTGCCGTGTGAACTTTTCCTTTCACAGTGGTGTGTATTGATGCTTACTGGTGCACGATCTAGTTAACTACTTTGGAACCAGAGTTGAGACTGACTGTGAGTCAGAACAGAGGGCATCGCTGGACATTTAAAGAGATGATTGGAATGGTAGAGGAGATGGCTTTTTGGTAATAGCTATTTGAGCCAAAGGAAACATAATTTGCTCCTGATTGAGCTAATGAATAAAAAGTTGCACTCTTGTAATCTCTGGCAAACTAGGGATTTGATTGTGGAGATGCAGGAAAAAATATAAAAAGAGATGACATGTGAGGGGAGGGGAGGGGAAGGGCCAGACTTCGGCAGTGCATTGGCTGTTGGGAACTCTTAAAACACTGAACACTCTCTTGTCTATTCCTCAAAGATCTCCAGTTTGTTTGCACGGGATGAGATGGATGAAATCACCCAAGGGCTGATATCAGTGATGAAAAGGGAGCTACCTCGCCATCCTCCCACCTTTGATAATCTGTATGAATACTTCATTTCAAGATCAAGGAAGAACTTGCACGTTGTTCTCTGCTTTTCTCCAGTGAGTTTTTATTTTATTGATTTCTGTGTAGGAGGAGTTACTTCTTTGAATGTACTCGGTTCTTGGAATGTACTTTTGCTGATGAGATGATTTGTCAGAAATGAACACTTGTTACATTGAATTAAAATCAACTCTTTACTAACACCAATCTTCACTGACCAAAATCTCATGACAAAGTGTGAAAATTTAAAATATTCATCTTATCAGTGATTATTGCCTAGCCTACAACTTTCATTACCTAGAGACAGAGATTATTTGATTTGTAAGAGGTTTGGTGATGTAGTCTTGTTCAGCTCTACCCCCAGTAAAGACATACCATCTAGAATGTCCCTGACGTAGGATTGAATGTCTCTGTCTCATTGTGCTGTCCAGTATAGTAACCATTAGCCATGTGTATCCATTTAAATTGTGCTCAGTTAAAATAAAGTAAAAATAAAAATCCAATTTCTCAATCCCACTAGCTGCATTTCAAGTGCTCAATAGCTACCTGTGGCTAGTGGCTACCATAATGGAAAGCACACATATAGAACATTTCCATCATCACAGAAAGTTCTATTGGGCAGCTCTGCTCTTGGGGGGAAGGGGAGGTATCTCACTAACTTATAGGGCAACTTGCTTAATTTTTAGATAGTCTGATAGCCAGAAAGGTCTTCTTTACAAACAGTGGAATTTTGTCTTTGTTTTTTCCCCTGTGATTCTTTTTTTTTCCCATTTATTTATTTATTTTTGGCTGCATTGGGTCTTCATTGCTACTGTGCCTGGGCTTTCTCTAGTTGTGGCGAGCGGGGGCTACTCTTCGTTGCGGTGCGCAGGCTTCTCATTGCGGTGGCTTCTCTTGTTGTGGAGTGTGGGCTCTAGGCGCCCGGGCTTCGGTAGTTGTGGCACGTGGGCTCAGTTTTTGTGGCTCGCGGGCTCTAGAGTGCAGGCTCAGTAGTTGTGGCGCATGGGCTTAGTTGCTCCATGGCATGTGGATCTTCCCGGACCAGGGCTCGAACCCCTGTCCCCTGCATTGGCAGGCGGATTCTTAACCAGGGAAGTCCCTTCCCTGTGATTCTATTTGTCCTGTAAAATCAACCTGATCCCTCTCCCACATACAGCTCTTCAGATATTTGGAGAAAGTTTTTGCAGACTCCCTAAGTCGTTCCCTTTTTAGACCAAACACCTCCCGTTTCTTCTGCTGCTCTCACGTGCCCTAGTGTCCAGGCCTTTCACGGTCCTGGTCATCTCGCTCTAGAAGAGGTCTGGTTTGTCAGTTTCCTCTTAAAAGGTAGCTCCTAGAATTGAACAGATATAGTCTTAGGATGGGGAGAGTGTGGAAATATTACTTCCTTTCATCTGGACACTTCATTTACATATTGATGCAGCCCAAGAAGGTTCCTGGAAAAAGAATTTGTGGTGTCATATGCTATTGGCTCAGAATATATAAACGTCCCTCTGGCTGACTTATAATCCTTTCGCGTTTCTAATGCTTTTTTACTTTTCTGTCGATAGGTTGGTGAGAAGTTCCGTGCCCGCTCTTTGAAATTTCCTGGCTTGATATCAGGCTGCACCATGGACTGGTTTAGTCGCTGGCCGAAGGAGGCTCTGGTTGCGGTGGCCTCCTATTTCATTTCAGGCTATAGTATCGTCTGCTCTAGTGACACCAAAAGACAAGTTGTAGAAACAATGGGCCTCTTTCACGACATGGTTTCAGAGAGCTGTGAAAGTTACTTCCAAAGGTAAGTGACATTACATAAGCATGATAACTACAGAAACACAAAGTTCACTCCAAAGAGGAATTAAATGTAACGTCCAGTAAGAGACTCGTCATAGTGATTGAGCATGAAATCCCAGCTAAATCCCACTTAGATATTTTTCCTTGCTTTGATGTTCTAGTGATTATGTATAGAAACGATGATAAGTAAGCGAGATTTAAAAATTAACTAGTATCCATACTTAAGTATCTTTTTCCCTCCAGACCTCAAAGTAACAGATGCTTAAAATAAATCATTTTATTTCATTTGCTTAATTTAATTATTTTTGGAAATGACTTAAAATAATTCATTATAAACTGTTTAAAATTAGTTTCTTATTCAAGTGCATTATTTATTTTGATTAAAGAAATCCACTCTTCTAAAGTTTCATTATTGCCTTATGCTAAGGGAACATTTAGATTTTGTATTTGCATCATTTAATCTTACCCATGTTTTCATGCCAAATAATTATGAAGCTAAATTTTAATTGACTGCAGAACAGTCCAGTCCCTAAAAGCAGAAATGGTGTTCATGATGTGAAAGCTGGTGTTGGCAGTTCAAGAATATAGCACTTTTTCCCAAAGTGTGATAGTCACTGTGTACTATTGCTCTGAATAAAGATGGGCCACCCTGGGTCTCTAGAACTAAGGCTTCTTCCTTAGGGTTAATGCACAGGCTTTAGGGAGTGCAGAACCTCCCAGAAAGACTAGGCCTATTTTTCTGCATAGAGAGTCTGGGTAACACTTTAATTGATTTTCCAGGGGGGCAGGGGTTCCTATCTCACAAGTTTGTTTATCCTGTATCGTTTTCTTTATTTAAATCCATACTTGGACCATCCTCTTAAATAATTCTAGATCATCTCCCAGATTCTCTTGGTAAATCCGTGTGTATTAATCCTCTCCATTGGGAAGATTTTCTTTCTACTTAACTTGAACTCCACCCCTACTACCATCAACTGTGGAGCTACAAAAACCTACATCTTTATTTTTTTTAATTTCAGTGTATTTTCCAAAGTTTTCATATCCTCTTAGGTTGTAGAAGTTTATTCTGAAAGCAATATTTATATAATGCTTTAAAAATAGTCATATGTATGCCAAAGTCCTTAAAAATTTTTTTAATGTTAAAAATCTTCAGAACTCCAAAAGTGAAATTTTAATATAGAATAAATTTAATTTAATATAAAAATATAATTTTATAGTATGTGAAGATCTCTTCTTTGACTTTAGTTTCTCCTGTATTAATTATTCCTTTTATTTATTTCTATTGTTAAATGTAATTATTATACTAAAGCCCATAGTGAGTTGAATGTTTGAATCGAGTGTGCCTGATTTCAAGGACTATCCAGCGATTTAGGGGAGAGATTGGTTTTCACCTTTGTAAGCCTGGGTTTCTAGCAGAGAAGAGGTGTGTAGCAAATACCAGGTGAATGAAAACGGATCTCAGCACAAGTTCATTTCAACCACTTATCCCTACTATTTGTACAGAATTTTAAAGTTTACAAAGTGTGTTTACATAAGCTGTTTTATTTTTGGATTTTCACAAAATTCTGGGAGGTGTAGGGCAGTGATTCTTTTCTGAGTTTTCCAGATGAGGAAACAGAAGCCCAGAATGGGCATAGGGTCAAGTCAAAACATCAGTTAGAGATTTAGTGTTCTTTCCGCCTCACCCCTAGGTTTCCATTCACAATTCCTGCCCTCTTGCTAGTGAGTCACTCTCCAGAATTACACTGATTTCACAGTGAGAAGAGTGTCTCTGTTGACATTTTAGGAGAGTATGTCAGAATGATAGAGGTGAAGATCTTTTTTCTTTTCTGCTTTCAGTTACCGCCGAAGAGCACACGTGACTCCCAAGTCTTACCTCTCATTTATAAATGGTTATAAAAACATTTATGCTGAAAAGGTGAAATATATTAATGAACAAGCTGAACGTATGAATATTGGTAAGTGGAACAGAATCTTATCTTTTAGGGCTAGTCTGATAGGGATGCCACTATTTTGTTTGGTGGGTATTGTATTTGAAAACAAAATATTGATTTTCTTGTTAGTAATAGATTATTTTGAGGGATACACTTATGGGTCTTTTGACCTGTCAAGAAACTCTGGGCAGAAAAAAATCTAAACAGAGGTGGGCTGTTTTTTTTGTTTTGTTTTGTTTTTTTTAATGGATGTTAACTAAATTTATTGAGGTGATCATTTTGCAATACATACATATATCAAATCATTATGATGTCCACCTTAAACTAATATAATGTTACGTGATAATTAAAAAAAAGAATCTATATTCAGCCATAAAAAAGAACGAAATAATGCCTTTTGCAGCAACATGGATGGACCTAGAGACTATTATACAAAGTGAAGCAAGTCAGACAGAGAAAGAAAAATATCATATAATATCACTTACATGTGGAATCTAAAAAATGATACAAATGAACCTATTTACAAAACAGAAACAGACTCACAGATTTAGAAAACAAACCTACCGTCACCAAAGGGGAAAGAGATGGAGGGGCGGGATAAATTAGGGGGTTGGGATTAACATGTACACACTACTAGATATAAAATAATCAACAAGGACCTACTGTATACAGCACAGGGAACTCTACTCAGTACTCTGTAATAATCTTTATGGGAAAAGAATCTGCAAAAGAAGAGGTGTATGTATATGTATAACTAAATCACTTTGCTGTACTACTGAAACTAGCACAACACTGTAAATCAACTATACTCCAATATAAAATAAAATTTAAAAAAAAAGAATCTGTTCTGTTCGTATATACCATGTGTGTGACCACTGTGTGCACACAAGTGACACTGACTGTAAAGTAGTAAAACTAATTTCACCAGCTATAAGGGAAGACAGTTCTCTCTATTATAGTTAACACATTTTATTTATAGCTGCTGTGATAGAGGTGGGCTGTTTTTCTTCCAGAACCATTTTATTCAACTCCTTCAACTTTGGGTCCACCCTGTTCGTCAGCGAGTCACCACAGTCGCTGAGTTGCTGCTTGCAGATGGGGGAAAAGCCAGCCCTTGGGAACACCACAATTTCAGTTTTTGGTTTCATTACAATTTCCCTCAATGTGTGTAAACTTTGCCATGTTAATGCTTCTCAAATTTCTAACAAAGAAAAAGACAAAACAGAAACAAAAATGAACAAATAAAAACAAAAAGAGAGTTTACGTGAGCAATGATTTTATGAGTGTCTAGTGTATGTAGCATAAGCAGGAAAAGTGTAAATGGGGACCGATTTTATGTCCAGAAAGCATTTGGCCCAAATAATCCAAAACACCTTAGTGCTGTCTTTTCACGTCTACACAGAACGTGGTCACAAAGCATAAAGGTCTGTGAAGGTATGGTGGCGATAAGAACCCTATGAGAGAAACTTTCTTCTGTTGTCTTTCTAATGGCTCACCTTCTTTTTTTTTTTTTTTTTTAACATCTTTATTGGAGTATAATTGCTTTACAATGGTATGTTAGTTTCAGCTTCACAACAAAATGAATCAGTTATATATATACATATATTCCCATATCTCTTCCCGCTTGCATCTCCCTCCCTCCCACCCTCCCTATCCCACCCCTCCAGGCGGTCACAAAGCACCGAGCTGATCTCCCTGTGCTATGCGGCTGCTTCCCACTAGCTAACTACCTTACTTTTGGTAGTGTATATATGTCCATGCCTCTTTATCGCTTTGTCACCGTTTACCCTTCCCCCTCCCCATAGCCTCAAGTCCATTCTCTAGTAAGTCTGTGCTCTAGACTCAGGGGTGTGCTGAAGCTACTTGCACTGGCTCATGAGAACTGATGGTTAAATTAGGAATTTCATGATCTGGTTGCTAACACAGCCTTTATTAAAAATTAATTAACTTACAATTAAATTAATTATGTTAAAAGTGAGGGCAATAAATACTCAAAACTCATTACTTCTTAGCTATTTTTACTTTAATTTACTCTTATTAATGTTCTTGAGGAACATTATTATTTCTGTTCTATCTGTGTGGTAGAAATATTATATAATGGTGTGTTACTGAGAACCTCTTGGTAGCTTGAAATCAGACATGGTGGGAGTATTTACACCACAGAAACTGGAAACCATACAAATGAGTGCCCTCACCCCAGACCCTGATGCTAAATGCTTACCAACACCACTCCATCTAGAGCCCAGTCGGAATGTGAGAAATTTAGTTAACCAGTTATTTTTCACTGGAGCACTGAGATTCTCAGAGCCAGTTGCAGAAGTTTTAGCGGTTATTTTCATTTTTATAGCAGAGAACCACAAAAAAAACATTAATATATTATCTGTCTCATTTGCCATGTCAGCTGCAATATGATTCAAAGGCAAAAAAAATGATAGTTACAAAGCCAAGGAAAGCATAAGTTTGTCAAAGAAGTTCCCTGGCTACATTCAGCTTACTCATTATAGCAATGTGACTTTCCCTTAAATGTAACTAGATGATATTCTTCAGTCAGAGCTATTTTCTTCATTTCCTGATGAAACTCTCAGAAAATTGGTCAGTATTGTTGCTCCTAAAATATGTATATTTTTAAAGCATTTTGTCCATAATTATTTTGTGTTTGTTATAGTACAAATTATGGTGCCTTATAAGTAGTAAATACTGAATAACTGTTTGATGAGGGGATAGCCATATACTCAGTGTATATGTGTGTATTTGTAAAGGTCTTGATAAGCTGATGGAGGCAAGTGAATCTGTTGCAAAACTCTCTCAAGATCTTGCAGTCAAGGAGAAGGAGTTGGCAGTGGCATCTGTAAAAGCAGATGAAGTGAGTTGGCATTTATTTTATCACTACTGTGAGGAATATTTTTCCATATTAAAAAAAAAGCATTGTTTAAAAACGTTATTAAAAAGTAAACAGGGTATAAGCCTACAGACTATTTCTGGTAAGATAATGTTTACAAAGACCATTAGATATTTTTGTTTAACTTATACCAAGACATACCTAAACTATTATATCCTCTACTTGGTCTAAGACTATTTTTTTCTTCCCTGGTTCTGTCTGTCTCTCTTGTTTTCTGTCATCTGTTTAGGAAATTTCTGCTTGACTGCAAGTTATATTTGGTCTTCTCTTTAAGTTCCCTGCATGCTCTAGGTTTCTGGGATAACCCAAGTCCCATCTGAAGTTTGTGTCGAGGAAGGAAAAGGATAAAAAGAAGAGTTGGTTGAGTTTGTTTGTTTTTTTAAAGATACTCTTTCCAAGTTGATAGGGATATATGTGTGCTGCTCCTTTATCTACAACTCCTCCCCCCAGTCTCAGACCGCTTTCAGCTTCCACTCACTGACAGTCAGTTAAGAATGGATACTTAAGTCTTGACCCTTAGCCAGTTACTGAAATGAGAGAGATAGCATAGGAGAGACATTTAGGATATGACACCTGGTAGGCACTTAGCACCCTGACGTATGGTAGGCACTCAATAAATATTAGCTATTTTTTTGGTTATTACATGAGGCTTAATATGACTTCTGACTTTATTCTCTTGCACTGACGTTAAATAGTTTTAAATTTCTAGAAATTACATAGAATAGAAATATCATTTTTCTGAAAGCTTAAAATATTTATTTATATGGTTCATGCCTCAAAGAAGCTTAGGAAATAGAAGACTGCAAGACTGCTCAAAGGAGTTACTTTAATACACCTTAAAATATAGACAACTTAGATGGGGAATAAATTTGCTCTTACTCTTGTTTTACATTATATTGAATAAATATTCTCTCACTGCTCAAATATGTTAATTGTGCTGGAAAGGTTTCTATTTACCCTCATATGTTTCCTCAATTTAACAGGTATTAGCAGAAGTCACAGTAAGTGCTCAGGCTTCAGCCAAAGTAAAAAATGAAGTGCAGGAAGTAAAAGACAAAGCCCAAAAAATAGTGGATGAAATTGATAGTGAAAAAGTAGTAGCTGAGACCAAGCTCGAGGCGGCTAGACCTGCACTGGAAGAAGCAGAAGCAGCCCTGAATGTAAGCAGTGCATTGTTATCTCTCGCAACACAAGTCCTAGCAGGCACCATGTTCTGTTACATGAAATTAACTGTGGAATTTTTGTAATCAGGAAACTGAATTGAATTCTTAATGTGATTTATAATTTCTGAGTGTTGAAACAAATGTTTCTGTTGATTACATTTCCTAAGTTCTACCTTTTTTAAGTCTTTACTTCTCATAACTTATTTTCATTCTCAAATCAGCTTTCCATGAGAACCGAGGAATAATGCTAGTGATTATTGGCTTAAACTGTAGCCTAAGGGATTCAGATTCTTTAGAGAGCCTTCTCAGTTACTTCAGCATCCCAACTAGTCTATGTCTTGCAGCCTTTAACCTTTTAAAAAATCCCCTTGTGGTTCCCATTGCTCTTAGGATTAAAGTCCCGAGCTAGGTATCCACAGCTGTGAGGCAAGAAGATCTCCATTTGCCTCTCATGACCACATGATAGATGATCTGGAGTAAAATTTACTTAACTCTCTTGGGTCTCAGTCAGGATTCTAATTCTTCATTGATCCTTGAAGGATCAATGTAAACATAAAAAGTAATGAATAGTTTGCTGGGCACATAGGAAGTACTCAATAAATATTAGTGCTACTGCTGTGATAACCTGGCTCCTGTCTACCCCTTCAATTTTATCTCTTGTCATTTTGTCCCTGCACACAGTATGATCCAGCCATACAGAAACAGCTACAGGCTTCTGCAGTAATCATGGTCTGTTACCTTTAAATGGGTCTCTCCCTCTGCCAGGAATGCTTTCTATTTTTCCTAACTTTCACTAACTAGTAAGAGTCAGTCTTCAAGACCAAGCTCAGATCTCACCCCTTCCAGAAAGTTTTCAATTCTTCTGGACCTCCTTTGTTTTCCTGTAACTCCTATACTTCTAACATGGCAAATAATCATAGTTTAGGGTAATTGTGTTTTCTCTCTCTTTTCCTTGGAGGATTCTGAGGACAGGGCTGTTTTTGGTTTGCTTTTGTTTTATATGGGAGAATGCTTGTAGTTGTTAAATACATGAATAGTTGTTAATACATGTAGTTTTTAAATAAATGAATAGATTTAGGATCATCATTTAATAAAATCATGACAATGACCAGGACACATTCTCCACCCTAACTCCTTTTGTGGGTCCTATGATAACACACAAGAGACTGATCACTGGACCAAACAAGTCTTAGGAGTTTTTTAGTGATCATATGATGTCCCAGTCCTTCTTGACTTGAATGTCAAGTAATATCTTATTTCAAACCCGGCTCACAGATAGAAACTTCCAAAAATATTTTTATGAGCCATATGTTACAATAACTTTTCTTGTCTCCTTCGAATTCCTCTCCCTTCCATGGACAGTGCAGCCCTCAAAATGAAAACTGAAGGTGAGGTTTCTGATATTCAGGACCTTGCCCCTCTTTTAATATCCATATAATATAGATTCTGTGCTTTGAAGATGCAAATTATCTAAATGTTACACATGAATGATGGTTGTTGCTAACAGAGGTCTGGGGTGGTGGGCAATGAATGGTAGTGATATACTAAAGCAATTCATTGTGGGCTACAGGGGAAAAAAATGAAAACAGAGGAACAGAAAGCCCAATTTAAACAATGAAAGAGCCATTATCTTGGAATGCAAACCCTTGAGGAGATAATGTCAGGGATTGGGGAGAAAATATGTTTTAAAGTTTTCTACTTTAATTATTTAAAAGTATGAAATTTCCACATGACTAGGAATACTGCTTAACAAAAAATATTCTGATCCCTAACCCTAAATACAGACTATCAAGCCAAATGATATTGCCACAGTCAGGAAACTTGCAAAGCCCCCTCATCTTATTATGAGAATCATGGACTGTGTTCTGTTACTATTTCAAAAGAAAATTGACCCTGTCACTATGGATCCAGAAAAACCTTGCTGCAAGCCATCATGGGGAGAGTCATTAAAAGTAAGTAAAATCTATCTCTGTAAGTCCTGTGAGGTGTACCAGGTGTCCACATCCCAGGATACTCCATATAGACCAGACACACTGGCAGACAGTAATCAGTCATTGTGTACTGAAGAGTTTTTCTTAAACTGCATCTCCAAAAATGTAAGTGGGGAAAGATTTTAAAGCTGAATGCCCTCTATTTATAAAATCTGTCCAGAACCTGTAGGTAGTATTGGCACAGTCTTGATGTCATCCCAACCCAGTCTCCAAAGGGGGGTTTGTGTAGTTGGGGGCATTTAGATGCACTCACTAGATGGGAAACTTACATTGTTTTTCTTCTTTACTCTTCACTATAGAAACGGGAAGACAACCTGCAATTTATAGCTTTAGGTTGACTACTCCCATAGTCTTGATTTGTATGTCTAGAGCAAATCAATTATTACTTCTTTGAAAAAAATTCAACTTAGAAGTACATGCTAACTCAGGAAGAAAGTACACATTTTCTTCCAGAGCTTACAGGCTGTAATACTATTTTTCAGTTGATGAGTGCGACAGGATTCCTGTGGAGCCTTCAGCAGTTCCCCAAGGACACAATAAATGAAGAGACTGTTGAGTTACTACAGCCATATTTTAACATGGATGATTACACTTTTGAAAGTGCCAAAAAAGTCTGTGGGAATGTGGCTGGTCTGCTGTCTTGGACACTTGCTATGGCAACATTTTATGGTGTCAACAGAGAAGTGTTGCCTCTGAAGGTAAAAGTTTCCCTTCCTCTCCCAGTAAATCAATTCTTAATAAAATCATTCATTGTTATTGCTGCCATTAAAAGACAAAGCATAACGTAGTCTAATAAAGGTAGGTTTCTCCGTTATCAAATTTTTCTTTTTCACTGTATGTCCTCTCACAAGTTCTCATTCTTTTTATATCTGTTACATGTTTCTTGGCCTTGCAGACAAGAAACCAAAATCAACTTGTTAACTTAAACTAGGAGTGAACTTATTGGGTATAATAATTGAGCTATCATGAAAGAAAACTGGCTTTAAAGTTTGGAGATTAGGTTTGGAGACTGAATTTGATTACGATATTCCAAACAAATTTTATGAAAATTAAGATCAACACCTAGAAATGTTTTAAGTTTCAAAGACAGGAAGAGAACCTTATAGGCATCTAAGAAACAAAGTTTAAAAGGTTGCTTACAAAAGAGGAGAGATCAGGATGTGCACAGACTTGCCACAACCCTAAATACTAGAAAATAATGGAAAACATATGCAGAGTACTGAGGAGGAAATTACTGGGGTCCAAGAATTCAGTCGCTGGCCAAGCAGCCCTTAATGGGAACAAAAGACAAAAAGACATTCTTAAGGATGCGATTTAAGTGTTGAGGGATAAACACACACTCTCTCTGTCTCTTTCACACACACACACACACACACACACACACACACACAAACACACACCCCATCTATACTGGGCCAGATTGTCCTTTATGTCTGAGAGAACAGAAATACATTCTCAGGAGTGCAAAGGATTCATAAAATATATCACCCAGACACACACTACCCCGAATCCCCGCCCCCCAGCCTGTCCCATAAAGCTAAAAGTGTTGAAAGTGGTTGCTCTTTCCACTTTGTTGAAAGCGGCATGGAAAGTGGCGAGCGGGTGGGTGGCAGAGGGTTACTGTTTTCTAATAAGCCTTATAGAAATGGCTGCTTCTTTAAATTCTGCACATAGGTAGCTTTGAGAAAATTTAAAGTTTTAACAAAGGGAAATGATGAGCAAATATAGCAAACACACCCAAACAAAAAGATACCAAGAGAGAAATGTTACTATAAATGTAGAATTCAAGAAAAAATAAGCACTTAGAAGAACAGTTATTTTTATTGATAAAAATTATGGTCCACAGTGAGGCTTAATTGTAATAATGCTTTATGTGATAAATAAAATAGCGTCAAGTTACATAAGGCAAAATCCATTAATAGTTTAAGTGGAGTTTTTTAACAAAAAAGACAATCCTGTAATGTGATATTGTGGCATATGCTATCAATCCACAACAGGTCTGGTAGGCAGAGGGCCAGCTTTAGAAGGGACCGTGCTCGGCTTACTGCTCTGTTATCACCCTCTTAATTTTTAAACAAGGGGTTCTGCATTTTCATTTTGCACTTTTATGTAGCCAGTCCTGAGTGGGCATAAATTAATAATTATATAGAGATTTTGCACTATATTATTTTTAAAGTTGAATAGCTACATTGAACTTTCTTCATATGAACAAAGAATATCAAATTATTTCCAGTGTCCAAGAAACATTTACAAAAATTGATGATATTCAATTGTAGAAGAAGACTTTGATTCAATTCCCAAAAGCAAAAATTTCTGAGACCTCATTCTCTGACTATAACAATAAAAATAAAATGCTTATTTTTTTAAAAAAAAGCTAGTCACTTCTATTTAGAAAATGATGACAAAAAGCTAGTTACCAAAGCTTTTGTGATACGGCCAAAATGCTACCTTCTCAGCCTTTAAGTGAATCAAAGAAACTAAACACTCCAGTATATATATACTCATTTATAAGCATACATACACACACAGACAATTTAGGGAAAGTAGAAAGAGCTAATAAAAATAACATTAAAAATTAGAAAAAAGTAGTAAAATTAAAGAATTGGTGCTTTGCAAAAAATATATATATATGAGATATGTAATGAATATAAAAGATAAATCCATATAATTACAGATTATAGATTTAAATAATTAAAAAGCAGAATCTAAAGTTATTTGTAAATATGTTAGAAAATCTAAATGAACTTAAAATTTCGTGAGAAAAATAGCTAATTTCAAAAAAACAAATATTGAGAAAGAAAATAAGAAAGTTACAAAGGAACTTCAACCCCAGAAGGCCCTAGGGCTATATTACTTTACTGATTGATTACTTTAAATTTATAAGAAACATAAGTATCATGCTATAGGACTTAGAGAAAGAGGAAAAACTACTATTATAGTAATTTCACTTCAAAAAATCTTTACCAAGAAAACAATCCTAAATGTTTACATACCCAATAGTATTCATCACAGCATTATTTATAATAGTTAAAAATGGGCAGAAGACTTCCCAGGTGGCGCAGTGGTTAAGAATCCATCTGCCAATGAAAGGGACCTGGGTTCGAGCCCTGGTCCGGGAAGATCCCACATACCGTGGAGCAACTAAGCCCATGTGCCACAACTACTGAGCCTGTGTACTGCAACTACTGAAGCCCACATGCCTAGAGCCTGTGCTCTGCAACAAGAGAAGCCACCACAGTGAGAAGTCCATGCACCACAACGAGGAGTAGCCCCCGCTCACTGCAACTAGAGAAAGCCTGCATGCAGCAACGAAGACCCAACGCAAACAAAAATAAATTAAAAATAATAATAACATAAAAATGGGGAGTAGGAGAGAAAGATATGTCTAAAAGTAAGGCAAAAGTTAAGTAAATTATGATATATCCAAATTGTGGGATATTATGCAGCCATATAACTAATGTTCATGAAAAAGTGTCTAAGGATGTGAGGAAATTATATTACTCTAAGTGAAAAAAAAAATCAAAATGCTAGTTATCCACTTCTTGACACAATACTCACAGACTCTTTCTGGGTAAAATCATGAGTAATTTTTTTTTCTCCTTCCCATTCATTTCTGCGATTTCCATATTGAACATTAATAATTAAAAGGAAAAAAATGAACTTTAATGAAATTTCTCTGCTTCCCCAGCTGAAGACAACGAAACAGATGACTTCCAAATAGGGCAAAAATTATGTAGTAACTTATGCTATTATTTACCAATTAAAAGCACGAATGTTTTGTAGCACTAATACCTCTACACTAATCACATCTTCTTCCTTTTAAGGCTAACTTGGCCAAGCAGGAGGGCCGTTTAGCAGTTGCCAACGCTGAACTGGGGAAGGCCCAGGCCCTGCTGGATGAGAAGCAAGCTGAGCTGGATAAAGTGCAAGCCAAATTTGATGCTGCAATGAATGAGAAAATGGTGAGGTTAAATACACAGAAATTACTAATACGACGTACTGAACTGTTACACAAGTATGTGTTGTGTTTAGAAATCCAGCAAATGTTTACACTGAAAAAATATTTACCTGAACGCCCTTACTCACTGGCTATGTCTGCTTATTTTGGATCTTCAACACTCCACATTCTTTTTTTCTGTTTTTAGTAATTATTTTCTCTAAGAAGAAGCTGTGATGTCATACCTAAGAGTATTGACTTTGGAGTCAGAAAACTAGGTTTGATATCCAGTTCAGTCACTTACGAATTGTGCAGTTGGGGGTGATTGACAAACTTTATCTGTTAAATACAGATAAAGCTACAACCTTATGGTATAGGTTGTAAGCAGTGGTGGTCTGGTAAACGTTCAACAATCAGCTTGTCGGGGCGGAGGCTAGGGGGAGAAGAAAGCCTTGATTTGCCATGTTTGCTGATTTCTGTGGTCTAGGTACCCCCTGCCACTGTCCATTTTAAGCCGTCAATGTGACAAGACGACGCATGTATGGGAAAAGATGCAGCATGCCATTATATACTATTTCCACCATGCAGATGCAATGAACTTAACCTCAAGAGTATAGATAATATGAAAATGTAGTAAATAACTAGAAATTGATGAATTTTGATTATTTATTACCTTTAACGCGTTTATGTAATTTAGTTGTGAGCTATGTAATTTAATTTAATACTGTAATTTAATTTTTAATAATAGCTGTGTTTAACACCAGCTCACAAATTTTCTGAAAAATGTAACAACTGACTCTTTTGAGCTGATACAAGCTGGCTTCAGCATACTACTGTCGTGTAGGATTTTTCTGGGGAAAAAAATCCTTTGTAAACTGCAAAGAACTCAGAATTATTATTAAATCCAAGAAAAAGTTATATTTATTGTTTTGAGAATATTTAATAGCAATACTATTTACGTTATGTGATTTGGATTCTCTCTTACAAAATGGCTCTTCTTGAAATTTCGTGAGGTAAAATAACTATATTATGAATGAATTACAAGAATTTAATATGTAAAATTTTACTGACACTGTATTTTTAGATTATATTTATTTTGCAAATTAAGAAATTCCTCCATGTATTTTTATGTGTGAATATAATGGATGTTTGATTAAGCAATCTAAGAAGCCCTTTGAGACATTCTCCCTTTATGAATGTAGGATTTGCTTAATGATGCTGACATGTGCCGGAAAAAGATGCAGGCAGCTTCCACCCTCATCGATGGATTGAGTGGAGAAAAAGTCCGATGGACTCAGCAAAGCAAAGAGTTCAAAGCTCAGATTAATAGGTATAAATTTTGGTCTTTGATATAATTGCTTTCCTTCTTAGTCATCACCCCAAAGGCCACCTCTTTGTGGCATGGGGGAACATAAAGTCTCATTCCTTGAAGTGCTTTTCTCCTCTGTTTCCATATCCCCACCTCAGAATCCCATCGTCTAAGAAAGTGCTTAGAGCTTGAGTCCCACACTCTCAGTAAAATGGAGAAGGAAGAAAACTTGGTGAAACATTTTTAACCTCAATTTTGGTTCAACAGTGTGGGATTTCGGTGTGAGAATGCTTCTAATATTGTCTGGATTTGCCAGAACAATCTAGTTACTGGTTCCAGTTCTATACTGTTCACCTCAAGGATTTTGAAAGTGTGAATCAACAGTTTGTTCTAAATGGAAAGGTATCTTGGGCTGGTGTCTTCTGAAAACTGAAAGAGAGGGAATGAGAGGTTCGTAGGAGAATGGCAAAAAAAAAAAAAAAGAGGATGAAGAAGAAGTAGTGGTTAAATCAAGATTGAATCTGAACAAGACTAGGGCATGGGATGGGAAAAGAATGCTTTCCTCATCTGGAAGTCAAGCTTCAGGACCTGCAGGCTTCAGAAAGGAGCCTTCTTTCTTGCTCCCTGACTTACTCCGAATGAGGCCACCCCTACCCCGTTTTGAGCCTTTAGGCTTCTTTTTGCATGGTCTCTCCATGTCTGGCTGCCAAGTGTTAAGCTGGGAGCAAAGAAGGACTTCATCTAGTAACAAAACTGCCTGGTGGCCTTTCAAACTCCTTACTGGGAGAACTTAAAATGTGTTAGTGATTCACTTTGTTTTTTCTTAACAGACTTGTAGGTGATATTCTGCTGTGCACTGGATTCCTTTCCTATCTTGGTCCTTTCAATCAGATATTTAGGAACTATTTGCTTAAAGATCAATGGGAGGCAGAGTTGAAAGCACGGAAGATTCCTTTCACTGAAAATCTGAATCTTATTTCAATGTTGGTGGATCCTCCAACAGTAAGTGTTACTTTCCTTACAGCATTATTTGAATTTCATTTTATTTCCTACTCACTAAGAAACTAAGGTACACCTAATTTTTTCTTTTTGCATTTAATTGAAAAGATTGTTTTGAAAATGCTGAAGTGTTACAAAATTTTTTTTCTTTGTGATGCAAAAGTTCCTTAGCATTTTAAGAAATCTTGCTTTCAAATTAATACCAATTGCACTGCTATGAGTGAAAAGATCATTTGTGAGTTATAGGCTTGCTAATACTGAGCTCTTCTAATAACCCTCCATTATTTACACCAGTCCTATTAAATCACATTTTCTAACAAACATTCTAGGAAAATGTAGGTGTTAGCTGGCCGTAAGTACTGGTATTAACTTTCTTTTGATCATTAACCATCTTTTTATAATGTCCAACAGTATAATACAATAGCATGATCTGACATCACTGAGTAAAAGCATGCACTGCTGTACTAACCTTCCTTGCTGGGAATTTGATGCCACTGTCAATTTTTAGCATACCTTACAGAGCTCCTGTGGTATGAAATGCTTTCCAGGCAATCTGTATTCATGAGCTGCTTTTTGATTTGTAAATATGTTCCCCAGTTGCAGTTTCCCTAGGAAAGCCAAACTATTAATTTCAAGTTACCGCTATTTAAAAGTCAAAAAATAATCTTTTTCAATTCAAACAGTGTTCAACTGGTCCTTACAGGGAAGAGTAATGTATTGGAGATGCACTGGGCACAGGTGAGGTGAAGTGGGACAGGATATTCTTTGTCGATTGTGGCTTTTGGTGGAGCTGGGATAATTTAACGAAGGTGGAGGCTGGTTGGCTCATTGCATCTTGGATGATTTTGTTGACCACGTGGAGCCAGGCTGACAATCCCCTCTTGATTTTGAAAGAAAATATTAAGAAAAACGTCATTAATGAGTTCCTACCAATATAATATTTCATCTCCCCTAATTTCTCTGCCTCCAGCTATGCAATGTCCCTTCCCCCATGTAAGCAGAACCAGAGGGCAGGAAGGGGAAGTTTCAGAGACTTAAAATTAACCCTTAGGGCTTACCTACTCTGAGGTCTCAGAATATTCATTATCTCCACCACCTCCAGCCCATCTGGATCCCACCACCCGCCCAGTCTCACCATATTTCAAGTCCCTGCTGTTCTCTGAATGTTCAGCAACCATGCTTCAGAATCCCCAAATCAGGTTTAATATGCAATCGATTGACAATATTTCCTCATAAGTATGAAAACACAATATAAAGGACTAAACCTAGTCTTGGGTTACTAGAGAAAGGATTTATTAGATGATATATCTGTTTCTTTTAATTTGATGTTGTTTGGTTCACATTTACGAGTTTGGTTTTTTTTCTAGGTACTTGTTCCATAGTCTCAATGGGACAAATATGTCCAAATTTTAAATTCTTTTATATCGTGGCACTGTTAATCACTAACAAAAGCCTTCCTGTGTTCCTTTGAATGGCCACATCCATTTCCTGTTATTCAGATTGGTGAGTGGGGGCTGCAGGGATTACCAGGAGATGACCTCTCCATTCAGAACGGCATCATTGTGACAAAGGCCACCAGATACCCACTCCTCATAGACCCACAAACTCAAGGCAAAACTTGGATTAAATCAAAGGAAAAAGAAAATGACTTGCAGGTATGTACCATTTGTACCATTACTTTACTTGGGAAAGTAATCTTGAAATCATGGAGTTTTCCGACAATTTCAGTTGAATCTGTCAGTCATAAAGTTGTCATCTCTATGATGATAATTGTTTGCCACTTTACACCCTTGAGTTTTGTAACAGTGATTTGGGACAAATGCTCTGATTATTTTCTCTCTTGTGCTCTCTCTTGATCTCACTCTCCTTCTCTCTGTCCATTTTTCTGGCTCAATTGCTTTTGCCAGTGTTGGATGTGGCCTTTATTCTGGTCCTTGAGTTTGGGCTTATAAGAAAATGACAAAAATAAGACTTGTGATTCCTCAGTTTAAGGCCATTTGCTCCAACCTAGCTTAGCCACTTGGTAGTACCACATAGCATGCTAGAGTCCAGTATTGGAGTTGGATTCTACCAAGGTGTTAATCCTAAGGTAGAGGTAGACAAAGGCAGGACTTCAACATTCCTGGCTCCTTTGGAGATCTTGTTACATGGATGTTTCAATTCAATATTACAATATGGACTATTCATTGTTTCCTCGACACTGTTCCCACTTCCAAGCCTTCTGGATGCATAGTTTTGCTTGTACTATGTCTGCTTACCAGAATGTCTTCTCTACCCAACTGCCCACTTTGCTTACATCCCAGATAAAAATCTTAAACATTATTCAAAGTCCACATCCAATGCTACTTTTACCCAAGCTTGCCTGAGTCCCCAGCTTAATATAGCCTGTCCTGACTCCTCACGCATCTTGTATTTTTGTTATGGACTAGGAGCCTGCCTTAAATTATTGCTCTTTGCACGTTTGTCTTCTATCTCTAATGTACCATAAACTTTTTGTTAGCAAGGCTTATGGTTTTACACCATCTTTATATTTTCTGCGCAGCTCTTTATATAGGGTAGTAATTCTGATATTTATTGAATTAAATGAATTAATCAAAGTGTGTCATCATTACAGGAAAACAAACAAACCCAGAAAAATCATGTGGTCATCTTGATAAATGCAGAAGAAGCAGTTGGTAAAACTTAAAAACTTAACAGCAATTCATGATAAAACTTCCAGCAAACTAAGATTAGGAGACATCTTCCTTAATCAGATAAAGAGTATTTACAAAAAGCCTACAAGAAACACCATACTTAATGGTGAAACATTGAAAGATTTCCTTCTGAGATCAGGGCTTTGCAGGCACGTGGACACTGTCTAGCACTCTGGATCACCTCAAGATACTCCCACCTCATTAAGACTCCAGTCCGTGTTTACTTAGAAAACCCAGAAAAGTCCTGGGAAGTGAGCATAAGTGGAAGGGAAGAGTTAAGGGAAAGGGAGTCGATGAGAACGCAGTTCCTGAGGAGCTGTAGACACAGAAGTGCATGAGTGGCGTTCCTGCTCCTGAACCCAGCTCCCTGGATCTAGCTCAGCTATACCTTGTCCCTTGCTCCCTTCCTCACTCCTCTTGTCTCCCTTGGCTGTTGATCTCCTTGCTCATCTTATTCTTATTTTTCCTGATTGTGTCTTTATCTCTCCATTTCGGCATTAAACTCATTGATAGCCTTCAGTCATGTCCTTCCTGATGCAACCCTGTCCCAAGAAGCTTCTTGAGGAAGTAACAGAAATATGCCAGAGACACTTCCTTATTTTAAAAACCATCAACTGCTAGGATGTAAGCAAATTGAACTGCATCCTTTTTACTCAGAAAACATTATTTTTCTGAATATGTGGATAAGCACATACACAAACACAAATAAAAGAAAATAAAATGAAACAAAACTATTATTTCTGTGCTTGGGAAGGAAGGCAAAATGAAAAATGAAACACTTTATAAATGAAAAACAAAACATATTTTATATGTCCAGGGCTGCATCAAGGCCATCTTCAATGCCCTCTCCAGCACCTACAGCTCTGACCTCTGGAAAGAGCATGTATTCACTTAATTCCCCTATAAAGAATTCACTGACTACTTTGTAAAGCCTGAATGCCAGAGTATCCGTGCAGGAGATACAGGCTCTTGTGGTGGCTACCACAAGCATTCCTCCATGAGAAGAATCAAGTGAATTAAACCTGAGATTATGACTCTAAGATAGTATTTCAAGTTTACAAAAGATATTGAAGGTGGTTAAAGGTAATCTTTAATAAATTGACAATTTGAAAATTATTTTTTTACTTGGTGTATTAGTCAGGGTTTTCCAGAGAAACAGAACTGAAAGGCTATCTAGGTATAGATATATAGAAAGAGTTTTATTATGAGGGATTGGCTTATGGGATTATGGGGTCTGAGAAGTCCTAGATCTGCTATCTACAAGCTAGAGCCCCAGGAAAGCCATTGGTGTCGTTCCAGTCCAAACCCTAGAAGGCCTGAGAACCATGGGAGTCAATGGTGTAAGCCTCAGTCTGAGTCTGAGGTCCCAAGGGCAGGAGAAGATGGATGTCCCAGCATAAGCAGAGAGCAAATTGGCCCTTCCTCCACCTTTTTGTTCTATTCAGGCCCTTAATGGGTTGGATGATGCCTGCCTACATGGATGGGGCCCATCCTTTCTTAGTCTGCCGACTCAAATGCTAATCTCTTCCAGAAACAACCTCACAAACACACCTTGAAAAGATGTTTGCAAGCTATCTGGGCATCCCTTAGCCCAGTCAAGTTGACACATAAAATTAACCATCACACTTGGGAAGGACATCACAAAAATAGAGTTTGCGTCTTGGGGAGTAGAGTAGGACAATTACGTTTAGTCTTCCTGGGACCTTGTTTCATCTTGTTTAAGTAAGCTAGTTGAAGCTCTTTGTTTAGATTCATTTACCTTATCAACTCATAGTAAGGTCTTTCGCAGCACATCATTTATATAAATAAAGCTATCCATCTGGGGGAAAAAATTCCTTCGTGTGCAGGATATTTTGTTTTAGTTATTTCCTTTTTAACCAAAACAGGACAAAGATAGACTTATTTAATTTTTCAATTCCACACCTTTTTTCGTTGCAAGTGGGAGATAATATTTTTAAATTTCACTCTCCTAATCACCTGCTGTCCCAGTGGATCTTCCTTGCGTCTTGGGATCGGCACTCACAGTAGCATAAAGGCAATAGTTGAATTCAGAGGATAGCGTATGAGAAGGTAGAGAGTTGAGGACTGAACCTTTGGGAATCCTCACACTTAGGCAGGGGGAGGGATCACTGGAGAAATAAAGAGTTCAAAGCCAATTGGCTAATGCAAAGATCAACCAGCCCAGTGTGTCTATTTTAACTAATAACAAACATTGATCTAAAACTGGGGGGCCCCACCAGGCATTCAGAATTCTAATTTTTTTTAATGTAAAAATATAAAAAGTGAATGTATTAAGTCTTTTAGGTTGATTTTATGCAAAGTATCATATTCTTATTTTATGTCACTCTTAGAGACAGAATACATGGATGGACCCTTAGTTTGACTCAGTGTATCATTTTTGACATTCCCATGCTTATTTTTTAATCATTTATTCATCTCATAGGTGTCCTGAGAAGATAAGTGAATATCACAAAAATGCAAGTTAGTTTGCTTTATCTGAGTGATTGTAGCTATGTAAGTTTAAAGGATTAATCCTTGATCACTTCTCTTCCGTCTGCCGGAGCAGAGCTCTGACCTTCCATCTAAGGAATGCCACTTGATTCTCCTCTTTTGATCTGAGAGACCCCCATTACACACCCAGGGCTTCCACAAAGTCATGACCCACCAAGTTTTGAAAATTAATTTTTGTTTGTTACTTTCATTTTTATAAGTAAATCTTCCTATACAGTCCTTAGAATTCTTAGTCACTTATCCAACATATCTCTGGTTTCCACTCAGGAACAGGCACATTCTTTGTAACATTTATATAGCAATGAACTCTTTATTTGTAGATAACCTCTCTGAACCATAAGTATTTCCGCACGCATTTGGAGGACAGTCTTTCCTTGGGCCGACCCCTTCTCATTGAGGACATTCGTGAAGAGCTGGATCCAGCCCTGGATAATGTATTAGAAAAGAATTTCCTTAAATCAGGCACCACTTTCAAGGTGAGCTTCGAAAAAGGGGAAAAAAAAAGAAAAGGAAAAGAAGAAAAGAACAATGGTGACATCTACTTATCTTTTTGAGCATAGCAGTGAAGACAATTTCCTTCAGGTGGTACTATTTGACACGCTGGAAAAAAATTATTTCCAAACTCATATTCAGTGTTCCTTTTTTAAAAAATAGTATATAAAAAATACAGGGGGACAACAATATCTTGGTAACAATAGCCGTTTATCCAAAACTAACATATTAAGGAAAGGCATCTTGTCATAATAATAATAATATATTAGTGTTACACACAAAATATGTACATTTTAGCAGCTCTGAGAAAGTTGGTTTTCGAGCCATGTATACATCTATACAATGAAGCCTGTGTTTCCTCACTGGATAAAATGGCATTTTTAGTTAAGTCTATGGACATTGATTTTATTTCTCTCTTTATAAACTTTCAATCCAAACTCAGACTTTGCTGGAAGCAGTGGAATACAGTTCCCGATCATTGGTGATAACATGCATTGTTTTCAATGCAAGTGTCTCTTTTTTAATTGGTTTCATTCTTTACTTTTAGGCTTCTGTGGTTTTATTGAATGACAGCATTTCTGACTGAGATTTTTTGCTTTGGACAACTTAATTTCATGAATATCAGTGAATAAGAATGCCAGTTTTCTCATTAAACAAAGACAGATTTATTCAGAAAAATTTTCTTCATAATGTGAATTCTTTTATATGCCATATTTAATATGCCAAAAGAGGTTGTAGTATGTCCATTCCTGAAGGCCTTTTAAAAGACCCAGATTCTTATCTGCAATGTGAAGGTCATGATGCCTGAGAATTAGTGCCTTAGCAATGTGGTTTTCCATCACAGGAAGGATTAAAATTAATTAAAATTTTAAGTCATTTTAAAATGTTATAATTTCCACCTGAGTTTTAGGTAGCAAACCCAGTTGTTTTCAATACACTGAAAATTGTGGTGTTTAAGATAAGTGTTATCTTTCTGGGGAAAAAAGTTGGCATTTTTTTCTCTGAAAATTTCATTAACCCTTTCTCTTGTCAAATATGCTTCAGATATGACTGTGAAATGCAAAAAGAAATAACACTTCTTTTTTTTTTCCACTTCCTATAAACACAACAAATTTCCATAGCAGGAAACAATTTCCTCAGGTGGGAAAAAACAATCAAATATGAGGCATGTCTGAGTTTTCCTTTATTCAACATTTGTTTTGGATAAATTTTTCATTTAATTTGCTTGGTGTCATGGCTAAAAACATTTTCAGGCAGGACCACAAGTCTAAATTATTCTAATGGAATAGGCTTTTTTATTTAAGATCACTGATTAAAATTTTACAACTGATTTTTGTAATTCATTCATTTCACTGCACTGACTTTTGATAAACTCTCTCCTAAACTGAACCCAAATTTCTTGTCTTGTCCTTTAAGCTGTTTGTAATTTAATATTTGAATTGATGTAGGTGAAGGTCGGAGATAAGGAATGTGATATCATGGATACATTTAAACTTTATATTACAACAAAGTTACCAAACCCTGCCTTTACCCCTGAGATCAATGCTAAAACGTCAGTCATTGATTTTACTGTTACCATGAAAGGACTTGAGAACCAGTTACTAAGGAGGGTAATTCTAACAGAGAAACAGGTAATAATTTCTCAAGGTAAAGAACTTATAATAAATTTTAATAAACGTTTTAAATGTATTGGGAAATTGTTGAGTATATGGAAAAGAAAAAATTGAGCAAATCATAGTTACCTTTGTTAGCATAAATATTTGTTTTGTAGTCTCAAGTCCTGTTGAGAAATCATGTAACTCACCTCTCCTCCAACACCAAAACCACACGTGCACACACACACCACTCTTTCTACTTCTGACTTTAAAGCTTTGGGTATGTTGACTTTCATATCTATCGCCCTATGGATGAATAGTCTTGGATACACCTGGAAAATTCAATAAAGTAATGATCCTGGAAAAGAAGAACTTGCTCTGAATGAGTATTGTTACCACTATAGTAGTTTCAACTACTACACTGCAATAGTAATTGATAGTACTTGATTGTAATTGATAACACCACAATCTAATAATCTAATGATCTAGAGAGCCATACTTTTATCTTAATTAAATGAAACTTGCACTGAAGCAGAGAAATTAAGTATAATTGAGGGTTCTGATAAAACAAAGAAAAAGTTAAGGCTGGAAGATTTTAAGAGACTGATAGATTAAGTTTTAAGATAAAGCTCAGAAAACATTAAATGTTATGTATAAAATATAATTTTATATATTTTCATTGTATAAAATATATTTATAAAATCTGAGAAAGTTTATATTTGCTAAAACATAATTAATGTTAGTATTAAGGTTTCAAGGAAAAGGCAAGGTTAGAAATAATAAGACCAGAGATGCATAAAATGGGAGGGTGAGAGAAAGAATGGCAGAAGACTTAAGGAAAGGAGGAAAGGAAGTGATATGAACAGATGGCTACAAATACAGAGGAAGATTCAAAAAGGAAAAGAGAAATGATACTGACACCAGATAAATAGAGGGCTCAGTAAAAAGAGAAGTAAAATCCTACCTGGTTAACAAGAAATGGCTAACTTGGGGCAGGCCCTTGAAAGGCAGCCAGTCTGGTGGAGTAAAAGGAGCCCAGTTCCAGCTTCCACTCTCATTAGCTGATTTTTTTTCTTTTAATATTTATGTATTTATTTATTTATCTTGGCTGCACCAGGTCTTAGTTGCGGGCACACAGGATCTTCGTTGTGGCACACGGGATCTTTAGTTGCGGCATGCAGACTTCTTAGTTGTGGCATGCATGCGGGATCTAGTTCCCTGACCAGGGATCGAACCTGGGCCCCCTGCATTGGGAGCATGGAGTCTTACCCACTGGACCACCAGGGAAGTTCCCCCTCATTAGCTGTTTGATCTTAGTTTCCAAGAAACTGCCCAGGGCTTATGCAATCTAGAAAGGGAATCATCTCACTTTCACAGTCTGGCAGAGAGCATGGACCCCTCAGTTCACTGCCTCGATCACCTCTTAGGGCCATGTGGTATCAACTGTTGAAAATTAGTCCTTCCTTCTTGGTCTACCTGGTGCTGTTGGTCTGTTCTGAGATGGTGCCTCATTGGTCCAGATCCCCCATGCAGGCTACACTAACTTCTGTAAGGCAGCCCACACCACCATCTAAAGTACACTCCACGTCCCCAGAGCGCCCCATGCTCACTCTTCTAGGCCTTAACTTCCTCTTCAAGAGATGCACTAGGATGCTAACACCAGCCTTGCTGGAAAAAACAAAGTGCACACTTAATCTGCAGGAGGACATCCTGACTGTGATGTTTAACCCTCCTAACAATCCTGCTCTTACACCCCCATTTTACAGATGAACAAATGGAGACCAAGGAGAATAAGGTCTTAACCCATAAGAGCACATAGACTTTCCACCCTGCCAAGCCTCGTAGATAAGCTCTACAGTTCATGCTGTAAAACTCACAAGTCGTCCATTGTACCATGATGCTTGTTTTTCCATATCACACTGAAAAGGACGCTAACATGATTTCATTTTGTCCACATATTTCTATACTGCCACTGTTGGGATGACTGCTTTAATGAAGACAATTCATTAGCTATTCTCTGCAAATACAGCCATGATCTTCATCACCACCCCATCAAATACTGCAAGCCACTAGTACAATGGCAGTATACTAGTCTTGGAGTTGGGGGACAAGGATATTAGGCTCATCCCTTCTAGTAAGTAGCTGTGTGTATTATATTGCCATGTTATTTGGAGTTAATATTTCTGGGTCCTCAGTTTCCCCAGATGTAAAATAAAGTTGTTGAACTAAATTCAGTACACTTCAATTTAACAAATATTTATTAGGTTGAGTCGCTTCTCTGCAAAGCCTCAAGATAAGTGCTGTCAAGGATACAAAAATGAATAGGGGATAAACACCAAGGTCCTACTGTATAGCACAGAGAACTATATTCAATACCCTGTGATAAACCATAATGGAAAAGAATATAAAAAAAGAATATATATATACATATATATATATATAACTGAATCACTTTGCTGTACAGCAGTAATTAACACAACATTGTAAATCAACTATACTTCAATTTTTAAAAATGAATAGGACAAGTTCCTGCCCTCTAGATGCACAGAATCTAGTTGGAGGGATATAGCTGACACATAGATTGTGATGCAAGCCATAGTAGATGTACAGAGGAATGCCGTGCTGTGGGTTTTAACTGACAAACTGGTTTAGGAAGACTTTCTGAAAGTGGTGGTATTTCCGTAGCAGTTTTTCAAGAAACTTTCTCAAATAAGTAGTTTAAAAACACATTTTTAATGCAATTCTAAGTACAGTGTGTGATTCTGTATAAGATCAAAAAAGAATGCTACAGGGCTCCCCTGGTGGCGCAGTGGTTGAGAATCCGCCTGCCAGTTCAGGGGACACGGGTTCGAGCCCTGGTCCAGAAAGATCCCACATGCCGCGGAGCGCCTAAGTCCGTGTGCCACAACTATTGTGCCTGCGCTTTAGAGCCCGCGAGCCACAATTACTGAGCCCATGTGCCACAACTACTGAAGCCCACGCGCCTGTAGCCTGTGCTCCGCAAAAAGAGAAGACACCACAATGAGAGGCCTGCGCACCGCAACGAAGAGTAGCCCCCGCTCGCCGCAACTAGAGAAAGCCTGTGTGCAGCAATGAAGACCCAATGCAGCCAAAAATAAATAAATAAAAAATTTTTTTAAAGTAATATTAAAAAAATGCTATAAAGAATGCTTTTGAGACAATTTAATTTACTCTATATTTAGCAAGAGTATTATATCCATGTTAAATATTCTGAATTTGAAAATTACACTATGGTTGTATAGGAGAATGTCCTGTTGCCTAGGAGATGTGTTAAAGTTTTTACAGATAAAGTATCATGACATATGCAAACAGTTCAGCAGTAATAATAACAGTAATGATAAAAAGTATTATATAGAAATAGTGATAAAGCAAAATGTTATTTGAGGAATCTAGGTGAAGGGTATATGAGAGTTCATTGTACCAGTCTTGTAACTTTTCTGAAAGTTTGAAATTTTTTTCAAAGTATAATTTTAAGACTATATTATTTATGTAGAAAAGAATAT
Source organism: Lagenorhynchus albirostris (assembly GCF_949774975.1). NCBI lineage: Eukaryota > Metazoa > Chordata > Mammalia > Artiodactyla > Delphinidae > Lagenorhynchus > Lagenorhynchus albirostris. The sequence goes on from NC_083104.1 coordinate 68,508,580, forward strand.
ACCTTCCAGACATCCAATTTAGCCCCTCTGGTAGAAGATGCAAAAAAATGGAAAATGGATTTGTATTGGCAGCTGGCTATGTCAAAGCAGGTACCTGGTGTTCCTATAGTCAGGTCCCAGCTCAGGAGCTCCATTTGGCTTGAGTAGCCTCTTGGTTACTTGGTATTAATGCTTCTTTGTCTCTAGCCCTTCTGACTGCAAATGAAGTTAGCATTTCTGACTGAGGCGGTATATGGGAACAGGGTCAAGAGAATGGGACAGTCTTAATTTTAAAAAACTTAAAGTTGAGAAGAGAGCTGAGCAAAATTATTTTAGCAGGTTTATCTCATTCATGCCCGTGTAAGTGCTATGGAAACTTAATGCTAATGGGCATAATCTTTAAAAAACTGTCCAGAGAAATAAAAATACAAATAGATAGATTTGACTAACGATAGTGTCATTTGAATGGCACTTTTGTTTAAACTTTTAAAATGAATAATAAACACTAGTAGGTTGCATTTGCCATAATAACTGGTAATTACAGTTCTGATGTTATTTTTTTTTAATAACAGGAGTTAGAGTCTGAGAGGGTTAAACTTTTGGAGGATGTGACTTTTAATAAGCGGAAGATGAAAGAACTTGAAGATAACCTTCTCTACAAATTAAGTACTACAAAAGGTATTGTGTTACTAAGAAATAATCACATAATGGATTGTGAATAAATAAGGATTTCTTGTACCCTCTTTCCAATGCTCTCATGATTACAGATATTAGGAAACAGTTGAGTTATCCACGCAAAAACAAGCAAGGCAATTTCCATCTAGACATTACAGAGGGACTGCAGAGAATCTGATATCTGAATTAGCAACCGGCATCTGAGCATTTGATAATAACACAGTTTTCTTGATATAATTGCTCTCTCCCGAGAAAAATAAGGGCTCCCAATACAGCTAGGTAACTCACAACAGGCTAATTTGCTTGCCGAAAGGAGACTAATGTGCTCAATCTATTTTGTGTTTTTTAGATTGACTCTTTCATTTGGTGTTGAAATGCAATTGCCACAGTGGGTTATGATGTGTGTAATGTTGTCAGAGACACTTGAGCAGCCCAGGCTCAGTCATTCTGGACTTGACCTCCCACTTAGAAGTCAGGGATAGGTTCTCCTCTGGGCAGTCAGATCATCGTACCACCCCCTGGGATATATTGTTCTGTAGTAGGCAAATTACAGCAACCTAAATTCTACCATTCATTCGCAATCTAATGATGAATACTTCCCAAAAGCACTTTAACCCTTGGATTTAAAAACAAAAAAACTTAACCTCCCAGAAGTACATCAAGTGTTACTCTCACAGCAGTCTCCAGCACTTTAAGGTGACCTCATGGAAAAGGCCTCTTATCTGCCTTCATTGCACTGCTTGTGCTAATGAAGTTGTCTGTCTCGTGGTCCATGACATCTCCCAGCCATTTGATGCCTCTGGGCATTGTAAATATTACCAAGGAGGACTGACTGAGGATCCAGCCAAGAGTTTGAGGTTAGTCACAATTTGGACTTCCCTAGCAGACCTAGCGTGCCCATCAGAGCAAGTAACTCAGCACCTTCCAGAAGCACCCACCTGCTTCTAGGTAGGCCAGAGCACCACTCTCTGCAGATATCGTGACCGTTATCTCAGCACCTCCAGAGCACCTTTCTGTGTCTTAAAATTGAGATTTTTTATTTCTATGTTTATTGTCGTAGACATGTTATGTCTGTTAAAAACAATAATGAAGAGTAAAACTAAAAATAAAATCAGGATTTTTCTTCCTGGTTAGACACTTCAACTGTCTCCTAACTCATTAGAGACATAGAAGGACCAGAGTTCTCAATGTCAAGGACTGTTGAACTAAAGCAGGAGTAGAGAAAGTACGATTCACCTGAAAGCTGGTGTGTAATTCACACTGTGAGACAAGTGGGAAGGAAAAGCCTGTGATACTGTGAGGGGAACCATCAAGATGATAATGGAGGTGAAAGCCATGTCATAGGAACAGCTGAAACCACTGGGACTGGAGGGAGATGTGAATTTTCTTCAGACACTTGAAGACCAGATTTGTGGGCTGCCTTGAGAATTGCCTTTTACAGATTTTCAGGCAGAGTGGGGGACAAACCCTAGGCAGGAATGTTTAGAACGGATTCAGGCATCGGATGCCTGGTTAGACTAGAAGCCTCTCATGTCTTAAGATTCTGCCCTTCCATCCTGTGGGCTTTGAAAAAGTCAAGTTGAAAATTAACGCGGTGATTTCAGAAGTGATGCATCTCGTTTCGCGGCTTTCCCGTCTTGTGTTCCACAGCTTTCCTGTTTGGTTTTTAGGTTCCTTGGTAGATGACGAATCTCTCATCGGTGTCCTCCACACCACCAAGCAGACAGCAGCTGAAGTAAGTGAAAAACTACACGTGGCCGCGGAAACAGAGATCAAGATTAACACGGCCCAGGAGGAGTTCCGGCCCGTGGCCACCCGAGGCAGCATCCTCTACTTTCTCATCACAGAGATGAGCATGGTCAACATCATGTACCAGACCTCACTGGCCCAGTTCTTGAAGTTATTTGACCAGTCCATGGCCAGGTGGGGCCTCACTACCTTGCCCCACAAATTTTGTGTGTATTCCTACCTACTCTCTTAGAAATGGATTTTTACCTCTTTGATTTTTAAAACATATTGCAGGTCTGAGAAGTCTCCACTGCCTCAAAAGAGAATTACAAATATTATTGAGTATCTGACATATGAAGTTTTTACATATTCTGTCAGAGGCTTGTACGAGAACCACAAGTTCCTCTTTGTGCTCCTCATGACCTTAAAAATCGATCTTCAGAGAGGAACGGTGAAGCACAGAGAGTTTCAGGCTCTCATTAAAGGTGAAGGGTTTGGGATATGGATGTGCTATGTAAAGGAGATTGCTTTAGGTATGCTCTTTGATGTCCTGTAGACCCATTCTTGTAATACCCGGAGGAATTAAGTTCTAATGGAAGTGAAGTTCTTTATGTATACCTCTTCCCCCACCTCCCCCGCCGATTTCCATTCATTTTATTCTGGTTACTCAAGATGATTGATTTCAGGTCTGTGTTAACTCTGCAGTTTTTAGTTATGTAATTAAATTAATTTTGAGCATTGTTGCTTATGAATAGGAGACCCAAATGCCAAAGGGGAGAATAGTGATTCAGGTGATGATCTTTCTACTACTGCAAGAGACCAATTCCTTAAGCAAGGGGTTATAATGACATTTAAGACTGTAACAAAAAGCACACTTGTATTTTATATTTGAAGAGAGCCCGGCTCATTGCTTATCTCCATGTTAAAAGTATAATTAAGGAGACAAAAGAGTGGTATTTTCATTCAATTCAGCTAAACAAGTATTTATTGAGCATATACCATGCAAACCTGCCATACTGGTGTTTGGGATACAAGGAAAAAACAGACATTGCTTTAAAAGAAATAAAAGTCTCATAGTTCAAATAAAGATAATTGAAAAAGACCCTGCAAAATAAGGCAGAATAACCTGTGTTATAAGAGAGCTAAAAACAAAGTGTTATATCTAAAAGGAAGGAGAGATTACATGTGGTTGGTGAGATCAAGAAAAGCTCCTTGGAAAATATGCCTTTGCAGGTTAAGCCAGGAATTTTTCAGGTTATTTGATACCTGGGGAAAATGGTCCAATCTTTTTCTTATTTTTTTTGATCTTTATAAGTAGTTTAATAAATCATCTTCTGGCAGCCCTTCTCCCCCAAAAGAAGAAAGTGACATTTGAAATGGACCATGGATGATAGGTAGAAATGAAGAAAACGTCCATGCTAAGACAGAACAGCATGGAAAAAGACATAAGTGGAGTATGTACATTGGTGAGCCTTGGTTCCTAGAGGAAGGATTTCTTGATCTGATAAGAAATAAGGAGTTGTGTAAGGTAGTGATGTGATCCTTTTATTGTTCTTTAGGAAGGTTACTCTGGCAGACGTGTAGGATTAGAGAAAAGTGCTTTAAGGGAGTCTGTTATAAGCTTCCCAACCACAGGAAATGCATTCCCATCCTAGGGTGAAGACAATGGGAATATAAAGGAAGACACAAATATGAGAGCTCATGAAAGTAAAATGACAAAGGACTGGGTGTGAGAGCCAAGAGAGGGTCAGAAATGAGTCTAAGATTTCTGCTCTGTGCAAAGATTTCTGGTCTGGATGGTTGAAAGAAGAGCTACTTTGAGAAGTGTCAGAGTGGGGACATAATGAATGTGATTTTGGGACCTAGTTTTAGTCAGGATAGGCCAGGTTTTGTGGCCATAAAAACAATCCTCAAATTTCAGCACAACAAAAGTATACTTCTCCTTTACTCTCTATCTGACATGCTTGTCATGGTCGCCCAGGAATCCAAATTGCTTCCATAATTACTATGGAAGAGGGACAGGATGTGGCAAATTGTGTGCTGGCTCTTAAAGGTTACCCCACAAGTGACACACGTCACGCTCATATTTCATTAGCCAAAGTAAGATGCATGGCCACATCGAAATTCAAAGAGAGCAGGGAAGTGCCCCAGAGCCACATCCAACATCGAAGCTGCATCACAGCATCGGTGGAGGGTAGTGGATAGATGGATAAGCCTAAGGTTTGGCAGGTGGGAGTGTGGTTGTGGAAATGCGGAGAGGGCTGGTGCACAGCGAGGGTCTGGGGTTCAAACCAAGAAGTTGCAGGACAGGGGGACTTTATAACTAGCGACAAAGTACCAACCTCTGTGGACTGCAGCCTAATGCCCCCATAGGTCAGACAGGATTTGTCGTGGCTCAGAGGATCCCAGCCTGTGACTGGGACGAGTGAAGCCTAGGGGGCAGCATGTAGATCTGAGGCATCCTCCCCATCAAGACACAAACCCACCCCACCTCACCTCTCCCTACCCAGCACACCCAGCCAAGCCAGAGCTATTCCCTGAAAGAGATTGGATTCTTCAAAAGTCTTTAAATCAGAGGAGACCGAGAAACGCAGCAACACAGTGGGGAGGGAATTTGTGAGAAGGATTTGATTTGTCACAGAAAAATAAAGAAGGCTGCACATCTGAGCTGTGGTTAGAGCACATCTGTGACTCCATTTCATAAAACTGGAGAGTCGGGGAGAACCGGATTGTATAGGATCAGGAGAGTCAGTGAGAGGAGTTTGGATTTAATTGAGTTGGCGATAGAGAGCCACCGCATGTTTTATGAGCAGGGAAGTAGCATGAGCAGCGCTTCAGAAGATTAATTTGGGATTTTATGATAGGTGGACTGTCAGTACAGTCAGCACTGTCAAGCACAGTAAAAGGGTTGAAAAAAATACAAAACTGGTTTATTGTACAGTTTGTATTAGTTTTGAACCGCTTACAGCTTGACCAAATTATTTTTTAAAAGATGGTAGGCCTTGGGACTTCCCTGGTGGTCCAGTGGTTAAGACTTCACCTTCCAATACAGGGCGTGCTGGTTTGATCCCTGGTCGGGGAGCTAGGATCCCATATGCCTCCAGGCCAAAAAAACCAAAACATAAAACAATATTGTAACAAATTCAATAAAGACTTTAAAAATGGTCCACATTAAAAAAAAATCTAAAAAAAAAAAGATGGTAGGACTTTGTTTTTAATGTTTTTTTACAAAGTTAACAAATATGGCCCTTAGATCATTGATATTTTTTATCATTTTGAACTCAGTACTTAAGGGGGAAAGAAGAAAGACTTATTTATCATAGCAGAAATGTTTGATTTCCCTTTGTATTAATTCCTACTAGTTTTCTGCAATATTTGGAAGGTGGCTTTGACTTTCTTCTTCAACCGAGAATGTCAGAACACTTTGAAAAACGAAATAGATACCAGGGGCACTCCTGCACTGTAGAGTAATTGATATACCTGTTTCCCCTGCCTGATTATTTTAGAAAAATATCATCTTTCTTTTATTGTAAACCATGGACAGAAAGACACATTAGAGGGTATTCTCTTGCCTTCCAGGTTGGATTGGACCTGAGCCTTCCAAAACAGAGAGTTAATGTCAAAATAACAGCTAATGATTACATAGCTCTTACTCTGGGCCATGACTATTGTTGGCTTTCTACATACATTCATTTATTTAATCTTCACAGCAATCAATCTGATGGATTCTATTATTACGCTCATTTGGCAGAAGAGAGAACTGAGAGAAACTGAGTTTTTGTCCAAGTTTATGCAGCTAGCGAGTGGCAGAGCCAAGATATTTGGGGGAACGGGATGGGCTGTGATTGTTCTGGGTTAGTTTAGGTGCATGATATGTTGGAAACACTGATGTAGCTTAAATATCTTCTCCTGATGTCTTTGAGGTATATGTTTACATGAAATCACTGTGAGGGGGAAACAACCAAGAAGAAAAGGTACGCATCTACCTCCATGTTAGAGGAGAGAATCCCTTAAATCTGCAGGTGACTTACTCTAGGGCTTGCTTCTCCTATGGTAAACTCAGTGTTAGCAGAAATGGTGCTAGAATAAGGTCTTTTCACCTGGTCGCTGCAGGGGGTGGGGGCATGTGGGAGGAAGGTTTACAGGTTCTAAAGGTGTTGTGGCACTCAGAGCCCCTGACTCCACGGTGGAGCAAAGGGATTTACACGAAAGGAGTACTTCAGCTCATTCACCTTCTCAGGAAGATGCTGGAGGGGAGAGCAGAGACCTGTAGTCCCCTCCACCCGCCACCTCCCCTGTTTTTGTCCCCGGGTTGGTAAGTGAAGTGGAGGGATTTGATGAGTTCTTCAGGAGGGTTATAGAATTTAAAAGTTCAAGAACCACTGTTTGGCATACATCTGAATTAAACAACAGAGCTGGAATTATTACGATAAAACATTGCTAAAGACATGCAATAGAGGAATTTTGAAAGTGCAGATATAATCACACATCTTGGTGAAGACTGTCACACTGAATGTGCTCATTTGACTTGTGATTTGCTTCAAAGTACAATCCAGTGCTATCACTCACATTCTCCACTCGACTCGGTGAGAGCAGGAGCCCTGTTGGGTTTCCTCTGCTTTATCCCCAGTGCCTGGAATATACCGGATACATAGAGGTGGCTCAGTGAATGTTTGTTGAATAAATGAATGAATAAATGATTTGAACATTAATTACCCCCTTAAAAACCCACAGATGTATTATACTCCTCTCTTCCTCTTTCCCTCCATCCCTTCATATATCCATCTATCCATCTTTTTGACCTGATAAAAAATATTTCAATAGTATTGAATATCAAACTTCTGGAGGAGTGATGACTAAGAAATGACTTTTAAAATCACACATGAAAAGATCAACCGATTCATTGATATCAAAATTATAAATTTCAGGGCTTCCCTGGTGGCGCAGTGGTTGAGGGTCCGCCTGCCGATGCTGGGGACACGGGTTCGTGCCCGGTCCGGGAGGATCCCACATGCCGCGGAGCGGCTGGGCCCGTGAGCCATGGCCGCTGGGCCTGCGCATCCGGAGCCTGTGCTCCGCAATGGGAGAGGCCACAGCAGTGAGAGGCCCGCGTACCGCAAAAAATAAATCAATAAATAAATAAATTTCAGATAGTTAAAAAACAATAAAAAGGCAAACATCTGCAAACACGTGAGAAAAATTCTTTGCAGGGAAAAATGACAGGGAGTTGCTATCTGTATAAGATGGTATAAATCACTAACACTTGAAGGAACTGTACCAAAAAAAGGTAACCACATTTTCTATAACGTGATTGTTTTCCAATTTTCCCATTTTTGTGTGATATGGTTATCTCGTTTTTTATTATTTGGAAAATAAATTTCTAAAAAACAGAGCACAAGCTGACCTGATTCTCACTGATGCCTTTCCACAGGGGGAGCAGCTCTAGATCTGAAAGCCTGCCCTCCCAAACCGTTTCGCTGGATCCTTGATATGACCTGGCTGAATCTTGTGGAACTGAGTAAACTTCCGCAATTTGCAGAAATTATGAACCAGGTAATAAACGCTTGGATAAAAGTACAGATCTGTAAACCCAAACACACCTGGGCCATTTAAACTGGGGCCTCCTGGTGACAAACCCTTCACCCAGAGGAGTCAACACACTTGTGTAGCTTTAAGGCGCTGTGGCCCTCCTGGGGGGTTGGGGGCGGTGGACAGAAGGATATCCCAAGGAATCTTTTCACAGGTGCAGGCAACTGTCTTTACTTCTGTGTGGTGGGCATGGATCATTTATAACCTGCTTGAGTTGCTGCCAGAATCAGAACCCTTTTATTCTGGGTGGGTGGACCCTTTTATTGTAGACTCCATGTTTTCACTGCCTATGATTAAATAATTTGAGCAAATTTGAATTTGAGGCAAGTGAAAAGGTTGAGGTCCTTTTATAAAAATTCAGTCATTTCAATGGTGAAAATATTTATAAAATGGTGAAGTTATGATGGTGAAAATGGTGAAACAGACCCGGATTTACCTGTTTTTCTTATCTGAAAATGTAAATTGGTTATTGTGGATTAGTTGTTGATTCAACTCTCGCCAGAAAACAATTATGCAACTCAGAATAAAGACAGTTGTTTATTACTGAGGTCTGTTGGTTACGACTGTGTGTCACCAATGAAGAGCCTGCAGTTTCCCAGTGTCAAATGCTGATAATCATCTTTTTTACGGTTGCTGGTGATGGACAAAGTGAGTGATTGGTAGCCTTATCCCTAGGCTGAGGATGGCAGAAGCCTCGCACTGTCACCATGTGATTCCCTCCCCTCCACAAACATCCTATCCCCCACCCAAGAGTACACTAGGTGTGTCTGTTTAGGGGTACTTCTGGAACATTATGTATTCTTTACCCATGCACCATGGTTGGGTCAGAGTCAACTGGATAAAGTCCCTGGACTATATCTGTGGTGGACAGTAAGCTTTGTTTTGTACTACAGCTACAGCTGAGTCTTCCAAGTCCAAACAAATACTTTGAAAAAAAAAAAAAAGTGGTCTGAGTCTGGTCCGAGACTGGGTAAAGGCGGCCTTAAAGTACCACTGGAAAAAATCACACCTCTGCTGACGGATTATATTAATATAAGGATATACAGTATCATTTGCCTCGGTCAGTTAGATTTTAAGTACCCTTGGTGTAGAATCTGGTGGCTACTACCGCTTACTATGGGTAGGTACTTTGCAACAATAATAACTGTGCAAGCGAAGTATTATTGACACGATTTATAGATGAGATAACTGAGATTCAAAGAGGTTAAGCACTTGCCCAAGGCCACATAGCCCATACATGGTAAAGCTGTAATTTGACCCCATGCTCATGACACCATGAGTTATTTCTGTCCAGCTTCTTTTACACCATTGGATGGGCCAGAAGGGAAGAGGAAGAGTTGTTCTCCACAAACTTGCAGAAGTTAGCCATCAGGGCGACCTGCCATCAGATGGGCAAGAGTTTGGCCTGTCTGTGGGAGGAGGGGAGGAAACAGGAGATCAATCTCCCAGCTGAGTGGGTGTCAGAAACTGAAACAAAAATAGCCTCAAAGAGCAGCTGCCCTGCCTCGGCATCCCAGGCCAAACTGCGTAACACCTGGAGGTGGTTTTGCTAGCAGCGAGGGCCAGGAATGGGAAATGCAGGAGCAAGGGGCTGGGAGTTATCCTATCACAGATGCAGCTCGTCCTGAAAGCTTTATATGGTAGAGTCAAAATTAGCAGATGGAAGGCCAGTAGGTTGAGAATACGCACCCTGTTTCTTCTTGGAACTCCTTCTCTCTAGCAGCCAGTGTGGAGGAGACCTGCAGGGGGCACTCTGAGTAGCAGAGCACAGGTGCCAGTGCAGTAGGGTGGGGCTGCAGCAGCACCCAGGCCCTCCAAGCCCTGTGCCAGGCAGATTCTTTTGGCAGCAGCCAACTTGGGAGAGCCGCTGCAATCTTCAGAGAAAGATGGCAGCTGTGAAACATTTCAGAAAGTCTCCATCTTTTAGCATCCCAGGGACAAAGTTGGAGCAACTGATTCACAGAGCAATTGTTTTGTTATTAACTTGCACCCTGTCTGTATCCTAGATGATGAATTGCTTGTGTGGTGTGGACTTTGGGCGGTTATTTAACCTCTCTGTGCCTCAGTAAAAAGTGGGGATAATAGAAGTAAAAGTACAGTCCTTGGGTCTGGCGCATAGTATCTGCTATATAAATATTTGCTATTAGTGCTTGCCATGGCTTTTAAAACACACTTCAGACACTGTCTAAATAATCCAGCCTGATTGTTGCTGCGGAGCAGCGTCAGGCTCACCGATCTATAGTTTCTGTAATTAGTTTGGACAGCACTCGGACTTCAGGGAGCATCCTTTAATACCTCTGAAAACCTGTGGTTCTCTCCATGCTTCTGAAAGAACAGGTGTTTGAGACCAGCTCTTGGAGAGACTTCATCCATTCTTAGGTTTAAGGTCTCAAGGTGGGGGGATGACTAGGAAAATAAAAGTTTTGATTTTGTCATCTATCACTAGTTTAAGTAGAGGTCCACATGTAGAGGTTTGGGTATCAAAGTGGTCTATGTCAGTGGTTCTCATCCAAGGGCAACCTGGTGCCACGCCCCAGAGTGCACTGACAATTCTGGAGACCTTTTTTATTGCCACAAATCAGGGGCAGAGGTGCTCCTGGTGACTAGTGGATAGAGCTAGGGATGCTGCTAAACAACGTAAAATGCACAGGACAGCCTCTCTCAACACTAAATTAATCTGGCCCTAAATGCCCATAGTGCGGAGGTTGAGAAACCCTGGTCTATGTTTTTTCCTGCCCAGTCGTTTAGCGTAATTGATACATAGTCCTAATTTCAGCGAATAACGTAGAAGAGCAATGGAAAAACTGAAAGGGAATCATAATATCCAATCTATCTGAGTCACTGGTTCTGAAGAAAAATGTAAACAGTGTGGTTATGTTTAAAAAATTAGCTGCCTATAAAAAATGGCCTTCTCAGGTTATTCAATTTTAATTGCATATATTCCCGGGGCTCACTAATCAGCTTATTTATTTTAGATATCTCGTAATGAGAAGGGATGGAAAATCTGGTTTGATAAAGATGCTCCAGAGGAGGAAATCATCCCTGATGGATATAATGACTCACTAGATACCTGCCACAAGCTTTTACTTATCAGGTGAGAATAGGTATTATCAGACCTAGAGCATCACTTTATAGTGTCAAATTACAGATCCCGCCTCAGTGAGCTTACTTCACTATGTGCCAGTAGTTACTGTAGTAGATGTATATGTTTCCCAACTGAAGTCTGGGATGGCAAATAAAATGGTGAAAGGTATATTTTGATAACGTGTTAATGATAGTGCTTTTAGCAAAACACGTATGAAAAATATGTTTGTACTATTCACTTTGGTCATCATTTACCATTGAGTGAATCATTTATTGTTGAATTTACTTCTGTAAAAGAATAGATCTCACAGAGTTACAAGGCAATTCGTTTTTAAGCTAAAACCAAGAATATTGTGCTATTGAAACATATAAATGCTGTTTTGGCTGTTAAAATGGAAGCAAAAGTTTGAAAGTGATGTTGAGGAAGAATATTCTTCCTTTTCTTTCTCACTTTTCATGTTTTCCCAACATGCAGGAGCTCAAAGAAGGATTCTATATTGGAAGATGTGTGTGTGTGTGTGTGTGTGTGTGTGTGTGGCGGGGTGTGTGTGTGTGGTGGGCAACACAGAAGGGTAGAGTTGGGGGAGACGAAACCACCAAAAGAATAACAAAAAGATGTCGGATTATGTTGGAGTTGTTTTTGTCTTTCCTAATGTTATACCCCTGAGTTTTCTTAGAAAAGTTGTTTCCTGGTTGTTGTCACTCTTTGAGAGTGATCAGAGCTGTCAGCAGTGATGACCTCAGGACCTGTAGACTGCAAAATGGCAATTTGTTTTTATTTTATTAGAATAGATGTGTCTTATATCCATCATTTTAAAATTGAATCTATGTCAAATGAATAATGCAATCTACTAACAAAGAAGAATCCATAGAGTTTGTCTGTGATCTAAAAATATCAAATGACATTTATTTAATGTGTCATTGTGTGCAGAACCTGCTACAGTGTAGTCTACACAGATGGTATTAAATAAATGCTTGCTGATCAAGCTACTTCTAACACCATTGACATATATCTCCCTCTGAAGGCTGTAGAACCTCGAGTATGCAGCAGGCCAGCCCCCATCATGTACTGGACCTGGCAGAGGACACCTCCCCTTGCATCCCTGCTGAGTCCCTGGCATCAAGAGCAGGGCGTGATGTATAGTATTCACTCCATAAATATTTGTCAAAGAGTGAATGTGCTCCTGTGTATTAGTTTGAATGAGGAATTGCTTACCCGAAGCTGATAGCTTAGTTACTAGGGATAATCACTGACGTGTTTTAAAAAGAAAATAACTAAAGCTTCAGAGTAGTTGCCCCTCCCTCTGAAAATGAGACGTTTGGACCAGTTGACTTCTAAGTTCCCTTCTAGATTGGCAACAGAACTGGCCCTGACCTACTCCTTGCCAATGCCTCGCACCAAAACTACATGAATAAACTTGCATTCATCCAAGGATAGAAAACATTGCCATCCATCTTACACATATCTGCATAAAGGAGGATTAGCTCACTATCCTTTTGCTAACTAACTATGTGTTCTTTATGTGCTTAGCATTAGATAGAATTTTTAAAACCTGAATTTATTTCCTCTAACGTGTGCATTTCTAGGTCTTGGTGCCCAGACCGTACTGTTTTTCAAGCAAGAAAGTATATTGCAGATTCTTTGGAGGAAAAGTACACAGAACCAGTTATCTTAAATCTGGAGAAAACTTGGGAAGAAAGTGATACACGAACACCTCTGATATGTTTTCTGTCCATGGGATCTGATCCCACAATTCAAGTTGACGCATTGGCCAAGAAACTGAAGCTGGGTATGATCAGCAACCTATGAAATTTAGCAAAACCTCCATATTGTTGCCTCACATTTTGCCTTTCATAGTTTTATAGCTTATTCTTATAAATATATTGATAAAATTCATAAATATTAGAAAACTATTAAACTCCTTCTTTCCTCCCCTTTCAGATCTCCTGGAGTGTGTGATATAGATATCTTTGTGCAGAGAGGAACACACTCATTTACCATATAGTGGTTTTTTTTAAAACATCTTTATTGGAGTATAATTGCTTTAGAATGGTGTGTTAGTTTCTGCTGTGAATCAGCTATACATATACATACATCCCCATAATCTCCTTCCTCTTGCGTCTCCCTCCCACCCTCCCTATCCCACGCCTCTAGGTGGACACAAAGCACCAAGCTGATCTCCCTGTGCTATGTGGCTGCTTACCACTAGCTATCTAGTTTACATTTGGTAGTGCATATATGTCCATGCCACTCTTTCACTTTGTCCCAGCTTACCCTTCCCCCTCCCCATGTCTTCAAGTCCATTCTCTACGTCTGCATGGTATATCTCTCCATCTGTTTGTATCATCTTTAATTTCTTTCAACAGTGTCTTGTAGTTTTCTGCATACAGGTCTTTTGTCTCCTTAGGTAGGTTTATACCTAGGTATTTTATTCTTTTTGTTGCAATGGTAAATGGGAGTGTATCATTCATTTCTCTTTCAGATTTTTCATCATTAGTGTATAGGAATACAAGAGATTTCTGTGCATTAATTTTGTATCGTGCTACTTTACCAAACTCATTGATAAGCTCTAGTAGTTTTCTGGTAGCATCTTTAGGATTCTCTATGTATCTGCAAACAGTGACAGCTTTACTTCTTCTTTTCTGATTTGGATTCCTTTTATTTCTTTTTTTTCTCTGATTGCTGTGGCTAGGACTTCCAAAACTATGTTGAATAATAGTGGTGAGAGTGGGCAACTTTGTCTTGTTCCTGATCTTAGAGGATAAGCTTTCAGTTTTTCACGATTGAGAACAATGTTGGCTGTGGGTTTGTCATATATGGCCTTTATTATGCTGAGGCAGGTTCCCTGTATGCCCACTTTCTGGATGGTTTTTATCATAAATGGGTGGTGAATTTTGTTGAAAGCTTTTTCTGCATCTGTTGAGATGATCATATGGTTTTTCCCCTTCAATTTGTTAATGTGGTGTATCACATTGATTGATTTGCATATATTGAAGAATCCTTGCATTCCTGGGATAAATCCCACTTGGTCATGGTGTATGATCCTTTTAATGTGCTGTTGGATTCTATTTGCTAGTATTGTGTTGAGGAGTTTTGCACTTATGTTCATCCGCGATATTGGCCTGTAGTTTTCCTTTTTGTGACATCTTTGTCTGGTTTTGGTATCAGGGTGATGGTGGCCTCGTAGAGTGAGTTTGGGAGTGTTCCTCCCTTTGCTATATTTTGGAAGAATTTGAGAAGGATAGGTGTTAGCTCTTTTCTCAATGTTTGATAGAATTGCGTGGTTTATTCTTAATGTGCTGAAAATCTGAATGTTGTTGGAATTGCCATTTGGGATCATCCAGGTTCAGCTCATTAAGTATACCTTGTAGGGTTAATTCATTTATGTCTTTATAAAGATTATCAAAGTGATTGATTATGAATCCCTAAATCTACTCTATGAAATAAAACTTGAACTTATTATCTAGTTAATGTAAACATGATACAAAATTAATTTAGTCATCTTTAAATAGTTCCCACATGTCCCTCTTCACTAAGAAGTTCCTGTAAACTGTTAGCTTATGGTAGCATGGTCTGTGTTCACCCCTCTTTTCTCATCTGACTTTGCTCTGTTCACTGGCACCACACTGTTCTATGTTCTATATGGATCCATATTTGAATGGCCTCCTTCTTCTGTCTAAACACTGACACCCAATGCAGAGAGCTCCCATGTTCTGTTGGCAAGTACTCATGGTTAAGTCTCATTAACCACCTTTAAAGTAGGGTGTTTTGCTCTGACGTTCACTGCAGCATGCCAGTCATCTGCATTAGTCTAAGAATGGTGCTTCTCTCGTAGCCTTGGAGTTAGCAAATCTCTTTGAGATCGACTCCTCCATGGATCTTTGTCCAGTTGCTTCTATGCCCCACTTCTCTCTGCATATAGATTCCTTTTTTTCTGTCTTGCCACAACCGAACTCCATGTGACAGAACTCATGGCTTCTGTTGGCTCATGAGCTTCACTACCTACATGTTCAGTATGTTCAGCACTCCCAGTGTTACCGAACCCAAACTTGGGTCCACTCACCTGCCATGCAGCAAAGCCAACTTACTGACCCGGGTTGTGGTGAAGGAAAGTACAGTGTTTATTGCAGGTTCCAAATAAGGAGAATAGGCAGTTCATGCTCAAAAGGCTTTCAGGGAAGGGTTTTTAAAAGTGACATTTGGAGTGAGAGCTGCAGGATGCATGACTTTCTTCTGATTGGTTGATAGTGAGGTAACAGGGTGGTGTTTCGGAAATCTTAATCGTCAACCTCTGGTTCCAGCCGGTCTGGGGTCTCCATGCTTGTGGTCTTCATGTAGTCACCATCCTCCATCTGGATGGGGGTCTTAGTTTCTTCCTAATAACTCAAAGGTATGCATCAGATTGTTATGCATATTCCTTGAGGAGGACCTAGGACTTTGTTTTATCACTGACTGTTGTTTAATCTGTCGTCACTTTTCTTCTTAACTGCTTTTCCTTTGTTTCTGTATCCCTCACTTCCCCTGTGTTTTGGAACTCAGGGAAGGCCTACGAGACTAAAGCATTTTTCAAAAAACAGGGAACACAGAGGGGCTTTTGTACCTGGGATGGCCCCATGGGGTCCTGCTTGGTTTCACCAGGGAAATTCCCGTTACTCTTGGTCCCAGGTCCAAATATCCAAGGAAGAAGTTCATTGGTTTTGCTTTGGTCATGTCTCCTTTCTGGGCCAATCAGTGAACTGCTGCTTTGTAAATGGGTCCATAGCAAGAACCACATATATGGAGCTAGCATGGAGGGCATTTCTTAAAATGGGATACTGTTCCTAGAAGAAGGGCAGTTCCCACTAGAGTTACCCTTTCCAGTTTACCTCAAAATAATGCTGTTGTCTAGGACAAGGGTTTAAGAACAGAATTAAGAAATTAACTCGAGGTCTCCTTTGGGAGAAATTATAACTATAACTTTAAATAAATACATAAGGCCAGAATGGTGCTGTCACCTCATATTATTATATGTTATCATACTGCTTTGCTTGGCAATTTGGTGATTCCATTTCTTGGTACTACTTTAGTTTTTCCAGAAATTGTTCAAGCTTCTATTGGTTGCCTTGTTAGGAAACACAGTAGATTTAATTTTGACACTGAAGGAGCCAGTGAATTTTATAAAGAACTCTTCACTCATTTTCAAGGAATGTTAGGAAGCATCATGCTGTTCATTGCTTTGGGTTACAAAATCCCCCAAATAGCTGTGAAAATGAAAGCATTATGTAGACATATTAATATTATATTAATATTATTATTATATATATTATTATTATATTATTGTTATATTATATATTATATATTATATAATATATTATATATAATATATATATTATATTATATAATATATAATATATATTATATATAATATATTATATATATATTATTTTTATATATATTATATATTATTATATTATATATTATTATTATATTAATATTAATCTCATCTCAACTAGAGATATTTTATTTGGATAACTGGATAATAGATAATCATAGAATTCTCAAGGTGAATAGGATTCTGGAAATCCTGAAATCCAAGTACCTTATTTTACAGCTGGGGAAAGTAAGGTCTGGAGATAAGGCCAGAGAGCTAGTTGGTGACATATATGATTCAGGACTTAATCTCTGGGCTTCGAAATCCCACTTCAGTGGTCTTTCTCTTTTATTCCATCTCACTGCCTTTAGTGGATGAATTAAACAGTTGCCTGACAGCACTTTGAGGGATGGGACCAAATCAAATAGGTTTTTGTAGAAAAGAGAAGAAGGAAACTTTTCACTGTGGAACCTGTCAGGCTCTGTGGTGAGCGATTCAGAGAAGATAAATTCTGCACAAAAACACTGGGTGCCTGGGAAAGAGGGAGAAAACAGATGGATTTAGCATTAGAAAATCCTACCAGGAGCTTGGGTGAAGGAGAAAGGGGTCCCAAGGAAGGATGGATTTGAAAATAGAATCGAAACATGAATGAAAAAGGACAAACAAATATAAAATATAAGCCCACAAATATATAAAAGGAATGAGAAAATGGGTATAACAAAGTATACAGATGAAAATAGTTAAATAATAAGATAATGGTATATAATTACAGTAATAAAGTTTTAAAATCTCATTAAAATGGACATTTGTAGAAAAATATAAATATACAAAATTTTCTCAGAAAAGGTTGAAAAACCTGAATAGATGAGTAATCAAGATGAAAAAAATTAGAAGTTTTAAAATTATTACCTCAGCAAAGACACTGGGCTTGGATGATATTTTTGCTAAGTCCTTTAAAACTTTGACTGCTATATTCCATTCCATAACACATAAAAAGAGGATATATTGGGGCTTCTGTGGTGGCGCAGTGGTTGACAGTCCGCCTGCCAATGCAGGGGACGTGGGTTCGTGCCCTGGTCTGAGAAGATCCCACATGCTGTGGAGTGGCTGGGCCCATGAGCCATGGCCACTGAGCCTGCGCGTCTGGAGCCTGTGCTCTGCAACGGGAGAGGCCACCAACAGTGACAGGCCCACGTACCGCAAAAAAAAAAAAAGAGGATACATTTTCCTCTTTATTTTAAGGGAATAGCATTATCCTGGTATCAAAAACAGACCAAGATAGTCACTGTATAAAAGAAAGAAAACCACAGATTGATCCTACTTATCAATATAAATGTAAGGACCTTAACCAAAATGCAAGCAGGAAGAATTCTGCAAAACATTAAAATAACATGCAGAAATTAATAATGTGCCTTGACCAAGTAGGATGCATAGACAAATCTGAGAAAGATACAGTATTAAGAAATCTCATCACAGGAGTAAGTGAATGACTTTTCCTTAAGTTATCATATTATTACCTCGATAAATGCTAAAAAGGCATTTTATAAAAATTCAACATTCGTATTTGGTTTTTAAAAAATGGGGATAGGGACTTCCCTGGTGGTGCAGTGGTTAAGAATCTGCCTGCCTATGCAGGGGACACGGGTTTGAGCCCTGCTCCGGGAAGATCCCATATGCAGCAGAGCAACTAAGCCTGTGCGCCACAACTACTGAGCCCGCACTCTAGAGCCCACAAGCCACAACTACTGAAGCCCACACGCCTAGAGCCCGTGCTCCACAACAAGAGAAGCCACTGCAGTGAGAAGCCCACACACCACAAGGAAGAGTAGCCCCTGCTCGCCACAACTAGAGAAAGCCTGTGTGCAGCAACGAGGACCCAACGGAGCCAAAACTAAATAAATAAATAAATGGGAATAGAAGAATATTGTAATAATATGACAATGAATATGAACTTCAAACAACTTCATGCTTTTTGGTGAACAACTAGAGACATGCCCATTAAAGTCAGGAACAAGATAAAGATGTCTGTTATCACCACTTTCATTTAGTATTGCTGTGGAGGATATAGCTAATGTATTGTAAGAATCATAAATAAAAGATATAACTACTGGAAAAGAGGGACAAAAATCATCATTATTCTCAGATAGCATAATTGTCTAACTAAGGAACACAAATGAATCAACTGGAAAACTATTAGACTTAACAGGATAGTTCAGTAAGGTGGCTGGTCACAAAATAAATATATTTAAAAAATCAATGGAGCATTCTTGTAAAATAAAATGTAAAAATCCCATTCACTCTCTCAATAAAAATAAAACTGAGAAATGATCTTTAAAATACCTATTAGAAGAAAACTATAAAACTTTCTTAGAGACATGAAAGTAGACTAGAATAAATGGAGAGTTAAACCACATTCCCAGTATAAAGATTCAATATTGTAAAGATGTCAGTAGTCTCTAAATTAATCTATAAATGGAATGCAAGTCTAACTGAAATTCCAATAGCATTTTCCCCCTAATTGGATAGTAGAGGGATCTTCGATCATCCAGAGCAATAAATGGACAAAAATAGCCAAGAAAGCTTGAAAAGGAAAAAGAATAATGTGGAACAAGCCCAATCAGATTTTAAAAAATTTATCAAATGACAATAACTTAATCAGTGTAGAACTGGCTCAGAGAAGATAAACAGATCAATAGAGCAAAATGAAAGGCCCCAAATTAGACTCTAGTATATACAATAGCTTGTGATAAGACTGTGATAAGATTCACATTTTAAATCAGTGGAAGGAAAATGGATTAGTGAATAAACACTGTTGGCATAGCAGGTTAACTTCAAAAGAAAGAAAGGATTTTACCTCACATAAAACTAAAGTACATTCTAGGTTGATTAAGGTTTTAAATGGTTTAAACTATAAAAGAATAAAAAAGAATATATTGATACTATTGGGGTGGCTAAGATTTTCTTAATCATAATACCAGAATCCAAAACCAGAGGAAAAGATGTTTGACTGGATGAAGTTTTAAAACTTCTGTATGTCATAAATAAAATTAAAACACAAATTGCTGTCGAATCCAAGCTTGTGTGCCCAATGCACAGTGAGGCCAAACAAACTGAAATGGAGTTTGGAGCAGAGAAAGGTTTATTGCAGGGACCAAACAAGGAGTATGGGGAGGCCTATGCTCAAAAGACCCAAACTTCCTGATAGTTTCTGAAGAAGAGTTTTTAAAGGCAAAATTTGGGGTGAGGGCTGCAAGGTGTGGGATTTTCTTTTGATTGCTTAGTGGTGAGGTAACAGGGTGGTGTTCCAAGAATCATGTACTTAGCCTGAAGTTACCATCCTCCACTTAGGTGGGGGCATTAGTTTCTGTAAGAAGAACTCAAAGATATATTGTTATGCATATCACTTTAGGAGGAACTAGGACACTTTATCACTGCAGTATTGTTTCCTTTTTTTTTAACATCTTTCTTGGAGTATAATTGCTTTACAATGTTGTGTTAGTTTCTGCTGTATAACAAAGTGAATCAGCTATATGCACATGTATATCCCCATATCCCCTGACTTTTGTGTCTCCCTCCCACCCTCCTTATCCCACCTCTCTAGGTGGTCGCAAAGCACCAAGCTGATCTCCCTGCACTATGCAGCTGCTTCCCAGTAGCTGTCAATTTTACATTTGGTAGTGTATATATGTCAGTGTTACTCTCTCACTTGGTTCCAGCTTACCCTTCCACCTCCCTGGGTCCTCAAGTCCATTCTCAACGTCTGCATCTTTATTCCTGTCCTGACCCTAAGTTCATCAGAACCTTTTTTTTTTTTTTTACATTCCATATATATGTGTTAGCATACGGTATTTGTTTATCTCTTTCTGATTACTTCACTCTGTATGACAGACTCTAGCTTCATCCACCTCACTGCAAATAACTCAATTTTGTTTCTTTTTATGGCTGAGTAATATTCCATTGTATATATGTGCCACATCTTCTTTACCCATTCATCTGTTGATGGACACTTAGGTTGCTTCCATGTCCTGGCTATTGTAAATAGAGTTGCAATGAACATAGTTGTACATGTCTCTTTTTGAATTTTGGTTTTCTCAAGGTATATGCCCAGTAGTGGGATTGCTGGGTCGTATGGTAGCTCTATTTTTAGTTTTTTAAGGAACCTCCATACTGTTCTCCATAGTGGCTGTATCAATTTACATTCCCACCAACAGTTCAAGAGGGTTCCCTTTTCTCCACACCCTCTCCAGCATTTATTGTTTGTAGATTTTTTGAAGATGGCCATTCTGACTGGTTTGAGGTGGTAGCTCATTGTAGTTTTGACTTGCATTTCTCTAATGATTAATGATGTTGAGTATCCTTTGATGTGTTTGTTGGCAATCTGTATATCCTCTTTGGAGAAATGTCTATTTAGGTCTTCTGCCCATTTTTGGATTGGGTTGTTTGTTTTTCTGATATTGAGCTGCATGAGTCGCTTGTATATTTTGCAGATTAATCCTTTCTCAGTTACTTCGCTTGCAAATATTTTCTCCCATTCTGAGGATTGTCTTTCCTTCTGTTTATGGTTTCCTTTGCTGTGCAAAAACTTGTAAGTTTCATTAGGACCCATTTGTTTATTTTTGTCTCTGTTTCCATTTCTCTAGGAGGTGGGTCAAAAAGGATCTTGCTGTGATTCATGTCATACAATGTTCTGCCTATGTTTTCCTCTAAGAGTTTGATAGTATCTGGCCTTACATTAGGTCTTTAATCAATTTTGAGTTTATTTTTGTGTATGGTGTTAGGGAGGGTTCTAATTTAATTCTTTTACATGTAGCTGTCCTGTGTTCCCAGCATCACTTTTTGTAGAGGGTGCCTTTTCTCCATTGTATACTCTTGCCTCCTTTATCAAAGATAAGGTGACCATATGTGTATGGGTTTATCTCTGGGCTTTCTATCCTGTTCCTTTGATCTATATTTCTGTTCTTGTGCCAGTGCCATTCTGTCTTGGTTACTGTAGCTTTGTAGTATAGTCTGAAGTCAGGGAACCTGATTGCTCCAGCTCCGTTTTTCTTTCTCAAGATTGCTTTGGCTATTCGGGTCTTTTGTGTTTCCATACAAATTGTGAAATTTTTGGTTCCAGTTCTATGAAAAATGCATTGGTTGTTTGATAGGGAGTGCATTGAATCTGTAGATTGCTTTGGGTAGTATAGACATTTTCACAATGTTGATTCTTCCAATCCAGGAACATGGTATATCTCTCCATCTGTTTGTATCATCTTTCATTTCTTTCATCAGTGTCATAGTTTTCTGCATACAGGTCTTTTGTCTCCTTAGGTAGGTTTATTCCTAGGTATTTTATTCCTTTTGTTGCAATGGTAAATGGGAGTGTTTCCATAATTTCTGTTTCAGATTTTTCATTATTAGTGTATAGGAATGCAAGAGATTTCTGTGCATTAGTTTTGTATCTGCTACTCTACCCAATTCATTGATTAGCTCTAATAGTTTTCTGGCAGCATCTTTAGGATTCTTTATGTATAGTATCATGTCATCTGCAAACAGTGACAGTTTTACTTCTTTTCCGATTTGGATTCCTTTTATTTCTTTTTCTTCTCTGATTGCTGTGACTAAAACTTCCAAAAGTATGTTGAGTAATAATGGTGAGAGTGGGACACCTTGCCTTGTTCCTGATCTCAGTGGAAATGGTTTCAGTTTTTCACCATTGAGAACGATGTTGGCTGTAGGCCATGGTTTTCACCATTGAGAACGATGTTGGATGTTGGCTGTAATAATGACCTTTATTATGTTGAGGTAAGTTCCCTCTATTCCTATATTCTAGAGGGTTTTTATCATAAATAGGTTTTGAATTTTGTTGAAAGCCTTTTCTGCATCTATTGAGATGATCATATGGTTTTTATCCTTCAGTTTGTTAATATGGTGTAACATGTTGATTGATCTGCATATATTGAAGAATCCCTGCCTTCCTGGAATATACCACACATGATCATGGTGTATGATCCTTTTAACGTGCTGTTGGATTCTGTTTGCTAGTATTGTATTGAGGATTTTTGCATCTATGTTCATCAATGTTATTGGCCTGTAGTTTTCTTTTTTTGTGACATCTTTGTCTGGTTTTGGCACCAGGGTGATGGTGGCCTAGTAGAATGAGTTTGGGAGTGTTCCTCCCTCTGCTATATATTGGAAGAGTTTGAGAAGGATAGGTGTTAGCTCTTCTCTAAAGGTTTGATACAATTTTCCTGTGAAACCATCTGGTACTGGGCTTTTGCTTGTTCGAAGATTTTTAATCACAGTTTCAATTTCAGTGCTTGTGATTGGTCTGTTCATATTTTCTATTTCTTCTTGGTTCAGTCTCAGAAGGTTGTGCTTTTCTAAGACTTTGTCCATTTCTTCCAGGTTGTCCATTTTGTTGGCATATCGTTGCTTGTAGTAATCTTTCATGATCCTTTGTATTTCTGCAGTGTCAGTTGTTACTTCTCCTTTTTCATTTCTAATTCTATTGATTTGAGTCTTCTCCCTTTTTTTCTTGGTGAGTCTGGCTAATGGTTTATCAATTTTGTTTATCTTCTCAAGGAACTAGCTTTTAGCTTTATTGATCTTTGCTATTGTTGCCTTCATTTCTTTTTCATTTATTTCTGATCTGATCTTTATGATTCTTTCCTTCTGCTAACTTGGAGGTTTTTTTGTGTTTCTTTCTCTAATTGCTTTAGGTGCAGGTTAGGTTGTTTATTTGATATTTTTCTTGTTTCTTGAGGTAGGACTGTATTGCTATAAACTTCCCTCTTAGAACTGCTTTTGATGCATCCCATAGGTTTTGGGTCATCATGTTTTCATTGTCATTTGTTTCTAAGTGTTTTTTGATTTCCTCTTTGATTTCTTCAGTGATCTCTCGGTTATTTAGTAGTGTCTTGTTTAGCCTCCATGTGTTTGTATGTTTTACAGTTTTTTTTTTCTGTAATTGATATCTAGTCTCATAGCATTGTGGTCGGAAAAGATCCTTTTTTTTTTTTGCTGTACGCCGGCCTCTCACTGTTGTGGCCTCTCCCGCTGTGGAGCACAGGATCCGGGCGCGCAGGCCCAGCGGCCATGGCCCACGGGCCCAGCCGCTCTGCGGCACGTGGGATCCTCCCAGACCGGGGCACGAACCCATGTCCCCCTGTATCAGCAGGTGGACTCTCAACCACTGCACCACCAGGGAAGCCCTGGAAAAGATTCCTGATACGAGTTCAATTTTCTCAAATTTACCAAGGCTTGATTTGTGACCAAAGATATGATCTAACCTGGAGAATGTTCCATGAGCACTTGAGAAGAAAGTGTATTCTGTTGTTTTTGGATGGAATGTCCTATAAATATCAATTAAGTCCATCTTGTTTAATGTGTCAGTTAAGCTTATGTTTCCTTATTTGTTTTCATTTTGCATGATCTGTCCATTGATGAAAGTGGGGTGTTAAAGTCCTCTACTATGATTGTGCTACTGTCGATTTCCCCTTTTATGGCTGTTAGCATTTGCCTTATGTATTGAGGTGCTCCTTTGTTGGGTGCATAAATATTTACAATTGTTATATCTTCTTCTTGGATTGATCCCTTGATCATTATATAGTGTCCTTCTTTGTCTCTTGTAATAGTTTTTATTTTAAAGTCTATTTTGTCTGATATGAGAATTGCTACTCCAGCTTTCTTTTGATTCCCATTTGCATAGAATATCTTTTTCCATCCCCTCACTTTCAGTCTGTATGTGTCCCTAGGTCTGAAGTGTGTCTCTTGTAGACAGCATATATATGGGTCTTGTTTTTGTATCCATTCAGCCAGTCTATGTCTTTTGGTTGGAGCATTTAATCTATTTAAATGTAAAGTTATTATCGATATGTATGTTCCTATTACCATTTTCTTAATTGTTTGGGGTTTGTTATTGTAGGTCTTTTCCTTCTCTTGTGTTTTCGGCCTAGAGAACTTCCTTTAGCATTTGTTGTAAAGCTGGTTTGGTGGTGCTGAATTCTCTTAGCTTTTGCTTATCTGTAAACATTTTGATTTCTCCGTCAAATCTGATTGAGATCCTTGCTGGGTAGAGTAATCTTGGTTGTAGGTTTTCCCCTTTCATCACTTTAAATATGTCCTGCCAGTCCCTTCTGGCTTGCAGAGTTTCTTCTGAAAGATCAGCTGTTAACGTTATGGGGATTCCCTTGTATGTTATTTGTTGTTTTTCCCTTGCTGCTTTTAATTTTTTTTTTGTATTTAATTTTTGATAGTTTGATTAATATGTGTCTTGGCGTATTTCTCCTTGGATTTATCCTGTATGGGACTCTCTGTGCTTCTTGGACTTGATTGATTATTTCCTGTCCCATATTAGGGAAGTTTTTGACCAAAATCTATTCAAATATTTTCTCATTCCCTTTCTTTTTCTCTTCTTCTTCTTGGACCCCTATAATTCAAATGTTGGTGCATTTCATGTTGTCCCAGATGTCTCTGAGACTGTCTTCAACTCTTTTCATTCTTTTTTCTTTATTCTGCTCTGTGGTAGTTATTTCCACTATTTTATCTTCCAGGTCACTTATTCGTTCTTCTGCCTCAGTTATTCTGCTATTAATTCCTTCTAGACAGTTTTAAATTTCATTTACTGTGTTGTTCATCATTGTTTGTTTGCTCTTTAGTTATTCTAGGTCCTTGTTGAAAGTTTCTGTGTTTTCTCCATTCCATTTCCAAGATTTTGGATCATCTTTACTGTCATTACTCTGAATTCTTTTTCAGGTAGACTGTCTATTTCCTCTTCATTTGTTTGGTCTGGTGGGTTTTTACCTTGCTCCTTCATCTGCTGTGTATTTCTGTGTCTTCTCATTTTGCTTAACTTACTGTGTATGGGGTCTCCTTTTCTGAAGCTTCAGGTTCGTAGTTCCCATTGTTTTTGGTGTCTGCCCCCAGTGGGTAAGGTTGGTTCAGTGGGTTGTGTAGATTTCTTGGTGGAGGGTACTGATGCCTGTGTTCTAGTGGATGAGGCTGGATCTTGTATTTCCGGTGGGCAGGACCACGTCTGGTGTTGTGTTTTGGGGTGTCTGTGAACTTATTATGATTGTAGGCAGACTCTGTGCTAATGGGTGGGCTTGTGTTCCTGTCTTGCTAGTTGTTTGGCATGAGGTATCCAGCACTGTACCTTGCTAATCATTGAGTAGAGCTGGGTCTTAGCATTGAGATGGAGATCTCTGGGAGAGCTTTTGTCGTTTGATATTACATGGGGCCAGGAGGTCTCTGGTGGACCAATTACCTGAACTCGGGTCTCCCACCTCAGAGGCTCAGACACCCAGCCAGAGCATTAAGACCCTGTCAGCCACATGGCTCGGAAGGAAAGGGAGAGAAAGAAGAAAAGAAAGGAAGAAAGAAAAGAAAGAAAGGAAGGAAGGAAGGAAAGAAAGAAAGGGAAAGGAAGAAAGAAAGAAAAAATAAAGTTATTAAAATTAAAAATTAAAAATATTATTAATAATAAAAAAATTAAAAGTAATTGAAAAAAGAAGGAAGAGAGCAACCAAACCAAAAAACAAACCCTCCAATAATAACAAGCACTAAAAACTATACTAAAAAAAAAAAAGGACAGACAGAACCCTAGGACAAATGGTAAAAGCAAAGCTATACAGACAAAGAAGCATGCACATACACACTCACAAAAAGAGGAAAAGGAAAAATATATACATATACGTATGTAAAAAAATAAACAGAAGAGAGCAACCAAATCAATAAACAAATCTACCAAGGGTAATAAGCTCTAAATACTAAGCTAAGATAAATATAAAACCAGAAACCAATTAGATGCAGAAAGCAAACCCCAAGTCTACAGTTGCTCCCAAAGTCCACTGCCTGAATTTTGGGATGATTTGTTTTCTATTTAGGTATTCCACAGGTGCAGGGTACATCACATTGATTGTGGAGATTTAACTTGCTACTCCTTCGGCTGCTGGGCGAAATTTCCCTCTCTTCTTTGTTCTCACAGCTCCTGGGGTTCAGGTTTGGATTTGGTCCTGCCTCTGCATGTAAGTCACCTGAGGGCATCTGTTCCCTGCCCAGAAAGGACGGGGTTAAAGTAGCAGCAGATTAGGGAGCTCTGGCTCACTCGGGCTGGGGGGAGGGAGAGGTACAGAATGTGGGGTGAGCCTGCGGCGGCAGAGGCCAGCATAACATTGCAACAGCCTGAGGTGCTCCATGTGTTCTCTCGGGGAAGTTGTCCGTGGATCATGGGACCCTGGCAGTGGTGGGCTGCACAGGCTCCCGGGAGGGGAGGTGTGGGTAGTGATCTGTGCTTGCACACAGGCTTTTTGATGGCTGCAGGAGCAGCCTTAGCGTTTCATTCCCATCTCTGGTGTCCACACTGGTAGCCGCAGCTTGCTCCCGTCTCTGGAGCTCGTTTAGGCAGTGCTCTGAATCCCCTCTCCTCGTGCACCCTGAAACAATGTTCTCTTGCCTGTTAGGCAGTTCCAGACTTTTTCCCAGACTCCCTCCGGCTAGCTGCGGTGCACTAGCCTCCTTCAGGCTGTGTTCATGCATCCAACCCCAGTCCTTTCCCCAGTTCTGAACTCGGAAGCCCGAGCCTCAGCTCCCAGCCCACACCTGCCCAGGTGGGTGAGCAGACAAGCCTCTCAGGGTGGTGAGTGCTGGTTGGTACTGATCCTCTGTGCAGGAATCTCTCTGCTTTGCCCTCTGCACCCCTGTTGCTGCACTGTCCTCTGTGCCTCCGAAGCTCCCCCCCCCCCCCGCCCATCCCCTGTCTCCACCAGTGAAGGGTCTTCCAAGTATGTGGAAACATTTCCTCCTTCACACCTCCCTCCCAGAGGTGCAGGTCCCATCCCTATTCTCTTGTCTCTGTTTTTTCTTTTTCCTTTTGCCCAACCCAGGTACGTGGGGAGTTTCTTGCCTTTTGGGAAGTCTGAGGTCTTCTTCCAGTGTTCAGTATGTTTTCTGTAGGAGTTATTCCACATATAGATGTATTTTTGATGTATTTGTGGGGAGGAAGGTGATCTCCATGTCTTACTCCTCCACCATCTTGAAGGTCCCCTGTATTTAATTTTTGATAGTTTGGTTAATATGTGTCTTGGCGTTTTTCTCTTTGGGTTTATCCTGTATGGGACTCTCTGTGCTTCCTGGACTTGATTAACTATTTCCTTTCCCATGTTAGGGAAGTTTTTGACTATAATCTGTTCAAATATTTTCTCAGTCCCTTTCTTTTTCTCTTCTTCTTCTGAGACCCCTGTAATTCGCATGTTGGTGCATTTAGTGTTGTCCCAGAGGTCTCGGAGACCGTCCTCAATTCTTTTCATTCTTTTTTCTTTATTCTGCTCCCTGGCAGTTATTCCACCATTTTATCTTCCAGCTCACTTATCCGTTCTTCTGCCTCAGTTATTCTGCTATTGATTCCTTCTAGAGTATTTTTAATTTCAGTAATTGTGTTGTTCAGCACTGTTTGTTTGCTCTTTAGTTCTTCTAGATTCTTGTTAAATGTTTCTTGTATTTTCTCCATTCTGTTTGCAAGATTTTGGATCATGTTTACTATTATTACTCTGAATTGTTTTCAGGTAGGTTGCCTATTTCATCTTCATTTATTTGGTCTTATAGGGTTTTACCTTGCTCCTTCATCTCTAACATATTTTTTTGTCGTTTCATTTTTTGTTTTTTTTTTGATGGGTGATGCCGTATTCCTGTCTTACTGGTTGTTTGGCCTGAGACGTCCAGCACTGGAGTTTGCAGGCAGTTGGTTAGAGCTGGGTCTTGGTGCTGAGATGAGGACCTCAGGGAGGCCTCACTCTGATTGGTATTCCCTGGGGTCTGAGGTTCTCTGTTAGTCCAGTGGTTTGGACTTGGAGATCCCACCACAGGAGCTCAGGCCCGACATCCGGCCTGGAAACCAAAATGCCAGAAGCTTTGTGGTGCAGTTAAAAAAAAAAAAAAAGGAAAAGAAAGAGAAAAAGGAGCAGTACAATATCAAAGAATAAGAAACAAAATAAAATTAGAAAGATAAAAAATATATTAGGAAAAATAAAACTATAATTGACCCAACTGCAACAAGGCAAAATAAAACTACAGCAGAAAAAAGAAAAAAAATGGGGTGGGTGGGGGGAACAGGCCAAAAGGAGGGAACAATAACAAAGTAGAAAGACTAAAATAAAATTAGAAAAATAAAAGATTTATTAGGAAAGATAAAAATATAAAAGAATCAACAACAATGAATCAACAAGGTAAAACAGAACCCCAATCTAAAAGGGGAAAAAAGAAATAAAAATATAAAAGCCTTGGCTATGGGGGCAGAGTTTAGGTGGGGGTGGAACTTAGGCAGGGGTGGGGTTTCGGGTGGGGTGGGACCTAGGTGGGTGGAGGGGGTAACGTTTGTGCGTGTGTCGTGGCCTAGGCTCAGGATCCATGTAGCCAGAAAAGGTCTTGGGGTGGGGCTTAGGCGGTGATATTCAGGAGTGGGGTGGGGCCTCTGCTTAGGACCTGAAGGGAAAGGGAGAGGCAGCACGTGGAAAGGAGGGCCTCTGGAGTGTGGAGTTCCGGAGTTTGGAAGTAGGGCCCTGAGTGAGGGTGTGTGGGTGGTGTTTAGGCCCAGCATGTTGGAGGGGTTCTCCGAGTGTAGAGGTAGGGCCCTGGGTGGGGGTGTAGGGGCGGGGCTTGGGTTCTGCATGGCAGGAGGGAGGCTCCAAGGGCAGAGGATTAGGTCCAGGAGCCCAACAGCCTCCCTGGTGCCTAAGTGGACAGGGAAAGCACTGGCTGCGTTCCCTTCCGTTCCTTCGCAACCTTCCCCACTGTCTCCCCTAGGGTCTCCCTCGTCGCCACTGGACCCCTAACCATGGGTGGGTCCCTCTGGGTGTAGGAACTCCTCCCCTCCCCCAGCCACCCCTCAGGGGTGCTGGTCCTGTAGGTCTGGGCTTTACTTTTGCTCCCCCTGTCCTCCCTCCCACTCCCTCAGGACCCACATGGCTAGAGGGGTCCTCAGTGGGCAGAGGATCAGGCTCAGGATCTCAGCAGGCTCCTGGGGGCCCAAGCGGGCAGGGGAAGCCTGGCTATGCTCCCTTTTGATCCTCTGCTCTCCCAGTGGTTCCCCAATTTCCCCCTTTGGGCGTGGGATCCCTTCCCCTTCCCCAGCTTCCCCTTAGGGGTGCCAGTCCTGTCCCACCTCCACTTCTCCTCGCCCTTCACGCCCCCCCATGCCCTGTGTCCTACCAGTCGCTGGGGGTTCCTCCCATCTCCTTAGGTGTCCGTGGTCCCCCACCGGTGCCTGGTAGGTGCCCTAGTTGTGAGGAGACACGAATTCCTCATCCTCCTAGTATGCCATGTTGACTCTGCCCCCTCTGCACTACTGTTTCCTGACTGCTTTTCTTTTGTTTCTGCATTCCCTCACGTCCTTAATTAGTTAACTGTTGGAATCTGCCCTTTGGAACTCAGGGAGAGTCTAGAAGACTGAAGCATTTTTCCTACAGACAAGAAATGGGGGACACAGAAAGGCTTTTGTTATCTGTTTGGTTTCAAAAAAAAAAAAGATAGAAGTGTGGGCTGGGAATCACAGCATTCTTATTCCAGCTGGAGACACTGGCAGTCCTTTTTTTATATATATCATGAATCTTTAAAATGTTTGTATGCTTTGTCCCAACGAGTCTACATGTACTAATTTATCATAAAAAAAGTAAAAGATACACATCAAGACTCATATACAAGGATGTTTAATCTAGTGCTATTTATAGTATTGAAAAATGGAAAGTGTCTTAAATACACAAAAGGATAGTGGCTGAATTGACAAGAATGCATCAACATGATGGAACATTGTGCCACCATTAAAAACTATTTCCCAATAATATTTAATGACAATAAAATACAATGTACTGTTAAAAAATAGAGCTATAAAATGACATATGTATGTATTATTATACATATATATAATTTTTAATATAGATAGGTCTACAATCTCTTATTCAAAGTCCTTGGGGTCAGATACATTGCGGGAATCAGAATTTTCCATGTTTTAGAAAGGTAACATTTCATATATTATATAATACATTGCAGATGAGAGTATTAATATTCATAAAGATGGCGATAAATAAAGACTATAAGTAGGCTCATATCCATTCAGGTCAGCTTTTGCCACCAAAGTGATTTTGTGGCAAAACTGTCAGTTTTCAGATTGTTTTGAATTTTGAAATGAGGGTAAGTGGTTGTGGACTGTGCATACTAAAAAGATTAGAATGAAGGTCTCTATGGAAGGAAATTGGTGATTTTTATTTTCTTCTTTATAGTCTCCTATATTTTACAAAGCTTTCACTATAAGCCTATATTATTTAATTAGATTTTTTAAAGTTTTAAAAAGAAAGAGGAAAAGTGAAAGACACTAAAGCCTAATTTTGGGAAGATATAGAAAGGTAGTTGAAATCTTACTAGTGTCTCTGAAATATAACCAACCAGCCAAACAAACAAAAAAACCCCAAAATCCCATACCACCAAAGAATAATCATGCTGCATTACCTGCAAAATAATTCCTACAACATCCTCTGCATCCTTCCTTCTCTTGGTAGTTCCCATCATGATGTTCTGGCAGCTTTTCCCACCCCCTCTGGAAATTCAGCCTGCACTGCCTCTTATCTCACTGGCCTCTGTCCTTTGGGATTCTTTCCTTCCTCAAGTGCAAAGCTTCCTCACTTTTCCAATGTCAATCAACCTAGTGTTTCCAGACTATTCAGAAATTTATCAAATATTTATCAACCTATGTTAAAAATGAAGAAAGACTGCAGATTAATAACTTAACCTTCCACCTTAAGCAACTATGAAAAGAAGAGCAAACCCAAAGCAATCAAAAGGAAGGAAATAATAAATATTTGAGTCGGAAAAAAATGCAAGAGGGAATTAAAACACAATAGAGAGTCATCCAACCAAAAGTATCTTCTTGGAAAAGATCAACAGAATTGGCAAACTTTTGTTTTGACTGACCAAGAATAAAGGAGAGGAGACTAAGATAACTAAAATCAGGAATGAAAGAGGGGTATCAATGAAAATAATCAATAAACAATCTATAATAAGAATAGAAAAGAGTTTTATTTGAGTCAAACTGAGGACTAAAGCCAGAACAGCCTCTCAGATAACTCAGAGGACCCTCTCTGGAGAAGCATGGTTTTCAGCACAGTTTTGTGTCTTGTCAGAACCAAGAACACCAAACAAGTCAGAGATACATTCCTTCAAGGTTTCAAGAAAAACAGATCAGCAAGTACATAGTGAGTCAGTATGGCCTTGGCACCTGGGAAGGGAGTCTTATCATCAAAGGAGTACAGCATTGGCATCGCAGGAAGGGAGGCATTTATAAAATCTTTATTTTTAACATGGACATTCTTTAATTCTGGTCAATGTGTCCTTCTCTGTGATAATTAGAGCAGATGTACAATGTATGTTTGATAGGCCACAAACAGGCTGTTTCAGTTAGCATAAAATTCAAGTAAACTCATGTATAAGCCAGAATGACATTGCCATATCTCAATATGTGAAATTTTCTTTTATCAAAGGGCATCTCTATTGAACTGACAAAAATAAAAAGATCATAACATAATATTATGAACACTTATGCAACAAATTAGATAACCTAGATGAAATGCACAAATTATTGGAAAGAGACAACTACTGAAACTGACTCAAGAAGAAATAGAAAACCCGAATACATCTATAAGAAGTAAAAAGAAAGAAAAAAGAATGAAAAGAAATGAAGACAGCCTAGGAGACATCTGGGACAACATTAAATGCAACAACATTCATATTATAGGGGTCTCAGAAGGAGAAGAGAGAGAGAAAGGACCTGAGTAATATTTAAAGAGATTATAGTCAAAAAATTCCCTAACATGGGGAAGGAAATAGCCAGCCAAGTCCAGGAAGCACAGAGAGTCCCAAGGAGAAACACGCCAAGACACATAGTAATCAAATTGACAAAAATTAAAGACAAAGAAAAATTATTGAAAGCAACAAGGGAAAAACAACAAATAACATAAAAGGAACTCCCATAAGGTTAGCAGCTGATCTCTCAGCAGAAAATATACAAGCCAGAAGGGAGTGGCATGATATATTTAAAGTGATGGAAGGGAAGAACCTACAACCCAGATTACTCTACCTCGTAAGGATCTCATTCACATTTGACAGAGAAATCAAAACCTTTACAGACAAGCAAAAGCTAAGAGAATACAGCACCACCAAACCAGCTCTACAACAAATGCTAAAGGAACTTCTCTAAGTGGGAAACACAAGACAAGAAAAGGACCTACAAAAACAAACCCATAACAATTAAGAAAATGGTAATAGGAACATACATATTGGTAATTGCCTTAAACGTGAATGGATTAAATGCTCCAAACAAAAGACACAACCTCACTGAATGGATACAAAAACAAGACCCATATATATGCTGTCTACAAGAGACCCACTTCAGACCTAGGGACACATACAGACTGAAAGTGAGGGGATGGAAAAAGATATTCCATGCAAATGGAAATCAAAAGAAAGCTGGAGTAGCAATTCTCATATCAGATAAAATAGACTTTAAAACAAAGAATGTTGCAAGAGACAAGGAGGGACACTACATAATGATCACAGGATCATTCCATGAAGAAGATATAACAATTATGTATGCACCCAACATAGGAGCACCTCAATACATAAGGCCACTGCTAACAGCTATAAGAGAGCAAATTGACAGTAACACAATAATAGTGGGGGACTTTAACACCTTGCTTACACCAATGGACAGATCATCCAAACAGAAAATTAATAAGGAAACACAAGCTTTAAATGATACAATAGACCAGATAGATTTAATTGATATTGATAGGACATTCCATCCAGAAACAGCAGATTACACTTTCATCTCAAGTGCACACGGAACATTCTCCAGGATAAATCACATCTTGGGTCACAAATCAAGCCTCAGTAAATTTAAGGAAATTGAAATCACATCAAGCATCTTTTCTGACCACAACATTATGAGATTAGAAATTGATTAAAGGGAAAAAAACATAAAAAACACAAACACGGGCTTCCCTGGTGGCGCAGTGGTTGAGAGTCCGCCTGCCGACGCAGGGGATGCGGGTTCGTGACCTGGTCCGGGAGGATCCCAGGTGCCGCGGAGCGGCTGGGCCCGTGAGCCATGGCCGCTGGGCCTGCGCGTCCGGAGCCTGTGCTCTGCGATGGGAGAGGCCGCAACGGTGAGAGGCCCGCGTACCGCAAAAAAAAAAAAAAAAAAAACACAAACACAAGGAGGCTACACAATATGTTACTGAATAACCAAGAGATCACTGAAGAAATCAAAGAGGAAATCAAAAATTACCTAGACACAACTGACAATGAAAACACAACTATCCAAAACCTATGGGATGCAGGAAAAGCAGTTCTAAGAGGGAAGTTTATAGCAATACAAGACTACCTCAAGAAACAAGAAAAATGTCAAATAAACAATCTAACCTTACACCTAAAGGAAGTAGAGAAAGAAAAACAAACAAAACCCAAAGTTAGTAGAAGAAAAGAAATCATAAAGATCAGAGCAGAAATAAATGAAATAGAAACAAAGAAAACAATAGCAAGGATAATAAAACTAAAAGCTTGTTCTTTGAAAAGATAAACAAAATTGATAAACCTTTAGCCAGACTCATCATGAAAAAGAGGGAGAAGACTCAAATCAATAAAATTAGAAACGAAAAAGGAGAAGTTACAACAGACACCACAGAAATACAAAGCATCCTAAACAGACTACTACAAGCAAATCTATGCCAATAAAATAGACAACCTGGAAGAAATGGACAAATTCTTAGAAAGGTATAACCTACCAAGACTGAACCAGGAAGAAATAGAAAATATGAACAGACCAATCACAAGTAATAAAATTGAAACTGTGATTAAAAATCTTCCAACAAACAAAAGTCCATGACCAGATGGCCTCACAGGTGAATTCTATGAAACATTTAGAGAAGAGCTAACACCCATCCTTCTCAAACTCTTCCAGAAAATTGCAGAGGAAGGAGCATTCCCAAACTCATTCTACGAAGCCACCATCACCCTGATACAAAAAGCAGACAAAGAAACTACAAAAAACAGAAAATTACAGACCAATATCATTGATGAATATACATGCAAAAATCCTCAACAAAATACTAGCAAGCAAATCCAACAGCACATTAAAAGGATCATACACCACGATCAAGTGGGATTTGTCCCAGGGATGCAAGGATTCTTCAATATATGCAAATCAATCAATGTGACACACCATATTAAGAAACTGAAGAATAAAAACCATATGATCATCTCAATAGATGCAGAAAAAGCTTTCAACAAAGTTCAACACCCATTTATGATAAAAACTCTCCAGAAAGTGGGCATAGAGGGAACCTACCTCAGCATAATAAAGGCCGTATATGACAAACCTACAGCAAACATCATTCTCAATGGTGAAAAGCTGAAAGCATTTTCTCTAAGATCAGGAACAAGACAAGGTTTCCCACTCTCACCACTATTATTCAACATCGTTTTGGAAGTCCTAGCCATGGCAATCAGAGAAGGAAAAGAAATAAAAGGAATACAAATTGGAAAAGAAGAAGTAAAACTGTCACTGTTTGCAGATGACAGGATACTATGCATAGAGAATCCTAAAGATGCCACCAGAAAACTACTAGAGCTAATCAATGAATTTGGTAAAGTTGCAGGATACAAAATTAATGCACAGATATCTCTTGCATTCCTATACACTAATGATGAAATTTCTGAAAGAGAAATTAAGGAAACAGTCCCATTTACAACTGCAAGAAAAAGAATAAAATACCTAGGAATAAACCTACCTAGGAGACAAAAGACCTGTATGCAGAAAACTACAAGACACTGTTGAAAGAAATGAAAGATGATACAAACAGATGGAGAGATATACCATGTTCCTGGATTGGAAGAATCAATATTGTGAAAATGACTCTACTACCCAAAGCAATCTACAGATTCAGTGCAATCCCTATCAAACTACCAATGGCATTTTTCACAGAACTAGAACAAAAAATTTCACAATTTGTATGGAAACAAAAAAGACCCCGAATAGCCAAAGCAATCTTGAGAAAGAAAAACAGAGCTGGAGGAATCAAGCTCCCTGACTTCAGACTATGCTACAAAGCTACAGTAATCAAGACAATATGGTACTGGCACAAAAACAGAAATATAGATCAATGGAACAGGATAGAAAGCCCAGAGATAAACCCACACACCTATGGTCAACTAATCTATGACAAAGGAGGCAAGGATATACAATGGAGAAAAGACAGACTCTTCAATAAGTGGTGCTGGGAAAACTGGACAGCTACATGTAAAAGAATTAAATTAGAACATTCCCTTACACCATACACAAAAATAAACTCAAAATGGATTAGAGACCTAAATTTAAGACTGAACACTATAAAACTCTTAGAGGAAAACATAGAAAGAACACTCTCTGATATAAATCACAGCAAGATCTTTTTTGATCCACCTCCTAGAGTAATGGAAATAAAAACAAAAATAAACAAATGGGACCTAATGAAACTTAAAAGCTTTTACAAAACAAAGGAAACTACAAACAAGACGAAAAGACAACCCTCACAATCGGAGAAAATAGTTGCAAATGAATCAACGGACAAAGTATTAATCTCCAAAATGTATAAACAGCTCATGAAGCTCAATATTAAAGAAACAAACAACACAATAAAAAAATGGGTAGAAGACCTAAATGGACATTTCTCCAAAGAAGACATACAGATGGCCAAGAAGCACATGAAAAGCTGCTCAACATCACTAATTATAAGAGAAATGCAAATCAAAACTACAATGAGGTATCACCTCACACCAGTTAGAATGGGCATCATCAGAAAATCTACAAACAACAAATGCTGGAGAGGGTGTGGAGAAAAGGGAACCCTCTTGCACTGTTGGTGGGAATGTAAATTGATACAGCCACTTTGAAGAACAGTATGGAGGTTCCTTAAAAAACTAAAAATAGAATTACCATATGACCCAACAATCCCACTACTGGGCATATACCCAGAGAAAACCATAACTCAAAAAGACATATGCACCCTAATGTTCATTTCAGCACTATTTACAATAGCCAGGTCATGGAAGCAACCTAAATGCCCATCGACAGATGAATGGATAAAGAAGATGTGGTACATATATACAATGGAATATTACTCAGCCATAAAATGAACGAAATTGGGTCATTTGTAGAGACATAGATGGATCTAGAGACTGTCATACAGAGTGAAGTAAGTCAGAAAGAGAAAAACAAATATCATATATTAATGCATATATGTGGAACCTAGAAAAATGGTACAGATGCACCGGTTTGCAGGGCAGAAATAGAGACACAGATGTAGAGAACAAATGTACAGACACCAAGGGGGGAAAGTGGCATGGGGGTGGTGGTAGTGGTGGTGAATTGGGAGATTGGGATTGACATATATACACTAATATGTATAAAATGGTTAACTAATAAGAACCTGCTGTATAAAAAATAATGAAATAAAATTCAAAAAAAAGTAAATAGATTGATTTAGTAATCAAAAACTTCCCAAGAAAAGAAATACCAGGACTGGATGCCTTTATGGGTGAATTCTACTGAATGTTTAATGAATACCACCAATTCTTCACAAATCTTTCCAAAAAATAAAAGAGAATACTTCCCAACTCATTCTGTGAGCCCATATTACTCTGATACCAATTCTAGACAAAGACATTAGAAGGAAACCAATATCCTTTTTGAATATAGAAACAAAAATTCTCAACAAAATCTATCAAACCAAATCCAGCACCATATAAAAAGGATTATACACCATGACCAAGGGGATTTATCCCAAGAATGCAAGGTTGGTTAAACATATGGAAATTAATCAATGTAATACACCATGTTAATAGAAGAAAGAACAAAAACCACATGGTTATCTTAATAGTTGCAGAAAAAGCATTGAAAAAATCCAACTCTCTTTCATGATGAAAGTGCTCAACAAACTAGGAATAAAAGGGAACTTCTTCAACCTGATGAGGGCACCTACAAAATCCCACAGCTAACATCCTACATAATGTTGAAAGACTGAATATTTTTCCCCAAACATCAGGAGCAAGAGAAGAATGTCTACTTGTACTTCTACTCAGCACTGTATTGGAGGTTTTAGTCAGACCAGAAGAAGAAATAAATGGCATTCACACTGGAAAAGAAGAAGTAAAACCATCTCAATTTGAAGATGACATGATTTTGCATATAGAAAAGCCTAAGCAGTCCACCAAAAGACTACTAGGGCTAATAAACAAGTTCAACAAGATCGCAGAACACAAGATCCTATTTGAAAATCCATTGTTTTTCTACACACTAGCAAGAAAAAACCAAAAATTAATATATAAACAAACCAAAA
This sequence comes from Lagenorhynchus albirostris, assembly GCF_949774975.1. Taxonomy (NCBI): domain Eukaryota; kingdom Metazoa; phylum Chordata; class Mammalia; order Artiodactyla; family Delphinidae; genus Lagenorhynchus; species Lagenorhynchus albirostris. The sequence goes on from NC_083104.1 coordinate 68,546,384, forward strand.
ATTTATATAATTATAAATGCAATTTCATTTACAATATCATAAGATACTTAGGAATAAATTTAACTAAGAAGTGCAAAGCTTGTGAGTTGAAAACTACAAAACAGTTGAAAAATTAAAGAAGATATAATAATGATGATGATAAAAATAGAAAGACATCCCATGTTCATGGACAGAAAGACTTTATTTTTTTATTGTTATTATTATTATTTTGGCCGTGCTGCCCAACTTGTGGGATTTTACTGCCCTGACCAGGGATTGAGACTGGGCCACAGCAGTGAAAGTGTTGAGTCCTAACTACTGGACTGCCAGGGAATTCCCAGAAGACTTTAAATTGATAAGATGACAGCACTCTCCAAATTGATCTAACAGCTTTAAAGCAACTCCCATCAAAATCCCAGCTGCCTTTTTTTGGTGGAAATTGACAAGCTGATCCTAAAATTCATATGGAAATACATGGAACCCAGAATAGCCAAAACAACCTTGTAAAAAAAGAACAAAGGTGTGGAACTCACACTTCCTGCTTTTTAAAACCTACTACAAAGCTACAGTAATCAGACAGAATGGTACTGGCATAAGGATAGACATATATATCAATGGAATAGAATTGGGGGTCCAGAAATAACCCTCATTTATGGTCAGTTGTTTCTCAACAAGGGTGCCAGACCATTCAATGGAGAAAGGACAGCCTCTTCAACAAACCATGCTGGAAAAACTAATATCTATCAATACTTTCAAAAGAATAAAGTTTGACCTTTATTTCACACCATATACAAAAATTAACTCAAAATTATCAGAGACATAAATGTAAGAGCTAAAACTATCAAACTCTTAGAAGAAAATGTAGGAATAAATCTTTGTGACTGGATTAGGCAGTAATTTTCTAGATATGACACTTAAAACATGGGAAACAAAAGAGAAAATAGATAAATTGGACTTAAACAAAATTGAAAACTTTTGTACTTCAACGAATACCATCAAGAAAATGAAAAAGACAACCTATTAATACAATATGAGAGAAAGTATTTGCAAATAATATATCTGATAAGTATCTGGTATACAAAATGTAAAAAGAACTTCTTACAACGCATAAATAAAGAGTCAAATAACCCAGTTAAAAAATGAGCCATGGATTTGAATAGACATTTCTCCAAAGAAGATATACATATGGCCAATAAGCACATGAAAAGTTACTCAACACCATTAATCATTAGGGAAATGGATATCAAAACTACAGTGAGATACCACTTCATTTCAAGATGGCTATAATCAAAAAGATGGACAATAGCAAGTGTTGACAAGGATGCGGAAAAATTAGAACTTTTATACATTGCTGATGGAACTGTAAAGTGGTGTAGCTGCTTTGGAAAACAGCCTGACAGTCCCTCAAAAAGTTAAGCATAGAATTGCAGTAAGACCCAACAATTCTACTCCTAAGTCTATATCTAAGAGAATTGACAACATGTCCACACAAAGGCTTATACATGAATGTTCATAGCAGCATTATTCATACTCGCCAAAAAGTGGAAACAACCCAAATGTCCATCAGCTGATGAATGGATAAACAAAATATAGTACATCTGTGTAAGGGACTACTACTCAGCCATAAAAAGGAGTGAAGTTGTGATGCATGCTACAATATGGATGAACCTTGAAAATATTATGCTAAGTAAAAGAAGACAGACACAAAAGGTCACGTATAATTCCATTTATATGAAATGTCTAGAATAGAGATAGAAAGTAGATTAGTGGTTGCTAGAGTGGGAGAGGGTGATGGGGACTGCTAATGGATGTGGAGTTTCTTTTTGGACTGGTGAAAATGATCTGAAATTGGACAGTAGTAATGGTTCCACAACTCTATGAATATACTAAAAAAAACATTGAATTGTAGACTTTAAAGGGGTAAGTTTTATGATATGTGAATTATATCTGTTTTTAAAGTTTGAGAAAATATTTATTGAGTATCTACTGAGTGCTACGCACTGTCTAGGTGCTGGATAAGCCACAGTGATATAAGTCCCTTGTGGAGCTGATGTTCTAGTGTCAGGGGAAAACAGACAGTAATTAATTAACAAGTGAGTATATAATATGCTAAAAAGTATATAATATGCTAAGAAAAAGTAGGGTAAGGGGCAGAGTGACGGGGATAGGTATGCTGTACTAGATCAGATGGTCAGGGAAGGCCTTGTTGAGAAGGTGAGGAAGACCTGACATGTAAGGAATTAAGTCAGTGGAGTGTTCGAGGAGACACATTTCAGACAGAGAGAACAGAGGTGAGGCTGGAGTGTGCCTGGGGAGGAGGGAGGAGGCCAGTGTGGCTGGAGAAGAGTGAATGAATGGTGGTGAGATCCTAAACAGTGTGTGTGTGTGTGTGTGTGTGTGTGTGTGTGTGTGTGTGTGTAGAGTGCGGTAGCAGTGGGAGCCAATTGTGTAGGGTCTTAGAGGTAAGAATTTGAATTGGATTCTGGATTTTGTGCGGAATGAAATGGGAAGCCATTGGATGTTTCTGAGCAGAGGATGGACGTAATCTGATTTAGGACTCGACAGAATTCCTCTGTCTGCCGTGGGAAGAATAACTAGTAGAGAAAAGGAGTGGGAGAGGTAACCAGTTAGTAGGCTACTGCAAGAATACAGGCAAGAGGTGATGGACCGGGGACTAAATGTGTAGATGTCCAGATGTGGTCAGATTCTGGGTTTGTTTTGAAGGAATGCCTCTAAGTCTCCTCTTGACCCAGGTCAAGATAAGAAACTCAGGCCACCTGAACAAAAACCAGTTCTTCCTTTTAAAAGGTGTATTTCAGAAGAGTTGGAAGGACAGGGGAGATAGATTGTGGCTCATGCTCACATGTTAATAATTTTTGTCCCTATCAAACTTTCCTCCATTGACCTACCTAACATTTGTGGGTTCTTCTGAAACAAGAGGGGCTCTATCTCTTTGTACAGTTTGGAGGCTCCTCCCTTTCAAGTTCCACCTCTCCTTCCTTCTCCTATTATAGGGTGTGTGGATTCTTCTCAGATGCCCTGGGAGCAGTGCCTGGTTCCCCTTGAGCAGGAGACATGCATGAGGGCTTTGGTGGGAAAATCCAGCTTTGTTCAGTGACCTTTGGACAATTGCAGTTCCCAGTTTTTCAAGCAGTGCTCTGCCATCCTCTCTCAGGCACCCACTGCAGAGTTTCACCCTGTGACCCTGAGTCCACAAAAAATCCTAATGCTGCACCCTGCGAACCCTCACAGAATCTCTGGCCATTAACCCCATGGTGCTATATTTTAAATGGTGTGCTCTGGCAACTTCTTCTCTGGTTCCTGACATACTTCTAACTCCACCCCGTGAATTTCTCTCATCCTCTGTAACTTCTAAAGTTTCCAAATCAGCCTCATTGTTTGCCCAGCTACAGCAGCCCTTTTTTCTGAGGATTCAGGCGCCTCCAGTAGAGTAGGGCAAAAGCATACACTGCTTCACAATGTCTCCATTGACCTCCTTTCCCTGTGCCTCTAGACATCTAGAGATCATGCCTCTAAAATTCAAGAAGACCTGGGTCCACGAAGACTTGCTTAAAAGTTAATTTCCAATTCCAGTTTCACAAACATGATTTAGAGACTTCTGCAATTTAGTGAATTCATGTGACAGGCACAAGTGTGGTTCTCTGCCTGGAACATCAAATTCACTAATAAGCCTATATAGTGTATATTCTGCTGAATTATAATCACACCTCTAATCTTGGAGTGGCCTCCACTTTTTCTTCATGCTCAGTTACAAGATGGTGATTTAATCCTGAGGAGCAGTTATCCCTGAATGTAGCCCTCATGGGGCTGAGCTGCCACAAGTTCCATCTTGGAAAATGGACAAATATGCAAACAAAACCCAAACAGACAGACACAAAACACTGCAAACTTGACATTGTAAAAGAATAAAAAGCCAACTAAATCTTTACTGAAGCATCTGATAAAACACCAAAAAAATATTCTAGTCAAAACACAGAACAGGGAACTCTACTCAGTGCTCTGTGGTGACCTAAATGGGAAGGAAATCTAAAAAAGAGTGGGTATATGTATATGTATAACTGATTCACTTTGCTGTACAGCAGAAACAAACACAACATTGTAAAGCAACTATACTCCAATATAATTTAATTTAAAAATTTAGCAAAACTCAAAAATCCTCTTTCCCACTTAATGCCTATGATAGCATTATAGCTGCCTCTCCCTCATCAATCTATCTCCTCGTTATCTCCAAAGACCCCAGAACTCTCTAAAAGACCTGCCTTGTGCCTTTTGTCTCTCTTTCCTTGTCCTTCCCGTTCCAGTTTCTGCTCCACTCATTTCTCTCATCAACACAACTGAAAGCCAGACTTGTTTGAATAACAAAATCTTCTTAGAAGCCACGGAGGAGGGAGGCTATGACCATAGAGAAATAAATTTTTTGTCCCAATCCTGTTATAAAATTTATGTTTTATCATAGTGATTCTTCTGTGTTGCAGAATGCAGAACTATCTCAATGGGGCAAGGACAAGAAGTACATGCTCGAAAGCTGATTCAGATGTCAATGCAGCAGGTATGTAGCAATGGACAACTACTCTTCATGCAACATTCTTGATATTATTCCTCTGGCCATCTGGTCTACTTAGGACCAACACAGTGATGGGCAAAGCATTCTACCTGTGATGTTCAATCATTATTTTTCATTTTTATTTATGTATATAGAGTCAACCTTTGATTTCCTACAAATTTTAAACCTCCAGCTAGTTTGCTCCTGACATCCCCACAAAATACTTCTTCCATTTTCTATAGCATATGCTCCATTTTATTTTCACTAAATATTTTTTGATAATTTGGCAGCCACACTTTCTGGTTCCTAAAGGATGCAGCTCTAGCAGTCTTAGAATGTCATGTTCAATATTAATAGATAGTGCTTAAGAAGTGACAGATTGAGACAGTCAAATTTCAATTTTCAGTTAAAGTGAGACTTTCATTTTTCATTAATGGGTAGTTTCAGGCAAATAAGAAATATTTGAGGGTGTTATGTTTAAATATTGATAATGGTTTTTATTGAAAATTGCAAGCTGGATGGAATGTTGAGAACTATTTTTCATCACACCTAATAAATACACAGGTCATTAATTTTCTAGAAATGGTTGGTAGATAGCAATCTCAGCAGCAATAAGAAATTGCGCCATTGATAAAAATAAAATAAGATCTTGGTTTATTTTTAAGCTTTTGATCTCATAACGTCTGTAGCAACTGTGGTGCAGCTTTTCCCTGGGAATTAATGACTGGAGAGGGTTAATGGGCTAAAACTCTGCTTGGTTCATCAAAGTTTCAGGCTAGTCATTAATTCTCAAGTGCGCCAAGCCTTAATCTTTACCACTTAATTAAATTCAATAATATATTGTATTTAATTTATATATATTGAAGAAATTATATATAATTATTTTTACTCAGATCAAATAATTCACTCTATTGAGTGATTTGACAGTTTGACTTTGGGTCTTAAATAAGTTCTTCAGTTTCCACGAGTGAGAGACTTCTAAATTTGGTACAGCATTCACATTAACCTTCTTTGGAATCTTAGCTTTTATAACTTCCATGTTCTGTGTCTCAAGGTAGGATAAATGTTGATAATAATGGCATTATCAAACAAACAAACAAAGAACAACAATAACCCATGAATAGGTACAGCCACACTGCCACTTGAAAGATTTAGGATAAAGCTGACACGGTGGAATGCAGAGCAGGGAATCAGAGAGTAACTGGATCCACGATGACACAAACCAACCATGAAGTCCATCTTGGTCTAGACATCCCAGTTGTCTAGACCAACAAGTCCCCTTTGCTGCTTAAGCCAGTCTGAGTTCTGTTTTCTCTTGCAGTAGAAGGTGTATATACAGGCCTTACCATATATACACTAAGCTCAATGATTTGTAGCTGCATTTATCTGATCTCATTATATAAGTATATCAAGATATTGTCTGGCTAATAAACTGTGTTCTTATAGAACTGTGACGGTCATGTGAATTACATTGTTAAAGAAGGTTTTATCAAGTATTTAGATAGTGCTTAGAAAGTTTTGTGGTTTCAGGAATATCTGGGAGGAGTGATGGCAAAGAATAAGGTTTAATATTATGGTAGCAAATGTCACCAAATGTATTTTATTGCCTCTGGTGAAATAAAATTGGTATTTTAAGTCAGGAGAAGAAAACTTAAGCATAAAATTCTCTCTCTCTGCTCATTTGGGCCTCCTCCCTCCCCTTTTAGTGTACAATGTGCATCTGCATAACGCATTAGCCAGACCTCCTCAAGGGTGGGAATGCCTGCTCGAATGCAAAGATCAATTTTTTTCCCCTTTTTTCTGACGCTAGCCAGGTAACTTCTTAAAAGATTAGCATGCTTTTCCAACTCTGCAGGGAGCCATGGTGACTTGTTGCTGGCTTTGTATGTGTACCTGGACTGTGTATCTTTGGTGAACCTCATGTGAAATGTCAGCATGTCATTTTGATGTATGATCCTTTGTCTCGAAAATGACTCTGCCTTTGACTTGTAACAGGCAAGACAGGTCTCAGAGCTTCTGTCTCCCAGGCTATAATCCTCAGTTTGGCTCAAATAAAATTCTCTCTTTTCTTCCTAACTTGATTGTTAATGAATTTTCGTCGACACCTCCAACTTTCATGAGGTAATGTGTATCTCTCTTTGTGACAGTGGACAACTTGGTTTCGGGGTGAGTCCCTTCTGATTTACCCTAGGCAGGACAATTTAAGTTACAAATTCCAAAATACCCTTTCCCACCATTAGATGGTGCACACACTGTACTTAAACAAGTCTGACTTCAAATTTTAACTTTTGTTCCCTTCTAAACCAGGGGTGGCAGGATACAATCATTTTGAACCCACTTGATTCCAAGTAACCAGCTTTACAACTAACAGAAAAAAGAAGATTGTATTGACATATAACAATTTCATTAAAATATATGTGCTCAAAACAGAGTATTCTTTTTTTTTTTTTTAAAACAGAGTATTCTTATGCCCTGAGTAAAAGTTTCAAAAAATTTGTTTGTATGTTTTGTTTTATTAAAGTCGTAGCAAAAAAAAGTTATAAGGAATTAATATGAAATCATTTTTGAATACAGGGTGGCTGGGTATTACTGCAGAATTGTCACCTTGGCCTAGAATTCATGGAAGAATTGCTAGAGACATTAACTACCACTGATGCCAGCAATGATACTTTCCGAGTGTGGCTAACTACCGAGCCCCACGATCGGTTTCCCATTACATTGCTTCAGGTTTGTTACTGTGAGATAAGTATCCTTTCCTTGAGAGTTATACAAATAAAGATGGCACAAATATGATTATGGAAAGATGGCAAACATAACAGGGCTTTCTGGTCCAGTAGAGGCTGCGTTGCAAAATCTTATGCCATTATCGTCAAAATCTTGACTATAATTATCAAGATTATATGGTAAAGATTCCCACAGAAGAGTTATAAGACTCAGTATTAATTTATTGGGTTTTAGCTCTGATCAATGCAAGTAGCTTACACGGTGCCCATTTATGTACCATAAGCATATTGTTGGCTGATGTGTTGTAATTTCTATTTTATTCTTCACAGTAATTTATAGAAACAAAACTACTATTTGCTTTTTATGACAGACTTCTCTCAAATTCACTAATGAGCCACCCCAAGGCGTTCGCGCAGGTTTGAAAAGAACATTTGCTGGAATTAATCAAGACCTTCTGGATATCAGTAATTTACCCATGTGGAAGCCAATGCTTTACACTGTAGCATTTTTACACTCCACGGTGCAGGTAACTTCTGAGAGCAGTTTGCACATTTAGAGGATGCTAATGATGTTATGTTTGCCTCTCTGCTGCACTGTCTGCTCTCCTCACCTTGCTTTCTTTTTCCTTCATGGCACTTTTCCCCACCTGGCACAGGACATGCATATTTGTTTATGTATTTATGTGTCCTCCTGCCCCCACACCCCCACTTTGGGCCCCTAGAGTATAAGATTCTCCAGGGCAATGACTTTGTTCTTTTGTAACTGCTGGGTCTCCCCCTGTGACAGCAGCAGCTGGGGCATTGCCAGAGCTCAATAAATATTTGTGGGATGAACAAACGGATTACTGTGATAGGAGCTTGGTCTTGAAAGTGCCTGTGCTGGCCAGGACTGTTATGTACACCATCTCATGTAATACTAACCGCCACCTTTCAAGGTAGGATTTATCACCATCTTACAAGTGAGGAAATTGAGACTCAGAGAGGTTAAGTTCCTTTCTAAACAGTAGATCTAGGAGTCAAGCCCCACGCTGTCTGCCCTGGATACAAGTATGTTTCAACCCTCCTCCCACCGGTGACAGAAGTGGTGGTGTTGGGAAGAGGAGTCACAAGGGTCACCTGTCTTCTTCACGTTGTTTGCTCTTTGCTTTTACTGTGTACTTATATAGTCATTTAATAATTTTATGGCTGCCCAGCAACATCTCTATGGGATTATTTTCGTTTTGTTATTGCTTTGTTCTATATTTGGATTTTGTATTTTGTTCTGTATTTGAAAGCTGTATAATTTTAATGTACTTGATTCACTCCTTGATTTCACAGAGAGATAAAGGGACTCCTTTAACTCTTTCCTACATTTCTTCTTTCCCTGAGGTTGGAGTGAGGACAAAATGAATCAACTGGTTTAAACCAGGAGTCATGGTTCAGCTGTGCACAGCAGCCGGCAGAGCTTGGCCTCATCTCTACCCACCCTGCCCAAAGGTGGAGGGGAATTTGGTGCCCACCCCAGAAAATACTGGGCGTGTTTACCCGTAGGTTCCTTGGCCCCACCACTTTACCAGGTTTCATGCTGCCCAACAGAGAGGGCTGTTTAGAGGGGACAGCTGGTGTTTATCTGTCCCCCAACTCTGAGAGACTTAAAATCAGGTTAAACGCTTAGCGGGTGGTTATTTTTGCTAAGTTCCATTGTGGCCTTTGGATTGATTGTAAAGTACAGCTTTCAAGTCACTGAAGCTGATTTCATGTATTCTTATCTGGGAATTGTTGGGTTTGCTAGGCCTTATCACACTCTAATACAAATATTGCTTTAAACTCTGTTATTTAAAGCCCAATTCACAAATAATAAATTTTATGATTCTTTTCCTAGTAGTGATGATTCAACTCTTCCACTGTGCTTATCACAGACAGACGACTGGGGGGTATTTTCCATATGGTCAACATGGCAACCTGTGTTTTTAGTGGCCATTATCCAAGGGTTAAAAAGAAGAACAGGACCATGGGCCAGTCATGGGGCCGAAGTGTGCTTGCACTTAAAGTGGCTTGTATTTGGGTTAAAACAGAAAAAAATCTCCACTGCTAAGGCCGTGAAGCTAACAGTGGCATGTCTATGAAAAAAAAGGTTGCAAAGATCTCTTAAAATCCAATCATAGTGTGTTAGAAAGAGCACTTCACGGAGAGTCAGGAAGCCTGGATTTTAGACCTGTTGTGACATCAATTAGCTACGTAAGGTTGGTCAAGTTATGTCCCTCTCGAGGCTTCTGTTTCCCCATCTGTGTGTTTAGAGGCAGAAGGAGGTGATCTTTCAAGATTTTTCCCATTTCTAACATTCTGTTGTCCAGTTCTATGACTGTACAAGGAGTGCAGATAATTCAAGCATTTTTCCCTCGGTTCTAGTTTTATCAATTTCAGAAATGTTTACTGTGATATTGCCTAAACATATTCTTTTCTTGGTTAGGATAAAGCCAGCTTGATAGAAAAATCTGGAATTCTTTAGGAGCTTGTGGTCCTGGGTCAGAACCATCTGCATCACCTGGGGACTTGTAAGAGTTGAATTTCAGGCCCCACCCAGACCCACTGAATCAGATTCTGCGTTGTAATAAGATGCCCAAGTGATTCGTGTGCACATTAGAGTTTAACACACAACTGTTACAGGAAGGGCTGTTCTGAATAGACAGATTGTGGCTTATATTTTTCTAGTGTTGGATATAATAGTCATGTACCAGATTTTCTTTTTTTAACCTCTTCATTGGAGTATAATTGCTTTACAATGGTGTGTTAGTTTCCGCTGTATAACAAAGTGAATCAGCTATACGTATACATATATCATCATATCCCCTCCCTCTTGCATCTCCCTCCTACCCTCCCTATCCCACCCCTCTAGGTGGACACAAAGCACCGAGCTGATCTCCCTGTGCTATGCAGCTGCTTCCCACTAGCTATCTAGTTTACATTTGGAGTGTATATATGTCCATGCCACCCTCTCACTTCGTCCCAGCTTACCCTTCCCCCTCCCAGTGTCCTCAAGTCCATTCTCTATGTCTGCGTCTTTATTCCTGTCCTGCCCATAGGTTCTTCAGAACTTTCCTTTTTTTTTTTTTAGAGTCCATATATATGTGTTAGCATACAGTATTTATTTTTCTCTTTCTGACTTACTTCACTCTGTATGACAGTCTCTAGGTCCATCCACCTCACTATAAATAACTCAATTTCGTTTCTTTATATGGCTGACTAATATTCCATTGTATATATGTGCCACCTCTTCTTTATCCAGTCATATGTTGTTGGACACTTAGGTTGCTTCCACGTCCTGGCTATTGTAAATAGTGCTGCAATGAACATTGTGGTACATGTCTGTTTTTGAATTATGATTTTCTCAGGGTATATGCCCAGTAGTGGGATTGCCGGGTCGTATGGTAGTTCTATTTTTAGTATTTTTAAGGAACCTCCATACTGTTCTCCATAGTGGCTGTATCAATTTACATTCCCACCAACAGTGCAAGAGTGTTCCCTTTTCTCCACACCCTCTCCAGCATTTATTGTTTGTAGATTTTTTGATGATGGCCATTCTGACCGGTGTGAGGTGATATCTCATTGTAGTTTTGATTTGCATTTCTCTAATGATTAGTGATGTTGACCATCATTTCATGTGTTTGTTGGCAATCTGTATATCTTCTTGGGAGAAATGTCTGTTTAGGTCTTCTGCCCATTTCTGGATTGGGTTGTTTGTTTTTTTGATATTGAGCTGCCTGAGCTGCTTATATATTTTAGAGATTAATCCTTGGTCAGTTGCTTCATTTGCAAATATTTTCTCCCATTCTGAGGGCTGTCTTTTCTTCTTGTTTATGGTTTCCTTTGCTATGCAAAAGCTTGTAAGTTTCATTAGGTCCCATTTGTTTATTTTTGGTTTTATTTCCATTTTTCTAGGAGATGAGTCAAAAAGGATCTTGCTGTGACTTATGTCATAGAGTGTTCTGCCTATGTTTTCCTCTAAGAGTTTTATAGTGTCTGACCTTACATTTAGGTCTTTAATCCATTTTGAGTTTATTTTTGTGTATGGTGTTAGGAAGTGTTCTAATTTAATTCTTTTACATGTAGCTGTCCAGTTTTCCCAGCACCACTTATTGAAGAGGCTGTCTTTTCTCCATTGTTTATTCTTGCCTCATTTATCAAAGATAAGGTGGGTTTATCTCTGGGTTTTTTATCCTGTTCCATTGATCTATATTTCTATTTTTGTGCCGGTACCATACTGTCTTGATTACTGTAGCTTTGTAGTATAGTCTGAAGTCAGGGAGCCTGATTCTTCCAGCTCTGTTTTTCTTTCTCAAGATTGCTTTGGCTATTCGGGGTCTTTTGTGTTTCCATTCAAATAGTGAAATTCTTTGTTTTAGTTCTGTGAAAAATGCCATTGGTAGTTTGATAGGGATTGCATTGAATCTGTAGATTGCTTTGGGTAGTATAGTCATTTTCACAGTGTTGATTCTTCCAATCCAGGAACATGGTATATCTCTCCATCTGTTTGTATCATCTAATTTCTTTCATCAGTGTCTTATAGTTTTCTGCATACAAGTCTTTTCCTGATTCATTAATCGATGAATTGATTCCTCCAAATTAACCTGGCTATCCCTTGCTTTATACAAACACGATGTATATAATTTTGTCCATGCAGAGACTGAAAAAAAGAAGAGGGAATTGGTTTATGTCACGTAATATGAAGCTTCTGGGCTGGGGAGAGTGTTGCCGAAACTCGGCCCCTGTTCACCCTTGCTGAGTAGAAATGCGGAGATAGAGTTTTGGATGAAGTAAAATAGAATAGCTCTATTGCTTTGTCAGGCAGAGGGGACCACAGCAGGCTAATGCCCTCAAAACTGTGTGTACCACCCTGGAGGGGGTAGTGAGGAGTCTTATAGTGTTCAAGGAACAGGGCATGGTCAGCTCATGCACATTCTTCTGATTGGTTGGTGGCCAGGTAGGTAATTGGGAGTCAGCATCATCAATTGTTTGGTTCCAGCTGGTCTGGGGTCTATGTGCTTGTGGGCAGCATACAGTTAACTTCTTCCACCTGGTGGGGGTTTCAGTATCTATAAGACAGCTCAAAGGACATGGCTCAGAATATTATCTGTAGTCCTTGAGGAAGAAATAAAGGTCCTTGACTTTGTTTAATGACTAAAGTATTATTATTTGGTCTTGTTTTTTCTTTTCTTTTTGTATTTTCTCACCTCTCTGATTAAATTTATTCTTTGACTGAAGGTTTTCTACAGACAATAGGCGGGCGGAGGACATGGGTGGGGGGTTCTATCCTGGGAAGGCCTCAGAGGTTCCTGCTCGGTTACAAGGGGTTCGTGCTGGAATCCATAACACATGAGAATGCAGGAGCGAGTGGTAAAATCGCCAACCCCTGCCTGCCCTCCAATGTGTTTCTCTTACTGAATCAAAGTTTGGCATCATGCCATCAACTCACTCCAGCTCAAGAGCATCGTGTGTTATGCGGACCCTACTCTTGTTGCAGAGGACAAAATGAGCATCCCTCCTCTCCTATAAGAAGGGGAAGTAGATTTGGCTGGTCAAGGACAATCTTGGGCAGAAGAGTGGTGGAGGGTGCCTTGGGATGGGAGCAGGCTTACCCAGTAGAAGGGGGTACGCTGCCATGGCAACCTGCATAGTTGCACCAGCCACTTCTGCACTAAGCTCTGCTTGCTTCCTACTCCCCCTGGCTTCCCTCCCCTCTCCTCCAGGAACTCGACCTCCACGTTGGCCAGGAGGTTACTGCAGCAGCGGCCGCTCTTGCTGCAGTCGGCCGATATCTCTGCCTCGGCCGGCGAGCCCTCCTGCCCTCCCCGTGGGAGCCTTTCATCCCCAGCACCATGGGGCATGCCTCCGCTTATTAGGACACTACTTCCTGAGAACGTTTCCCGCATCCTCTTTTATTTATTTATTTATTTATTTATGGCTGTGTTGGGTCTTCGCTGCTGCGTGCGGGCCCTCTCTAGTTGCAGCAAGTGGGGCCCACTCTTCGCCACAGTGTGCGGGCCTCTCACTGCAGCAGCTTCTATTGTTGCTGAGCACGGGCTCTAGGCGCGTGGGTTTCAGCAGCTGTGGCACATGGGCTCAGTAGTTGTGGCTCACGGGCTCTAGAGCGCAGACTCAGTAATTGTGGCTCATGGGCCCAGTTGCTCTGCGGCATGCGGGATCCTCCCAGACCAGGGCTTGAACCCATGTCCCCTGCATTGGCAGGTGGATTCTCAACCACTGCACCACCAGAGAAGTCCTCCCGCATCCTCTTGAAGATGACTCTAGGGGGAAACTTCCCTCTGGCCTCAATATTCTCTCTACATTTTGCCAGAAAGTCCAGTGTAGCACTGTTCTGGCCTTCAGAGCAAGCCCACACTCACCCTTCAGGATTTTAATTTTAAATATACCTTCCTTCAAAGTCTTGGTCTTCTGAAATTCAACAATTCTTCTTCAACAATTCCATTTGTAGTCTCCTCCCAACACCTCCTGCAGGTCACAATAATGTTTCCTGTTTTGTTCCTATTGATAGTCAATATACTGCCCCTTGTAGTGCAGCACATTGGACCCATGAGCATCTTAAGCAGTGGTCCTCAGCCATTGCCTGGGCCCCAGAATCCCCTGGAGGAGGCATCAGGGTGAAGACCTCAGACCTTTTAAAAACTTCCCAAGTGATTCTAATATGCAGTGAGAGTGGAGAATAATTCCCAAAGAGCCACTGCCCTTAAGGGAGGCGTCTTTAGTCATTTTTATGACCTTTTCATGGTTTGGATATTTCTCCCCCTCACCTTGGCTCACCCACATTGAAGCCCACATTTGAGACTTTTCTTATGGCTTATACACAGCTTTGTGAGGTTTACTGCAAGAATCTTTGATTAGGAGTTCTAAGGGCCTGCAATGGCAGTTGCAAACTCGGAAATTTTACTATGGCTCTTAAAATATTTGTTTAATATTTAATAAAAATGGCCATATCTATGGGGCTCAGAGAGTACCACTGTTAACAGTTCCTCATTCAGAAAAGTGTTTACTTCTTTGACATATATATATATATATATATATATTTTTTTTTTTTTTTTTGCGGTACATGGGCCTCTCACCACTGTGGCCTCTCCCGTTGTGGAGCGCAGGCTCCGGAGGCACAGGCTTAGCGGCCATGGCTCACGGGCCCATGCGCTCCGCGGCATGTGGGATCTTCCCAGACCGGGGCACGAACCGTGTCCCCTGCATCGGCAGGCGGACTCCCAACCACTGCGCCACCAGGGAAGCCCCTCTGACATATTTTTTAGGTTTAAGCCTTGACAAACACTCCCTTCAAATTTAATACTGTTTATAACAGTTCTCCCTTTGGGGAGGTGTGATTATAAAGTTCTTAGTGCAAATCTCTTCAAAGTAATTACAGTAACATGATACAGATTTTTAAGAAGATCTTTTACACGTACCTCTGTAGTGTTTCCCAGTGGTTCTGACCATTTCTGTTAATTATGTTTACCTATTCAAGTTTCCCTTATATTGTCTAGTATAGATTGCATTTTTCATCTTATGCTAACTCCAGTTATTAAATAAATAGGTGTGACGCTCCACAGAGAGCTTTGTTTTAAAGATGGGACTGAAGTGAATCTGCGCTGGACTGTGGGAGGCGGGGGACCATTGGACTGAGGTAGATTCTAACATAAAACTGGAAATAGCTTTGACATCACTAAAATGATGACTCCATTGAACAGCCTCTCTTCAGTGTTCTAAGGAGTATTCCAAGTTTTCCATATTTCACTAGTAGTTGTGTTTTATATATTCTTTGGAATAAAAAGAAGGAAGCTTATTGGTTCAGTCTAGCAGGGAGTAGACTAGTCTTCCTAAAATCATCATCTCCAACTTAATAATGGATAATAACCCCCTTCTGTTGAGTCAGGTTTTAGCTCTTTCTCCTAACATCAAATCTGTCTGTGTTTCATCCCTGAATCATCACATGGGGACGTAGTTCCAGCTACTCACCAGAGGTTGTGCTCTGCTGCAGTGGCACAGTCCTGCAGCCTCCTTCTGGATGAATCGTGAACTTTGCGTTCCTGTCTTTGCTCCTGACCTTTGCTAAGCCCGGGATTCTTTTCTCCCTTCTTTTCAAAGACCAGCTTCAGTTTCATTCTTCCCAGGAGCCCTTGATTGAATGTCTTCTTCAAGCTTATCACCTGTGAAATTTTGACAGTTAATTATATTTAGTACCCTGTTGTCCTTTCCTGTTTTGTCTTATTTTCTCAACTAGATTAAAACTTCTTGAAAATGCACTGATTCTAATATTTTTCTATTATTGGCCTCATCCTAATATTTTTCTAAACATAAGACTCATCCTATAGTTTCAAAAATACTAATTGGATTGGAGAGATTCAATATGCCAAATATTCCAAATTCTAGCAAAGTCCTCTGTTTTTGAGCTTCCAAATGAGGTCTTAGGTCCCAGTGGTTTGAGTCTACCCTGATATTATTCCAAGATGATACTTAGGGGTTGTTTTTTTCTTTATTGTCACAGGGGTCAGTGAGTAAAAAAAAAAACAAACAATAGCAAGAAAGTGAAATGACCTCATTTGTGAAAGAAAAGACACCACATTTTGTCTTTTTTTCTAAAAGGAGTTAAACAGTTTATGACTTTAGTGAACCAACCTAAAAACTGAACATTTTAAATAAAAATTGATAGTAAGTAACATAAAATGAAGCAAACCTCAGCATTAGGGCAATTTTCAAAGATCACATTTTAAGGAGCAACTGAATTGCAATTGCTCAGTGCATGTAAACGGGAGTGTTTCCACAGAGACAATTTAAGCAGCTTCAGTAATTGGAAAGAAAGAATTGTTGTTCATTCAGTCTCCTACCTAATTGAACAGTAAATTTTAAAAACTAAGTCAAAACAGGTAAAACTGTTTTAGAGTTGATTCTCTTTTTTTAAACAATGGGAGAACATTTGTGTTTGGTTCGTAAGTGGTCAGCATTCTTCTCTTTGAAGCCCTCAAGGTGGAAGAAATCCCAGAGCCTCAAGTGTTAGCTGAACGCATTTTCGTGTTAGTACCCCATAGACCCTCCAGGCCCCCCTTGCTCCTAGAGCAACCTGGAGGAGGCTCACCATAGTGCTTCTTGGGACCCACGCAAGAAATTCAAAACCACATGTCAGCTTCCTAATTGACCCTCCGGAGAGTGAGAGAGAGTGCCTTTCATGCTGATAATCATCAACTCACATGTTTGTTTATTAGACAACCATGATCCTTCTCCCGAGGCGCAGGTACAAAAGGGGAGACAAAAATGGGAGACATGTCTCCTCCTGTCAGGGCCTCCTCCCAGCCCCGTGGCTCCTCCTAATCTTCTCTGTGTTCAAGGTGGAAGATGGTTCTTCACAGCTCCTGAGTTTACAAACCTCTCTAGTTTAAGTTCTGACTAGGACAAACTCTGAATACCTGTTCTGAACTCTAAGTCCAAATTCCTGGGAGAAGGGATATTGCTGGCTCTTCTTAGGCTGGTTGTTCACCTTTGGTCTAATTAGCTAAGGAGTGGGGAGTCACGCCATGCAAATGTCCAACACCTGACAGCCTAACCTAAAGAAGAACAGCTCTAGAAATAACGCTAGTAGTTGACATTTTTTGTTGTTGTTGTTGTTGTTGTTGTTTTGCGGTACGCGGGCTTCTCACTGTTGTGGCCTCTCCCGTTGCGGAGCACAGGCTCCGGCCGCGCAGGCTCAGCGGCCATGGCTCACGGACCCAGCTGCTCCGCGGCATGTGGGATCTTCCCGGACCAGGGCACGAACCCGTGTCCCCTGCATCGGCAGGCGGACTCTCAACCACTGCGCCGCCAGGGAAGCCCAGTAGTTGACAATTTTAAGGGTTGTTTGCCCTCAGTCTGACCTCCCAGGGTGGACATCTGGACCCAAATTATTTCTGATGTTTTTATTTAATATCTTAAAAGAGGACTTCCTGGTGGAAGGAAGTTCCACCAGTTATTTATTCCTGAATAAATAATTGGACCTTTCTTAGAGAGACTGATTGTGTGCTGAGGCAGGGACAGCTGCTGGTATGGTAATGTTTGAGTTAATCCGTGTTGTGTACTAGGTGATGACGGCCTGGAAATATCAGTTCTAACACTCACATACCTTTAAAATGGCCTCCAGAATATCAGAGCCGTTGAGTCATTTGGCCTGAGCCTCATTTGATTATTTGTGAGTAATTTGGTGATTTGAAACAGCCGCTGTTTCGCAGGAGAGACAAATGAAGGCAATATGAATGTTTTAAGAGAGAGATGTCATGTTTTACCATAGAAAACGTTTAGTTTTCAAAATCTGAAACTGCAAGATTACAAAGTGAAACTAGCAGGAAGTCTAAATGCCCTTGAGTGCTTAAGTCATTCACCTTAAAAAAAGAAAATTCAAACCCTTGCATTTAACATTTGAAACTTTCAACAGTCCAGTTTAGAATAAATTAATTCATTCAACAGATATTTATTGAGCACCTACTGCACTTTTTGAGTTGACGATGGAGACCTACACTTTTTAAACCCAAGAACTCCAATTTGGCAAATATTTGGAGATTTGCTCTTGAAAGCCTTCTAGAGCCAAGGAGTAATATCTCTATTTGTTATTATATCCAAACTCATATACTGTTCTTTTATGATGTCAACTTATTTCAATATCATGCCTTAATTTTACTGTACTTTATGTTTTAATAATAAAAACAGGTATCAGCTGCAATACAATTTAAAACTCTTGCTCAATTACTTTTCTCTGTTGTTTTTAAGGAGCGACGCAAATTTGGTCCCTTAGGATGGAATATTCCTTATGAATTCAATTCTGCTGACTTTTCAGCCAGCGTTCAGTTTATTCAGAATCACCTTGATGAATGCGATATTAAGAAAGTGAGTGAAATTGTTTTTTTTTTCTGTCTTCATTGCCATCCTTAAATCAAAGTTCTACAGACATTCCCAGTCTGGGATATGCAGTGGCTCTGCTGAGGTTCCCCCCAGCTCTCCCAAAGGGGACCGATCATTCCAATCACCTGTTTACTGGTCCAGCCATTTCCACTCACACCCCTACTGCCCATAGGAGCGCACTGGGACTCTCCATCTCACACTTGTGTCCCCCTCCACCCAGTCTCTCTCTTTCCTGAGGACATGCACAACAGAGGCAGAGCCCTGACAAAGGAACTCATTGTGTTGAGAAACACCACAGCCTTCTTCATGTCACATCCAAGTGCCACAGTGTACTTCAAGAGAATATATACCTTAAATCAGACTTTTCTTTATCTCACTCATGCTTCCTCAGAATCCTCAGAAATGAGAATATCTCCCAGCCCATGTAAAAGTTCTTTTGTACCTTAAGTCACATCTTAAGACACTTAAGCTTATGCAGATAAATAGCAATGATTTGAATAATGGTCACTGATCCTTGTGTAACACTTCACAGTTTTCAAAGTGCTCGCATGTGCAGGGTCTCGTTTTTATTTTCACAGCTCAGTGAGGTAGATACCCAAGGTGTTACTATGATCCCCATTTTACTGATGACGTACTAGACAAGAGAAGACAAGGAACTTCCTCAAGGTCACCGAGCTAAGAACACAAACCCAGTTGTCCTTTCACACAAGTGTTGCAAGGAGTTGGAAATCTGTTTTTTCCATGATCTTGAGGAATTTTATGAGCCTCTCAGAGCCTGTTTCCTCATCTATAAAATGGCCATGGTTTCCGGGAGGAATAAATGGGCTAGCATTTGTGAAAGCACAGTGTATGGTACATAATCAGGGCTCAATAAATACAAGTTTCCTATCGTCTCTCCCTCTCTTCCTTCTCATAGTAGATCTCAAAGATAATCATACATTCTGCAGTATCAGTATGATGACAGTGAGCCATGATGAATTATTTCCGGGTAGGGGGGAAATCTAGAATCAAACCATAATTTTTCTTAGAAATTACAAAGGGATATTAAATTGAGTAGGACATTTTGATGAAAAATTATATCATATGGGTTCGTATTCTGGGACTGTTATCATTTTGGTATATACAAATGACAGTTACCTTGAAATAGTTGCTTTGAAAGGCAATGAAGCTGAAAAATAAAAATTTAACCAAGAGAAATTAAATAAAAATTAAGCATCCTTACTTCTCCTACCCCAAATGTATCGAAGTATTTTTTAAAACAAAAATACTATTAATATCTGAAATGTATTGCTAGTGTAAGATTGCTATGGAAATTAATAAATACTTTGATGTAGCCATAGCTCACATAATGAAACAGGAAAGGATTGCATTGTAGAAAAATCTTGTGAATAATGTTCTAGTTGTTCTTATACTGTTTCAGAAAATATATTACTAAGAAAGCATATTAGAGCATTGATTACTTGATTTTTCTCCTTTCTTCACTAAACGTGACTTTTTTCTTCTCTAACAGCTTGGCATTACTATAATGAGTATTACAGATAATTACATCCACAGATTGAAAAATAGTCTTCTTTTCCCCCTATTTTAAATAATCAATGAGCAATATAGTCACCAACGTTTAGTACTGTAGATTTTTCTTTGGTGAACAAGCCATAGCAGTTCCAGTCATGTAAGAGCAAAAGAGTTATTAATAAAAGATAATGAGTAATTTTAAATGCAGTCTAGCTATTGCTTCCTTTTCCAGACCTTTCTTTTAGAGGAAGATCCAAAATGTTTAGAACTATTTGTTTGGGTTGACAATGAATAATTCTTTTCTGTTTTTAATAAAGGGCGTGTCGTGGAGTACTGTTCGGTACATGATCGGAGAAGTACAGTATGGGGGCAGAGTCACGGACGACTTTGATAAACGTCTGCTTAATTGCTTCGCTAGAGTAAGTCAGTTTAGGGAAAAAAAAGCATGGATGTACATCTCATTGCATCTTCCTATTAAACAAGAATATTTTTTGTTTGTAGCAGGTAAGCCAAACTTAAAGGGAAAAAAAATACAGAGCAGAGCTTCTGAAAAGAATCAGCCAACCAAACCAAACCAACACCAAACCAACTAACAATCTACTTGTGGTCCAGGACAGAACAAAGGTCAACTCTCAATGGTCTATGAATCTTCTCCTGTATAGATTAGCTGCTCATGTCCACGGTCTCTCCCCACTTCCCCTCCTATAAAAATACTGGACATAATATCTCTGCCTTTTCCTCTGATTGCAAGTCTTCAGGGTGATTTGAAGCCCCAAGATAAGTGATTGGAGAATGAACCAAAATTTGAGTTTTCTCATCTCTTTCCATTAGGACAGACAATTGAAAATTGATGAAGTGTTCATTTTTTCCTCTGTTCCCAGTAAAATCTGCATATATCATGTGGGTAAACATTTTCTAGAGAATATTATTCTTAGCAATTCTGGCTTTCACATCAAGGGTGAATAGTATAAGTACATCTACCAGATTCAAGTTATTCCTAAAACTTTTACATGTTAAAGAAGCAAAATACATTACCTGAGCGGAAAAAAAAATCAGATATAGGAGTATTTTACTGTTATCTGAGTTCTTTATATTAGGATCTAAGTTGTTAATTCTTTGATTTTTTTTTCCCTTTTAACAAAATTAAGACCTCAACAACAAGGCATAAGCTTTGAGGGTATTTTGGTAAACTGGAGGTTGACCAGAAATCTGAATTTTTTTTCAACCCTTACTAGTATTTGCAAGTTTTTCTTAAAGCTGAATGTGGAGAAAGGTGGATGATAAGCGTTGGTAAGGATGTGTGGAGGCAGATCTGGTACAGATCTCTGGGGAAGCAATTGGGCAAAATTTACTGAAACTAAGTATCCTGGGTAAACATCCCAGAACATTTCTAGAAAAAGCCCACGAATGGATATGTATAAAAATGTCATGACAGTATTGTGTGTGGAGCTGCAGGTGACCATCATAGGTTGGGTTCTCCAGAAACAGACTCTGAGATGGAGATCTGCTTGTGGGTCATCCCTTCCCCCAGGGCATGATCTTGGTTGAGGCGTCTCCCTTCTGCCAGGGCAATTCCTGGGAGGGACAATGTTGTGAGCCCTCAGTAGCCAGTACTCCAGACAGCTGGGGGAGCGAGTGCCTAGGTCCTGGAGAAGGATCTGGTAGCGCATTACAGCATCCACTGTGAGGCTGAAGAAGCCTAAAAGAATAGATAAGCAGTAGTGGGTGAGCACATGTAATACTATTGCAAACCCTTCAAGGGTGCAACCTGGTGGCACTTAGTCATATGAAGCATGTATGGGGACTTCCCTGGCAGTCCAGTGGCTAAAATTCCACGCTTCTACTGCAGGGTGGGCGCAGGTTCGATCCCTGGTTGGGGAACTAAGATCCCACATGCCGTGCGGCATGGCCAAACTAAGATGATTTAAAAAAAAAAAGAAGTGTGTATGATATGACTACCCTCTGAACCAGAATCCCACTCTTGAGTGTATCCCACTCTTGAGTGTATGTCCCAGAGGAATTTTCAGACAAGTCTGTGGACATGTACAAAGATATTATTCATAGTATTGTTTGGAATAGTGGGAAGTGGAAAGCAACCCGGGAGTCTGTCACAGAGAAATAGATGAGTTAAAGGTTATAGATGCCTATCATGGAATACAATGCAGCACTTGGAAGAAATGATTCGTATGACACCATGCATAGGTCTTAGGAACATAGTGTTGAGCGCAGAGCTTTAAAAAATAAAATGAGATCTATAAAGTGGTACATGTATATTTCTCAAGGATAAATACATGAATTCAAGGACATACATCAATATCTTTAAACAGAAGCCCTCAAAGGGAAGGAGGCTGGGAGTGGATATCAGGGCTGAAGAGGGAGAAACTAAAATAAAAATGGTCTAGAGTCATGAGAATAATAAAATGCAGGAGTATGATAAACTCACCTCTGTATCTGAGGTTCAAAAGAGAAAAAAAAAAGATGTCTTCGTAAGCATACTTTGTGTTAGAATAACTGTACAAGTACCTAAAATTGGAGTTTCGGCACTGGAGACTGTGAGAGGTGGTTAGATTCTGGATATATTGTACAGATACTACCAGCAGAATGCTGATGGGGAAGGAAGGGGGTTGGTCAAGGATCACTCCTAGTTTTGACCTAAGCAACTAGATGGAGCATGGGACTATTTACAGAGAAGGGAAAGAACTGCAGGGAAAAAATGAGTTTTATTGGCTGGGGGTAGAAATTAGGAATTCTGTTTTGATCATGTAAACTTTGAGATGCTTACTGGACACCCAAGTGCAGTTGTCCAAGACTGTAAGCTCCGTAAGGGCAGGCACTTTGCTTGTTTACATCACTACCAAATTCCCAGCACCTGGAATGGAATCTTTCACATAGTAGGCGCTCAGTAAATATTTGTTGAATAAGAGAATGAATGAAGATAAACAAGGCAGTTGGATTTACAGGTGTGGAGCTCAGGAGAGAGCCCAGGGCTGGAGAAAAAGATTTGGAATTTGTCTTATACAGATGGCATTTAAAGTCAAGATATTAGATGAGATCATCATCTAAGAAGAAAGTGTAGAGAAAGGGAAGGAAAAAAAATAGAAGCTAAGGACAAGGCCCCGAGTATTTTAATGTATTGAGAAAGAAGAAATGTCAACTGAGAGAGGTCAAGGAAGAGGAGGAAAGGGAATTGACCTTTACTTAGTATTTGCTTAATAAATTAAAAAAAAAATTTTAACCTACTTTAAAAAAAATATGAAAGACAGCCCAGTATAGAAAAACATAAACATTCAGCTTAATAAATTTCTTCAAATAGACATAGAATGTGAATGACTAGGGAGGCAAAGGCCTGTCCTCTGCTGCCCCTTTACCCCGACCATGTTATCCAGAATTGCCTGAGTGAAAATCACTTCAATTGTAAACCAGTGCCTTCAAATGGGATCCTCTTTCCCTATGACTTTCAATTTGGGGCTTATCTTTGAACCCTTATTTGTTTTCTCTGTTCTCAGCATCTTATGGTATGTCTCCCTTAAAACCAATAATTGTAGAACCTTATTCATTGTCCTTGGAGGATGACTGTTTATTTTTGTAGGGTACCTTCTAGAGTCTCCCAAAGTAATTCCATGTAGACGTCATACTCTGTATTTTGATTATACCAAAAACGTCCTCCAAATTTGGTGAAACTCAACTACTTTTGTGTTTTTGAGTCTAGCTATTTGTGGATTTAAAATTTATACTTTTGTACTTTATAAATAAAGTAGTGGAAAAACAAGAGGAAACTTCATTTTCCCTTTATACACATATGTCATCTGGCAACACAAAACTCAGTGTGGTCATTTGTTGTCTGTGTGCTGAAGACCCCATGGCCTTTGCCCCCCCTAGTCATCCACATCCCTAGAAAACTAATCTTTATAAATAATGACCAAAATCATAGCACTGTTTTTCTTTAATGACTTTCAACTGCTCCCCATTTTTTAAGTTAAGCACTAGTCCTCACCCTGATATCCATAGTCATCCACAATGTGACCTCACTTCCCTTTTTCTGTACAATCTCTTACCACTGCATTATATTTACCTTAGGGTAAATACAGTGATTTCATCATTTACCCAACCTGCCTCACATTTTTTTTGTGTGTGTGTGGTACGCGGGCTTCTCACTGTTGTGGCCTCTCCCGTTGCGGAGCACAGGCTCCGGACGCGCAGGCTCAGCGGCCGTGGCTCACAGGCCCAGCCGCTCCGCGGCATGTGGGATCTTCCCGGACCGGGGCACGAACCCGTGTCCCCTGCATCGGCAGGTGGACTCTCAACCACTGCGCCACCAGGGAAGCCCTGCCTCACATTTTTGTGTCAGTTTTTTTGCGTGTGTGGTCTCTTTGATAAGTTCCTTTGTCAAAATTCTATCCTTCAAGGCTTATCTCCAAAATCACCTCCTAGATAAAGCTTTACCTGACATCCATCTGGCTATTCTTTCTTCTTGGCTTTAAGCCTCCTTAGTACTTTGCTTATTTTTATTTCCTCTGTCTCTTACCTTCGTGCGCTTTATCTTGTGGTTATTATGTAACTGGCTTATCTCTCTACTGTGTCACAAGCTCCTTGAAGGAAAATGCATCTTTGCATTCCGTTCCTTTTCTAAGCTCAAGGCCTTGTGGACAGGAGTTGAATAGGATAGAACT
Source organism: Lagenorhynchus albirostris (assembly GCF_949774975.1). Taxonomy (NCBI): domain Eukaryota; kingdom Metazoa; phylum Chordata; class Mammalia; order Artiodactyla; family Delphinidae; genus Lagenorhynchus; species Lagenorhynchus albirostris. Next base: position 68,570,728 of record NC_083104.1, read on the forward strand.
GTGATGAGTAAAAAATGAAGAAAACCAGTACACAGGGTATTTCAGAGCAATCACTGGACCTAAGAAGAGCTGGAAGAAGAAGGATATGGAGGGAAGATACTAGAGAAAGTGTGACCAACCGAAGGAAGGCACAATCGCCCTCTCTTTTCACGTGGAGTCCTCTGAGTGATTCAGACATCCTGCCTGCATTTCTGCTCCTCCCACCACCCCATTATTTCCCTCCCTACTGGGAAAATCACTCCGTTAGACACAGAAGTTATTGCCTCAAATGAGGCTCACAGGCATTCAGCATTTTTTTTTCCTCTTCAGAATAAGTCTATTCACACCAAGTATATATCTGTTCTCTCACTGTTACCTTACGGATAATCAGTTCATATGGAATGAGAAAAGGATGTCTTAAGGAAAACAGTAAGATGGTTGGATATATCTGGTTCTTGTGTCCAGGGACATAACTTAATTAACAGAGAGAGCTCTCCAGCTCAGGGTGGGGAGGGAGACGTTTGTAAGAAGTTTTCCTGCTCGTGTGCAGTGCTCAGCGCCACTGTGAGCCACGCTGAGCACAACATAAGCCCCCAGGCATGAGCCCTGTTTGCGGGGAGAAAGGCGGTGAAAATGCCCAGATATGCTCTCATGTGTCTGGTTATTGCTTCTGCAATACATTCCCATGTCTCTTTAAAGTGAGCTCGAGGGTCATCAGATTACTTCAGCAGAGGGTGGGCTTGCAAGGCTGGCTGTCTCCTCCTCGCCCTTAGAAAGTATCCTCTTTGGTGTTAAAGACCGGGTTTCATTGTTTTTGTGTTGTGGCCTCTCTCTTTCCTTAATCTATGTCTAATTATACTATCAGTGGTTTTGTTAAGGTACTTTCAAACCCAATATAAAAAATGATTAAGATGGAAATAAGGTGACCCTATCTCCTTGATAGTGGCAGTTTTGGGTTTTCATTTAGTTGTTCATCAATTTTATTTCTCCTGTTTTCTCTCCCATATAGGTCTGGTTCAGTGAGAAGATGTTTGAACCATCATTCTGTTTTTATACCGGGTATAAAATCCCTGTGTGCAAAACCTTGGACCAGTATTTTGAATACATCCAGTCATTGCCATCCCTAGATAACCCCGAAGTCTTTGGGCTTCACCCTAATGCCGATATCACGTAAGTTCCTGGCATTTTTTAATTTGAAAGGATCATTTGTAACCCAGCCTGGCAAAGACTGTGCATTTCATTTTCTCCTTTCCCTTCTTTTTATTTTACTGTGAAAAATAGTGTCACTTCCTGTCACTTCCTATCTCGCAATTACAGTTTTGTCATATCTTGGCCTGCTCCTGGTCACTAAATCCTACTGCTCCAGAGTTTATAACAATGTTAAAAGCTCTAATTTATGCATTGATTATTTCTCCTCTGTCGTGTCATAAAACCAATTGGTGTTACTGGTCTTGATGCCATTGGTCTGATAAGACAGTAGCGTCCCAGTTCTTTGCCTTTTACATCAAAAAACCTAATAAAAAATAATGGTCATAAACAGAACCGCAAAGGGCCAGGAGGGTAGACAGAGGAGGAGGACTTGTATTTCTGTTTTGATGGTCCCTCTCCCCTTACTTGCTCACCCGCATCCTTCTGTAAATACCTGCCCATGGAGGGCACGATGCAGCAAGCACAGGAGCACAGGAACACAGACGCAGAGCCCAGGAGGAAAGGCTCAGTGATGTCCCTGCTCCAGTCACTGTGGTAAGAGGTGGTGAGGGAAGAGATAAGGCATGCCTCCAAGTCCCAGGCCCCTTCTCAGACCCGTCCTTTGGATGAGATCTCACCCCTCATCTCTCCAGAGACCCCACCTGAACACAAGACCACCCAGCTCCACAGAGAGGGCTCCAAGAAACCCCAGCTGAGAGTCTCCCTGGATGGTCATGCCTTGGTCTCACTGGCCAAAGACCACAAAGTTTATGTCCAGCAGAGTGGCTGGTTTCAGGAAATGGAAGAAACCAAGACTCCTGTGGTAGATTCTAAGCTGTGACAACTGAGAGGAGTACACTGTACCTCTCTCCTGGTCACTCACCTGCTGTGGCCATTTCAGCAGCGCTGCAATGGGGCACGGACGTCTCCACCCTCTGGTTCCCTGCCCTCGCCCAACATCACAGAGTCCTGTTTGCTTCCATTGCATTGTGTCTCCACCCTGAGCATGCTCCCCGCCCCAGCATGAGGCTTGACCTCCTGGCCTATGTGTCCCCCACATTCATTCTCACTTCTCCATAGCCTCTCATCTCTCCCATGCCTCTTTTCATCTTCAAAGATGTGGGCGTGACCCCCAAAGACCCACGAATGGCCATCACTCGTTTCAGACCCCGTGACAGAACCGTGATGGTACTTTGGTGGCGGCTCTAGCTATTATTTGAAGAGTCTGTCATCAGTTAGCAGGAGACTTTTGAAATGAAGAAATAAAAAGGCGTCCTCAGAGATCCGCTCGTGAATCAACATTATCTGAAAGAGAACACACAGAGAGGGAGTTTTACTTTAGCTAAGACTTTAGAAATGTGAGTCAGACCACGTCACTTCTCTGCCCAGGACCCTCCTGAGGTTCCTGTCTTCAAGTCAAGGGCAAAAGCTGACAATGACCTACAGGTGACCTACAAGGCCCAGTAATACCATCTGCCCCGCCCCTCATGGCCTGGTCTCCTTCTGCCCTCTCCCTCACTCTCGCCACTCAGCTCCAACTTCCGCTAGCTTCCTGTTAGTCAGGCCAGACGGGTCCCACCACAGGATACTTGTACTTCCTGGAACATCCTTCCCCCAGGTATCACTGTGGCTCACCTTTTCACCTCTTCCGGTCTTTGCTTAAATGTCACCTTTTCAATGACGCCTTCCCTGGCTGCCTTATTTAAAAATTGCAAACCACTCCCTAACCCCCACCCCAGACTCCGTCCCCCTTGCCTGCTTTGTTCCTATCGATTGTATCACCAACTCTTTACTTATTTATTTGCTATCATCTACCTACCATCACTAACATAAACTCCATTATGTCTGAAACTTTTGTCTTTTTTCACTACTGTACCTCGAGTGCTAAATAGTGCCTGATACTCAGGGAATATTTGTTGAATGCATCAGCAATACTAAATTCTCCTAGGCTGCGGAGAATCTAATAAATGGGGATAGTCCGTGGAAAGATTTCATGAGTTCACGCAAGTGGGCAGAAAAATGGCTAATAAGTTTTAATGCACTTGTAAATTAGCAATTGGAGTGGTTCACATATGAGGGCTCTAAACTTTGATTCCATCCTTGGCAAGAGCCCGAGGAGTCACCACAGCTGGTACCTGGAGAATCTGATCCTGTCTGGTGCTACAGGATCCTACCAAGGAGTAGATGAAACAAGGTCGGAAGCACCTCACCCTGACTTACAGGGATGGCATTCCTGTGCCTGGATTACTGCAGGCAGTTCTGGTCACCAGCTCTCAAGAGAGAGAAACCAGAGCTAGAAAAAGTCCAGAGAAGGGCAACCAAATTGTAATCCAGATGGGAGGAAATGATAAAGACAAACTATTTTTTTCGCTTGAATTTTATTTTCAACTATTATAAACCCTCAGAAAAGTTGCAAGTACAGTGAACACCTGTGTACCCTTCACCTTGGTTCACCAGTTGTTAACATTTTGTTCCATTAGCTTTTTCTTGTTCTATATTTACATCTCTATATATTTATATATCTACAGCTATATCCATACATAACCACATCTATTTCTCTCTGTGTGTGTGTGTGTGTGTGTGTGTGTGCGCTTATAGACCCTCTGAGTGGACAGAGCTAGGAAATATGTTTTTAAAAACATTATGGGCTCATACTGTAACTCCAATACCAATTGTACACCTCAGGGTTCTTCCTTGTCCTCCCTCATTACCTCCTTTCTCCCTCAGGGAGAACCCTGGTTCCCAGCAGCTTCAATATGTTTACTCATTTGCTCCAAATTACACTGCTGTTACTGAAAGTGGGGTCCAGCTTCTCGCCACTCAAAAGCCAATAAAGAAGCAAGTGGGTGGAAAGGAAAGTTTGCTTTATTTCGGATGCTGGCAGCCAGTGGGTAGGGCGGACTCCTATCCAAAGGCCGACTTCCCCCACTGACAATCAGTGGGCAAGAGCTTTTATAGACAGAGGGAGGGGACTACATGCAGAAACAGCACAGTCAGCTCTGATAGTCATCTTGAAATTGGTCATGCAGTGGTCTGACCAGCGTCATCTTGATTAAGTACGGTTAATCTTCAGTTCCAGGGTCGGTTTGTTTTCATTTCTCGGAATTGTGGCAGCTTATATCATGGCTACAGTTTCATCATCATGTAGTTAACTTCTTCCACCTGGTAGGGGTTTCAGTATCTATAAGACAGCTCACAGGATACAGCTCAGAATATTATCTACAGCCCTTGAGGAAGAGCTAAAGGTCCTTGACTACACTTAATGACTACACTATTATTATTTAGTCTTGTTGGACTGTTTTGCTTTGTTTCTGCATTCTCTCGCTTCTCTGATTAAACTTATTCTTTGGCTAAAGTTTTTCCACAGACAAAAGGCAAGCTGAGGACATGGGGGGCAAGGACCCTAGGGTCCTGCTCCGTTGCACCACCAATACCATGACCAACAACAAATGTACTAAGTGGAGGTCAAGATTTTTTTGCAATTCCTTTCGTCCCTAGAATATATCCCACTGAAGGTGTACAGAGCACTGTGTTCAAAAGTTACTCAGATTGTTTTAAATCTGTGAGGTTATGCTATCCGTTGATGTATAGGTACATTCATTTGTTTCTATTTGTATTACATTTAAGGTTTTTTTAAAAAAAATTGTCGATTTTTTTAAGTATGTGAAACATGATCATGGCTCAAAAGCCACAACTAGATAATAAGGTTCTTAGAGAAGTCTCACGCCCTCCCAACCCATTTCCCCTTCCTTTACAGGCAACCAAATGCATTAGTTTCTGGTTTATCTCCCCTGTGTTTCTTTTTGCTCATATGTAAGTACCATGTATATTCTTATTATCCTTTCTCTCTGATACAAAATTACCATACCATATATATATATATGTATATATATATGTGTACATTATTTTGTGTCTCACTTTTTTCACTTAGTGCATCCTATAATCATCTATATGTTCATAGGTATCTTCCTCATTAAAGGCACACCTCGGAGATATCACTGGTTTGGTTGCAGACTACCACTATAAAGAGAATATTGCAATAAAACGAGCCACATGATTTTTTTAGTTTCCCAGTGCATGTAAACGTTATGTTTACACTATGCTGAAGCCTATTAAGTGTGCAATAGCATTATGTCTAAAAAACAATGTACATATCTTAATTTAAAATACTTTGTTGCTAAAAAATGCTATCATCTGAGCCTTCAGCAGGTCATAGTAGTAACATCAGAGGTCACTGATCACAGATCACCATAACAGATATAATAATAATAATAAATAAAAGGTAGAAATATTGTGAGAATTACCACAATGTGACACAGAGATATGAAATGAGCAAATGCTTTTGGAAAAAATGGCGCTAATAGACTTGATTGACACAGGGTTGCCACAAACCTTCCATTTGTAAAAACTGCAGTATCTTTGAAGTGCAGTAAACCGAAGCACAATAAAACAGGTATGCCTGGATGTTTTTTTTTACAGCTGCATGCTCTTCCATTGTTTATATGCATCGTAGTTTATTCATCCATTCTCCCATGGGTGGGCATGTAGGTTGTTCCCAGTATTTTGCTATCTCCAGTAATTCCTCAATTAATAATCTCATGCTCGTGGTTCCTCACATTATTGGAGATGTATTTTTCAGGATAAATTGCTATGGGTGGGATTGCTAGATCAAGGATTAATGAATATTTTCAGTTTCCCTTACAGAAGGCTATGCTGTTTTGCACTCTCACCAACAACATGACACGCACAGTGTCACGCAATCACCAACATGATTCACGGTCTCATCAACAGAGTGTTGGTGAAGCTTATTTTTCACCAATATGACAAGTGAGAAATGGCATCTCGGCATAGTTTTAACTTATTTCCTCTTATTTTAAGTGAAATTGAGCACGTTTTCCTATACTTAAGGACTATTTGGACTAAGATACCATCTTGGAGACCCTGTGAATAAAGCCAGGTGTGCAATGATACCGGCAGAGATTAAGGATGATGATGGGGTGGAGGCTAGAGTGAAGCTGCAGGACCAGTCCCACAAGGGGGCTGATAGGCTTTAGTGAATATAGAGCAATGGCTGAGAATCTCCTGTGGTTTTCATCTATTTGTTATTGTTGTTGCCTGCTGGATAGAGAGGGGCACAGCGAGCCTTCTTTGTCCTTTGGCAAGTCTCTCTTCACAGCTCTGTCCAAAGACTTACATGCTATCACTGGCAGGCATGCTACAGATGCCATAAGCCGTCTTTTCCCAAAGTAGAGTGTTGGGATCTTGCAATCTCTCATCACACCAAGTGAGGTCAAGTAAAAAGTGCTGTACCTCTGCTTCAAATGAGGATTATTTCTGCTAGAAATAACTAGCTGGCCTGTAAGATCTGTGACCTTCCTCTGATCTCTCTTCATTCTTAACTTCCCCCTTGATCTGTCCTAGGGTCTTACTGAGGCTTCCCCTCTTTCCAGGGACCTTGCCCTGTTTCTGGTTCCTGCTCAGGTAGTAGCCTTTGTTCAGAAGCTCCATGTTTGGTCATTTTCTTGGCCTCTGAGTGAGTTTTGTCCTAGGTTTGATTCTTCTTTCCTCTGGTCTCTCAAGTACGTGGTGACTGTAACCCTAGCCTCCCTCTTCCTGGCAGTTGAGCCCGCCTACTCGGAGGGCTGTGCTCCAGCGCCTCGCTGTTCTCCCACCAGCCACCAGGAGGCAGTAAGCAATAACGGACGAAGCTTCCCAGCTAAAACCTACCCCTGCTCTCCTCCCAGCTATACCCTTCCCACTCCAAGGAGAAGTGACTCTCCAACTTCTATGTGAAATGAAAGAACTAAAGGATTCCTTGTTATTTCTGGTCTGGAAGCTGGGATGGTGGAGGAGTTGGGAACAGGAGTGCATTTGAGGGGGAATTACAGAGTCCCGTTTGGGTTGTTGAGTTGGGAAAGAAAGAGTGGGATGTATCTGAGTGGGGATAGAGTGTATCACATGGACTGGAGCCCAGGTGAGAGGTTTGAGCGCATTTGTGCAGAGATAACAGTTGAAGCCAGAGAGGGGGGTGACCTGTCTAAGATTCACTGGCTAAATCTGTGTGAATGTCCTCAGCTAGAAGAATCCTTATTAATTTTCCTGACTGTCCACCCCATTCAACAACACTCTTGCTTCCAGTCAGGCCCACCAGCTATAATTGGGCCGTGGTAGAGAACCCTCTGTTTCTGCTGATCAGAATCTGCACTCTGAAGTTAGCATCCATAAATTTGAGAGAAGAGGGAAATCTGGGGAAGGGGACCACACGTCCTTCTCCTCCATCCTTGCTTAAGAATGCAGAATCCCTGCAGTAGAGGGGGTGGAATCCATCTGAATAAATGCTTTAAAATAAGTAGAATCTCTCCCAAGAGCTTAGATACCTTGCTGACAGGGACTATAAAAATGCATAGTTTATTCACATTTTATTATCTACATTTATAAGGTACCAAGGACTCTGCACATTCAACTACCTCAATGTCGAAAAGTTATTTATTTTCACTTTTAGTCATTAGCAGTTATGCATATTTTTCTACCTTCTGAAATTTAGCAAGTGTCTTATTAAACTTTCATATTCATTTCTATGCAGGATGAATTTAATTGTATTCCTTTGAGTATTAGCTGACTTTTGAGCTCCAGATTTTTATTAAGAAAATTGTGCTCATTGATATTTCACGTGTGAAGAGGTATATAAATCTAGGCTGCTTTGGATGTGATAGTGCACTAATATCTCATTAGATGGTTAATTGTTTATTTTATACACCGTTCTGTTTTTTAGTTAGTTTGCATTTTATTCTTCTTCTTCTTTTTTTTTTTTTTTGCAGTACGCAGGCCTCTCACTGTTGTGGCTTCTCCCGTTGCGGAGCACAGGCTCCGGACGCGCAGGCTCAGCGGCCATGGCTCACGGGCCCAGCCGCTCCACGGCATGTGGGATTTTCCCGGACCGGGGCACGAACCCGTGTCCCCTGCATCGGCAGGCGGACTCTCAACCACTGCGCCACTAGGGAAGCCCCATTTTATTATTCTTGACCCCAACTATCCCACCCAACAGAGATGACTTAGACATCTCCCCCAAACCACAAAGCTGCAGGTCCAAGATGAGCCACTTCCCATATTTACCCCAAAGAGAGATTTTCTTCTAGAAGTATCTCGGGACCAAAGCTCATGGAGTATTATAGTTCCTGTTCCTCATCTCAGAGTGTCTATGGGGACTGTTTTCTTGAAAACCCTTGGACTTTGAGGCACATAGAGATACTCACAATTCTCCATTATAGCTAGCTAACTAGGCTTCTGCCTTTCCTGTCTTTGCAAACAGAAAACCACCTTGTGGAAAAAAGGAAGGTAAGCTGTACAGCCCTGGCATTCTGTGCCTAATAAAATATGTGGTGGAACAACGATCTGGAGAGCTTGTCCAGTTCTTATGCAAAATGGGTCAGCTTTTCAGGGCTTCGTGCCCCCATCCATAGCTTGAGGACTGTTTTCAGATCACCTCATAAAAAATAAAATCACCCTCATGAAAATGATTTCTTAGGTGAAATCTAGCAGCAGCATATCCATCAACCCCTCCCTGAAGTGCTGGTGAACGTGATCAGTGCCAGCCAAGAACAAGCATGTCGTTTCCATGCTGGCGTGCGCTGTTGGCACCCAGTCACTGGTGCAGAGCGTGTTTCCAGAAAGGATTCAAGATGGAGGTGAGCCGAGAGAGCTCCTGAGAATCCCAGATATGGGGTCTTTCCCCTTTTTTATTTGTAGCTAGAACAGGTATAAAGAATGAGCTAGGATTTCCCTAGTATGAATGGGAATTTATTGCCGTTTTCTTCTCTTTAAACTTTAAAGATCTGTGTTTAAATATAATCATATTTAAATTATATCTATCTGATTCGCCTGTGTTTTGAGGAGTATATATATATATTTCCCTTTGTATATGGAAAGGTGCCAGGAAATGGATAGTAATGATATCATACTATACTTTTACCATAAGAAGGAACAAATAATTAAATTTTCATGCCCTTTAAATATTGGAGAATTGCTCTCCTTTATATTTGAGGTTTAATAAAATCCAAGCCGGGCTTCCCTGGTGGCGCAGTGGTTGAGAGTCCGCCTGCCGATGCAGGGGACGCGGGTTTGTGCCCCGGTCCGGGAGGATCCCACGTGCTGCAGAGTGGCTGGGCCCGTGAGCCATGGCCGCTGAGACTGCGCGTCCAGAGCATTCGGAGCCTGTGCTCCGCAATGGGAGACACCACAACAGTGAGAGGCCCACGTACCGCCAAAAAAAAAAAAAAAAAATCCAAGCCAGCTGGCCTCAATTCAATAAACAAATATTTATTGAGAACATACCCTCTAGCCAGCTTGGGGATACAAATATCAGTAAGAGGCAGTCCTTACCCTTGGAGCTCATTGTCTATTAGGGAAGATAGATGAGTGACAGATAGTTGTGCAATTCGATATGGTAAACTCTAAAATCAGGAGGGATTATACACTCTGCTGTGAGAGCAAAGGCAAAGGAGTAATAAATTCCAGCTTAGGGATCAAAGTAAGCTAGTGAGACAGTCGTACCTTAAAGGATGTGCTGGAGTTCTCAGGCTAGAGAAGGGGTGGGGAGGAAGTGACTGCAGTATGGGGGTGGGGGGAACAGCAGCAAGAAGGACAGAGTGCAAGGACAGAGGAAGATAATGAGCAGGAAGGATGTGTACGTATATCAAATCATCAAGTTGTATACCTGCAATATGTACAATTAAAAATAAAACAATTAAGCTCAGTGAGAAAAAAAGACATAGATTAGGGCACCTACACAAAGGGACAATCCAAGGAAGGGTATGAGGATGTAAAAGTGTATGATGTGTGTGGAGAACCGAGTCCAATGTGCCAAGAGCCTGGTGGGGGGAGGGGCTTGAAGAGAGGTGTCACCTAACCTCGAGGCTGATGCAAATGCAGGGATTGGCTTTTGAAGATTTGGGGTGTCATGGGAAAGAGTTTGGGGCAGTTCTGAAGGCAGTGGGATGAAGATGCTGAAATTTTCTAGATGGATGCTAGAAATGATTTGGAAGTAGGACTTGGAAACCAAGAAGCGCTGGGAATATGACATCAGGAGGAAGCTATCTCTGAATTCGTAAACTGGGCAGCTGGGCAGTTCGGTGAAGACATTGTTAAAGGAGATGGGACAAGAAACAGTTCAGATGAAGGGAAAGAGAGAATTAAAACAATGAGTTAGGCTTGGGGTTTGTTTGACTTAGGAAACAGAGAGCCCTAGGAGTCAGTGGAAATGTGGGTACTTGGAGTTCATGATAAAGTCAGAGATTTAATGTTGTATTTCATGATACTTAGTAAGATGTCAATGACAGTGACACCTACATCTTGTCTAATACAGCAATTCACCCATATATTCTACCTTCACTGTATCTAAAGCTACAATAAGATCATGGAATATTATGAATCACATAGAAATTAGATTTCTGAAAAATGCATATAACAGCATGTGGATCCTTCACCTTTGATAACTTCATTTTGTTGTCCCATCAGCTATTTTCATAGGATTTTCCCCGCTTAGAGTTATTTGCATTATTCTTGTACTTCGTATGACTTTTTAAAACTGGGATAACACCATACTTCAAAATTTAGGAATGGGTTCAAGTGCCTTTGGTGCCATTTTACCAGAATGTTTTGCTTTCTATTCATGTGTTCAACTGTGTATGTGCTTGACATCATCTTTCAACTTTTAAAATAAATGTCTTTTGGGATACTCTAAAACCACAACAGCTGAATAGAGGCTACTCACCACAGATTAATTTAAAAATTAAAATTATATGTAAAATTACACAAAATCAATTTTCATTTGTTAAAAATCACCTTTTATCTTATTGCCCTTATTGTGTAATTCATATGTTTAAAGGTCATGTGGAGTTAATACCCCAACTCTGGTTGGGTTACAAACATTTACTGCCCTGACACAGGACCCTCATAATCACCATATCCGACCCAAAATCCAGCATGTAAAGCCTGGTGGCAGTTGCAGTTACCTTAGCTATGACTTTTGGAGAGGATGTGGTTGTCTGGACATGCAGGTTTGAATCCTGATGCCAATCAATCAGTAAAAATGATTCGACCTGCCAATCAGTTGATAAAAATTCTGAAGACAGAAGCATCTCAGGTTGGGAACTCAGCCGGCTTGAGAACGGAGAAGAGCTAGTGTTTCAGTTCCATGATGCAGCAAATAAGGACGGCTGCAGGCTTTGCCCTGTGAGGTGCCAGGCATCCTAACTGCAGAGGAGAAGGTGGGAAATGAGCTGCTGACTGCAGCGGTAAGCAGCCTTGCTGAGCGTCAGAAGAGTGACCTAATAGAGCCAGTCTGCAAGGACTGGAAAGGGAGGACCAGATATAGCAACTTATTCATGGCTGTAAAAGGGAGAGCTTGACACGCCCACACCACTGGATCTCTAGAAACTTTCCTGAGTGAATTACAACAGGAGAAAATCATACTTCTATGCAGTGGATGTTTGATGCATTTTTAGAAGGCCAAGCTGTGTGGCTGACAGGGTCTTGGTGCTCTGACCAGGTGTCAGACCTGAGCCTCTGAGGTGGGAGAGACGAGTTCAGGACATTGGTGGTCCACCAGAGGCCTCCCAACCCCTCATAATATCAGTCAGCAAGAGCTCTCCCAGAGATGCCCATCTCAACGCTAAAACCCATCTCCACTCAATAACCAGCAAGCTCCAGTGCTGGACACCCCATGTCAAACAACTAGCAAAACAGGAACACAACCCCACCCATTAACAGAGAGGCTGCCTAAAATCATAATAAGTTCACAGACATTACAAAACACACCACCAGATGCAGTCCTGCCCACCAGAAAGAAAGATCCAGCGTCATCCACCAGAACACAGGCACCAGTCCCCTCCACCAGGAAACCCACACAACCCACTGAACCAACCTTACCCACTGGGGGCAGACACCAAAAACAACAGGAACTACAAACCTGCAGCCTGGGAAAAGGAGACCCCAAACAAAGTAAGTTAAGCAAAATGAGAAGACACAGAAATACACAGCAGATGAAGGAGCAAGATAAAAACCCACCAGACCAAACAAATGAAGAGGAAATAGGTAGTCTATCTGAAAAAGAATTCAGAGTAATGATACTAAAGATGATCCAAAATCTTGGAAATAGAATGGAAGAAATACAAGAAATGATTAACAAGGACCTAGAAGAACTACAGAGAAAACAAACAATGATGAAAAACAGAATAAATGAAATTAAAAATTCTCTAGAAGAAACCAATAGCAGAATAACTGAGGAAGAAGAAAGGATAAGCGACCTGGAAGGTAAAACAGTGGGAATACTAACACAGAGCAGAATAAAGAAAAAAGAATGAAAGGAATTGAGGACAGTCTCAGAGACCTCTGGGACAACATTAAACACACCAACATTCGAATTATAGGGGTCCCAGAAGAAGAAGAGAAAAAGAAAGGGACTGAGAAAATATTTGAAGAGATTATAGTGGAAAACTTCCCTTATATAGGAAAGGAAATAGTCAATCAAGTCCAGGAAGCACAGAGAGTCCCATACAGGATAAATCCAAGGAGAAACACGCCAAGACACATATTAATCAAACTATCAAAAATTAAATACAAAGAAAAAATATTCCCATGACTCTCTCTCGCCCTGTCACAGCTCACCCTTCCCCCTCCCCATAACCTCAGGTCGGTTCTCTAGGAGGTCTGCATCTTTATTCATGGGCATATACACACTAACAAACGTAGTAAGGTAGATAGCTAGTGGGAAGCAGCCGCATGGCACAGGGATATTGGCTCGGTGCTTTGTGACAGCCTGGAGGGGTGAGATAGGGAGGGTGGGAGGGAGGGAGACGCAAGAGGGAAGACATATGGGAAAATATGTTTATGTATGACTGATTCACTTTGTTATAAAGCAGAAACTAACACACCATTGTAAAGCAATTATACCCCAATAAAGATGTTTAAAAAAAAAGAAAAAATATTAAAAGCAGCAAGGGAAAAACAACAAATAACATACAAGGAAATCCCCTTAAGGTTAACAGCTGATCTTTCAGCAGAAACTCTGCAAGCCAGAAGGGAGTGGCAGGACATATTTAAAATGATGAAAGGGAAAAACCTACAACCAAGATTACTCTACCCAGCAAGGATCTCATTCAGATTTGATGGAGAAATTAAAACCTTTACAGACAAGCAAAAGCTGAGCGAGTTCAGCACCACCAAACCAGCTTTACAACAAATGCTAAAGGATCTTCTCTAGGCAAGAAACACAAGAGAAGAAAAAGACCTATAATAACAAACCCAAAACAATTAAGAAAATGGGAATAGGAACATACATATTGAAAATTACCTTAAATGTAAATGGATTAAATGCTCCCACCAAAAGACACAGACTGGCTGAATGGATACAAAAACAAGACCCATATATATGCTCTCTACAAGAGACACACTTCAGACCTAGAGACACATACAGACTGAAAGTGAGGGGATGGAAAAAGATATTCCATGCAAATGGAAACCAAAAGAAAGCTGGAGTAGCAATTCTCATATCAGACAAAATAGACTTTTAAATAAAGACTATTAGAAGAGACAAAGAAGGACACTACATAATGATCAAGGAATCGATCCAAGAAGAAGATATAACAATTGTAAATATTTATGCACCCAACATAGGAGCACCTCAATACATAAGGCAAATACTAACAGCCATAAAAGGGGAAATCAACAGTAACACATTCATAGTAGGGGACTTTAACACCCCACTTTCACCAATGGACAGATCATCCAAAATGAAAATAATAAGGAAACCCAAGCTTTAAATGGTACATTAAATAAGACGGACTTAATTGATATTTATAGGACATTCCATCCAAAAACAACAGAATACACATTTTTCTCAGGTGCTCATGGAACATTCTCCAGGATAGATCATATCTTGGGTCACAAATCAAGCCTTGGTAAATTTAAGAAAATTGAAATTGTATCAAGTATCTTTTCTGACCACAATGCTATGAGACTAGATATCAACTACAGGAAAAGATCTGTAAAAAATACAAACACATGGAGGCTAAACAATACAGTACTTAATAACGAAGTGATCACTGAAGAAATCAAAGAGGAAATCAGAAAGTACCTAGAAACAAATGACAATGGAGACATGACGACCCAAAACCTATGGGATGCATCAAAAGCAGTTCTAAGAGGGAAGTTTATAGCAATACAATCCTACCTTAAGAAACAGGAAACATCTCGAATAAACAACCTAACCTTGCACCTAAAGCAATTAGAGAAAGAAGAACAAAAAAATCCTCAAAGTTAGCAGAAGGAAAGAAATCATAAGGATCAGATAAGAAATAAATGAAAAAGAAATGAAGGAAACGATAGCAAAGATCAATAAAACTAAAAGCTGGTTCTTTGAGAAGATAAACAAAATTGATAAACCATTAGCCAGACTCGTCAAGAAAAAAAAGGGAGAAGACTCAAATCAATAGAATTAGAAATGAAAAAGGAGAAGTAACAACTGACACTGAAGAAATACAAAAGATCATGAGCGATTACTACAAGCAGCTCTATGCCAATAAAATGGACAACCTGGAAGAAATGGACAAATTCTTAGAAATGCACAACCTGCCAAGACTGAATCAGGAAGAAATAGAAAATATGAACAGACCAATCACAAGGACTGAAATTGAAACTGTGATTAAAAATACTCCAGGGCTTCCCTGGTGGCGCAGTGGTTGAGAGTCCGCCTGCCGATGCGGGGGACATGGGTTTGTGCCCCAGTCCGGGAAGATCCCATATGCCGCTGAGCGGCTGGGCCCGTGAGCTGTGGCCACTGGACCTGCGTGTCCGGACCCTGTGTTCTGCAACGGGAGAGGCCACAACAGTGAGAGGCCCGCATGCCGCAAAAAAAAAAAAAAAAAAATTCCAACAAACAAAAGCCCAGGACCAGATGGCTTCACAGGCGAATTCTATCAAACATTTAGAGCAGAGCTAACACCTATCCTTCTCAAACTCTTCCAGAATATAGCAGAAGGAGGAACACTCCCAAACTCATTCTACGAGGCCACCATCACCCTGATACCAAAACCGGACAAGGATGTCACAAAGAAAGAAAACTACAGGCCAATATCACTGATGAACATAGATGCAAAAATCCTCAACAAAATACTAGCAATCAGAATCCAACATCACATTAAAAGAATCATACACCATGATCAAGTGGGGTTTATTCCAGAAATGCAAGGATTCTTCAATATACGCAAATCAATCAGTGCGATACACCATATTAACAAATTGAAGGAGAAAAACCATATGGTCATCTCAATAGATGCAGAGAAAGCTTTCGACAAAATTCAACACCCATTTATGATAAAAACTCTCCAGAAAGTGGGCATAGAGGGAACTTTCCTCAACATAATAAAGGCCATATATGACAAACCCACAGCCAACATCATCCTCAATGGTGAAAAACTGAAAGCATTTCCACTAAGATCAGGAACAAGACAAGGTTGCCCACTCTCACCACTCTTATTCAACATAGTTTTGGAAGTTTTAGCCACAGCAATCAGAGAAGAAAAGGAAATGAAAGGAATACAAATCGGAAAAGCAGAAGTAAAGCTGTCACTGTTTGCAGATGATATGATACTATACATAGAGAATCCTAAAGATGCTACCAGAAAACTACTAGAGCTAATCAATGAATTTGATAAAGTAGCAGGATACAAAATTAATGCACACAAATCTCTGGCATTCCTATACACTAATGATGAAAAATCTGAAAGTGAAATCAAGAAAACACTCCCATTTACCATTGCAACAAAAAGAATAAAATATCTAGGAATAAACCTACCTAAGGAGACAAAAGACCTGTATCCAGAAAATTATAAGACACTGATGAAAGAAATTAAAGATAATACAAATAGATGGAGAGATATACCATGTTCTTGGAATGGAAGAATCAACATTGTGAAAATGACTCTACTACCCAAAGCAATCTACAGATTCAATGTAATCCCTATCAAACTACCACTGGCATTTTTCACAGAACTAGAACAAAAAATTTCACAATTTGTATGGAAACACAAAAGACCCCGAATAGCCAAAGCAATCTTGAGAACGAATAATGGAGCTGGAGGATTCTGGCTCCCTGACTTCAGACTATACTACAAAGGTACAGTAATCAAGACAGTATGGTACTGGCACAAAAACAGAAATACAGATCAATGGAACAGCGTAGAAAGCCCAGAGATAAACCCACACACATATGGTCACCTTATCTTTGATAAAGAAGACAAGAATGTACAGTGGAGAAAGGACAACCTCTTCAATAAGTGGTGCTGGGAAAACTGGACAGGTACATGTAAAAATATGAGATTAGATCATTCCCTAACACCATACACAAAAATAAGCTCAAAATGGACTAAAAACCTAAATGTAACGCCAGAAACTATCAAACTCTTAGAGGAAAACATAGGCAGAACACTCTATGACAAAAATCACAGCAAGATCCTTTCTGACCCACCTCCTAGAGAAATGGAAATAAAAACAAAAATAAACAAATGGGACCTAATGAAACTTAAAAGCTTTTGCACAGCAAAGGAAATCATAAACAAGACCAAAAGACAACCCTCAGAATGGGAGAAAATATTTGCAAATGAAGCAACTGACAAAGGATTAATCTCCAAAATTTACAAGCAGCTCATGCAGCTCAATAACTAAAAAACAAAGAACCCAATCCAGAAGACCTAAATAGACATTTCTCCAAAGAAGTTATACAGACTGTCAACAAACACATGAAAGAATGCACAACATCATTAATCATTAGAGAAATGCAAATCAAAACTACAATGAGATATCATCTCACACCAGTCAGAATGGCCATCATCAAAAAATCTAGCAACAATAAATGCTGGAGAGGGTGTGGAGAAAAGGGAACACTCTTGCACTTCTGGTGGAAATGTGAATTGCTACAGCCACTATGGAGAACAGTATGGAGGTTCCTTAAAAAACTACAAATAGAACTACCATATGACCCAGCAACCCCACTGCTGGGCATATACCCTGAGAAAACCATAATTCAAAAAGAGTCATGTACCAAAATGTTTATTGCAGCTCTATTTACAATAGCCAGGACATGGAAGCAACCTAAGTGTCCATTATCAGATGAATGGATAAAGAAGATGTGGCACATGTATACAATGGAATATTACTCAGCCATGAAAAGAAACGAAATTGAGCTATTTGTAATGAGATGGATGGACCTGGAGTCTGTCATACAGAGTGAAGTAAGTCATAAAGAGAAAGACCAACACCGTATGCTAACACATATGTATGGAATTTAAGAAAAAAAAGAAATGTCATGAAGAACCTAGGGGTAAGACAGGAATAAAGACACAGACCTACTAGAGAATGGACTTGAGGATGTGGGGAGGGGGAAGGGTAAGCTGTGACAAAGTGAGAGAGTGGCATGGACATATATACACTACCAAGCGTAAAGTGGATAGCTAGTGGGAAGCAGCCACATAGCACAGGGAGATCAGCTAGTTGGTTTGTGACCACCTAGAGGGGTGGGATAGGGAGGGTGGGAGGGAGGGAGATGCAAGAGGGAAGAGATATGGGAACATATGTATATGTATAACTGATTCACTTTGTTATGAAGCAGAAACTAACACACCATTGTAAAGCAATTATACTCCAATAAAGATGTAAAAAAAAAAAAGAGAGAGGTGTAATACTCTATTCCATATGCTATAAGAAAAGGCAGAAGGGGACCTTTTTTTTTTTGGGGGGGTACGCAGACCTCTCACCGTTGTGGCCTCTCCTGTTGCGGAGCACAGGCTCCGGACGCGCAGGCCCAGCGGCCATGGCTCACAGGCCCAGCCACTCCGCAGCACGCAGGATCCTCCCAGACCAGGGCATGAATCCGTGTCCCCTGCATTGGCAGGCAGACTCTCAACCACTGCGCCACCAGGGAAGCCCCATGTCTTTGTTTTTGATGTTAAACATTTTCATGGTGATATGTCTACATATGGATTTCTATTTACTTATTTGTTTGTTTTTCCTGTTTAGGATGCATTGAGTTTCCTGAACTTGAGGATTCAAATCTTTCATCACTTCTCAGCCATTATTTCATCAGTTATTATCTCTTTTTTATTCTCCCTTTTCTATCTTTCTGAAACTTTTTTGAGATGTATGTTAGAGCTTACCACTTTAGCCTACATGCCTCTTAACCTCTTCTTTATATTTCCCATTTATTTTCCCTTCTGCAGCATTCTAGATGAGGTCTTCAGATCTATTTTCCAGTTTTCTAATTATTTCCTTGGCTATATCTAATCTGCTGTTTAAGCTATCACTAACTGTTATTAGGTAGACACCTCCCCCAAAGATGTCCACATCCTAACCTCAGAACCTGCAAATATGTTACCTTATGTGACAAATAGGACTTTATAGATATTATTAAGGTTAAGGACCTTGAGATGGGGATGTTATCCTAGATTGTCCAAGTGGGCCCAATTTAATCACATGAGCTCTTAGTGGAAGAAGGAGGCAGAAGAGTGGGTCAGAGAGATGAAATGGTACAAGGAGGAAAGATTCAAAGAGAGGGGCTTGACCTGCCATTGATGGCTTTTAAAATATAGGAAGGGGACCATGAACCAAGAAATGCAGGTGGACCCTAGAATCTAGGGAGGGTCCTTACCTGATAGCCAGCAAGGAATAGGGGACCATGGTCCTACAACTGCAAGAAAGTGAATTCTGTCAACAACTCAAATGAGCAAGGAAATGGGTCTTTCCCAACAGCCTACAGAAAGGAACCCAGCCTGCTCACCTTAATTTTAGCCCAGTGAGACCGATATCAGACTTATTAACTGCAGAACAGTGAAATAATACCTTTATGTGTGTTTTTTGTTTGTTTTTTTGGCTGCATTGGGTCTTCGTTGCTGCGCGCAGGCTTTCTCTAGTTGCGCCGAGCGGGGGCCACTATTTGTTCCAGTTTGCGGGCTTCTCATTGTGGTGGCTTCTCTTGTACGGAGCACTGGGTCTAGGTGTACAGACTTCCGTAGTTGCAGCACACAGGCTCTAGAGCACATGGGCTTCAGTAGTTGTGGCGCAGGGGTTTAGTTGCTCCACGGCTTGTGGGATCCTTCCCAGATCAGGGATCAAACCCGTGTCCCCTGCATTGGCAGGCGGATTCTTAACTGCTGCGCCACCAGGGAAGTCCCACATTTATGTTGTTTTAAGCCACTTATTTTGTGGTAATTTGTTACAGCATCAATAAAAAAAAACTAATGCAGGTTTTAATTTTTTTAATTTTCATGAGTTCTATCTGGCTCTTTTTCAAATATGCTATTCATGTTTATAGTTTCCGTTTCATACTTATATTTTCAGTCACCTTTTTATTCTTCAATATAGTAAAAACATAATGTGCACCTGAAAATTCACTGTCGGAGATCTTTGCAGGTCTGGTTCTGCTTCCTTTTGTTTAGTTGGCTCTTGCTCACAGTGCCTGTTTCTCTATGAGTTTTTTAACTCCTGACTGTGAGCTCATGTTTATCGGAAATTAACTGTTGGATTCTTTGAGACTTGGGTCGAAGGCATATTGTTCCAGGAAAGATTTATGTTCACATCCGCCAGATGCCACCTGTGTCTTCCTGGGACCACCTGAAAATAAATCTTTAGCTTGAGGTTTTTCAAATCACACAAGTAAATGAATGAATGCTAATTAATGTCACAAATTAAGAATTCTTAGGAAAGTTTTTTTTTTTTCCCCACCAAGCTAGGTAGAACAATTTACCTACCATCCCCTTCTGACAGGTGGGTTATTTCTAGTTGACTTTGATACTAAGTGATTAGCCCTATGAAGTCCCAGATTTATGTAGGAGTTTCCTATTAGACTTCCTTCCTTGGGCATATGGGTTACCTATTCTCTCATTGTACCATCCCAACAGACGCGCAAGAACACCAGGGCTTAGTTGATGCCCCCTTGGTAAAATCTGGCTTCTGTTTCTGGATTCCAGTTTTCATTCTATATTTTGTTCGACCCTCTGGATTTCTTAGTTTCTTACCAGTTCAGTAATGTTTTTCATATCTTATCCAGCATTTTTAGCTATTTTCAGGAGAGTTGTTCAGGGTAACAATTGCACTGTACTGTCAGAAATTAAAATGTCTGATTCTCTCTTTAGAATGAATTCTTAGGTGCAAAATTGCTAGATTAAAAGGCAAGCACATTAAAATTTTTATACATATAGCCATATTACCAAGGTTTATTTTATGTCCAAGGAAATAAAACAGAAAAACAAATCACTAATCTCAAGCATTTGTTGGATTCCTTTTAAATTTGCCTCTAACATCTACGAAAGGAGATGTAAATGTGGTTTACATCTGAACAGGAGACAAAATTTACAAACAAAACAAAACAGTAACTCAAAACAGTTTAACTGTGAAATGTTTATAGATGGTAAATTAGGAGTTCAAGAAAGACAGAAAAATTTAAATCTGGTCATGCTGCACCCCTGCTTGGGAAGTCTTCTATGGTTGCCTAAAGCAGCCCACATGACCCTGCATGGTCTGGCCCTGACCTTATCTCCATCCTCATCTCTGCTTCTAACTCTCTGGCTCCAGCATCGCTGGCCTTGTCTCTGTTACTCAAATGCAGTGAAGTCCTTCTCGCCTCCAAGCCTTACCTCTTATCTGAATGTCCTCTCTTGCCTCCCACTTCCACTCTGTTTTGCCTGGATGACCTGCTTATTCTTCAGGTCTCAGCTTACATATGACATTTTAAGAGAGAACCTCCCTGATCTTCTAGAGTAAACCACCACATGCGCACACACACACCCCATATCTGTGTGTTCAGACTGCTGGTCGACCGAGCAACTTTGGGACCAAAACTAAGTTCGTGCTCCTCAGAGCATCTGGTCAATTCAAAACAAGAGCTAGAGGGCTTCCCTGGTGGCGCAGTGGTTGAGAGTCCGCCTACCGATGCAGGGGACACGGGTTCGTGCCCCGGTCCAGGAAGATCCAACATGCCGCGGAGCGGCTGCGCTCGTGAGCCATGGCCGCTGAGCCTGCGCATCCGGAGACTGTGCTCCGCAACAGGAGAGGCTGCAGCAGTGAGAGGCCCGCGTACCGCAAAACAAAACAAAACAAAAGAGAGCTAGAGAGTGAGAATGAGAGAGAGAGAAAGAGAGACTATACTATCTTAAAGCATCCTGTTCTTCTTTTCCATAGCACTTATTACAGTGGTATTGACTAATGTCCCCCTCCTCCACTAAAGAAAGGGACAAAGTCAGGGAGCTATTCACTACCATATCCTAACACCTAGCTCAGTGCCTGGTGCATTGTAAATCTTTATTGAATATGTGAATTTTAAAGATGGGTAGCTGCATTTAGATAAATGGTGCCAATAGAACACTTTGGAAATCATAAAACAAGTGGGAAAGTAAGAAACAAAACAGAAAAGACCAAAGAAATTTTAATAATTTATAACTCAGTGAAGAAATATGAGCAGTGCTCTTCAAGCTAACAAATTGTCGATAATGGCAGATTCTTAGGACCAGTCCATAAGTAGGGGAGAATAAAAGGAGATGGGCTTCTTGTCCAGCGTGAGGTTAGCTACAGCAAGATTGGCTAGCACTGCTTTGGATTATTAAGGACTTTCATGGAATCTTTCCCTGAAGATGGAGAGCTTTCATTTCTGAGATGTTCTTGATGTCCTAATAGGAGGAAGTAGAATGGACCTCTAGTTTTTTCATTCCTGTATGTTGATGGTAAAGTTTTCTTTTTCCCCCTTTTTTGGCTGGATTTGATTTAAGTTATTCATAATTTAATTTTCACGTTGATAATTATCTCTGAAGATATGTTTCCATGCCACATTCTGAACAGTTCAGTTCTTTTTGTCAGGTATCAGAGTAACACTGCTTCTGCTGTTCTTGAAACAATTACCAACATTCAACCCAAAGAGAGTGGAGGTGGCATGGGAGAGACCCGGGAAGCCATTGTTTATAGGTTATCCGAAGATATGCTGAGCAAGCTGCCTCCTGATTACATTCCACATGAGGTGAGATACCCTTTCCGCCTGATGCACAGGGCTGTCTTTGGGTTCCACAAGGCTGAGCACAGTCCTGGGACGGTATGTTTCAGTCAGTCCCTTCCTCCCTCTGCTCAATTCTTCTTTTTTACCTTTTGGTCTTCTCTCTCTTACCCTTGCTCAAGCATCTTGCAAAATTACAATCTGCACTTTTCTACTCCACTTTCTCTCTCAATTGCCTTTTCTGTACCCTTTCCCCATCTTTGGGTTCCTCTGTCTTTGGGTCTCCAGATATCTTAATCCTCTGGACTGGGAATCTTTCCCCACCTCTCTTACCCAAGCCTGCTTTGTCCATTATTTAAATTTAGCCCTTTTTTCTGTCTCTTGCCCTACATACTTTTCATTCTGTCAATCCACTCAGCCAGGTAATAGGAAAGCAAGCCATTTAAATGAATTCACTACCCAGTTTGGATGGCAATAAGTTTCTACTTCTTGAACCTCCCAGATGTTTGCTTATTAATCAACATCAGTTTTTCTCAAAAATTTTTTTTTATCTCAAGACCCCTCTACGAAATGATTGAGGACCCCAAGTAGCTCTTGTTTATATGGATTATAACTACTGGTATTTAACATATCAGAAATGTAAACTAAAAATTTTCAAAAATATTTATTAATTTATTGTGAAATAACATTAATAAACCCATCACATGTTAGCATAACATTTATATTTTAAAAATAAATATATTTTCCAAAACAAAAACATTCAAAGAGAAAAGTGGGATTGTTTTACATTTTTGCAAATCTCTTTAATGTCTGGTTTAACAGAAGACAGCTGGATCCTCATATCTGCTTCTCCATCCAGTCTGTTGTGGTATTACAGGTCATGTAGCCTCTGGTAAACTCCACTGTACACTCCCCAGAGAAGGAGAGTAAAAAGTCAAATAATGTCGTAGTATTACTATGAAAAAAATTCAACTTTGTGGACCTGCCTAAAAGGAACTTGGGGGCCTTCAGGGGTCCCAGACCGCACTTTGAGAACTCATCTAAATAAATCTTTAACTGTGGTAAAATTTCTGGACGGTCTGAAAGTTCTGTAATACACCATCCTTCTTCCTGCAAGAAAAACAGGGTCGTGCCCTCTGGCCATCCAGGGCTTTCTTTCTCCTGTTCTCAGCTTCCACCCCTCACTGCTGAGGGTTAGAGCTTCACCTGAGCCTTAGGCTGGGCTGAGGCAAGTTTAGCTTTTCAACCAAAAAGTGAGAGGCTGATGTCCTAATGCAGGTATGACTATGGTCCTGTGTCTACCCTGTCCTGCATCCCCAAGTCTGGGAGAAATGCACTTATCAGTTGGGAGCCCCGAGGCTACCTGGGCTACAGCCCTCCTGCCTGCAGTGAGTGCCCCCAACAATAAAAAATGTTTTCTTGCTTCTTAAAACAATTTTTGCTTCCGTTGTGTAGATGGGTACCAAGGATTTGGCTAAGATACCGAAATCAATGACTTCACATAGAGACGTTTATAGTCAGGGGAGAAAATATTTTTTAAATGGATAGGTATTATAAGCACATACTTTCTTTGGTTCATTGTAAATGATCTTCAGAAGACAGATGAGGCATAATACCTGTCTTCACAGATTTTAAAAACCGGCATGTGAAAGCGAGATAAAATTTACTCTGTATGACTAGACCGCAGGTTGGTATTACCAGAAGAGGATTTCAAGACCCTTGGGGTAATTTGAGCTGTTCAGGGTTAGTCGGGGCCACTTCACCAAGATCTCTGTTCCGGCAACATCCCAGCAGGCACTGAGTGAGGGATGTCCCTAAACGGATTGCTAGATGGGAGGGAGTTTGTACCAAGAGACATTTAAAACAGCTTCCTTTTCCAGGCTCACTTACTTTTTAGTGTCCTTTATTTTACAGAAGAGATGTGTTTTGAAAAATGTGGCTGTAGAGTGAATTTAGTTAACTGAAATGTCATTATACTATTGACTTAAAAACATTCGTGTAGAAAAGACTACCTGGTTTCAGAAACATAACAAAAATTCTAAATAAGACTACAGCAGATCTTTCACTTATTAACAGAAAGACAGTTTTAGGCTGGAACAATAAGCAAGTAAAATCAGTGCTAAAGTTAGATTTTCTAGAGCCTAAGTTTTAAGACACATTAAGCATGTGTCTATTGCAAGGGAAGCCTCTCTTTTAAAACCCTAAGTAGGGCAAGGGGATTTGTTTGGGGCTGTTAGTACACTAAAAGCTACCCGGGCTATTGATTTGATAGTGTAGCCAACAGCAGGGCTTAATTTCTAATGCCGGTTGCAAAAGCATTTCCATAATTTCCCTTTTCCTTGAAGTGTGAATTTCCACAAAGCAGTCCTGATTTAAAGAGAATGCTATATAGGCTCTTTAGCCACTGGAGGCTGAGGGGCTCAAGATGAGAACAGGGCAGCGGAGCCTGCAAAAATGTAAGTTCTAGAACCAGGAATTTAGGTGAATACCTGAAGGTTGGTATGGCAGATTGAGTTAGGACCCTCCTCTGGCATGTTTGACTGGGATTTCAAGATCATTTGCTCTACCTGCGCAGGTAGTCCCGTCCAGGTGTATCAGTTTTACATCACTGCTTCCCTCTCATCCCTCACACACTAGAAGTTGCCCAGCTGCAGTTAAGCAGAGGTGTTCGTTGCTGAGTAGGAAACATCAGCACCATGCCAGAAAACCTGTTCTGTAAAATGAGGAGCATGGTCCAGATGAGCCTGGAGGCCATCTGTCTCTAATATTCCATGACTCAAGAAGAGGCGGTGGGTGCCCCGGTCCGGGAAGATCCCACATGCCGCGGAGCGGCTGGGCCCGTGAGCCATGGCCGCTGAGCCTGCGCGTCCGGAGCCTGTGCTCCGCAGCGGGAGAGGCCACAACAGCGAGAGGCCCGCGTACCATAAAAAATAAAAAATAAATAAAAAAGAAGAGGTAGTGGGCATCTCCAGCAGAGAATGCTACCGTTTACTGGCTTTCTGGTGATTGTGTGGACTGGTACCTCACTCCAAATTTTCTCCCACTCAATGTGTCTATTCTTACCCCTCCTATCCTGGCATCTCTTCGACTGTGGCCAGCAGAAAGTTCAGATCTCTTTATGAGTTCTTGCCAATATTCGTAGTCAGTCTTTTCTCGGGCATATGTCACTAAATTGAAATGTGTATATATATTGGCTTATTTCCAAATAATTGTTATATTGTATTGTTCCCACAACCAGATGCTTTTATATTGATCTCTTCAAAATGGCCAATAAATTATATACAAGAAGGAACAGGTGCTTGATGGCCCTCCCACAAAGTCAAATATTTTCATTGATTAGGTTAGGAAAGACTCTCCTTAGTCGCCCTAGCCAGGGCAGTAGTGACCTTAGGAACCTGCAGCCAGTCATAGTTATTGGTAACTTCTCTGTAAAGATTTGGGCTATATTAACTGTCTGTGACATTTCTGATAACAATTCTGCAGGCACTATGAAAAAAAGGTATTCCAGACTGTGCTCTTATAAAGGTTAGATTGCAAAAGGATATTTAATTGACACTTAGTACTTAATCATTTGAAAGGGGAAAATGGTACAAGTTTATTTCAGCTTTTCATAGTACATTTCCAATTATCAACTAAGTACAATCAGTAGGAAATAAAAATCATTTTAGCTGAACAGTAGTTTCTGAAGCCCAGAAAATGGGGAATTTAATGACAAATTTGGTGCTGCAAGAGATATTTTAGAGTTCGTTTGGGCTTGTAGAGATACATCCAGAGGAAGAAAAGGAATAGAGAAAGGAGAGGTCATCGGAAAAGAAGTGGCAGATGGTTTTTTAAAACTCTCTGTCATTGTGTTGCATGCTTTGCGTTAGGTGAAAGCTCGTTTGATGAAGATGGGACATCTTAATTCAATGAACATATTTCTCAGACAAGAAATTGACAGAATGCAAAAAGTCATCTCAATACTTCGCAGTAGCCTGAGTGATCTAAAATTGGCCATTGAAGGGACGATCATTATGAGTGAGGTGAGCTATTATTGTCTCAATAGTCAATATTATTGTCTCAATTATTGTCTCAATAGTTTCCCTCTTCTGTTGGTTTTTCTTTTCCTCAGATTTTAACTTTACCTCTTTTCCAGAACTTGAGAGATGCTCTGGACAATATGTATGATGCTCGCATACCTCAGATCTGGAAAAGAGTGTCCTGGGATTCATCCACGCTGGGCTTCTGGTTTACTGAACTTTTGGAAAGAAATGCCCAGTTTTCCACCTGGATATTTGAAGGGAGGCCCAGTGTGTTTTGGATGACCGGTTTCTTTAATCCCCAAGGTAGGTGCTCATAGGAGAGTAGGCAAACTTGGAAGTTGTGGATCGTTGTACAGTGGCACTGTGTGATAAATGTATGTTATACAGAACAACACAGAGGTACAGCTTGCTGCATGCTGGACCTGTGCTTTCAGAATTGGAGGCCAACAGATGCTTCTGCTATATTTGTTTTACAAATTCAGTCTGAAATTCTTCCTGCCATATTGCTTCCACAAGATGGGGGCAAAACTCCATTTTTTTTTTTCTCACCCACTTCAACAAGCAAGTCCGTGGTTAGGACAATGTGAAATAGTGGAAGAGTTTTGTTCAAACCTGTTTTTAAATGTTTATGAAAATGACAAAAACGAAGCACCAAAATATGCAAAAAATGTGCCTAGAGTTCAGAAAATGAGACTGATTTAAAAGTGATCATGCGGCAAAAGTCTTATTCAGTGAACTTCTGGAGTCTGTCCCTGCTCAGCTTTTTTTTTTCTCCCCTGAAAAAGTGCTTTGTGATTCCACTGCATGTATTCCTTCATTCCATTCTAGAAATATTTACTGAATAAGTTTCTGACTAGATCTCATAGAGTTCATAAAAGTTTAGAAACATGACAATTTTGGGCCTTACTACAACATGGAAAGTTTTTTTAAGTAATTCTTGGCTAGAATGAAGAGATGCTGGGGTCCTTACAGTTCAGCACCTTATAGCTCCATTAGTTATACAATTTAAGAAGCATTCACACTTACAGATTTTGGGTGTATTATTGTTACTCACAGCAGTATGGTTGAATCTCATAAAATAATATTAAGTGAAGGAAGTCAAACAGAACACATTGTAAGTATGTATACAGTGTTCACATAGGTATACATTGTAATGTATGCATATTGTATGATTCCATTTATACAAGGAATCGAAACAGGCAAAACATCTTAAAAGTAAGAATAATGGTTCCCCTTGTGGGAGAGGGCAGTGATTGCAAAACAGCACTAGGGGGGTTTTGGGTGTTTGGAAATGTTCTGCTTCTTGAACTGGATCTTGTTTACAGGGCTGTATTCCCTTGGTGAAAATTCCTGGAGCTGTGTACTTATGATTTGTGCACTTTTCTTTGTATAAACAATACTTCAATAAATAGTAGACATTTATTTGTCCTCTGGGCACATACATTCATTCACTTCATGCATTTTCAAATGCCTTAACATTTTCTAAATTTAAAACACTAACCATGGTGGTTTTTATGAACTTAAATTATACATGGTACATTATTATGTTGAAAGAATTTAGATTTGTGAAGGACAGCCCCCAGATTTCACTTATCTTTTTCTCCCAGAATTTCCATTGAATTTTGGGAGGAAATTTTTTTATTATGGTTCTCAGATTTTGTGTGTCTACTTATGAGTCTCTTTCCTCCTTACCAATCCTCAATTTGAGTAAATTGTCACCAGGGAATTCCTGGCTTGGGAGTCTGAAGAAATAGTATTTAACTTAACTAGGATTGTTCAACCATCTTTCATTTGCCAGCCCCTCTGCTAGGTGCTTTCAATAGAGAGAGATTTGAGACCTAATTCTTGCCCTAAAGGAGTCCATAATCTGGTTGGTAGGACAGAAATATTAGCAACTTCAACATAATTTGATAAATGCTCCACCCAGTGAGGACGAAGCACCACACTAGCACAGAGGAGAGAAAGATCAATTCTGCTAAGGCAAAGCTTGAGAAGAGCTTCACACGGGAGGCAGTGAGCAGAGTTTGCAGAGGCGGGGACTGGAGACAAGAGCATCCCAGGCAGAGGCCAGAGCAGAGACAAGGCATGTCCAGGGAGAGAAGCCCAATGCGGCCCAAGCTTGGGAAGCAGGAGCAGGGGTGTTGGGGAGTGAGGCTGGGGTGTGAAGTCTTCCAGGGGAGTTTGGGCTGCATCATAAAGGCAACAGCAAGTCACCAAAGATCACAAGATAACCCCAGGTGGAGGCAGACTGTAGACTGAAAGAAGGATGTCCACAGCGCTGAGGCTTTTACCGGATCCAGGGGAGAGAGCCTGAGACCTTAACCAGGTGCAGAGAAGGAGGCAGATTTGCTGGAGTGACCTTTGAGAGAGCGGGGACTGGCAGTGGCTGAGGCCGAAGGCCAGGTACAAGACAGGGAGCATTGATAGAGGGGCCAGCTGGGAGGAAGGGCAGGGAGCTCTGGATTTGTCAGCTTGTGCTGGTGGGACATCCAGGTGGGGAGGTGTGTTGGCAGACTTGGGGTTTGGCAAAGGGGTGAGGATCAGTGATATTTTTAAAAAGTGAGAACATGAAGTGTAGTTTTGATATTTAGAAGCCAAGGGAGTGGGGTTGGTTCATCCCTGGCTTTCCATAGACATAGCTAAGTCGTATATCACAGCACACAATCTCTTTGAGTGATTGCTTTTTCCCATTAGAAATGTAACTTTCAATAGCAAAGTATTAATATGAACTAATCTTTGTTACTATTTCTTAAGATATACTACAAACCAGAGCAACATTTAAAGAAATATAAATACAAATCAGTTTTCTTATTTGTCTTTACTTGTAATAATACTAATCCTTTCTCGTTTTTTTTTTCTTCTTCATTTCTGTTTTTAAACTGAGCTTTGATTCTTTCTCTCATGGCTCTCCATGTCTCAGAAAGTCTTGGACTTATTCAAGCATCCTACCTTTACACGCGAGCATCCAGACACATACCCTTATCTGTGATTGCTTTCTGTTTGTAGCACAGAAGAGTGGAGGTCAACTTTCCCTACATACTAATCATTTCTCTGCTTCCCTTTCCTTCTCTTGACATGAGAGACAAATCACTTTCTGTTCCATCTCACCTGGCCAAATCTGGAAAGCATAGAGATTACAGCAAGCCTCTCTGATCACCTTTTGACACCTGTGATTGATTTCTCAATATGATGTGTCTCCTGGGTTTTATATCTTCTAATACAGTCCCCTTCAATGAAATAATTTTTTTTGGCTCAAAACATTTAAATAAATTATTTAATGTTTTAAAAACCACGTTTAAGTAAAACACAGTGCAGTTTGAAAAGAGGTCATAGTTTCATCACAAATATGTATAGTCAAAATTACCTAGACTTTAAAACACTTGAAAATGTTTTTTTCACCTATGACCATTTGTTTTGTGTTCCTATAATGTTAATGTGGCATCTGATACAATCTGATGTGTGTTTCCCATCATGCCTCCGGTGAGTGCCCCCCAAGCCTAAGTCACTTTGAGGCGCACACCCCCGCAGGGACAGGTGACAGGCCCTGTTTGCCCCCTAGTCTGTGTCTGAGCTCACGCTGCTCCGTCCCCTCATGGTAGCCTGATATTTTGTCATACTGAAGAGGCCGAGTCAGCCAGCCACCCTGGAACTAATCTGGTACGTTCAGCCCCCTTCACGATCATTTCTGTAGCAAAGGATGAGCTCAATCAGGTGGCAATTAGATTTGATTATTAAAGTGGTCAAGCTCCCTGTACCCATGACCCTGTAGCATCTGTTCAATGGCACAGCTTTGGGCAGTGCATGCATTTGCCTCCCAGCAGATTACTCAGGCCCAGTAGAACCTTTGTGTTCCACTGGGGCTTCCCAGCAGTCACTGGCACACACACTCACCTATTGTTTACGACTGTGCTGCTCAGGGTTTTCAAAGGATTTCTGTGGTCGCTTGTTCCCACAGGTGTACCTTTTCAGACCGTCATGCACACGTGATTGAGGTTCTGATTTGTGTGTGTGTGTGTGTGTGTGTGTGTGTGTGTGTGTGTGTCATAGGTAGGGATGTGTTTAAACTTAAAGATTATGAGTGGTCATGAGCCTGACTTCAAGCCAGGGGATTGCCTGCGTTCCACTTCCAGAACCTCTTCATCGATAGCCTCGCTTTGCCGTTCGATGTGCGGCATGACTCGCAGGCGCTGCTGAGGAAAGGGCGGCAGAGGCTGGACGTGCTCTCGAGGTCTCACACCTCGACGTGAGGGTGAACGGTGCAATATCATTGTTTTCCAAATGTTTAACTCAATCTGGAGCGTGATGCCATTCGGATGCCAGATTGTGCTAGTTTTTCTTGTTTTGTTCCTCAGTGTCTTGACCGGCCACGCCCGTCTGTTGCAGCAGAAATCAGCAACAGCTTAGTACTCACTACTACACATCAAGATTTTCAGTTAGAGGAGATTTTACTGAAGCAAGGAGATGGATAATTTTTGTCCTGTTATCTTTTGTTCTTGTAAAAATCACCTACAACCTCTTGCCTGTGTGTTTGTTTTCAGGGCAACGTCGGCAGCTACCAGCGATTTCTGAACGCTTGCCTTGAGGGTGGTGATAAAAGCATGATGTTTGTTGGGCAGAAGAGTGCACCAGGGTTATTAACAGAACTTTAGCATTGGAAGGGTCTGGGGATTTCTTCTAATCTTGTAACAATCCTAAGCGTGTACCCGAGCTGCTGTTTGCCAAACCAGAGCTGCCCCTAATGTCTGAAGGAACCTCTCAGGCCTCCAAACCTCAATTTGGGTGATAGCACTCACTACCCTGACCCCGAATCCCAGAACCAGAGGACTGTTGACACCTTAGAAATGCCTCCAAGTGAATAACAACCCATTCTTCTTGCCTTTGTGGGGGAGACACTTAGATGCACTGGCTTCAGTCTCAACCACATTCCTTGTAATTCTGGTCTCTGCCCACGGTTACCTTCCTTACTAATCCTCTAGGCCCTTGTAATCTGGCCGGCTTCATCACTATACTGAAACTGCTGTCTCCAAGGCCACCAAATCTAGTGACCTTCCTGCTAACTTCACTTCATACCTTGGTTTCCATCCATCACCTTCTTCGGTTCTCCTCCTACCTCTCAGGGGGTTGCTTCTCAGCCCACTTTGTGGCCTCTTCTCAGGCAAGTTCTGCCCTTGGCCCTGGTCCCTTCACTGATGACCTCAGCCATTTGCATAGATGCAACTATTCGTCTCTACTTACGGACTGATTCATCGAAAGTCCCAGTGTTAGCTTCTGATTCTTACTTCCAACTGCCATCATAGAATATCCCATCCTCCTGTGAACCTCACCAGTACCACCATCTGTTCATCTTCCTCCCAAACCATCCTCACCAGGAATCTGCTATATTTGCTTGTGCATCACCACCCTCCAGATCACCCTGACCCTTGTAGTGAGTCCCCTAACATCCTAACAGCTTGAAAGAGGGAAACCAGGAATGCATAGTGTGGTGGAAGATGAGAGGAAGGAAGGACAGATGCTACCAGAGGTCAAGTAAGATAGGGCCAAAAGTGGTCAGATGGCTTCATCAGCAAGGAGACTACTGGCAAGAGAAGTCTCAGTGGAGTGGGTGGGGAGGTGGAGGAATGAGATTGCAGGGTAAGTGAGAGACCAGGAAATGGAGAGACAGAGAATGAGGATGGACAACATGGGTAATTCTCTCAAGAAATTTGGCTTGGAAGAGGAGAAGCAAGTTGGAGGAGCAGCTGTAAGAAGAAAACATTTTCTTCCTTCTTCTTGTAATGACAGGACAGGCTTGAGCCCATTCAAATACTGGTGGGAAGGAGCCAGGAGAGAGAGAGAGAACAAGGATACAAGAGAGGGGTAAAAGAGGCAGGAGGGGATGGCTCCCAAGTGGAGACATGCACTCCAAGCAGGAGGAGGGACACCTCACCCATTGTGATAAGGATAACAAGGAAGGAATGCAAGTGAGTTTGTTGGTTTGGTGGCAAGAAGTTGAGAGAATTCCCATCTGATGATTTCTATTTTCTCTCTGACTAAGGAGGCAAAGTGACCTCAGGAGCAAGAAGGTGTTAGAGGAGAGGTTTACACAGAGTGGCAGAAATTTGAGGAAGAGGGTTAAGGAAAGGATTCCTCAGTGGCTTTGACTATCCCGTCGAGGCTGGTGATGGCTAAACCGTGGTGGCAACTGTGTGATGGTCTCAGTATTGTTCAGCAGCCTGGAATAGGTATAAGAAGGAGGACATTTGGATTCATTTAGCACTGGGGGTTTGCTGGGCAAGTGAAGAGAAGGGGGTGGAGTTGAGGAGAAGGTCTTCAGAAATGATGAGGTCAAGGAACTGAGAGGTCAGGATGCTGAGTGGGATACTGAAGAGACCCAGAAGGTGGCAGGAGGCTCAGTGAGTGGGGGCAGGTGGGCACTTGGCAGGGACAGTGAGGGGAGGAGCATGGGACCAGAGGGTGTGGTTGTTAAAGCTGCAAAGATTTTCATCAAAGGTGGAGGGACAAATGGGGAGGACAGTGTCTTCAGAGTTGACAGGTTCCAGTAAGGGCAAGAAGATGGAGAGAATGTTCTGTGAAGAGGTGGAAGATATGGGAGAGCCTGTTAACCACAGAACCACTCCAGAGGGAACAGTGGAAAGGTTGGGAGGGAGGGGCGAGGTACGAGGTTGGGTCGAGGGAGAGGAAGCATAAAGTAGCAGAGAAGGGACGGAGAAGGTAAAGCAGTGCAGGGAAGTACATTTTGGCACATGAGACATGGCAGGGTTAGCTGATCCCAACCCGGCCAAGAGAATTAGCCCGAGCTCTCTGGCTTGTACTCAGGTTTTGCCAGAGCCAACTGTGTCCTGCATTAAGGACATTTCAGAGAATACGTGCATCTCAGGGGACTCTGGAAAGAGTCAGCTCGTATTACTGACAGTCTTCCTAATATTTTGCTTGTATCATGGGGCATTTCTCTTCCCACTTGTCAAATTTGTTCTGAAAACAAATACGGGTCCGTGATCGCTCATTGTCCTGTCATGCAGATCTTTTTACAGAGCAGAGGTTCTCAGCCCTGCCTGCACAGTAGAATCACCTGGGGAGCTTTTAATACATGCTAATCCCTGGGGCCCCAGACCAACAACATCAGAACCTCTGGGGATAAGACCTCTAGACTCTTTACAGTTAATTTTAAAAGCTCCTTTGGTCATTTTAATGTGTGAGGAACCTGGGCCTTAGACCATTGCCACCCAGTATGTTGTCCACCAGCCAGCAGGAGCGGCATCACCTGGGAGCTTGATAGAAATGCAGAACCTCAGGACCTACCCTCGATCTACCTACCAAATCAGAACTGGTGTTTTAGTAAGTGTTCCTTCCCCTGGTGATAAGTATGAACATTAAAGTTTGAGAAGCCCTGCCTTAAAACAGGAGTGAAGGGCTTCCCTGGTGGCGCAGTGGTTGGGAGTCCGCCTGCCGATGCAGGGGAGGCAGGTTCGTGCCCCGGTCCGGGAGGATCCCACATGCCGCGGAGCGGCTGGGCCCCTGAGCCATGGCCGCTGAGCCTGCGCGTCCGGAGCCTGTGCTCCGCAGTGGGAGACGCCACAACAGTCAGAGGCCCGCGTACCGCAAAAAAAACAAAAACAAAAAAAACAAAAACAGTAGTGAAGCCTGGTCCCACCTCTAGAGATTCTGATTTTATTGATCCGGGCTATGGCTTGGGAAGCAGGAGTTTTAAAGACTTTCCAGATATTTCTCATTTTCAGCCAAGTTTAAGATTCCTGCCTTACAGCATCGAGCAAAGCGTCAGGAAGGGTCCCTGGGGCATTTTTATTCAAGTGGGTGGATCATCCCCATCTTTGTTTAATGATTTCTGACCTTTTATTTAACTTACCAATGAACCACATTTGCCTCTCATTTAGGGGAAAAAACTGCCTGTCATAAAGTTATGGCAGGAACAGCATTTGTCCTCATCTTCCAAGATGCTAACGGGAGGCTTAGTAACTGATAAGACAGGAAATACTGAACAACCATAAGCCCATTACATAAGGACTGGTTCATTTATTAAAGAAAAAAAATATTGCCTATAGGACCATCATTACAGAATACCAACCAACTCCTTGTAAAATTGAGAAGAGCAACCTTCCTGATTAGTTATTTCTTTTATCTCTTCCAAGACGTTGTTTGAATTGATACCGAAAGCCTTCTGTGGCTTTCTTCAAGCCGACTGATTGCACATGTCAAACAACAGTAATTTGTTTGTGGAAGTGTTGGGTCAGGACTATTATAGGAATTAAGACATAACAAGTGTTATTTTAGACCTGAGTTTCCAAAGTATGATCCAGGATTTAAAGTGCGTTTCTTATATATATATAAATTTTTAATGTTTTTTATTGATTGCTGGGAAGATGTTTTATTTATTTATTTATTTATTTGGTTGTGCTGGGTCTTAGTAGCATCAGGCAGGCTCCTTAGTTGTGGCTCGCCAGCTCCTTAGTTGTGGCAGGTGGGCTCCTTAGGTGTGGCATGTGAACTCTTAGTTGCGGCATGCATGTGGGATCTAGTTCCCTGGCCAGGGATCGAACCCAGGCCCCCTGCATTGGGAGTGCAGAGTCTTAACCACTGCACCACCAGGGAAGTCCCTAAAGTGTATTTCTTGAAAGAACAAGCTTGACAAGAATTCATTACGCTGTATGAGTTGGAAGGCAAAAAAATTTTAAAGCACTGCAGTTAGCCCACATGTTACTCAGGTGTTTGAATAGTTAAATCACCCATTTTCATGTGGGTGGTTAAATCTCATAAAGAATAGGTTACTTTTGTTGAGGACTTTCCCCAACTTTTTGTTTCTCTCTTCTGAGTCAAACACATGAACATCTGAATCACTTTTCCACCACTGACGATTGAAGTTTGTTTTAAGAATTATTAAAATTAAATTAATGCCAAGACAGTAGTACCACTTTTCAAGCTTTTATAAAGAAAAATATATCAATAGTCTTTTAAAATTATATAGCCTTCAGAAAACAAGAGATTTTGATTCCATTAGACTTGATATCAGTCTACAAGAAAGATGGTCATTCATGTTTTAAATTCAATAAAGAGCAATTCAGTGGATTCACTACGGTCTGAATTCTGCAAGATCATGTTCTTCTTTTTAGGAGGCTAAAAAAGTATCAAGACTTGAAAAAAAAATGTATCTTCATGTTCTGAGGGGGAATGACCCATGGAACAGTTTCCTACCCTCCACTCTCAGGCCTCAAATTATTTATTTAACATTTTCCTTTCTTAATAGCTCAAGGTAATATGGATTCTAGATTTCATCTACTGACATGCCAAGAGTGCTTCCTAAACATTAAGAGGCTTATTGTTGAAGTCAGCTAGGCAACATCATGCATATTCCCCAGGAGGGAGAAGAGAGAAGATGGTCTCTCCTTAACCACACTAGAGTTTTTCAGAGCTCTGCACCAATGACTGAAGTCTTTGTCCCGGGTGTGTTACATAAGAAAGAACCCCTCTCATCCCTCCCCTGGCACCTATGGCATTGTCCTGAGTGCCATATGGAGTGAGGTCAAATTTGCAATTTATTTGGGACTTAAAATGTAGTAGAAAAATCCAGTTATTCAACTAGTACAGATGGATGGTCAAGACCAGGATTCATGCCTTGTGCATTATGACCTTGTAGTGATAGATTCATTGATCAGTGATGAATTTTAAAATATCATAAAATAGGGCCAATTTAATTCCAGGTACTCTACTTGGATACACAGTGTCTGATACTCCACGTGAATGCAAGCTTAATGTTGAGTGATGAAAATGACATTTTCATAGAGTCGCTTAGAAGGGAGAATTGGATTTTATTATTGTGGTCATATATACCTGACTACCAAACACACAACATGTTAACTACTAAAAAATGGGATCCCCAGTATTTAAAATGGAAGTCAACATAATCACACTGATCAGATCACCTCAAGTGACTCCACACGTAGAGTACGGATAGGCCTGGACCAGCACTTGCTGGCACTCTTGGTTTTATGAAACTACGACCTTATAAGAATCACTTATAAAAGTCCTTCAATCAGCTACTCTGGTTGATTGACCAACTTTTCTTTTGGATTACTGCAAGGGTTCTTCTTGAGCACCCAAATTCTGTTTTGGTGAGGGCTCTGAGTAGACTTTATAAGATGCAAATACAACCAGATATTGTGCCTGCTTCAAATATTCAGTGGCTTCCCACCATCCACAGAGTCACCAGGTCCAAACTCTGACCCCGAAAAATCCTGCCTCTACCTTTGTTCTGGCTTCCCACCATCCACAGAGTCACCAGGTCCAAACTCTGACCCCGAAAAATCCTGCCTCTACCTTTGTTCTGGCTTCCCACCATCCACAGAGTCACCAGGTCCAAACTCTGACCCCGAAAAATCCTGCCTCTACCTTTGTTCTAACCTCATCTGCCATCGTTTCCTCACCTTTAGCCTAGACCTGCATGCCTTTGCACGTGCTCTTCCTCTAACTGGAATCGTCCCATCTGGAAGACTCCTACGTATCCTTTCAAGACTCATCTTCAACTTCATCTTCTCAATTCAGCCTTCCCTGAGTTGTCTTCCCGAGTGGTCCACGTTGTTCTCACCTCTTTACTCATAACGACATC
This sequence comes from Lagenorhynchus albirostris, assembly GCF_949774975.1. NCBI lineage: Eukaryota > Metazoa > Chordata > Mammalia > Artiodactyla > Delphinidae > Lagenorhynchus > Lagenorhynchus albirostris. Next base: position 68,607,563 of record NC_083104.1, read on the forward strand.
GTGTTGTATGTCTACGTTCCCTCTAGACTGAGCTCCTTGAATGCAGGGCTCATAGGTGGCCTCTTCATCATTGTGGGCATCTCACCTAGAGCAGTACCTGGTACATGGTGGCCACTCCTAAGAGGTTTAACAAATGAATGAATGAATGAAGGAGTGCCTCCCCAAGTGTCTAATTTAATAATGAGGGAGGGGCTTGAGAATGGAGAGAACTTGACTTTCTCACTAAGCAGGCTAGGGTCCTATTCTTGCTCTCTAATTCCAAGGGATATTAACTCACCGCCTGCCATTACGCCTTGTAACTTCCCCTCTTCTTTCCACTCCCATTCAAACCTGATAAAATATTATCACTTATGTGGTGGTTTGTGCAGTAAAGTTCTCAGAGTTCACAAATCTAGGAGTAGTAGGGGCACACAGGTTCCAAAATCTATTCATGATTATGAGTAAAGGGCCTCATGGTTTCCAGTATTAACATGGAGGCCAAAATATAATATATAGGTCACAGATAAATTTTCCTAAGATTTTGAAGTCCATGTTGAAGTTTAAGGTATACTTTTTAAACATCAAATGCTGCTTTACAAGGTAAACTTCTCTTATTGAATTGAATGGCACGATTTGCAAATACTAAGTTAAAAGAAAGCCCACAATATACAGAACCATGTATTGTCTTAAAATAACTGTATTATGCACATTAAAACACGGAGCTTTCCTTTCCAGTGTGATTGCTTTGTTTGATCAAACTGAAAGTCGGGCTTTCTATGTTGGCATTATGCCTTATTTCCTTAGACTAAATGAAATTGTTCCATAATAGCAAAAAGACGCTGATAATGGTTTGATTCAAGTTTTAATTGGAATGCTGGTCTCAGAATATTTGACCATTTCAGTCTTATTCCTAGATACTGGATCTTCAGAGACTATAGGCTAGCACTGGGTTACAACCCTTAGGAGACCTGAGTGGTTGAAATCCCAGGAGAATTTTAAACCAAGACCTTGTCTGAGGCAGAGAGGGTGCTGCTTTCCTGCTGTCAGCTGGCAAGGCGTATTTAGCTCATTGAAACAAAACACTGAAACAAATCTCCCCCCTGAGGCCTGATCTCAACTCCTCTTGGGTGGGCACGCATCTGGAGGTGGACAAGCAACTAACATGACCCCCTTCTTGTTTCTAGAGTGGACTGCACCAAGGCATCAAAATCATTTCTTTCTCTTTTTTTAAGGCTTCCTCACGGCAATGAGACAGGAAGTGACCCGCGCCCACAAAGGCTGGGCCCTGGACTCTGTGACCATTCACAACGAAGTTCTGCGGCAGACCAAGGAGGAGATCATGTCACCCCCTGCGGTAGGTGCCAATGGGCAACAGCAGGAACAGTTCTGGAGCTGGGGCTCAAAGTTCAAGTTCTGCTGAACACTGACCTATAAGTGTCTCCGTTAAGTCCTTTGCCTTTGCAGCGAGGGTTTCCTCGGTTGTGACCTGGAGACCTCCATGCCAACACTTCCAGCATTTGCCAGAGTGGGAATGAATGACAAGCACTGGGAACTCCCCAGACTGCATTTCTTTGTAATTACGAGTTACACTTGTGTTTGCTGAAAAGGATTTTCCACCCGTCTCCATCCACTTCTGTGGGGTACTCACAGAATTGGCAAGAGCTGCAGGACCCTGTGTGGAAGGACACCTGGGTGGGGGAAGGGCAGACGCTCTAAGATAAGCAGACACCCCTGGGAGCCACTGCTTGGACACTTACCTGCCCTTTGAACTCGGGCTAGTTCTTTAACTCTTTTGAGCCTCAACTTCTTCATCTGTAAAATGAGGATGATGATTCAACCTCAATAAAGATAGCTGTGAGACTTCAGTGGGATCATTTAGGCTTGGTTCCAGACCCCACATAGATATTCAATAAATCTTAGTTCCTTCTTCCCTTTCTCTGATTCTTATTCTCTCGGTTGTCAAATCAGGGGCTGGACCAGATGATTTCCAAGTTCTGGCTCTTTTTGCCACTTTATAACAAGGATCACCATTCTTCCAGTTTCCAATAACATGGTCCTTATTTTTGTCTGAGATCCCACCAGAAGAAGCACCTTTAACCTCCATATTTCCACCAACAATCTCTAGATTCAAGGAAACATAGGCTTTTTCAACTATGCCTTCAAAATTCTTCCAGCTTTTTCAGGTATTTGTTACAGCAGCATCCTGTTTCCTGGTACCAAGATCTGTATCAGTTTCCTAAGGCTGTTGTAACAAAGTAGCACAAACTGGGTGACTTAAAACAACAGGAATTTATTTTCTCAGAGTTCAGGAGGCCAGAAGTCCAAAATCAGGGCATTGGCAAGGTTGGTTTCTTCTGAAGGCTCTGAGGGAGAATCTGCTCCATGGCCCTCACCTAGCTTCTGGTGGCTGCTGGCAAACCTTGGTGCTCCTTGACTTTGTAGCTGCATCACTCCAACCCCTGCCTACCTCATCACGTGGCCTCCTTCCCTGAGTGTATCTCTGTGTATCTTCTCCTCTTCTTGTAAGAACTCCAGTCATATACTCGTCCACTATGACCTTAACTAATTACATCTGCAAAGGTTCTATTTCCAAATAGTCACATGCTGAGCTTCTAGGTGGACATGAGTTTTTGCAAGAGACTATTCCATCCAAACACCTTCTAACTACGACTTTGTAAAGTTCTTAGAGTGAAAGGAGCCTAAAAGGATACAGTTTACTATTGGATGATGCCTAAGTGGTTGTATTTTCATGTGGCAATTGTCACCTACTGACTTAATGATGGTATCATATGTCCTGATTTTCTGGGATTGCCCATGGTTTTACTGTCAAATCATGTACTTCAGGTTTTGGTTCAAAAAGTATGGTTCTTATACTGTTAGCCCACATGAGGGATTCCAGAAAACATTTTGCAGCTAATCTCCCTCTCTTTTATTATAAGCTACGTTTACTTCCCCTTCCCCTACCCTCACTGGAAATGGAAAACTGGTCACCATCTTCTACATAAGTATATCTTATGATCTTACGTGATTATTGGAGTCTCCACCGTGATTCCCTTTAGACTTTTTTTCTTCCTGAGTACATGTTCTATGGCTCCCCGCTGCCTACAGAATAAAGTTCACGCTCTTCAGTCTGGCATCTACACTCTTCCACAGTTAAGCCCTAACTTATTTTTCATAACCATTGAACCTGCTGCTAAATATTATAAAATGCTTGGGCTTTGCTGCTCATCCTCCCTTTCTTTGGAGGAGTATTACTCCTCCCTGGGATGCCCACCCTTTCTCCTCTATCTTTCCAAACGCAGCCCACCCTTCAAGGCCATCTCCTCCACAAGGGCCCCCGAGCATTCCAGCCCTTACTGACCTTTCACCTCAAGTCACTGCACTTAGCCTCAGTCAGTGCTATTCATCAGGCAGCCCCTCTAACAAGCGTGTGCTGGTATTCAAGTCATGTCTTTTACATTTTGTTCTGTGTGTGTGTGTGTGTGTGTGTGTGTGTGTGTGTGTGTGTGTGTCTTGTCTCCTGATTTAATGAGGCCCTTGAGGGCAGGTCCTACTGTGTGAATGACAGAGACACAAGGATGAGGTCAGCCACTCTTGGACCAATTCTCACTGCCCTCACCGCCCTCCCCCTACGCCCATCACACCTGCTCTCCCTCTACCATACCCAGCCTCTGAGGGTGCTCGAACCCCTGCTGGCCAGACCTGGCTGCTCGTCAGATCTGGCTGCTCGTCTCACTAGATCCGACAACCGAGATGAAATTAGAGCCACATATTGGCTTGGCCAGCGCAGGCTGAGATCCCGAGTGGCATCCAGCTCTGAGTCCTGTTCTGTGCTCCCACCACCCCTGTCAGAGACTTTCATCTCCCTGCAGAGGCGATTTGGTGCTGCTGGCTAAGTTCGCAGTCCCAGGCAGGCCACCCCCAGGCTCAAATCTCCAGTAATAGGAACATTTCAACAGCGCTAATAGCCTCAAGCTATGCCACAGGGGAACACTGGACTCAGTATTTCACTGGAATGCGTCCAGTGGTGTTTTCTTCTTCTGGTAGTGTTTTAAGATTGGTGTACATTTTCTTTCCAAACTGACAACCTTTTTTACAGTATTGGATGCCCATCTCACAGCACCTAATTTTTAAAAAAAATTCCTGTTACCTTATGCTTGGTTCTTCCAGGAAGGTGTATATATTTATGGGCTGTACTTGGATGGAGCAGCCTGGGACAGACGGAACGGGAAGCTCACGGAATCCACCCCCAAGGTGCTCTTCACGCAGCTGCCCGTGCTGCACATCTTCGCCATTAATTCCACAGCGCCCAAGGACCCCAAGCTGTATGTGTGTCCTATTTACAAGAAACCGAGGCGAACTGACTTGACCTTCATCACCGTGGTGTATTTGCGAACAGTCATGTCCCCAGATCACTGGATCTTGAGAGGTGTAGCCCTTTTGTGTGACATCAAGTAAGTCCATTTCCGCTTGATGAGGGCAGAGGAGCCACGTGGGTGGCCAGTGCTATTGAGAGACTTGGTGAGGCATATCTTTTCTCCCTGATAATTGCTTGATTACTCTTTCTAAATTAAAAAGTTGATATCCTACAATCGCTTGTGTGTATGTGTTTTCCCTCATATCGATATTTATTTATTTATTATTATTTTTTATTGGAGTATAATTGCTTTACAATGTTGTGTTCGTTTCTGCTGTACAATGCACTGAATCAGCTATACATATACCTATATCCCCTCCCTTTTGGACCTCCCTCCCACCCACCCACCCCCATCCCACCCATCTAAGTCATCACAGAGAACCGAGCTGAGCTCCCTGTGCTTTATAGCAGATTCCCACTAGCTATCTATTTTACACACGGTAGTTAGTGTATATACATCAATCCTAATCTCCCAGTTCATCCCACCCCCCTTCCCCCTCTGTGTCCACCTATCCATTCTCTTCGTCTGCGTCTCTATCCCTGCCCTGCAAATAGGTTCATCTGTACCATTTTTCTAGATTCCACATATATGCATTGATATATGATATTTATTTTTCTCTTTCTGACTTACTTCATTCTGTATGGCAGACTCTAGGTCCATCCACATGTCTACAAATGACCCAGTTTTGTTCCTGTTTATGGCTGAGTAATATTCCATTGTATATATGAACCACATCTTCTTTATCCATTCATCTGTCGATGGACACTTAGCCTCATATCAATATTTAAAAAGACAACTCTAAAGTAAGGTTTTTTATTCCAGGCAATCATATTCCATTATAATTATTATTTTTTTTAGATAAAGTCCTATCTTCATGTTAGAACACTTCGGAATTTTTGAATTTTAAAAAACTGTAAGTATTAATTTGTTGCATCCTAAAAGGAGTCTAGCAGATGAAATCGTCTCTCTCAAATAAAACCCACTTTTCCCTTGAATAAAATGGACCCATGTGTGAGTTTATGCTAATGTGTTAGCCTTTGCTCGTTTGAGTTTGGTCTTCTCTCTGTGTTTCTGAAATGGAAACTGGAGGGGTCCAGTCAGTACCCCCTTAGGAGTTATAGCTGGTGGTGTGAAGTATTTGAAACAGAAAATCCACTGGGATGGCTGCTCTTGCAATTTATTATAATTTTATTTAATATTATCTTTTTAAGTGCTTTTGAGCCCCGGAGAACCCTGAGTCTCCAGCTCTCCCCTCCCAACCTCAACTCCGCAGGAGATAAGGAAGCACACATTTCTAGCAGCGAATGGAGAAAGAAAAACAAACTCCATCAAATGAAATTAGGTTACATGCTGAATCCCTTAAAAAGGAAAGTCTTTAAAAAGTGAAGCCATTTCTTACTCTGTAGCTAGTCTGAAACTCGATATGAACCTTTATTTCCTACTGAAGGAAATTGTCAATTTAACAAAACAGATGGGGTCTCATATTGAATGTTCATGCAGCTTCTGGGTACTGAAGAACTGTCTCTACTGGTTTTCCCATCCAGAATCCTCTTGCCTGTCCCCAGCTAAATCCACAAGCTTCGTTCCCTCTGTCTGTTCTGAAGGAAGGGGGTGTTTCATGTTGCCTTGCTCCCCTCTCATCCTTGTGTCACCCTGATCAGAGATGGCCAAGCAATAGCCCAGAGACATGTCCAGGGAAGAACCCAGAAGAAATTCCACCATAATCTAGTGTATTTTCAAACAGTGGAAAATATATTATAGGATGCAAATTGTAGCCGTGGCCTCTGGTCTGCTCCTGATACTGATTCATGTCAAAGCCATAGAACCCTCCAGGGCAGTTTAAAAAAATCAAGTAAACGAGGAATTCCCTGGTGGCCCAGTGGTTAGGACTCGGTGCTTTCACTGCGGTGGCCCAGGTTCAGTCCCTGGTTGGGAAACTAAGATACCGCAAGCTGCTCTGTGCAGCCAAAAAAAAAAAGGAAAAAGAAAATGAAGTAACTGAGGCCCTGGCCCAAGTGTTTTGACACTTCCCCCAGCCTGTAGTCACACTAAAGGAAAAGATGGCATCCTCCGGAAAGAATGTCCTGAACGGAAGCTAGAATCTGGAAGCAACTGCCTGTCTGGGTGAGCAGAGCGGAAGTAAAACACATTATAGCAAACCAAACTACAGGTTCCCAAATAAAACATATTTTATTCATATTCCTATCCAGTTGCCAAAATTATTGAAGGCACATTGCATAGTCTAAATCCCTGGATGTCGTGGTAGGTTTTCAGAGAATAACAATCAGGTTTGATGTTTTCTAATGACTTGAATGTCCTATGGAAAATTTGGGAAAGAGACGGGAAGGATGTGAATCTAGCAAAGATGATGGATCAGACTGTTTAAGGCTACACACATCGCATTTCCTGGGAACTCTCCACGGTTGCTGATTATTTTGTTGTGTGTCAACACAGAGGCGAGAGAGATGAATACTGAGTCTTCCTCAGGGATGGGCACCTGGCTTCCAAGCGGTGCCTCAGAAAATGGTCTTCCTCACGGTGGGTACCTCTCCGCTCTCCCTAGTTCTGCAGAGCTGGCTGGGGTCCAGATCTGTTTGCTTTCTCCAGGCTTGCTTAATGGTTTCCTTAGATATTTTGAGCCATTGAACTTGCATAAGCACATAACCATTTTCTCAGAAAAATTGTTAACTCTTTTACTAATTACATAATTTGCCACACTTGAGTGAGGGAGACCTGGTGAGCATAAAGGAGCAAAGGATCAGGGACTAAGTGGTTAAACCGGCTGAAGCTGGGAGAGGAAAAAAAAGTAATTTTTGGTTCTCCTTGGAGTCAGTCCACATATTCTCATTTTGGTCTCGGCAAAATGAGCAATGAGATTTATAACTTTGTTGATTTAAAATGTTATTTTAGTTTGGATTTTGCATAAAAATAAGACCAAAAAAGAAGTGTCTCAAGATACATCTTGTGAAAGGGACCAGTCTTGAGGGTGACGTTGCATGAACAAGCCCCACTCTCTTCTGTCAAAGAGACCTCAGGTGAATAGGGGACTCACCTGTACTGTGGGTGTGACTCAGGGCCATGGGTGAAGTACAAAGGAACGGTTAAACTCAGGGATGAGGGATGAACTTGAAGACAAGTTAGCCTTTCAGTTGGGTCTTTGTCTTTCCATAGATGGTACCAAGATGGTACCAAGACAGTAGATGGATATATTCTAAGGAAGGGAACAGTGTGAGGGGAAAAAACAGTATAAAGATGGGAAACTTCATGGAACGTCCAGAGACAGAGACCAGACCGTGTAAAGTCCTCCTCAAGAGCCTTCAAAAAATTTCCATCTCCTGGAATGTATACTCCAAATACCAAAGCCCTCCATGAGCTAGCCTAAAATAAAATTTCTGCCTGTCGCCCACCCCATCACTCAACTTGCTCAATTGCCTTTAGGACTATTTGATGTTGCCTGAACATCACACATATTTTCATCCTTATGTTGTTCCCTTATCAAGAAATACTTTCCCGTACAGAACAACCGGAACTTTCATATACTGCTAGAGGAAATGGAAGATGGTGCAACCATTCTGGAAAACAGTTGGACAGTTTCTTAAAAGTTGAACACATGACCCAGGCATTCCACTCCTAGACATTTACCCAAGAGAAATAATAGCATTGTGCCTACAAACACTTACCCATGAACGTTCATAGAAACTTTATTTGTAATAGCCAACAACTGGAAACAACTCAAATGTCTATCCACAGCTGTATGGATAAACTATGTACACCCATTCTATAGAATACTGCTCATCAGTAACACAGAACAAACTGTTGATGAACAGACATGGATGAACGTAGACAAATCTCAAAATAATTATGCTGAGTGAAAAAAGCCAGACAAAACAAGAGTGCATAATGTATAGTTCCATTTTCATACAAAACTCTAGAGAATGCAGACCGATCTGTAGTGACAACAGATCTGTGGTTGCCTGGGGGAGTGGAGCAAAGGCAGGAGAAAGAGATTGCAGAGCAGCAGGAGGACACTTTGGGGGGTGAGAGATGTGTTCATTCTCTTGATGGTGGTGATGATTTCACATGTGTCAGAATGTGCCAAACTGTACACTTTGAACGTGTGTAGTTTATTGTACCTCAATTATACCTCAATAAAGCTGTGAATAAAAGTTCTCCCTACACCACTTGATCCTTTCTTCATCCTCTGTGAGGACTTCGTGACCCCTCTCCACTCCCCCAGGTACGATTTATTGCTGCTTCTGCACTTTGATTGCAACTGAATTTAGGGATTTTCACCCTGGGAATGAATAACATGTGTCTCTGGCTCCTCATTCTAGAGCAAGCAGAGTCTGGCTTTTGGCACCCCAGCAAGTGTTGACTGAATGCAAGAAGGAATGAACAGCGAGTGACCCCATTTGGTAAGTGTAGGCAAATGATGGGAAAGGAGGGCATGTCGAGGGAGGGGGGCGTGTTGGGAATACGATGGAATGACAGTGGGAAACCACTGATGGTTCTGGACTGATACAGGAACGGAAGTGGGGAGGCTGTTGCTCTACACCCAACAAGGTGAAGTGAGCATTGAACAAGAGAGACCATTAGAATGGAAATAAAACAAGTCATGTGAAAGATGGTATGGAGGCCAAATTGGGGCATTCAGAAACTAAGTTGATGAAATGAATAGTAAGCAGGTATTGTTAAAATACATAGCAGTTTAAACCTAAAAGTCCATTGACAGATGAATGGATAAAGAAGATGTGGTACATATATACCATGGAATATTACTCAGCCATAAAAAAGAATGAAATGATGCCATTTTCAGCTACATGGATGGACCTAGACATGACCATACTAAGTGAAGTAAGTCAGAAAGAGAAAGACAAATACCATATGATATCACTTATATGTGGAATCGAAAATACGACACAAGTGAACCTATCTACAAAGCAGAAACAGACTCACAGACATAGAGAACAGACTTGTGATTGCCAGTGGGGAGGGGGGCAGGGGAGGGTTGGAGTGGGAGTTTGGGATTATCAGATGCAAACTCTTACGTACAGACTGGATAAACAACAAGGTCCTAGTGCATAGCACAGGGAACTATATTCAATATCCTGTAATAAACCATAATGGGAAAAAAAAGAAAGACGTAGCAGGTTATAGCCTGGAGAGTCTAGTTGGATGTTTCTTCTGTCATTACAATTTGGGGAAAAGAGCTGTTTTCCTAGCCAAGTCCTTACGAATAACTGCCAGGGTCTCTGCAGAAAGACTCAAAGATCTGTGTGCTCATCGTTGCTTACGATGAGGTCTGTGACTTAATAACACCGTGTTACTGTGTCCCAGGCGCTGGTCTGAGCACTTGACATGCATTAACTTATGTAACCTTTATATCAACCCTATGAGCTCTGATATTATCATCTCCATTTCACAGACGAGGAAACTGAGGCCCAGAGAAGCTAAATAATTTGCCCAGGTTCTCCCAGCTAGTAAGTGACAGAGCTGGGGATTTGAATCCAGGCTGGATGGTTCCAGTCTATGCTCTGATGAACTTTGCAAGGCAGTATTGGATTTTTTTTGTTTTTTTGAAGCCAGAGTCTAATGGCATAAACCTCTAAAATTCATCATTGTGCATAGAAAATAGGACATCTATGTTTCTCTGACTTGTTAATTTGAGCAGCTTTCATTGTCTGGCTGGAAAGGATAACGTGCACAGGAGAGAGACTATTAGGCAAATAACAGCAGTTGTATGGTGTGCAAACAACGGTACATTTAAAATTCAGGAATTTTGAAGGCAATTAGCAGGTTCATTTAACATGCTCTTTGTGGGCTTTCTTGAACATTCTAGACCAGCAGATGCATTGTCAACAGGAAGGAGCTGGAGGAATTAGCTCTAGATTCCAAGTGATAAGACTCGAGGTCTGTTCCTGGGACACAGGCCCCCTGTAGGGCAGCTTCCTTGTCCACATGCAAAAGAAGAAACAGTAAGACATTATTTTATTTTATTTTTATTGAAGTATAGAAATAGATGATTTACAATGTTGTGTTAATTTCTGCTGTACAGCAAAGTGATTCAGATATGTGTGTGTGTACACACACACACACACGCACATACACATTCTTCTTTATATTTGTTTCCATTATGGTTTATCCCAGTACATTGAGTATAGATAGTTCCCTATGCTATATAGTAGCATATCCATCCAGGATATAGGATGTTTATCCATCCTACATGTAATAGTTTGCATCTACTAACTCCAAACTCCCAGTCCATCCCTCCCCCATTCCCCTCTTCCTTGGCAACCACAAGTCTGATCTTTATGTCTGTGAGTCCGTTTCTGCTTCGTAGATAGGTTCATTTATGTCACGTTTTAGATTCCATATATAAGTGATATCATATGGTATTTGTCTTTCTCTTACTGACTTACTTCACTTAGTATGATAATCTCTAGTTGCATCCATGTTGCTGCAAAAGGCATTATTTCATTCTTTTTTATGGCCGAGTAGTATTTCTGTACATATATAAGTACCACATCTTCTTTATCCATTCATCTGTCGATGGACATTTAGGTTGTTTCCATGTCCTGGCTATCGTAAATAGTGCTGCAATGAATATAGAGGTGCATGTATCCTTTTTTTTTTTATTTTTTTTTATTTTTGGCTGTGTTGGGTCTTCGTTTCTGTGTGCGGGCTCTCTCTAGTTGTGGCAAGCGGGGGCCACTCTTCATCACGGAGCACGGGCCTCTCACTATCGCAGCCTCTCTTGTTGCGGAGCACAGGCTCCAGACACACAGGCTCAGTAGTTGTGGCTCACGGGCTTAGTTGCTCTCGGCATATGGGATCTTCCCAGACCAGGGCTTGAACCCGTGTCCCCTGCATTAGCAGGCAGATTCTCAACGACTGCGCCACCAGGGAAGCCCGCATGTATCCTTTTGAATTAGAGTTTTGTCTACATATATGCCCAGGAGTGGGATTGCTGAATCATATGATAATTCTGTTTTTAGTTTTCTGAGGAACCTCCATACTGTTCTCCATAGTGGCTGCACCAACTTACCTTCCCACCAACAGTGTAAGAGGGTTCCCTCTTCTCCACACCCTCTCCAGCATTTGTTATTTGTAAACTTTTTAATGATGGCCATTCAGACTGTTGTGGGTTAGTTTTGATTTGCATTTCTCTAAGAGTTAGCAATGTTGAGCATAAGATGTTATTTTAAAGAACACAGTTCAGCAAAGTGTAAAAGAGAGCAAAAGTATGAAAAATAACTCACTATCCTAAATGAAAAAAATTAGGGAACTATGGAGATCCTTTCCATTTTAGCCAAAAAGCCACTCACAGTTAAAGTAACTCAGTGACTTAATCTTAGGTGCCTAATGGAATCCCTAACGTTTTTGAAGGTTTTAAAAAATGATCCTGCTTTAAACATAAAAAGATGTCACAGGACAGCATTCTGGGAAAAGTTAGGACCTGTAGCATACGTCCAAAAACATGTGTCATATTGAATGGAGAAGGAATCCACCAAGGCTTATCTAGGGCTGTATAGACATTGGCTTATGAGCCTTTTCTACATTTGATAAAAAAAAACGTGTCCACCCATTAGAAACACTGAACATTTTGCTCCTTCCCTGTCTTAGGTCAGGTTCTCTGGAAACAGACTCTGAGCTAGATATCTGAGTGCAGGTTTCCTGGGAAGAGCTCCTGGGGACAGCATCTGTTGGGGAGGGAAGGAGGCAGGATTGGGCAGAGGGAGAAACTGGGCTGCGATGCGGTCACAGCAAAGGCCCAAGCCACCCCACGGGGACTGTGGAGCAGGGATGGCCCTGCAGGCAGCCCCACAGGAGCCAGGGGGGTCAAGGGGACTGGGAAGATTAAGTATCTGCAGCCTACGCGCCTGGCAGCTGGGGGAGGAGAGCCTGGGACTTGAGCGGGACCTGGGAGGCGCGGGGTATCCATGGACTACCTTTCTTCCTCCACACCCTTGCTTTTCTCCTCTCATCCTCTTTCTTCACCTCCTTTGATTAGAAAACAAATCATGAACATGTTTTCTCTGGCTTTCTCTTTATATTCTCCTCTGAGGACCTTAACAACTTCAGTGAGAGTATTTCTGACATCTGCATGCCAACTCCACACCCCTGAAATGAAGGGAGCTTTCCGAGTGCCTGGAGGGGTGAGAAAGAGACCTGAGTGGGTGTGATTCCTGTCCCTTCTGAGTGGCTGGGGAAGAGGGGAGTCCCTGCCTGAGGGAGCCCCCAGGGCTAAGTGGAGCCACCGGACAGATATTGAAAAACCCTCAAAACACAAAAAACAACTGAAATCTGAAAGCATCAATTCTTCATGACTATTTTGCTCACAGCCTTAAATTTCTAAGAATGTTTTTCTTTTTTGGCTGTGTTGGGTCTTCGTTGTTGCACGTGGGCTTTCTCTAGTTGTGGTGAGCGGGGGATACTCTTTGTCGCAGTGCACGGACTTCTCATTGCAGTGGGTTCTCTTGTTTTGGGGCACGGGCTCTAGGGGCGCAGGCTTCAGTAGTTGCAGCATGCAGGCTCAGTAGTTGTGGCTCGTGGGCTCTAGAGCACAGTCTCAGTAGTTGTGGCACACGGGCTAGGTTGCTCCGTGGCATGTGGGATCTTCCTGGACCAGGGCTCAAACCCGTGTCCCTTGCATTGGCAGATAGATTCTTAACCACTGCGCCACCAGGGAAGTCCCTCTAAGAATTTTTGAAAGAGAGAACTGTATTCAGTCTTAGAAAAAAATGACTTTTGTACCTTAAGCACATGGATAAAAGTCCACTCCATTGCTTCTACCTTCTGGCATCTGGCTTTGACTGCAAAAAGGAACTGTATCCTTTGAATGCTCAAGTCTTGATTTACACACAATATTCTGAGATGAATATAAACACTTTGGAGTCATGCTCAAGAATGAAAATGTTTTTCGTCTACCCTGAATCAATACCAGCTCCTTAGAAGCTGTTGGTTTATAGCAGATTCTCCCAACCTGTTTCTTTCCCCCCAAAAGGAGCCAGGGAACAGTGGGACTCATACTGCTTCATCCCCTGGTGCTTGTATAACCACCCTTGCTGGGAGTGTGGGATGTGGCAGGCTGACAGGGTTACAGTTGTTTCTTTATAAACAGTTTTAATTGAACAGGTGTCCTCAGGGAGCAGGGAAATTCCTCTTCACTTCACACGTGTCGTGCTGGCAGCTCCCTGCCTTTCCCGACAGAAGCTGCCTCTCCTCTCATTTTCACTCAGGCTGGGGCTGATTAATTAAAGCACCTCCTCTCCATTTCCAGGCAAAATCCTCATTTGACGCAGTGCAGAATATTCGATGCTTAAGCCTCTAACTTCCTGGCACCTTCACAGCCTCTTCAAGATGGTGTTTATGAAAGGGGGGCTCTCTTCCCATCTCCCAACTGACAGATTCACAGGTGTTTCTGTCACTGAGACCCCAGCCCCCGACAGTCCCCATCAGGGACTTCAGCCCGGGTCTGAGGGGTCGGGATATCCGTCTGTCATTTGCGGTTTCCACATATTCCTTCCTGATTATGCAAATCCTCCCTCTTTCTATTTGTTCCTCTCCTATTGTCCCCGCAAAGGACATCCAGTGTCCATCATGATGAGAACCTGAATGAGAGGTGGCCAGACAAATAGAAAATACTCCTATTAGTCCTTCTCTCCCTCCCTCTTTTTCTCTTTCTCTCTCTCCCGCTTTCTCTCCAGAGCTAAGAACCAACTGTTAGGCGTTTAGCTAGACCACGTCGGAAGCTTTGCCTGTTATGTGTCACCCCCTCTCTTGGGGAAAGCAGTCACTTTTAGTTTTTTCCATGTTTATGGAATCTTTTTAGAGGATAGACTTGCCCTTTCTGCCTAGTCTGCTTTCTCCAGAAGCCCAAGCCCGTCCCCGGCTGCCGGCAGTCAGCTGGTACAACCAGTGGCACTCCCTGGCGGATTCCGGATCCGACAGCACCCCCAGGTCCCTCCCCTGCTCACGGAACCCTGTGGGACAGCTGGCCCGGGGGATGAGCAGATGCATTTCCTCTTCTGGCCTTGTCCTTGCCTCTCACGTACCTTCTCTGCCTTCCAGGCTCCTTGGAGGGCAGGGACTGACACCCTCAGAAGGAGGGTGGTGCTCACACTCGTTTGCTCACATTACCTGCTCCGGGGGGTCATGCCAGGGGAGGGCACCGCTCGCAGGTCTGTCTCTTCCTCTCATCCTGGAGGGGGGCATGGGTGGGAAGGAGCCAGAGTGCTGCCTGACATCTTCTAAGAGCCCCAGAAAGGCTCCGGAGCCAATGGCAAAGTGGCAGCAGCCTTCCATACCATGTGTCCCCGAACAAATGATGTGAGCATTTCCCCTCTTCTGGAGAAAAGTCTGGGCTCTTTTAAAGTTGTCTTGATTAGAGTAGTCTTTTCTTCCAGCTTCTTTTTGGGAAACTCCAACCTGACCGACACATGATGTGCAGATATCCGCTACGTCCAGCCATGAGGAGGTCCTGCAGGTCCTCACGCCATGCTCGTCCAAGGGAGTGAGAGTGTGTGTCTCTAGGTCAATTTATGTGTTAATTTGTCACTTGGTGCATAATATTTAGCACTACGATAAAAACAAATAAGCCAATCCTATAAGGAATTGATTTTCCCTTCCACATCTGTTCACGGAGACATGTACCTAAAGTTTTGCTATTTTAAAAGCCTTCCATACAAACATAATCTAAAATTGCTAGGCTTTGAAGTTTGGGGCTTTTCTGTCAAATGATGTTTATGGACCTGCTCCCTGGAGCCGGGCCACTCATCTTCTGCCTCCAGGCCCCAAAGACATTGATTACCTCTTGAGGTCCTTTTCAACTCATTGCAAATTAATATGATGATTTTGAGCACCTTTTGCGCACAAGCTCCATGCTAACCCTCAGCTAAGATGCAAGAGGGACCCTGTCCCCAGGCGTGTGCCGCAGCAGAGAACACAAACTCTACACAGAAACAGTCATGATGCCAGCAGAGAGTGATCGCGGTTAAAGGTGAAGTGGGCGTGGGAGCGCAGAGGAGACAGACTGGGCTTTTCAAGTCAAGGGTTGTGCAAGGCCCTTGGAGGAAGTAGAATTTAGGCTGAGCCATGAAGGATGGATGGGATTTGGCCAAAGGAAATAAAAGAGAAGAGCATTTTAGGGGAAGGGCACAGCAGGAGCAAAGGCCAGATGTGGATAAAGGCAGGCCGACAACATGACAGCAACCATGACAACAGATCCGGGCTGGCTGCAGCACCGGACACTTGAGGACAGCTGGGGGGGACCAGGGAGGGTCAAGAACATTGTGGGAATGACCGTGAATCTTCCTCACGTCTAGGCTTTGCAGTTTGCAACGCTCTTAACACAGGTATCCTCTCATCTGATCTTCGCAACAGTCCTATAGGTGGGCAGTGGCAGGGATGATTATACAGATGAGGAAACTGAGATGCAGAAAGTTGAGGCCATCTGCTTTAGGGGACAAAGGAAAATAGCAGAAGAACCAGGGTGAGAGCCCAGGACTTCCCACACCTGACCGGGGCTTTTCCCCTAAACCAGGCAGTAGTCGGGAGCCTGCAAGGGAACTTGCTCCTCAGTGCCTGACGGTACTGTACGTTCGTGGAACTTTTGTTTGTTGGTTTGCTTTTCAGGTTTAATTCACTGACTTTTCTTGTGTATAAGCACCATGAGGTGGCCGCCCCCGGACACTCTGGTGTGGGTAAGTGAGTTCCTGAATGGGAGACGTAGGGAACAGTCTCTTTCCAGAGGTCACAGCTATGGCTCTTGGGCGTGATACTGAAGGGGCCTCGGCAAAGCTGACAGAGCTGGCAGAGACCTGCCATCAGCAGCAGCTTCCTGGGCACAGGGGCCGAGACGATGCCCAGGGCAGGGCGGAGCAGGGCGGGCAGGGGTGAGGCTCGTTAGCACAGAGCCGCAGTGTCGTGGCATGTGTGGGGCTTGCTGGTCTCCTTCCCCCAGCAGTCCTGCCGCACCAGGGTTACGAAAACCGTGGTCAGGATGAAGGCCCTGGGGATGGCAGTGGGTACCTCTCGGGCCACCTGACATCCAGACCGACAGGACTGCTGTAGTCCCCGATGGTTACAATCACCTTGAACATGGTCTACTGGCCAGCCTAGGTCTGCTTTTGAACGAGCATGATCTTTAGAACCTTGTTCTTGAGGGGCATCCCCAGAAAAGTGTCAAAGATCTCAAACTCCTCGGGGGACAGAGAGAAGAGACTTGATGTTCGTGTCCTGGACACAGGCAACCTGGCTTGACGATGCGGACACACTCCTTGTCCTCGATTTGCCTTCACGAGCTCAGGGGCCTTAAGCCTGCTGTTGACCACACTGAGACTGCAGCCCAGCTGCTGCCGAAGCCTCCATAGCCTCTCGTTCCAGGACCCCTGGGCCTCCAGCCCCTCCCGTAGCAGCAGCAGCAGCTTTTGTCTTGGAGAAGTGTTTGTGCCTTTTTCTATGGCAAAACTGCCATGCTTGAAATTAATTCTGTGAGCCCATCTCCCCACCCCGAGGAGCTCCTCCTGAGAGCACCTGGGTGGTGGAGGACTGGACAGCTGAGCCATTAGGTGCCGGAGAGTCCCATCAGATGTGTTTGCCATCCCGTTTAGCAAATGAGCCAGAAACCAGAGCATGATTGAGTGCATGGAGAGTGAGAGCTTTCAGAACAGGGAAGGAAGTGACTCTTGGCCTCGGGAGGGAAAAAATGAAATAGACTGGGTCCTCAGAAAACGTCACCTGCCGGGCCAAGTCACTGGTCCACTTGAGGCCGGGTCTAGAGATCAGGCCACAACAACAGAGGGAGACTGTGAGCTTCCTCCAAACATAGGCCAGTCTCGAATCCTGAAGTGTTATCGTGTCACTCGTCAGAGCTAAGAGAAACAACCAGTAATGGGAGCAGAAATTTCTGGGCTATGATCCTGCGAAGGTGCAGGAGACATCGGCCGGGTCAGAGGCCCTACAGTCCTGCAGGCCCAGGTGGCTGCAGCCACTTTAAGCTGCATCCCAGGTGTGTCCTGTGAGGTCCGAGTCGAGTCGGCACTCGGAGAGTCAAGGCGTGTTGGTGCAGGTTGCTGGGAGGAGCTGGCCCGGAGGCTTTTGGGTTTTCCCTTTTACATTTGTTTTCTGTTATTCAGGAGAAGGGCGTGAGTGGGTACCACATTCCTATCATACAAAACTGAGGGCGATGAGTGTGTCAGAGAGCGTGCGATCCAGAAGGCTCCGGGTAAGAGCCGGGCGATTGCTCGTCCTTCCCTGCTTTGGGGGACTCTGCCAGGATTTACGGTGACCTTGACTCGGCTCTGGAGGTGATCCTGGCTCCTGAAAGCCAGTGGCAGCTTCCCCACCCCAGCGCGGAGCCATTCTTTTCAGAGAGAACTTGTGGGGCCTGCAGGTCCCTCCAGGGAGCATTTCCTGCCCCGGTCTTTGAGGCCCGTGACTGGCTGGTTTGAAGGATGCTACGAGAGGGGACCAGCTGGGGAGAGTTTCTAAGAAAGAGGCTGTTGCCCGTGGGCCGGGTAGCCTGTCAGCTGGGGACACCTCTTATTTGAGACCTGGGTTGACAGTTTCATGTCTCATTTTGGTCACAGTGGGTTTCTCCACCGTGACGCCATGACGAGGCGCTGAAAGGCTACGGGGAGAAGGCCTGTGCGATCCTTCCTCTTCACTTGATTTCCAAACGTGTGAAGTTTGGCGCGTTTCCTCTTTTCCTGCAGAGCTTTAATTCTGTGAAGGGGCAGTGTGGGCTCTGTCATAACCTACCCCCCCACCCCACCTTCTCTCCGGAGAAAAGGCAAACAGGTGGGAACAGCTGTGGGTGAAGGCTAGTGAGAGATGGACAAACAAGAGCCGCGGCCACGCCATCCAGCATCCCCTTTGCGATGCTGCCGTCCACTGACGAAGGGGAGGAGGAGATGGGCCCAGAGTGAGGGGTCTCATTCACCTTCTCACAGCCACAAAGAGGGGACCTCCACAAGGCCTCTGCCTGGGCTAACCAGCCCTGCCCCCAGGGACGCACACCGGCTGTGTCTGTCGGGTAGATTAACTGCGGTGACAGTCAGCTCCCCAGTCTCAGTGGCTTAACACCATGCAATCCAGGGCAGGTCAGCAGGAAACTCTGCTCCATGCTGTCATCCAGGGACCCAGGCTCCTTCTGTCTTGTGGGCCTTGGAATTCTCCACTGGATCATCTGTGTCCAGCTGGTTGATGGGGGAGGAGAGGGTGTGGAGGATTGTGTGGGAGGTTTTATGGGCCAAGCCTGGAGAGAACCTAGACCACTTTCCTCCCCAATCCCCTGGCCACGCTAAACACCAAGGGAGACTGGGAAACGTGGTCTCCGTGTGTTATAGTTTGAATGGTGTCCCCCCGCAAAAGGTATCTCGAAGTCCTAACGCTCAGTACCTTAGAATGTGACCTTGTTTGGAAATAGGGTCTTTACAGAGGTAATCAAGTTAAAATGAGGTCATTAAGGTGGACCCTAATCCAGTATGACCAGCATCCTAATACAAAAGGGAAATTTGGACGCAGAGATGTACACAGAGGGAAGACAATGTGAAGACACGGGGAGAATGCCATCTACAAGCCAAGGATGCCTGAGGCTACCAGGAGCTGGGAGAGGGGCCTGGAGCAGATTCTTCCTCTGAACTCTCAGAAGGAACCAACCCCGACGACACCTTGATTTCAGACTTCCAGCCTCCAGAACTGTGAGACAATACATTTCTATTGTTTAAGCCACCTAGTTTGTGGTGCTTTGTTATAGCAGCTCCAGGAAACAAACGCACACCAGATTTGGGGAGCATCCAGCCAGCTCTGCTACGCAATCTTCTTGTTAAAAGGAAGGGGACAGATGGCTCCTAGGGCAACACCTGCCCCCTCACTCGTTCTACCACTCTCACTAAGCTCCCCTCTGCACGACCCTCTCCCTCCCCTGGGTTTTCTCTCACCTGCTTCCCACTGCTGACACTAATCCCTCCCAGGGGAGACAGAAGGAGCCCCAGTCATTTCTGGCCGGAGTCCCCAAGTGGAGAAGAGAGAGGAATTTTGCTGTTCTCACCTCAATTGCTTTCTCTTCCTTGCTCCACTAACCCTGCCCGCACTTTGTTGAGTGACCTCAAGCAAATCCCCTGACTCTTGTGGGACTCAGTTTCCCTCCCTGTAAAGTGGGAGCAATCACACTGACTTCTCCCTCAACAGAAGAGTCAGTTAGGAAACCGATGCTGTGATACTTTGTGCTGCATCCGCCCAAGAGAGCAATAATCACTGTAGCTCAAGAGGCTATAAATCCTCCCCAGCTGACTGCCCAGAGCTGAACAGGACCCAGCACCTGGCAGGCTCGGCTGGGCTGGAGGATGGAGGGCAGCGATAGAGGCACTGCACAGGGGGGAAGGGCCTCTTGGGTCCAGCTAGCCTCCCCCCTCCCCCAGACCTGGGGGACTGGGCTGTAGCCACCTGGACCGGGAAGGGATGGCCTGAGCTGGAGCCCTGGGCATTAGCAGCCATACCTGCTGCCTTGCTGAGACCTGGCTCCGCTGGGGCAGTGACAGCTGGGAAGAGGGAGGGCCATGGGGAATAACAGTGGTGGCAGCGTTAACACTGCCATTTGCCGAGGACTTAGGAGTGCCAGATTCTGGGCAAGTGCTGCTTCTGATCGTCCAACAATCCTGTGAGGTGTGACTGTGGTTGTGCAATCAGTGTGCGAGGTCTGGGAGGGTCGCATCCAGGCTCTCTCAGGCTATCTTGACCTATCTTGGGTTAGTTACTCCACTGCTTTGCACTTTGGGGTCCTCCGTTGTAAAATGGGGAGAAAAGTGATCCCACTTCACAACCCAGGGTTGTGGAGCAGAGGACAGGGTTGCAAGAAGAGAAGCAGGAAGTGGTGGGGTGGAGCCCTTGCCTCGGGGCATCCCTTGGTGACATTCTCCTTCACTCCGGGAGCTGCTGACAGCCACATTCCCCTGGCTCCTGGCAGAACAGATTCCTGGGCCTGCTCCTGTGGTCTCTGTCTCCTCCTAGCAAACCTTCAGACTCTCCAGGCGATGACTAGGGTGAGGGCGATGGTGAGCATTAAATGGAATAACACTCACGAGGCTCCTGGAACACTGCCCGGCTCAAGGCAAGTACTCAGTAAACATTGGCCTTTATTATTATCCCCATTTTACAGACTGTGAGACCAAGGCTCAGAGATGTTCAGTGAGTGATTGAGCTGGATTTGAACCCAGGACTGACAGAGCTTAAGATCTGTGTGTAGGGGTGTGTGTGTGTGTGTGTGTGTGTGTGTGTGTGTGTGTGTGTGTGTCTGTGTGCACGGGCGCATGTGTATTTATACTAGGCTAGAAGATTTTGGCTCTTTCCTCATCTAGTCCACCAGAATGGGGATATGGTCTTGAACTTTGGAAAATAAACAAGCTTCTTAGGAACCTGGAGCTTGGAAAGAAACCTGAACTATATGGACAAGAGACACCTGTCCTTCTTAGCAGTTTTTTCTTTTCTCCCCATCCCACCCTCTTTTTTCCCTCTACTTAGCCCCTCCCTCCCTCCTCACCCTTCCCCCAAGTGAAAGACTCCTTTCTGCCCACTGGCCAGGTCTTCCCACTGAGGAGAGGGTCCCCTCATCCAGGAGCAAAGGAGGTGGGGAGGCCTGCTCTGGGGTCTGTCTCCACAGGTCCAGGGCCTTTACAGCATCTTTTCCTCAGGTGCACACATCAGTTGCTCCCATTCCCATTTCTGAAAATAACCTGAAAACCAAGTTCTCTTAGTGGAAGCTGAGGGTACCCCACTTTAGGGCCATGGGAGAAGCTTTGGGCATAGGGGTTAGGAGCCAGACCCAGAGGTCTGGGCTGAGGAGGAAGGACCCACAGGGGAGGGCTCCCAAGACGGGCTGGCAGAGCTGGAACCTGTCCCCTCTCCTGCACCAGCCTTCGGGGCAGGTGGACCTAGGGTGAAAGCCAGCATTGCTCTCTGAGAAGCTCATCTGTTATCCCTGAGCCTCAGTCTCCTCATCCATAAAACGGGTATAATAGTACTTGGTCCTCAGACTTGAGGAGATAAGGGCACACTAAGCATTCGGCAGCACCTGGCCCAGAGAGGGAACTCAGTACGTGGTACTGATAGCGATTGTTTTTGTTCATGGTTAGTGTTAGTCTAGAGAGCGGTATTCCAGCCCTTCCATTCCTATCCCTCTGAGGATACGGACTGCATCACCACTTTATGCCCAGGACCTAGTTCAGTGTGTGGCTCATGGCAGGTGTTCAACTGATATTTATTAAGTGTAATTTGGAGGTTGATAATTTCATGGTAAAGACTCAGTTCTAGCCCCTTATTTTCCTCTCTCCTCTCCTCTTCTCCCCAACCCCCAGCCCTCATATAGCAGAGCCTGCAAGTCATTTGTCTAGCTGTCTGTCTGTCTGTCTGTCTATCTGTCTGTCTATCTGTCTGTCTATCTATCTATCTATCTATCTGTCTATCTATCTATCTGTCTATCTATCTATCTGTCTGTCTATCTATCTATCTATCTGTCTATCTATCTATCTATCTATCTATCTATCTATCTATCTATCTATCTATCTATCTTGCCTTCTTCTAGAGTAATACAAGCCCTAATATTTAACCTTGCCAGTGACTGTTTGGAATTAAGGGTACTCTCCCAGCCTCCTTCAAAGCTAACCGTGCCCATGTGTCTGAGGGGGGACCATGGGGTGTGGAATTGATGGCTGCGTCTTTCAGGATGTGTCCTTACTGGCGGAGGTGCGCCCATCTTCCCTTTACTCCTTCCTGCTGGCTGGAATTTGCACCCATCTTCCCTTTCCTCCTTCCTGCTGGCTGGAATTTGCACCCATCTTCCCTTTCCTCCTTCCTGCTGGCTGGAATTTGCATCCATCTTCCCTTTCCTCCTTCCTGCTGGCTGGAATTTGAATATCATGGCCAGAGTTGGAGCAGCCACCTTGGATCATTAGATTGAAGCCCTGAACCATGAGAATGGTGGAAACTGAAAGAGCTGGAGACCCTAATGGTCAGGGAGCCTTTGCTCCAGCCCTGGGCTGAACCTCTGGCCTTGCTTTACATAACAGAGCCCTTGGTTATGCCACTGTTATTAGGGGTTTTCTGTCACTCGAAGCCTAAGTGGCACATAAGGTGACTTTTAGACTGACTTCTGGGTAGAGGAGGGAACAAATGACTCTCAGGTAGTGAGAGGGAGCTTGCAGGACAGGAAGACCTCTCTTGGCAAATGGGAGCCCCTGGTTCCTCCCACTGGAGGCCTCCTCCCCCCTCCCCCTCCCCCTTCCTCCCCTCCTCGGTGCTCTGAGATTTGAGAAGTCCTGTTCTCTCCCTGAGGGGCAGCTACTCCATCAGCTGCTCCCTTTCCCTTTGGAATGGTCCAGACATGCCCCGTGGTAGGTCAAAGCTGAGCGCTGCTGCCCACCCCGCTTCCTAATAGTGACATCAAAGTTCTTTTGGGAGAGGGGTGTAATTCCCTTTTCCCACTGGCATTCCACACTGGCTTTAGGGAACAGAAAGTCAGTGCCTTCTTAGCACTGTCTTCCACAGCCCGGGTGAGGGTGAACCTGTGTCCCACCCTACTCCCTGGCCTGCACTGCGTTGGGGGTTGAGGGGGGTGTTACAAAGGCAGGTATAATACAGAGCCTCCACGAAGCAGGGAGACAGAGACGCAGGAGGCACAGAGGACAGCCTTGGGCACACGTTATCCCAGGGACACGGGGGTTATAAGAGCCCCAGTGATTCAGAGCAGGGGCCATGGGGGCTGCGGGAGTCGGGGGACCTTCTAGACCCTCCCCACCGGCAGGGCTCCATTGATCCATTTGTCATTGTCCCCCCAACCTTGGTTGTCCCAGGGCTGCCTTCGGGACAGAACCCGGGAATAAGGAGAGGTCTTGGGGACCGGGTAACCCCTCCGGGTGGATCTGTCTTACTCGCCACTCCCAGCTCTTGGGGTTACACTTTTCGAAAGGGGTTTGACTGGCGGTGTGACCTTGGCCAAGTCCCGTGCACTTCTCCACCTCAGTTCCCTACGGTGTATCCTGGACAGCTGGGGGGTGGTTTGGCTTTCTTTAGCGGGGGGATCCGGGAGGAAGGCCGTCTGTGGGGTGGGGGCGGCCCGGCTCCTGCACTGCCCGAACCCGAGCGGCGCCAGCCCAGAGCGCAGGGCCCGGGACCTCCGGTCCGGAGGTGGCCGGGCCCAGGGGCCTCCGCGGGCGGGGGCGGAAAGCCGGGACCCACCCGGCCCCTCCTGCGGGCGGGGCGGCCCAGCGCCGGCTCCTCCCCCGCGCCCGCGCCGCCCGGGCTCAGTGGCGTGCGCGGTGCCGCAGGTGGCAGCGATGGCCCAGTCCTGAAAGCCCTGCCATGGCCGGCGCCCCCGGGCCGCTCCGCCTGGCGCTGCTGCTGCTCGGGGCGGTGGGCAGGGCCGGCCCCCGCCCCCAGGTGAGACCCGCGGGCCCCGGGGCGGGGGAGGCGGCGGCGTGGGCTGCTGCGGGCGCGGCGTCCGGGCAGCGGCGGCTGCGACTTGAGCGAAACTCCGCGACCGCGGGCGGCGGGAACCCAAGCCTCGGGGAGTGGGACCTGGAGAGTTGGGTGTCGGAGGTGGGGTCTCGGACGGCGGACGCCTCCCGCAGCCCCGGCCAGGCGCCCCCTTCCTGGCCGCCCGGGCCCCTCTGCCGGGCCACCGGCTGTCCCGCGGCCGCCGTGCGCTGACTTCTGCGCCGCATCTCCCCCCGACCACTTTCCCAACTCCGTCTGCCGCAAACGCGTGCCGGCGGCCCGGCCACAGCGCGAGCTCCCCGACCTCCCCTTTTCCACTGTGCCCCAGGCCCCTCCCCGCCGTGCCCCGCTCACTGTCAAAGAGCCCCTGGGAAGGCAGAGAGGCCTGGGCGTGGACCCCCAGCTCTATCCCCCCCCACCAGCCCCCCAGCACAGCCTTTGACTCATAGCCCCAGGTACCCTAAGGTGGCAACTTGCTGTCCTTCCCCCTGACCTCCCAGCTGGAACTCGAGAGCCACCCCTGTCCCCAGCTCCGCGCCAAGGCAAACGCTAGAAGGCTCCCTGCTCCTCTAGAAGCAGGCAGGCCTCCCCTCACACACTCGCCTGACACACCCCCATTTTGACCCCCTTGGTGGTCAACATGCACCAGAGCCCATACTGGGACACGTGGAGACACCTTGGCCTCCTGGGTGCCCTTGGAGGGCTGACCACAGGTGGACCCCTGCAGCCCCTCTCTGCCTTTCCTGCCTCCAGGCTCCTGGGCTGGGGGCTGTGGTCAGCCTGCTTTAGGAGAGAGGAGTTGTCCAGAGATGCTGTGAGATGCTTGAGCAGCGAGGAGGTGCAGGCTTTCCTGTGCCAGAGAGCCGTGTCTTCCCGTGACCTCCCACTCTCACCCCCAGACCTGAAGAGCTTTGGGGAGGGGCTTTCACGGGCCTTGAAATTTGTCCCAGCGCAGGTGGAAGGCGGGAGGAGGGGTCTTTGATGAGTGCCGACTCCACCCCTGGCTGAGAATCCAGATGTGGACAGATATGCCTCCCAGCTAAGGTGCCAGCCCTTCTTCAGCCCCCACGTTTTTTTCCAGTCTCATTCCCTCCCTCTCCCCGTCCCCAGCCCAGCTACTGCCCCCAGCTGCAGGAGGCATCTCCTTCCACACCACTGTCCCCCCGACGCTCAGCCAGACTTTGGCTTCCCTGGTGTGCGTGGGATCTTTTGGGAGCCAGAACTGCAGACCCACTACCTGCTTCTCTCTCGCCTTTATCTCCTCCTCCAGCTGGGGCAGGGTTGGGGCGGAAGGCTCTGCTGCCTGGTCCCATCCTGCTCCAGGCCATTTGCAGACTGGCTTTGGATTAAGGGAAGAGGAGAGGTTCTGAATGCTGCCTGTCTTCTCCCCAGAGTTCCTTTGCCCAGAGGAGTCAGGCTCCTTGAACCTGCCCTTTCTTCCCACCCCTCATTCCTCAGCCCTGGGCCAAAAGCCCAATATCCTGGGGCCATAACAGTCCTGGGGTGACAGAGAAGGGCAGGATGAGCCAGGCTGTGAGCAGAGAGGGGGAGCTTCGGGGGTTGCCCTGCTGTGAGCATCCCTGACCCGTGGAGATCTGAGTGACAGGCTTTGAGGTCAGACTGCAGTAATTGCGACACAACCTCATGCCCGCGTGTGACTCTAAACAATGGTGGATTCTGTATTCTATTTTCTGTTCATGAGATCAGCAAGACTAGGTTGCTCCCTTCATGTCACTGCCGGTGGGGACGAATCTCAGAAAAGGAGGGTTCCCTGTGTAAGGTGAACCCAGCAGTCCAGGAACAGAGAGGACAAAGGGGTGTGGGGCTGGGCTGGTGCCTAATACCTGCTCACCCAAGTGGGACTGAAGGGAAAATGGAGTGAGCTGCCCACAGTCAGGCTGGCCAGGCTGGAAGGGGGTGCCGGCAGGAGGGTGGCAGAACTGACCTCTGAAGAAGGGGACCTAGGTTACTCCTTCATTGTTGCCGGGAAGGACCACCCCCTCCCCTATAATTTTCCTCCGCAAGACCCCTGTGAGGGAGCTGGTCTACTGGGGAGACGGGCAAGACTTTGACACTCCAAATTAGAACCAGACAAAACCGGGTTCAAATATCAGGTCTGCGGTTAGCTGGTGATCTTGGGCAGGACATCTGACCATCCGGAACCTCTGTTTCCTCATCTGTAAATAGGGATCACCAGCCCTGCCCCACGGGGTAATGGAGAGGGTTGGGACGCTGGTACCCAGAAATGGCAGCTTTAGTCACTTGGGGGATCTGACCCGCTTGTCCTCGGGAATCTGGAAGCCTTCTCCAGGGCAGGGGAAGAGGGCTGGGAGGGGGGCTGTCAGAGACCCCGTGCCTCTGCACTCTAGTGAAGGGTGGATGGAGTCCAGGGTGCGCGGCGGTCACCATGGACTTTGTCCTGAGCTGGGCTCCCTCCCAAACATGGAGTCTGGTGGGGGCCAGGGCAGAGCAACCAAGAAACCACATCCTGCCCTTGGATGCCTTGCTCTGAGGAAGAACAGGCTCTCCTTAGCTGCAGCCTGCCCCTGAACAGATTCCTCTGTGCGTGTGAGATAGAGAGATACAGGATAGAGACAGGTAGAGAGAGAGAGACAGAGAGAGAGGGACCAGGGGGGAGGGGTGTGGGCTGCATGAACCCCTGTTTCTCCTCCGTACTTGGATGTGACCCTCTGTGTGACAGCCTGCCTGTGAGTCCCCGTGTATGAAACATCTCAGCATGTCATTGTGTGTCTGACAGTGTGTATGTGTTTGTGACTCCAAGTGTGATACTGCATCTATGGGAAGGTCTGTGTGTGTATGAGAGAGACATCTTAGTGTGTGAATGAGTGTCTGCCAGTGTGTGTCTGTGTGTGGGTGAGAAAAGTGTGCTTGTGACAGAGTGTGTGTCTGTTTCTCTGTACTTATGCATGTGACAGTGTGACTTTAGTATATGTCAGTCAAGGTGTGTGTGTGTGTGTACCTGACAGTCTGTGTGTTTATGTGTGGGAGAGAGACTCCGTGTCATGTCTTAGTATGTAAGCATGTGCTCCACACACGTGTGGTAATGTGTGTGACAGTGTATCCGTGTGAGGGGTCTGGTGCACGTGAGAATGTGTGTGTGGTCTTCCTTTCCCTGCCCTTCTGCTCATGTATCTGGAGTCTATAAGGAAAAAAAATGGGGCCAAGAGCCCAGGGTCCAGCAGCACCATTCCCTCCAGGTCTCAGAGGGCCTCGGGGATGGTTGGGCTCTGGAAGTTGGGCAGAGAAGAAGGAGGCAGGGGTCCTGGGAGGAGCTGCAGGGAAGATGCAGGGCTGCATCTGTTGGGAGGCGCCAGAGTTGTCATGGGAGCCCTCTTTTTCCTTTGGGGAGGCCCTCTCCCATTTTTCCCACCTTAGTGGCCTCTCTTTCCTCCTTCCTCTCAATCAAAAAGGTTACCAGAAAAGGAAAGAATCTGGTGCACTTATTCACACTGAGAAATGAAACTGCCGGAGGAATTCTTCACATTAGCAGCCAGTGTTTGGAGAAAGCGTGCCGTCCTGGGGTGTTGGAAAGCCCCTCACCCTCTCCACATCCGTCTCTTCCTGCTCTTCTTCCTTAGAACACTGCTCACTCATACAGGGCTGGATAATTCCTAAGGGTTTTCACTACTTTATCTTGCTGGATCTGTACAGGAACTCTTTGAAAAGAACGATATGCCCATTTTACAGATAAGGAAACTGAGGTCCCAGAAGATTAAAATTCGTCCCATCAGTCCCACGTTAACAGACAAAGCTGGAATTTAAACCAAGGACATGTGACTCTCTGTCCAGTGCTCTCTTCTGCCCACCACTCCTTCCTGGCATCTTCTTTGTCACCTCCTGCTTCCTTGCCAAACACCTGGATCTGAGAGACACCCTCTCCTTACTGTAAACTCCGCCCCAGGCATTGCCCCCATTTGCCTTTACCCCCCCCATCAGAGAACTCCCATGAAGCCTGGTGAGTCCTGATTCTAAAAACTGCCAAGCTGCCCTCACCCTGGTCCGCTGGGCCCCCCACTGCTGCCCTGATCTCCTGGCCAGCTCTGCTGCCTCTGAGGGGCAGGGGCCTCCACCACTGCATCCTCCCCACCACTTACCACCCCCAGCCCCTCCTCACCAGGCCTGGAGTGGGGACTCACATCACAGGAGGATGAAATGGGTCTGAGGCTGGTGGGCAGGGCCTTGCCCCTCCTCACGGTTCCTTGCCCTTGGGCATGGAGGCTTTGCTAATGGCTATGTTGCAGCTGGAAGATGCCACAAATTAAGCAGGATGATTGGTCCTTGGCAGGAAAATATGCTCCTTTCTTCCTGCTGGGAGTTTGTTGTTCCTGGAAATGAGGGAGGGGTGGGACCCGGACTCCCCGGGAAGCCTGGCCGCCCGGTCTGCTCTGCCGTCTCCTGTCAACAGCAGAAATCGAAGACAGCTGCCATTGACTGTGGATTTTCCACGTGCCAGGGGCCCTTCTAAGCATTAACTCACTTAATGCTCACGGGGAGGCAGGGACTATCGTTATTCCCAATTTGTGCAGGTGTGAGCTCAGGCTAGAAGTTAAAACTGTTGCACAAGGTCACAAACTTAATTTACCGGAGAGCCAGGGTCAGGCCTGGCTCTGAGCCCAAAGCCAGGGCTATTCACGCTTCTCTGTGTAACTGTATTCCCCTGAGCCCCTGGGCCCTGCTGCACCGGGTGACCCCAGCCTCGTTCCAGACTGGAGCCTCACATCTGTCCCAGGTCCTGCCTACTGCTCTCTCCCTGGCCCAGAAAATTCTCCTGAACATCAGTCCAAGGCTGTCTTCTGCTCGCTTACCAGAGCACCGACGTCCCCACTTCTGCCCCTTCGTTCCTGCTGGGTCCTCCTGCTGAAATGCCTACCCTCTGCCCTTGCTGGGCCCAGTCTCTCCCTACACCCCTTCCCTCCGCCAACCCCAGCTTACAATCCCCGGCGTCCCCCAGGGCTCTCAAGTCTTCACCGAGCCCTGCCCCAGCCATTCCCTGAGCACTTTCACCGCTGCCTTCTCTGCTGTGTCCTGAAGAGCATTTACTCCCACCCGATCCCCGAGTAGCCTGGGGACTCTCTCAGGCCAAGGCTCTGGCCTTCATCTCTGCGCTCCCCATGTTCCCCCAGTCCCTCCCCCCACCCAGAGCCTGGCACACTATTACTTCCATAAACGCCAGGTGGGGAGAGGCCAGAGGTCTGGTAGTTCGTGTGTTTGGGCAGGGGGGGTGCGGTGAGCAGTATTTGGAGAACTTCAGCTGGGGCAGGAGGCAGACGGTGGACCCCTGTTGTCAGGAAGCTGTCTCAGGGGGGACACAACCCCTGTTCTTAAGGAGCCCCAGCCTGAGGGCGACACAGCCCTGCCCTCAGGGAGCCCCCGTCTGAAGATAGTTTCTTGTCCGAGGCTCTGCTCCGAGCAGGTGACAGGGCTGCTTCTGTCTCGAGGCTCTCCGGGGCGCTGGTGGCCAGGCTGGCTTCCTGGTGCTGTCCTTTGCCTTTCTCGCCACCCTGAGACTTCTGGTTTCCCATGGGCTTCCTAGTCCGCGCTCCCTGCCCCAGACACACCTTCTGCCCCAGTTCCCAGCAGTGACCTTGCTTGCTGCCTGCTTTCCTCCTAGAGAGATCAGGTGGGATTTCTCCCTGGTCTCCCTGCCCTGACCACCAGCACCTGCTGCATTCCGGGGAGGAGAAGGAAGGCGGGTGGGGGTCGGGGGGTGGATCCACCAGGACTGGCACTAGTGAAAACTGCGCTGACCCCTCAGTTGTGGCTAAAATTGACACTGCCTTCGCTGTGGGGTTTGATTCCTTATTTATTTGTTTAACAAATACACTTGACCTTTGCGCTCAGAAGAGCACTGTCTTTTAGGTAGCTCTGCCTGTGGCCTCAGCACACTCACTCCAAGACTGTCCCCTTGCTTGTCAAGCGAGCTTTGTCCCCTCCCTAGGGCTTCCTGTGCCACCAGGAATGAGCCCAAGACAACCTGTGTCTTTACGGGAAGCGTCTTGTAAGCCCCAACGCAGCCCAAATCTGGGCAGGATTACCCGGAAACCAGATCCAGTGTGCTTAGGGTACCACCCGTCAAGAGTGGTGCAAACTCCCAAAATGAAGCTGTTTTCATTTCAGCACGCATGTATATTTTTGTGATTTCCAAAAGCGAAATTTTGTTTTAAATTATGTATAGGTCCTGAATTTTATACAAGGGGCTCCCTGGTCATCTGTGTGTCTGAAGGCTCTAAAGGAGGAATATTTATAATCTTAAGCCTGTTCAGGAAAAAATACAAATAAAAAAGAAACATAGTCCCAAGACATATCTAAAGAAGTACCCGAAAAGGTCTGGGCGTGGATAATTCTCACCTGGGTGCATCTGCTTGGGTCTCTGCTAAAAAGCCAGTTCTGTTACCTTATCTGTTCACAGAGAGGGGGACCCCTCCCATTGCAGACCCAGTCTCTGTGTTCTGGAACTTTCCTGACCCCTTCACCCCATGTCCTCAGGACTTCTCCACGGTTGATAGAGCTGAGACGGTGGGGGTCATGTTGACCTCCCAGGTAACGTGACTGCATTTTGCAGGAGGGATGCTAGCGGTCAGCATTACCAGCGCTGAATCCCACCTCAGCCCACACCTTCCACTGCTGCGTCA
Organism: Lagenorhynchus albirostris; assembly: GCF_949774975.1. NCBI lineage: Eukaryota > Metazoa > Chordata > Mammalia > Artiodactyla > Delphinidae > Lagenorhynchus > Lagenorhynchus albirostris. Next base: position 68,638,104 of record NC_083104.1, read on the forward strand.
CAGGCACTGATCTGGGAGACTCCAGGTCCTAGCCTTAGCTCTGCTCCTTGGGGTGCTGTGTGACCTTGACTGAGCCCCTCTCCCACTCTGGGCCTGCGTGTTGCCTTCGAGACTGGTGGATGAAAGTGTGAGAACCTCGCGGGAAGGCTGACTGGGTGCTGGAAAGGAGCCCGTGGCAGTCACAAGCCCAGGGCCCTCAGGAACGCTCTCTGCTGGGTGAGGGCAGATGAAACCATGAATGAGACACACGCCCAGCCCGTGGCCCTTCCCCCACTCACCCCCAACAGTGTCCTTTCAGTAGCCACTGGCTGGACATTTACTACACCCCAGGCTGTGCCCTGGGAGGGATAAAGATACAAAAACATCCACCTGGAGCCCCTCTTTGTGTTGTCACCCTCTTTCAGAGATGGCTAAAGTCTGTGGAGTTTGGGGCTCTAAGGTCCCCTGGACATCAAGAAACCAAGTGTGTGTGTGGGGTTGGGCATAAAAGAGAGGTTGGTTGGACCTAAGGGGCCCCCTTTTCTTTCTTCTCCCCAGGGTGCCACCGTGTCCCTCTCTGAGACAGTGGAGAAATGGCGAGAATACCAACGCCAGTGCCAGCGCTTCCTGACCGAGGCTCCGCCCCCAGCCACAGGTGAGTGCGCCCAACCAGCTCTCCACGGCGTTGGGAGGCCCCGCGCCTGGCTGGGCATCATTCGCCTCTCTAGGACCCCTCATCTCCCCTGTGCCTGGGGGTGCGGCCTCGTTGCTGCTGTGCTCCCCCTCGCCCCTGGCTGGGGCCCCTCAGGAGCAGACACCTGGCCTTTCTATTCTGCCTCCTCCTCAGCACTTCCCAGCCTGTGCCGGGGCAGGAGGCCCAACGCACGTACTTATGGTAATAAACGTTTAGGGGGAGTGACGTACAGAAAGGACTGGAGGACACGGGGAGCGGGAAGGGTAAGCTGTGACAAAGCGAGAGAGAGGCATGGACATACATACACTACCAAATGTAAAATAGATAGCTAGTGGGAAGCAGCCGCATAGCACAGGGAGATCAGCTCGGTGCTTTGTGACCGCCTGGAGGGGTGGGATAGGGAGGGTGGGAGGGAGACGCCAGAGGGAGGGGATATGGGGATATATGTATACATATAGCTGATTCACTTTGTTATACAGCAGAAACTAACACACCATTGTAAAGCAATTACATTCCAATAAAGATGTTAAAAAAAAGAAAAAAAAGAGCAGAGGACTGATAGGCCTGTGTTCCAGTCCTGACCTGCAGTCATGACCCAGTCACCTGAGGAGGGTTCTCTTAGCCTGGAGAGCTACCGTCCCCCTCATCCGTGGTGTGTAATTTAATAACAGGCCCACGAGGATCGTTTACTGAGCACTTACTATGCTCAGTTATCTATGCTAGCTATGCTATTTGTCCCCACAAAGCCCTGTGGACTGGGGATCAACCCCATTTTCCAGGTGAGAAAACAGAGACCTTAAGTACTTTGCTGCAAGTCCCACTGCTGATAAGTGGCACCTGCTGGGTGGGAATGTGCTGGGTGGGTAGGAAGCCTCAGTGGAGGTGAGCCGAGCACAGGTTTCTGCCGGGCAGCCTCCCCGGTGGGGAACTTGGGGGGCAGTGCCCCAGCCAGGCTGGGACTCAGATGCCATCGTCCCGCTGCACCAGGCCTGTTCTGCAACCGGACCTTTGATGACTACGCCTGCTGGCCGGATGGGCCGCCGGGCTCCTTCGTGAACGTCAGCTGCCCCTGGTATCTGCCCTGGGCCAGCAGCGGTGAGTTCCCTCCCCCACCCTGTGCCCAGGAGGCTGGGGTGGGAGTGGAGTTGGCACGGGGTTCGTGCTGCCTCCTTTCCCCTGAGACGCAGCCTCCCTGCTCCGGGAGGTCTTTGGGCCTCCTCCCGGTGGTCTGCCTTTCTTTCCCTGGGGGTGGGGAGCAGTACGGGGTGGCATCCGGTGTGACCTGGGCCTGAGGCCCATCTGGCAGGTGGGGTCTGTGGGGAAATCGTGGCGTCTGACTTAAGAAAGAAATGAGCACCCTCCTGCATCAGGAAAGGAGTCAGGTAGGAACAGTTCCTGGGGGTTCGGTGTGGGGTAGGGTTACTCAGAGGTGTCATTGCTCTGATGCGTGTGTGTGTGTGTGTGTGTGTGTGTGTGTGTGTGTGTGTGTGTAATGTGTGTGTGTGTAGGTGCCGCCCACCTGGTAGTGGCCTGTAGCCACCTCCTGACTCTTCAGGGGTTCACTGCTCAGATGAACCCAGACGGGAGTAGTGATCGGGGCCTTGGTGAAGTTGCCCCCCAGGTCCTCCCCGGCTCACTCCTGTCTGCAGGGGACAGCCTGCACTGGGAAAGCTGAGGCTCTTTGGAGTACAGAGATCTACAGAGGCTGCAGGGGGAGCTCTGACTGGAGGGGGAGTTAATGTGCCCCCCAACACCCACCCACCTGTCCCAGGCACCAGGGAGGCTAACAGGAGACAAGCGCCCTTGCCTCAAAGAGCTCACGGTCTCAGGAAGGGAGAAAGGGTACTACTTTATAATAATGATGTTAAGTACCTGCTCTGTGCCCAGTCCTGCCCTAAAAGCCGAGTATTCATTTAATCTTTACAACTACCCCGTGGGTATGCTTGTTTTGTACAGATAGGGAAACTGAGGCCCCAGAAAGTTTAAGTCACTCGCTCCAGATGACGTGGTAAATGGCAGGGCCAGGATTTGAAGCCAGCCTGTGCTCTTAATTACAGTGCACCGAAGGGGCCTGAGACCAAGCAGAAACTGGCCCAGAAGCAGGTGTGATTGAGGTCATACTCTGGGAAGCTAGAGGGCTTCCTGGGAGAGGCAGCCCCTTAGCGGAACATCAGGGCACCTGGCAGGGCCCGGTGTGAGCTTCACCTCAGAACACAGGACTGGAGTCAGATGAAGCCCAGGCAGAAGTCCTGAGGAGACTCTCTCCTGCTGTTCCCTCCCAGTATACCCACCCCACCCTGAGGTGCACAGGGAGAGCCTGGGCCTGGAAAGAGGCAGGCGCCTGCATAAGACACAGAGCGGATCAGTGCCCTTCACGCAGCATTTCTGCGGCCAGCTGTAAGCACTTTACACACCTACACTCATTTAACCCTCGCAACAACCCTGCGAGGCAAGCACTCTGGTGACCCTCCCCTTTTACAGAGGAGGAAACCGAGGCACAGAGGTGCTAAGTGACTTTTCCAAGCTCACACAGCAAGTGAGTGGCAGACCCAGGAATAAGCCAAGGAGGCTGGTTTAGAGTAAGCATGTTTCACTGCTACACCAGGCTTCCTCCAGTGTGCAGGCACGTATGTGTGCATGTGTGTGTGTTCCTGTGCACGTGGCTCTGGGCATGGGGACAGGCGAGTGGCCTGGGCCTCTGCTGGCTGGGCACACCCTGAGGGAGGGCAGTGAGCTGCCTGCCCTCTCCCTGGAGATGAAAACGTCGAGTTGTACAATCTTACGGTTCTGCCTGATGCTGCTCTGAGTGGCTGTGTGAGCTTGAGTGAATTTCTAGACCTCTCTGTGCCTCAGCTTGCCATGTGGGAGATGGGATAAAGCCAGGTGATGGGGGTGTTGGGAGGATTGTAGGTTCTTGAAAAATGGTTGCTGTTAATTTCTTCCACCTACCCGACTTACCTCGTCCACTTCCCGCAATACGCACACTTTCCTTGCTCCCCAGTGGTTTGGGACTGGCTGTCTGTCCAGCTGGGGCCGGGCCTCTAGACCCCAGGGAGCCAGGCGCAGGACAGGGCCCATCACTCAGCACTAAGCTGTCCCCAGCTCTGCCTGTCGCTCGCGGCTCCATCCATCACCTTTAATTTTATTTGAGCAGGAAATAGGTCCTGGTGGTGCCCGTTTATGAGCGAACACGGTTTTATTGCTTTCTCCGTGAAGATAGCGGCCACTGTGCAGGCCCCCTGCCAGCCCCCGCCCCCCTCCCCTGACTCACCAAGCTAATTCACTCCCTTTTCTGACACGTGGCATCACAGACTCTGCCTCCCTCTCCCCTCTCTCTGAGTTAGGGAGCTGCAGAGACACCCACCGTGGGCTCCTGCAGCATAATTGCTGCCTCTGGCCTGTCCTGGCTGTTCCGCTTGGCAGAAGCTGGCCCTAGGGGCTCCCCTCACCCCCTCCCAGAGCATGGGGGAGCAGGAAGGGGGCAGTTCTGGAACTTTCTTGGGCTGATCAAGGGGGTAGACTGTGGAAAAACGTCATAGTGGGAGTTCGAAGTGGGGAGAAACAAGGGGGACGGGTCTCAGGCAGGGTCCTGGCAGAAAACACACTCAGCTGGGAATTTGAAAAGAATTTAATGGAGGGGCCACTTCAGAGGCTGGCAGGGTTAAGGGGCCAAAGAGGTACATAAAGCACCAAGGACCACAACAGTGGGAAGCTGTAGCATCCCGAGACCCGAGCGGGGCAGGAACAGCCGGAGGTGGTGATGCAGAGGCCACCAGCAGGGCAGGGCCTTGGCCGCAGAGAGGCAATGCCACTGCCAGAACCTCAGAATCAAGGCAAGAAGGGAGCAAGGGAGAAATACCCCAGCCTCTCTCTCCTTCCACCCTCCTACCTTCTGCTGGTGCCTCCCATTGGCCAAACCCAGCGGAGGGCAAAGAGCCCAAGTGATGCTGTCCACGGGGGTCAGCCTTCTGGGGTGCAGAGCAGGGAAGAAGAATGAGTGACTAGAGAAAGAATTAAATTCAGAACAATTCCCCGGGGCAGGTCTGTGTCAGGAGCTGGGGATGTCAGTGAGACCTTAGGGGTGTGTGAGTATGTGGGTGTTGGGGAGAAGGGGTGATCTTCCCCATGGGGCTGAAGAGGTCAGCTCAGGGGCCTGGGAAGTGGTGCTGAGGGAGGTCAGAGCCACCTCTTCTGCCTGGGGTGTGGCACCAGGAAGGCTTCCAGAGGGAGGTGATATCGGGACCAGGCCTGGAAGAACAGGCAGATGGAGAAGGGGGAAAAAGTGCCCTCCAGGGAGGGAGGATGTCAGGCTCAGAGATGGGGCCAGGCCAGGCCTCAGAACTATACAGTATCCCAGGGAAGCCAGCCAAGTCCTTGAATTCTGACCCCTCTAATTCAGAACTGGGGATTGCACAGAGAGGGTGGGAACAGGTGAGTCAAGGAAGGAAGGCGTTCAAAGGAGATGCCTTGCGTCCACAAGATTTTCTCTGTAAACCAGAAGGCTGGAGTGGCTTCAGAGAGCCTGTTGCCACCCGAGTGCCCTCCAGCAGCCTTGTTTAACCACAAACAGCTGATCTGCTCATTACAAATCATTCCAGTCTCATTAGCTGCACCCCCTTCTGATCCCTACCTGTTAGCTTGGTTCTAATTATAGGAGAGTCATAAAATGTTTTAAAAATTGTCTATAACTCACAGTTCTTGGAAACTCTGACAGGTGCCTCCCTTGAGCTCATACAGCAGGCCGGGGTTGCCAGAGGGAAACCGAGGCCCCAGCTTGGCCCTGGAGGAGCTCCGGCTGAGGCGGTGTCCTAAGCTCCAGCCCGCCCCCAGTGAAGGGGTACCCTTTTGAGGAATTGGTGCGGGCAGGGGCGGGGTGGCAGCAGGTCTTTCACTGTGACTCTAGTTTGAAGACCAACCAGGTACCAGGCACTTCACATGCTTTATCTCCTAATCCTCACACCACAGACCTGGGAAGTTATCAGGGTTCCCATTTTACAGATGAGGAAACTGAGACCTGGGGAGGTCTGCCCAAGGTCCCATAGCTGGTTGAGGGCAGAACCAGGATTGACCTTGAGTCTGTCGTTCAGAACCCGAGCTCCTTCTCCTAGGCTGTGATGTGATGCGTTGCCCCTCACCCCCACCCCAAGCGGACACCTTCAGTTCGAGCCCTGCCTTTGACCCTCATTCCAGCACTCTGGGGAGGGCCTATGACTGCCCGCTTTGAATCTTGGCTTCCCGGCCCAGGAGCTGGGGGCCCAGGAGCTGGGGGCCCAGGAGTCCATGCTGACCATTGCTGTTGCCAGGATGCAGGAGCTAATGGATTCATGAGCGGCTCTCCACAGCCCTGAGTGCCCGCGTCCACGTGGGAGGGCGGCTGTTAGCTTGATTACAGACGCCGCTGTGGTTTCCGGGAGGGGAAGTGTTTAATTGGGGGTTTTAGTTCCAGCACCAGGGTCTGACTTAATGAAATATCCCTAGGCCTCCTGGCATGCGGCTGGCTGCCTCCTGGTGTTGACAAGACCAGAGCCAAGCCTCTGGCTATGATCAGCAGCACCTGGGCCAGATAAAGCTGGGCTGATAAGCCGGACAGTGCCCGTACCCACCCCATCTCCAGCCAAGATGGGCACCTGGGGACCGCAGCCCAGCCAGGAACCAGCCCTGGCTTTTAGTATTTGCTGCTAATGAAGGATAATTGACAGACGCACTCGTATAGGCTCACTGAGCTTCGCAGGGACGCAGTGATCCCTTGACACTGTTCCAGTAACACATACATCTGTGCACACACTGCCTCCCTACCCTCCCAGCTTGCCCTGAGCAGAGGGCCCAGGAATGGCAAGGTGCCGGGGGCCCAAACTGGCCAGAGGACCTGCTGGGAGGATGCTGAATGTTGGCAAGTCCAAGCCTGGAGGAAGGGCAGATAAATGGCACATGGCCATTGCTGACTGTTAGCAGTGAATTTGGCTGCTGACTTTTGGCCTCTGGAGGCCAAGAGCTGAGGGCTGCAACCTTTTTTTTTTTTTTTTTTTTTTTTTGCGGTGCGCAGGCCTCTCACTGTTGTGGCCTCTCCCGCTGCGGAGCACAGGCTCTGGACGTGCAGGCTCATAGGCCATGGCTCACGGGCCCAGCCGCTCCATGGCACGTGGGATCTTCCCGGACCGGAGCACGAACCCGTGTCCCCTGCATCGGCAGGTGGACTCTCAACCACTGCGCCACCAGGGAAGCCCCACGAGGGCTGCAATCTTGATTCTGCCGCTTCCTGGCTGGATGACCTTGGGCAAGTCACGTGGCCTCTCAGAGGCTCAGTTGCTTCATCTGTACAGTGGGATTTGCTGTGCCTACCTTGTAAGGTGGTTGTGATGTTCAGAGGTGTCAGGCATACAGCAGGTGTTCAAAACCCGATTCTATGAGTGAGCAGCCTGCAGAGAGGGTTCGAAAGGAGCAGGTAGGAAGGAAAACATCAATTCGAGTGCCTCCTGTATGCCAGACCCCATGCCAGCTATGGCAAGTGGCTGTTATTAGGGTCACACTGCTGCGGGCTGCGTCCGGGGTACGTGGCGCTTCGACAGTTTGGGCCCCTTTGCGATGTCCTCTCCCTTCCCCTGGCCCCTCTGCCTCCTCTTTTCTCCCCATTTCCTCCCATTTAAATGGGTTTCCAGAGAAGGTTCTGATATAAGTCTCACTCTCCATGGAGTCAGCCCAGATCACCATAACTGCTCTGGGGTCAGCGACTCCTGAAGACTGGTTTTGCTCTTATATCAGAAGACTCAACCCCTGATGAAGAATTCCAGGCATCCATGCAGCAGATAAGAGAGACATTTGGGGGCCCTTCTAGTTGCTTAAATCAGACCTGGTGCCTCCCGTTCTCTGCCTTTGTCCTTTCCTGATTTTGTTCATAAATGAGTCAGGGAGCTATTGGGACACTGCTCCTCCGACTGCCCAAAGTCCCATCATTACATTTTCAGGCTTTTGTTTCTCTTCCTGGGGAAGTCTCTTAAAATGCAGTTTCTTCTAGAAGCAGTGATGCCGCAAGCTGACTCACCCCACAGTATTACCAGATAACTTCTGTCTCCTGAAGCGGGTCAGGGTCTCTGAAAGGGAGTGGAGAAAGGGGAGAGTGAGCTGGGAGCCAGGGACCGGCTCAGGGAGGACAAGGGTCCCACTGGCAGGCCCTGCAGGTACCTGACTGTGCAGGCAGAGAGCTGTCCCTGGCCCCTAAAGTGAAGGTGTCCTGGCATATGGCAGCAGTGGGCAGGTTGATGGTTTGTGAACTGTGAAATACAGCCCCGTCCTGGAGGGTGCGTCCCTTCCCGGCCCTGGCGGTGTGGGCCCTGGGGTTGATGCTGCCGCCGTCAGGCACTCATGTTAATGATCCTTTTCCACAGACCTGTCCTTACTGCTGCCTCCCCACCTGGAAACTTCTGAGCTGCCACTGCCAGCCAGGGCCTTGCGGCTTCTCCATGCTCCCTCCTTCACGCTGAGCCTTCTTCCCACAGCCGGGAGGCTGGTCTTTAAAATCTTTTGTCTTTTAGAATTTTTAAATCTTTTAAAATTCGTCCTGGCTCCAGCTCCCCTCCTTGATCCCCCCTGTGCTAAATCTCTCCCCACTTTTGTCCCCAGTTTCCTGGCCCTGGGGTCAGACTTACATTTCCTCTCAGACACAAGTAATCCCCTGTCCCCTCTTGTGATCCCACTGCAAACTTGGGGCCGCAAGCCACCCCCTCCCTGGGTGGGCAGACAGTGAGGCACGGCAGGGTGGTCGCCTCAGCGCCAGATGCCCAGGTGGGATGTGAGTGGACACAGGGACATCCCACCCCCAGCCCTGCTGGGCCTGTGTTTGCTCTCTCTCGGTTTGCATTTCTGTTATTCCTTTCTGCACTTTTTGGTTTTTGTTTTCTGTGAGAGTCTTGATTCTCTGAAGCCGGGGACTGTGCTTCCTTCCTCCTTCAGACTGGGAGCTCCTTGAGGCCAGGGGCTGGATGTCTCCCCACTCTCAGCCTGGGAGGTCTCCAAGGACAGTCTCCATCTCCAGCTACTTGGAGCCACTTGAAGGGAAGAGCTGGTCTTCCCTCCCCGCACCACTACCCCTTGGAACAGAGTGTCTCTAAGGGCTATGTCTCTGCCATTGACTCTGTGTTCCTTTTAAATCAGATGATCTTTGAGACTAGGACTGGGTCTCCTCCATCAGATGAGAACTTCTTAAGGGCAGGGCCGTGTCTCCCCTCAGACCGGGGCTCCCTGAGGATGAGGCTGGGTCTCCTTCTTTCTCTCAAGAGCTCTTTGTTCCTGGGGTCTGCTCTGCCCGGGAAGGTGGGGCCTGAGTTCTGTGAATCAGCAGTCTCAGAGGGTGGCTGTGGGTCTGTTGGGGCCACTGCTCGTCAGCACCAAACCTTGTCCGTAGCACGATTTGAGGCAGGGGTGTGGAAATGGGCTAGCGCGGTCTCATCTCAATAGTGTGAATTCGTCAAGCTGCATTCCAGGGTGGCTGAGAGGAGAGGCCGAGGGTGGGTCAGACAGGCACATGGCAGGAGAGGAAGGCCCGAGGGGGGTGTGTGTGTGTGTGCGTGTGTGTGTGTGTGTGTGTGTGTGTGTGTGTGTGTGTGTGCAGAGGGGTCAGTTCGGGGGCAGCTGGGGTGACCCCCAGGGTGGAGGGGGTGAGGGGCAGGTGGCCTTGGGACGAGGCTCAGCTCCCGCGTGTCTCCGCCCCAGTGCTGCAGGGTCACGTGTACCGGTTCTGCACCACCGATGGCCTATGGCTGCACAAGGACAACTCGAGCCTGCCCTGGAGGGACCTGTCCGAGTGCGAGGAGTCCAAGCGAGGGGACCGAGTGAGTTGAGCCGGCGAGCTGGGGGCAGCAGGGTGCCAGCTACCTGGGAGCAGGGACCTGGGCATCTGGCGAGTGGGTCTGTGGCCACCTGCCCATCCCCCTGCCTCTCGGGCTTTGCACGCCATGCTTTCTGGACAGAGGTGGTGTGCGTTCACCTCTCTGGCCTTGGAACAGGGCCCTAGAAATCCGAGGGCCAGCACCGTAGGTTATTCTCTTTCTTAGTTCCAGGATCCCAGTGGGGCTGCGTTGGGGCCCCACCTCTGCCCCGTGGGAAAGAAGAATGTGGGAGAGGAGGGTTGTGGGCCACCCCTTGTACACTGTGTCCCCCGTGTGCACACAGAACTCCCCGGAGCAGCAGCTCCTGTCCCTTTACGTCATCTACACGGTGGGCTACGCACTCTCCTTCTCCGCTCTGGTCATCGCCTCGGCCATCCTCCTGGGCTTCAGGTAAGGGGGCTGCTTCAGGCTTACCTGCCGTTCTGTCCCCAAATAGAGGAGGGGGCACCAAGCTGAAACAGCAGTGCAGCAGGTTCCTCTCCTAAGAGATGTCCAGAGAACCCACACCATCTATGTGGTAGACTTATGAGGCTGAAAACGCAGGCTACCACACTGTGTACTTAGTCTAATCTGTGCTGTGTAAATGTGTGCGTATAATACTGCAAAAAAGGAAAAACAAACACTACACATGCACACACAAAGCACGTGCTCCACACCTTAACAGTGGGTGATAGGAGTGGGGGAAGTCCTCTCCGGTGAGTGTATGTAACAAATCATCGGGAATTCAGTATGATTTTAGACAAGACCTCGGGGGTTAGAGATTCTGCGCTCTTTGGAGCTTGTCAGCTCCTATGGAAAATTTCTTTCCTAGGTCTAACCTAGATGAGCCATTCCTTCCAGAGTACCGGGCTCTTCCCATGCCCTCTGCACTGATGGCGGTGGGCCAGGAGGGCTGGGTTCAAGGGCAGGAGGGATTCTGAGGGTAGGGAGCTCAGGACACCAGCCAGCAGGAACAGGAGAGGTGACATTCCTCCTGTGGTCCCCATGGCTATTGGCACAGGCAGGGCTGGGCACACAGTCAGTGTTTAATAAATGCCCTCACTGAGAATATTCTCTCCTTTTATTATGCAATGTTCAGAGATCTGAAAATACAGTGGCTGATACTATGATCACCTGTGCACACACACCATCCAGCCCAAGAACTAAAGCCCACCGCGCAGTTAAGCTTCCCCGAGTAACGCTCCCTTCTCACCAGAGGGAACCCCTGAGGGGCCACTTATAATCCCCATGCATCTCTCTGTACTTTTATCACATTTCTAAGTATCTATACAAATATATAGTGTGGGGTTTGCATATTTTAATGGCATGTTGGACATATTCTTCAGCAGTTATTTTTGGCCTGACATTATGTTTCTGTGAGGTCCATTCACATTGATACAGGCAGTTCTGTTTTATTCATTTTAAGTGTCACTCCATTGTATGATATATTACAGTTTAGTTATTTGTTATCCTTTTAATGGACATTTGAGGTGTTTCTCTTTTTTTTCTTCTCTGAATTATAAACCTTGCTACAATGAACATTCTTACCCATGACCCCTTGTGCATTTCTCCAGGAGCACATGCCTCTGAGTAGAATTGCCTGGTCTGCATACAGCGTGCTGTTGCAAATTTATTAGGCGTTGTGAAGTTGTTCTCCAAAGTGGTCATGCCAGTTTGCCCTCTTACTGGTCATACATGAGAGTTCCCTTGGCTTCACATCCTCACCAATATTTCCTATTTTCAGACCTAATTCTTGCTAACCGGAAGTGTGTGAAATATCTCACTATGATTTTAATTTGCATGTCACTGATTCCTGGAGAGATCTCGCATACTTTTTATGTTTCATTCTGTGAATTGCTTGTTCGTATCCTTTGCTCACTTTTTTATTGGCTTATTTGGCTTTTTCTTTTTATTTTAGGCACTCCTTGTATATTCTGGGTAGTAACCCAGGATATATCCTCTCAGCCTGGGGTTTGTTTATTTTTTCACTCGCTTTATGGTGCCTTTTATGCACAGAAGTCCTTAATTTTAATGGAATGAAATATATCAATGTATCTGGCTTTATTGATAAGATAAATATACCAGTAAGTGTTATCAATTGATAAAAATTCATTTTTCCAATTGATAAAAAAATTTATCAATTTTTTTTTCCCAAAGGCCAAATTTCTTTATGATCTTGTTTAAGAAACCTTTCCTCATCCCAGGGTCATAAGTTTTGCACATCCCTTATGGCTGTTTGGTGAACCTGGAATTTATTTTTGTCTGTAGTGAAAACAAGAGATTTAATTTCATTTTTCCATGTATACATATTCCATGTATACATGTTGATTGCATCAGGACCATTTATTGAGAGCAGTGCCTGCTCTGCCCTGCAGCAAGGATCGTCTGTGCCTGAGTGGGTCTCTGTCATGTGGATTGTTTTCCATTGGTCTAGTTATCTGTCCCTTTGCCTGTGCTATGGTGCCTTAACCACTATAGATTCGCCAAAAACTTTGGTTTTCTTGGGACTTCCCTGGCGGTCCAGTGGTTAAGACTGCACGCTTCCGCTACAGGGGGCATGGGTTCAAACCCTGGTCGGAGAACTAAGATCCTGCATGTCATGCGGTATGGCCAAAAAATAAAAACAACTTGGTTTTCTTCTAGCAAGGGCCCCTACATTGTGGTTCTTTAAGAGTGTCTGGAATATACTTGGCCCTTGTTTATAAGAAGTTTTTAAAATTTCCATCAAAAAACTGTTGGAATTTTTATTATCACTATATTGAATTTATTGGTTACTGTGAAGAGAATAGACACTTTCAAGATAGTCTTTCTATCCATGAATCTGGTGAATCTTCCGTTAATTTGCATCTTCTTTAATAATTTTAAGCAAGTTTTACTGTATTCTCCATAGAAATCGTGCCTTCTTCTGTTAGACTTATCTCTAGGTAGCCAATTAAAAATAGTGCCAATGAATTTTTTAAATTTACTTTTAATTGTTTATTGCTGATGTACATAAACGTACATATCAGCAACCTTATTGAATGAACTCTGATTAGTTCTAATAATTTGTGTGTTGATTCTCTTGGATTTCCTGTGAAGATCGTCTATCATCTACAAATGATGCCAGTTTTGTGTCTTTATTTCCAGTTCTTATGCATTTTTCTCCTTGCCTTCTGACAGTGGCTAGGATCTGTAGTACAAAGTTGAGTAGATGTGATGTAAGTAGATCTTACAGCTGGATAATCCTAATTTTGTTCCTGATTTTAAAGGGAATCTTTCTAAAAATTTTCAGGTGAGAATGATGTTTGCTCCTGTTTGGCTAGATAGCCCTTATTGGGTTAAGAAATGCCCTCATATTTCCAGTTTGCTATGTGTTTTTGCATAAAAGGATGTTGAAGTTGTATCCAATACTTTTTGAATTCCCGCCGTATGCTTAGCCTCACTCTGCCTCTGTAAGGCAGCCTGGAAGCATATTAGACATGGGCCATCATCAAGAAGCCAAGCAAGTCCCCAGTGGGGACAGTGGTCCTCACACAAATCACTTGGGTTACATGTGACTTTGTAGAAGAGAAGATGCAGCAGAGAAAAGATAGGGTGTGGACGGGGTTGGGGGTGGCAGTAACCACACAGCTGAAGACTTCATGGCCAGGCAGGATTTGAGTTGGACCCAAAGGATTTTCAAGGTTATAGGAAAGAAGGGCATCCAGAGGAAGAAAGACAGGAGCATGGTCCCAGAGCTGGACACATGCCTGAGGTGTGCTCTGGCCTGAGAACCGGGGATTGTGGAGCAGAAGTGTCGGCCATTGTGCCAGGGCGGGCCCTGCTTTCTCCTGCAGACACCTGCACTGTACCCGAAACTACATCCACCTGAACCTGTTTGCATCCTTCATCCTCCGAGCACTGTCTGTCTTCATCAAGGATGCAGCCCTCAAGTGGATGTACAGCACGGCTGCCCAGCAGCACCAGTGGGATGGGCTCCTTTCCTACCAGGTGTGTGGTGTGTCCATGGAGGGCCTGGGGAGGGGGTGGACAGTCCATGAAAGTCTGTCTCCCCCACCCCACCCAGGCCTGGTACAAAGAAAGGCAAGAGCTTCCCAGGCCTGGTCCTCAGGGAGCCCCCAGTGTGATGGGAGAGGCAGGGAGAGGCTGTCCACGCTGGGGAGCCCCCAGCCTAAGAAGGGAGTTACTGCCCTGCCCTTAGGGAGTTCTGTTTGATTCAGGCGAGTGGTTTTTGGAGACAGACCTGGGTTTGAATTCCAAGCTAACTTTTAGGCAGGTGATTTAGCTTCTCGGGACTCCAGTTTTCTCACCTGTATGGGGATAATATTAGTTTCCTCCATCCAGGGTAGTAAGGATCCGATGAGCTAAAGCAGGTCAAGTTCTTAACACTGGCTCTGGTGGAGGTTGTCAGCTCTGTCACCCTGCATTCACCACGGCAGGATTGCAGCTGGGGCGACTGGGAGCGGGGTCAAGAGAGGCAGGGGCAGAGCTGTTGTCCCCTGGGGACCCTTCCTCTGCCCCCAGGACTCTCTGGGCTGCCGCCTGGCCTTCCTGCTCATGCAGTACTGCGTGGCGGCCAACTACTACTGGCTCCTGGTGGAGGGGGTGTACCTGTACACGCTGCTGGCCTTCACCGTCTTCTCCGAGCAGCGCATCTTCAGGCTCTACCTGAGCATAGGCTGGGGTAAGGCCAGCTGTCATTCATTTCACTCTCCCGCCCCGACTGAGCATGGGGGGTAGGGGGGTGGGAGACCCTGACCCCTCTTGGAATTGCTGCCTTCAGGCTACCCCAGGAGGCCAACTTGGTACTCAGAACACACTGCTGGGCCAAGGTATGGGGCCCACCGGAGAACCCCCTCCTGGGCACAGGACTCGCTGCCCATGGCGCTGTCAAGCCATTGTCCCCCATCCCCACGCCTTTGCCTGACTCTCCTCCCTTAAAGGAAGCAGAGGCCTTCACCCGATCTGGCCAGATACACGATGCACACCATTGGCTGTCATGGCACTGGCCTCAAAGATCCCCGCTGCCAAGACTCTTTGGGGATAGAGCCCCACATCCCGTCCTGGGCAACGCAGCCCCTGAGGGAAATGGAGGGTCCTGAGCCTCATGGCGGGGGGTCCCTGGGGGTGCGGGCTGAGGGGCTATGGCTCTGTCACGTGATGATGAGAGGATGGCTCAGAGGAGAGCCGAGTAAGGGAGGGGGGTCGGCCGGAAGCCAGCTGAGGAAAGGGTGGACCCTGGATGTGCCTGGAGCCCAGCTGGAAATGTTCTAGCCGAAAAAGTCTGCCAAGAACCATTGTGTCTTTTTTTTTGCTGGAACATTTCTGGTTGTGCTTCTGCCTCTCGCCATGTGGGATTCCGATGAGAACAGGGGTAGGATGGGGCAAGAGCTGAGACACCCACCCTAGCGGCTCCTCACCTCCACTTCCTACCCCGGAAACAGATGCAACAGCGCTTCCTCTCGAGGGGCCCACGGTGCCCATCCAGGATGGAGCCAGGAGCGGGCCCGTCTCTGGGCCTCCCACACCACAGGACTTGCCTTCCTCCTCCCGCTTGCCACACACTCACTCACTCCTCTTGCCTGCCTCATGCTGCCCCCTGACCTCTGGGGACTTCCATGCTCCTCCCTTGATGTCCCCTCCTGCCCCTGAGCCTCTGCAAGGCTGTGCCCGGTCCAGCCCGCCTCCTCGGGAAGCTGCCTCGGGTTGCCTGGCCCGTGGCTCTGTGCTCTGTCTGGCCCTCTCGGTCTCCCTGTCCCTGTCCTCACACTTCATCCCTTGTTGCTGGTGCTCTTAGGCTACTTCATACTGTACGGCCCCATTTAGAGTACCTTGAAAGGGGCTTTCACGTGATCAGTGTCCTGAGGGCAGGGCCTTACAGACAGAGCAGGCATTGGAACCAGGCCTCCCGACTCCCAGGCCCTGGGCCCCATCGCCTGTCACACAGGGTTCTCTGGCCTGCACTGCATCTCTTTAGCCCCTGAGGGCCTGGCCGAGCAATCTCAGGTCTCTGCACAGGTGGGCAGGTGGGCCTGGCCTCTGCACACAGCTTCCTGCTCCTACCCTTCCTCCCTCCTCCGCCAGGGCCCAGCCCTTCCCTGCTTGGCCTTCCTCCCCTCCCAGGCCTCTTCATCCTGCTAGGGCCGTCAAACAGGCAGTGGGCGGCTGGAGAGCCCTGCAGCTAGCTAGGGGTGGGGGCGGAGTTAGGCCACTGAGGGGAGCCCTGGGAAGGCTGTCCTCAGGGTGGGGGAGCATGTCTGTCCATTCTGGGAAGCAGCATCAGCACTGTAGTGCTGTCACCATGGTGACCCGAGGGCAGGAACAATCTAAGGGATGGTGTGATGTGTGCAGAGGCATGTGGGTGGGTGGTGGAGGGTTTGGGGTGGGGGGTGCAGTGTCTCTGAGTAGGAAATGGGAAAGGGGGTGCCAGTCCTTTCCCACCACGCCCCAGCTTGGGGCTCAGAGTCTGAGGAGGCAAAAAAGGGCAGGACCCAGGGGACGCCCCACTTCCCAATCATAACGTCCTTTTCTTGAGGAATTGGGATGGGGAGATACAGAGAGAGACAGAGGGACAAAGACAGAAGGACAGAGAGAGAGACTCACAGAGAGCCCAGAACTCTGTTGTGATGTCAAGAGGCTTGGCCCATGTTGGGATGCTCAGGAAACAACTTTTAGCTTCATATGCAAATGTAAGAATTAAAATTAGGACGCTGACACGTTGGGGGAATCCCCGAAAGGCATGTCAGCTTCTGCTGCCGTCCACGGGCGGCCAGGTGCCCCCATAACCCACCACAAGGAGGCTGCACAGGAGGGAGGCAAGTGATGGACGAGGGAATCATTACTTCTCAGAGCCACTTCTGTGTGTCTTAGTTCAAACTTTTTTCTCCAGCCTGTCTTGTTGATTTTCTAAACAGGCAAAGGATGAACCCAGCAGGGAGTGTGTCATGTTTGCAGGCGGCAGAGTGGTACCTGCATTTTTTTTTTTTTTTTTTTTTTTTTTGGCTGTGTTGGGCCCTCGCTGCTGCATGCAGGCTTTCTCTAGTTGCGGTGAGCGGGGGCTACTCTTCGTTGCGGTGCGCGGGCTTCTTGTTGCGGTGGCTTCTCTTGTTGTGGAGCACGGGCTCTAGGCGCGCGGGCTTCAGTAGTTGTGGCACGTGGGCTCAGTAGCTGTGGCTCGTGGGCTCTAGAGCGCAGGCTCAGTAGTTGTGGCGCACGGGCTTAGTTGCTCTGTGGCATGTGGGATCTGCCCGGACCAGGGATTGAATCCATGTCTCCTGCGTTGGCAGGCGGATTCTTAACCACTGCGCCACCAGGGAAGCCCTGTACCTGCATTTTTAAAGACATTGTTAAGGAGATGCTGATGAATGAATGAAGTTCACCAGGTCTGGCTGATAACATGAGTGTGCTCCCCAGTCCTGGAGTGGGGTCTCAGAGGAAGGCCAGCAGGTGCCTGGGGTTGTCTAAGATGGAGGTTTCTGGACATGTGTGTGGCTCAGGGTGTTGGCATGTTCTTGCCTGGACAGCTTCCCTCTCTCATTGATACACTGACCCACTCACTCATTTGTTCATGCATCCCTTCTTACTGGGCCTCTTCTATGTGGCAGGCTCTGCGCTACGTGCTGGAGCCTTTGCAGGCCATCTGCCTCTTGTCCAATCTCATGAAGGCCTGTTACTAAAGCATCATGGATGCTGAGAGGTCAGGGTTATATAAAAATAAATGGCCAAGGAGAGAGCTATCTGATGACAGCGCTGGTCAGCCGTGAGCCGCTCTGCTTCCCCCAGCTGTCTGCACCGTCAAGCACAGTAGCTCCAGGCGTACGAGCTGCTCCGTAGCTACTGTTGAGTGGACATCCGTGTGCTGAGGACGTGGGTGATGGTGATGGGAGAGGCAATGAAGTGGGTTCTGCCCTGGAAATGTGCTCCTGGGGGAGACCCCTGAAGCCACACATGTATACACATGGACCCCCCACCACCACACACACATCGTGTCCACACCCCTTAATATGCACGCTCTTACTAGTCTCAGACACCCACATCTCCATCTCTGAGAGGCACTGATAGAGAAAGGCTGGAGAGAGTTGGTGCAGAATGCCATTGAGGGTGGTGGCATTGTGGTCCTGTGTTCTAGTCCCACCTGTGTCCTCCTAAGCTGCCTATCCATCTTCTCATCTGTCACACGAGGATGGACAATCCAATTTTAAGTCAACAAACACATATTGAGCTCCCAGGTGAGATGGGCACTGAGGCTCTGGAGATGAATGAGGCTTTGTCCTCAAGGAACTGGAAACCAGTGTATTAGTTACCTATGCTGCGTAACAAATGACCCCACACTTAGCTGCTTAAGACGACAATTATGTCTCCCAGTTTCTATGGTCAGAATTCTGGGTTCAACTGAGATGTGTGCCTCGGGCTCAGGATCTCTCAGAGAGGTGCAGTTGAGCTGTCAGCCAGGGTAGCTGTCGTCCCAAGGCTTAACAGGTTGGAGAATCCACTTCCAAGCTCACTGTCGAGTTTGTTGGCAGGAAGCTCAGGTCCAGGCTGGCTGTTGGCTGGAGGCCTCCCTCCCTCACCACAGGGGGCTCTCTGAGTGCCCTCATGACACAGCAACTGGTGTCCCCCAGGGCAAGTGATCAAATTAAGAGAGAAAGAGCCCAAGACATGCCTTTTATAACCTTTGAAGACCGTCTTTTATAGCCTAACCTCAGAAGTGACATGCCATCACTTCTGCTGTACGTTATTGGCACATAGACCAATCTGGATACAGTGTGGACCGCACCTGGGTGGGAATACCAGGGGTGGGGTGGCTGGAGGCCATCCTAGAGGGTGCCCACCACACCATCCAGCCTCAGCCATGTGGGCAGTGTTGTAGCTGTTGTTACTGTGGCCACTGTGCAGTCAGTTGGGCTGTCAGCGTCAAGGACAGGGCTCCTGTCCAGGCTTCTGCCCAGCCACGTGCAGGGGCGTGGGGGTAGGGGCAGGAGCCTGGAGGGGCTTCAGTGCCTAGAGGAGTTGACTGAGATGGACAGGTGGGCCGATGCAGGGGTGGGTGGCATCAGAGAGTTGGCCTGTTCCCACCTCGTCCAGCATGTCCTCCCTACCCCACTCTTTGGCCCCGTCTCTCACTACTTTGGTGTCTTTGTCCTTGTGTCTCAGCCAGGACCCTGGGGGCCAGCCCTGACAGTGTGCCTGGCCTGCGGGAGGGGGAGGGCTGTGAGGACTGTGACGTAGCCCCAGCGTGGTGGAGACCTCTAAGGAAGACTCTGGGGTGTTGGGGTGGGTGGTTCCTGCCGCCTCTTCTCCGAAGCACCCAGACCAGCCTAGTTCCATACCTGCCAGAAAGCGTGGCTTGGGGCCAGGCAAGGAGAGGGGCTGGAGGCGGGAGAGGCCCTGGTAGGAGAGGCCTCTGGGTGTGCCTAGCGGTGGCTCTGGCCTGCCAGCCCCTCTCCCCCCTCTCTCTTTCCCTCTCTCCTCTTAGGTGTTCCCCTGCTGTTTGTTATCCCCTGGGGCATTGTCAAGTACCTCTATGAGGATGAGGGGTGAGTGTCCTTCCTGCTCTGAGGGGGTGAGGGGTATGCTGAGGTCCCTGTCCTCAAACCCCATGGGTTTCCTTGGCCCCTGGCGTGTGCAGCTGCTGCCTGTTGGGAGGGTAAACTGAGGGACCAGGAGCTAAATTTATGAATTTAGTTCTCTAGTCCCCCTCCCTCCCCCTCCCCGGATGGTATGATGCCAAGAGTGCTGGGTCTGTGGGGTCTATGGTGCCCCCTGCAGGTTTTCCTGTAATAACTGTGAGTGAAACGTTTCTGTTATTTTGTGTTTGATGCTGAGTACACACACGAGTGTGACTGTAGGTTAATGAAGGGGCTGTGCGTGTCTCTGTGTGTGAACGTGTATTCAGGACTCAGTGTGTGTGTGTCCTGGGACTGGTTGTCGGGTAGCTCCTGACGGCAGTGTTTGTGTGGGTCTGTGTGTGTCACTTTGCATGCCCACGTGTCTTTGTGTGCCCTGTGCCTGCACTGGGAGCTGGGGGGGGTCTGTGTGTCCAACCGGGTGCCCGTGTGTCTCTCCTCTCCAGCTGCTGGACCAGGAACTCCAACATGAACTACTGGCTCATCATCCGGCTGCCCATCCTCTTTGCCATCGGGGTGAGTGACGCTGTGGGGTGGGAGTGGGAGCTGCTGTGGGCCCGGGGGGCACTGGGCGGAGGAGGGGGGAGAGAGGGTGTCTTGAGAGGGCCTCCAGCTGCCCTTCCCTCTGCCCTGCAGGTGAACTTCCTCATCTTTGTCCGGGTTATCTGCATTGTGGTGTCCAAACTGAAGACCAATCTCATGTGCAAGACAGACACCAAGTGCAGGTGACGTAACTGAGCTGCCTTTGCTGGGCACCCTCAGCCCTTCCTTCCGGCAGAGTCAGAGATCCTGGGGTGCTGAGCCTGGATCCCTCCATGATCTTTCTTCCTCCACCCAGGCCTGGCCTGAGACCCCAAGCCTTGCCCTCACCTCTGTACCTGGGCAGCTCCTGGGCTTCTGGGGGTCTCCACCTCTACTTCCTCCCCTCCAGGCAGCCTGTCCCAGGGTATTCGGTGGGGGAGGATGTCTGTGACCGAGATACCAGGGCTTGGTGGGGGTTGGGGGCACAGAACAGGGAGAAGAGTCCACGGGAGAGGTCCGGAATGCCACCTCCACCCTGCCCCCAGGCTCGCCAAGTCCACGTTGACGCTCATCCCCCTGCTGGGGACCCACGAGGTCATCTTCGCCTTCGTGATGGACGAGCACGCCCGCGGCATGCTGCGTTTCATCAAGCTGTTCACAGAGCTCTCCTTCACCTCCTTCCAGGTGACCTCGAGCCTGGGGCCTCCCTCGAGCAGTCCCAGGGTGGGGATGGAGCGGGGACCAGGCTGTGTCATGCAGACAGGCAGCCTGAGGCCTGGGGGGGAAAGTGGCCCTTACGCAAGTTATATGGTTGGAGCAGAGCCAGAGTCCCCAGGTATGCTGACACCCAGGACAGTCTTCTCTATGAGCACATTGGACAAGAAATCTTCCCGGATGTCGCCGACGGCACCCAGCCTGGCATGGCCACTGCTGTCCACTGGGCTGCTAGCTGGCGGCAGGTACCCTGCCAGGTGCTTTACACACACTGTGCAGCTAATCCTCGCAGAATCCCAGGAGGTGTGCAGGACTATCCCATTTTCCAGAGGAGGAAACTGAGGCTCAGAGATGTTAAAATGAGATTTTCCAGGTCACATAGTTTCCAAAGCCAAGAATTGAGCCTCTCCACTAGTATTAGATGATGCTGAGGGGGTGCGAATGTCAATGGGGGTGTAGGAATATAAGGAACTGGCCCCAGCTCCTCAAATGTCTTATGGGATGGCCACGAGCATGTGGGTGCACGCATGTGCACTTACACACATGTGCACACACACAAATAGATCACAGGCCTGGAGCACTGGGGCTCCTGAGTGGACGAATAGGGCCAGGCAGGGAAAATTCCATGTGATCAGAGGCGTACTTTCTCAGCTCAGGCCTCCTCCAGGAGCGGGTGGTCGAAGAACTTCCACAGTTTCTGAGCAAGGGGTCTTCTCAGTCCTCCAGAACGGAAAGGAGAAGGAACCCACCACCCCCATTTCTGGGCCTGACTGGGCTGCCCAGTCTAAGGAGGGGGATGTTGGGGGCAGAGCCCAAGGAGCTTCAGACTAGGCCCGCCTGCCGGGCGCCTCCCTCCCCTCCCTCCTGCTGACACGACTCTTGTTCCAGGGGCTGATGGTGGCCATCTTGTACTGCTTTGTCAACAATGAGGTAAGGCCTGCGGAGGGACGTGGAGCCCTGGTGGGCTGCTACCAATGGCCGCCCTGTGGCTGTGCAGTGGGGTTCTTCAGTCTTTGCAGCTGAAATCCTTACCCCACTGAGGCACTGGAGTGGAGGAGGCACCTTATCCCTGTATGGTTTCCTGTGCCTGGGTCTCTCCATCTCTCTCTCTCTCTCTCTCTCTCTCTCTCTCTCTCTCTCTCTCTCACACACACACACATACATGTGCAGGATGCCCTAACCATATATGAACTTGGGGAAGACCCAGCCTCATGTTAAGAGGGTCTTGAGTGAACAAGTGGTGGTGACTGTTACAAGTCCTTTGAAAATCACCATCTCATGGACTTGTCCCTGCCTCCCCGCAAAAAATATCGCTGCCAAAATTCTGGTTTCGATATTCTCATTTCTCACACATGAGAACGTTGAAGATCAGAGTCAGAGACACACCCCAGGTTTGGCCTGGAAACAGTGCAGAGTCAGGATTGAAATGAATTCTGACTGGAAGGAGAAAGCTCCCTTCTGTGCGTGCAGGCAAGGACCCTGTCCACCACGGGAAAGGGACCCTGTCCACCACGGGAAAGGGACCCTGTCCACCATGGGAAGCCACCCGTGGCTTCCTGGTGGCTGGGGTCGGGGGAGGGGGTTCTTGCTGAGCAGATCCCCAGCTGGCCTCACCCCTCGGGCTCTCCCAGGAGACCCCGCTCGGAGCGCCCAGAGAGCCTGCCTTGTTCAGGTACATTGCCCGGTTCCTCTCAACCCTCCGCAGACGCCTCAGGCCCTGGCTTCTCCAGGCCCACGGACAGACATGTCACCATCACTGGGTCACAAAAACACACGTGGCTGCTGGGCTGAGACCTCTGTCCATAAGAGCTGTTCTCCAGGCCCAGGGTTGCCTTGGCAATGCGGGGTACTTGTGACCCAAGGAGAAAAGATGGCCCTGGCATTGGTCCTGCGTGGCTGCCAAGGCCTGCACCAGCTGCCAGTGTGCAGGGAGTGGGCACAGGGGAGGGGAGGCCTGGGGGGTGGCTTTGCTGTGACTCAGGAGCCTGAGTGCTGGTCCTGAGTTCTGCTCCTGCCCGGCTGTGCGACCGGGGCAGTCACCGCTTCTCTCCCCAAGTGTAAATGCAGGTGAATGAGCTTTACCAACTCAGCCCAAATCCCAGAGCCTGGCGTGGTGCCCGGCCCGAGGACATCAGAGGCAGGAATGAGGGTACACTGAGGGTGAGGAGGCATGCTGACAGGAGTGCGAGGACAGGGGTCCAGGATTCATGTTGTCGTCTTTGTTGTTTCACTGTGAGAGCTCAGTAATAGAAGAAACCCAATGTCAGGTGCTCGTTTAGTTAGTCATTTATTCATTTGGCTCATTTAAAACAACACGTATCGGGAGTACCTGATATATGCCGGGCACTGTGCGAGGTCCAGGAAGGAAGGTGTGGTCCCGGTCCTCGTGGTGCACCTCCCAAGTGTGGGGGAGAGGGGGAGACATGGCCAGAAACAAGCGTGGCCTAGAGTCATGGGTGGGGACTTCCCTGGCGGTCCAGTGGTTAGGACTCCGCGCTTCCAGTGCAAGGGGTGTGGGTTCGATCCCTGGTCAGGGAGCTAAGATCCCACCCGCCGCAGGGCATGGCCAAAAGAAAAGAGTTAAAAGAGTCATGGACGGCAGGAGACCAAGGGTTAGGACACCGGCTTTGGAGTCAGCCCAGATCTAGGTTCAGGTCCTGGCTGAGACTGGGAGAAATACTTAAATCTCTGCACCTCAGTTTCCTTACCTTTAAGCAGGTTGCTGTGAAAGTCAATACTCTATGGAGAGCGCTGGGCATATTGTAAGCGCCCTGTGAATGATGGTCTCTAATGACAACTGTCATTACGGGGGCCACAGCAGAGGTTCAGGAAAAGTGCTGAGGGAGAGGGAGGCAGAAGGGGACACAGTCCCGGTCCTGTCCGACTTCTTGCTGGTATCCGTGAGATCTCTCCAGTCCCCGAGGTGGCTTCCCATGGGTGTGCCTCAGTTTACCGTCTCTCTCCCCACCTCCCCAGTGAAGGGCTGTGCCACGAGACTGGCCTGCCTGCTGCTGCACAGGCAGAGGCCACCACCGGCCTCGGGTGTCCTCATCCCAGCTGTCAACACACGCGTCACACACTCAGCCGGGTATCGAACTGGCACGGAGCAGGGGGGCCATGGGTGGTGTCTACTCAGCCTCCCTCCCTCACCCAAGCCTGGGCTGGGCGACGCTGCCTGGGATACTGGGGCCATCCTGGCAGGCAGGCTCTGGGCCATCTCAGCTTCACTCAGTTCAGAGAAAGTTCTTTTAAGGAAAGGCATGTGGCCACGGCAGGCACCCTGCTGGGCTTAGCTAGATGGATGGCAGCCCTGCAGGAAGAGAAGCGGGGTGTTTGCACAGGGACTGATGGGGCGTTGGCAGTAAGCCTCTTACCCACAGCTGCTGATAGCTGGCCGTCCTGGTGGCTGGGGCCTGAGAGGGAGAGCCCAGGCCCCAGATACCCTGATGTGGGGAGGCCTGGTGGCAAGGCGGCGGGGGTCGACGGGGGTGCATCAGAGAAGCTCTGGAAAGCAAACATATGGGCACATCCCCTGATAGGGCACTCCAGATGCCCTGGGCTGGCTGTGCAAGGTCCAGCAGCCTGTCTGGGGGACCAGCATCATGGGCCATCACAAGGAACCACGGCATTGCCACAAGCCCTCAAGTGACTTGGGCTCTGCAGCGTTACTTGCTTTGTATCCTTCTGCTCCCACAACCTGGTCCCCAAGCATCAGCTCTCTTGAGAAGGCTTTTCCTGATGGGGACGCTAAGCCCAGCAAAGCAGGGATTCTGGTTGGCTGAACTCACCTGGGCAGCACCCACCGTGGCTTGGGACCAGTTCCTGGATGGGATTAGTGCAAATCCAGGCTGAGAAGCCCTTGTCCACAGCCCCCTCTTCACTGCTACTACTAGTTCCAGCCTCATTCTCCCCGTCTCCTCTTCCTCCCCCACGAGGCACTGGGGCCTGGATAAAAGCCCTCGGGGAGTTTAGAAAGGTCTGGTGTGGACGCCATGAGGGGCAGGGAGGGCTGTCCCTCTTCTCAGTCACCCAAACTGAAATCGGCAGAGTGCTTGCTCTGAAGTCAGATTCTCTCTTTTCCTTTTCTTCTCTCTCCCATCTTCCGTCTCCCCGCATCTCTCTGTCACTCCTTCTCTTCCGTTAAATAATACTGTGATGGATTGTAAAAGGTACTTAGCCGAGTCACAGAGTTTAGAGATGGAAGAGACCAATTAGATCATCAAGCCCGGCTCTTTCCCGAGAAGAAGCAGAAAATAGGAGACAACAATAAACAATTTTATTGGGATATTAATTTAGGCGCCCGGAGGCCTTGACTTGTGTCTCAATATAATGCGGTGGATTTTTTCTCTTCCCTGCTAATGTAATAATGGGGCCATATTGTGGGCAGTTGGTTTGCATGATGGCTTTTTCTTCCCTCCTCCCACGGAAGGTCCAGATGGAGTTTCGGAAGACCTGGGAGCGCTGGCGGCTCGAGCACCTGCACATCCAGAGGGAGAGCAGCATGAAACCCTTCAAGTGTCCCACCAGCAGCCTGAGCTGTGAGGGCACAGTGGGCAGCAGTGTGTACGCAGCCTCCTGCCAGGCCTCCTGCAGCTGAGACTCCAGCACCTGCCCTCCCTGTGGTCTCGCCGCCGGCTGGGCAGCCATCCCAGGTGGGAGAGACCCTCCCGGGGAACGGGGGAAGGGGGTGCAGGGGGAGCTGCACATGCACACACACATACTTCCCTGCCTTCCCTCCCTAAGCCCATCAGACAGGCAAATGGGACCTGTGGACACATTTTCTCCGGGGAGAAGCGGCCTGTTAATTTGATCAGTGTGGCGGGCAGAGGAGAAAAAAACGATTGCTGCTAAAACAAGGAGGATTTCTTCCTGTTAAGTCACAAGGCCCCTGGGGTTCCCCCGGACTCAAACTCAAGGTCAATGGCTTATTAGTGGGACTGGGGCTTGTAAGAGGACATGGCTCCGAAGGAGGCGGATGTAACCTCCGCCAAGCACGGAGCTTGGGTAACGCCAGCCACCCCCGACCCGCCTCCTCATTAAGGGAGCCCGGGCACATGTCCGGGTTGCTCGTTTCCCTCACCTGGGCCCTCATCTCTCACCATCCACTGCCCCAGCGGGTGGTGCTGAGAATGCACATTGAGAAGGTGTCTGAAAGTTTTCTTTTCTGGTCCTTCCTTCTTCCCTGGATATTTGAGTTGCTTTGGTGCCTGCGCCCACCGTGCCCAGGGAACCAAGGCGGGGCCGCCGCCCAGGGGTCCAGCCCTGGGTATGAGCTCTGAATACTATTCTAGAGACGCTCAGGAATCCTGTGGGGCTCACCTAGGGGACTTCAGGAATGTCCATGCTGGGGGTGTAGGCTACTTGCTACTGTGGGGAACCCGGAAGGCAGAGAGAGAGTGCCTCCACCTCTCCATGGACGTGCTTTTTACTTGTGAACAGATAATGTATCTCGCATGGGTGTTTGGGTGCGCCCTCTTAACTTTAGGGGATGTGACCAAGAAGAGACTCTTCTGGGGACTCTACCAGTCCCCACTGTGACCGTGCAGGCGGGCTTCCCCTGCCCTTTGAAATTCCCCCACTTGGGAGCATGTATGTACTTTGCTCATTTTTCTCTGTTGCTGTGAACAGTCTGTATGTGCACATGTGCAGCTCTGATTTCTCCCACTACATACTAAATCACTAAGTCCTAAGTCACTGTGGTGGTTTTGATGTTGCTTGGGGTTGTGGGATAGATAATGATTTGACTCATCCATGCTTTGAGCTACTGAATGTTTGCCCTGCCTCCAGCCTCATCCCATAAATAATGAGCATCAGGGAGGCTACAGGGAGAAAACCTAGCAATCCTGCCCCAGCCACAGGGGAAAAGCAGACATGTAGCACCACTGCAGAGACCGAGACAAAAGGGGAACAGCCGTACCGCAGAGGCTGGCGATGGAGTTCATGGATGTGGAACTCAGAGCAGAAGAGAACTCTTGGGAGTCCAGACCTTCTGGGAGGGCAGAAGGAGACTCTCTGGATGAGTTCCTTTATGAATTGATCTTTCCCTCCTCCTTTTTGAGTGGCGGGGACCCTCCCCCAAAGCCTCGTGCCAGACACATTCTCCTCTGCCCCTCAGAAAGGCATGCGATGTGCAGGGAAAATAATAATGGGACGTAAAACACATCAAGCAGAAAATTTCTTATACTCTGGCTTCAGTGAAGTGTTGTGTCTCTGTTAATAGGGAAGTGGAACCTCAGGCTAAAGAAAGGATTTGTGAAGACTGCCTCCTAGACTGAGAAAATGTAGACAGGTGGGGGCAAGGACAGTCCTGCTTCCCCAGAATAAGGGCAAACTCCCTGACAGGCATCTTGCATTTGCTTTTCTCTCCGGGGTGGCGAGTGCGGGGGGAGAAAAGTGCTGGTGGGTTGATTGGGGGGAATACAGCTCTGGTGCCAGTGTTTCCATTTTGGATAAAGTGAAAACATTTGAGAATCATTAATACGCTACACAGCAACAAAGAAAGGGACCGATTGATATTATCTTCAAGAAATAAATTTTTGAGGGGAAGAATTGTTGGGAGAAGGTAGTTAGGCACTTGGGACGCTCAGACCATTTGGTTTACACTGTAAGTTCTTTTTCCAGTTGGTACTGATTCCTGGTTTCAGAATGCTCATCACACCCCCCTGCCCCAAGCCTTTTAACACCGAGGAACGGTTTCCTTATCGGATACATACCAGATGCTGAATTGAAGAAATATTTTCTTTGCTCCAAGACCTGCACTATTAATATTCATTTGAGTGGCAGTGTACTCCCTCCAAGGCTATTCCCAAACTCTCCTAAGCTAAATACAGCACTCTAACAGATCTGGGAACTATCGAATGCAATGTACTCAGAAATCCCACTAGCTGCTTCCATGCCTGGCCATAAGTCTGGAGCTTGCTGAGAACACTCTTGCTTGCCTCTGTCCTGGGGGTACTGTCACTGACCCGCAGGATTAGGTGTTTTGTGAGTTGTGCAGTCTGGTCGCATTACTGTCATGAAGAGAGGCTGAGTTCAGCACTCTGGCCAGCTCCCCCCTGAACTTGCAAGGGGCTTAAATCATGTCAACTCATCTTTTCATATGAATCTTTGGAGC
The DNA here is from genome assembly GCF_949774975.1 of Lagenorhynchus albirostris. Taxonomy (NCBI): domain Eukaryota; kingdom Metazoa; phylum Chordata; class Mammalia; order Artiodactyla; family Delphinidae; genus Lagenorhynchus; species Lagenorhynchus albirostris. Next base: position 68,665,593 of record NC_083104.1, read on the forward strand.
CACTAAATCACAGAACTGAGACAAACCACTTACAATGCAAAGTTGCCTTCCCTTTAAAACAACTTTCCTGATTTGCAATTGCCTCAATGCAATTTATGCTGAAGACTACAGCAGTGGAGTTCTCAGAGACTCAGAGCGGGGAAAGATCTTGGAGATCGCTCTGCTCTGGTCTAGAGAATTGAGGAGGGTAGCTTGCAGAGGTGATCTGCCCAAGGTCACAGTGCCAGATGGTGGCTGAGCTGGGCTAGGACCCAGGCCAACTTCCACCTCCCGGTCCAGTGAAGCCTCTGGAAAGGATAGGTGAAAAATATAAATGGCCATTCAAGACACTCGAAGTGAAAGTTGGCAGTGTTATCTGGAGTTGCAGTTAAAGAGAAAACACAGCAGCAGAAATAGACAAGTCAGATGGCACAGGTGCCATCTCCTCAATGATTTATACCGCTGAGAACAGGGGGAGGGTGTGCTTTACTACCTACTCTAGTACCTCATTCATCCTTGTCTTAAAATTAAGAAATGCGTCAGAGCACATGTATACATAGAAACAGCAAGTGAGCTTTTTTTTTAAACATCTTGAGGTATAATTGCTTTACAATGTTGTGTTAGTTGCTGCTGTATAAAGAAGTGAATCAGCAACACGTATATATGTATCCCCATATCCCTCCCTCTTGCGTCTCCCTCCCACCCTCCCTATCCCACCCCTCTAGGTGGTCACAAAGCACCGAGCTGATCTCCCTGTGCTACACGATATAAATGAACATTGTGGTACATTACTTTTTTTTTTAACATGACTATTTTTGAATTATGGTTTTCTCAGGGTATATGCCCAGTAGTGGGATTGCTGGGTGTATGGTAGTTTTATTTTTAGTTTTTTAAGGAAACTCCATACTGTTCTCCATAGTGGCTGTATCAATCTACATTCCCACCAACAGGGCAAGAGGGTTCCCTTTTCTCCACACCCTCTCCAGCATTTATTGTAGATTTTTTGATGATGGCCATTCTGACCAGTGTGAGGTGATACCTCATTGTAGTTTTGATTTGCATTTCTCTAACGATTAGTGATGTTGAGCATCCTTTCATGGGTTTGTTGGCCATCTGTATGTCTTCTTTGGAGAAATGTCTATTTAGGGCTTCTGCCCATTTTTGGATTGGGTTGTTTTTTTGATATTGAGCTGCTTGTATATTTTGGAGATTAATCCAGGTGAGCCATTTTTGACAGCAAATCCAGCACTCTTTTGATGGGTTGGCTTAATGTTTTTCTGATGCATCTGTGCGTGTTTGGGAAGTTGTACTGATAGCCACACATACTGGACAAAAAGAACCTAAACACCTGACCCTCTTCTTTGCCTCTCTAGTGCTCCCTGAAGTTGGAGACGACTAGCAAACTGGGCAACTTTAGCCTAGCAAAGATGGCACAGCCGCCACGGAGGGCAAACAGTCAGTTCACATCCAAGCCCCAAAAGGCTTGGTCCCCTCATCGGTGTGGGCCATGTTTCAGCAGCTGCTGTCCCCATTCCCTCCTGTTTCTTCCAGAAGCAAAGAACACTGTGTGTGTGTGTGTGTGTGTGTGTGTGTGTGTGTGTGTGTGTTGTGTTGTGTTGTGTTGTGCATAGCAGCATAAAGTTAGGAGATGATGAATCCAGAATCATCCCACCCACTGTGAAGGTCAGGGGACCGCAGAGCCTGGGGCAAGGATGGGTGGGAGCCTGAACGATAGATGCTTCCTCTCCATGCACAGACAGGGCTCCCATTATTGCTAATGCCTGCGACGTGCTCAGGGAAGGCAAGATACACTCCAAAGGGTTATTTTCCCTCCACTGAATTGATTCTAATCTACAGTGCTGACCCTGCTTTTGGTTCCTAAGAGCCAAACTCTGTAAAAAATATGTCAGCTTACTCTGCTAAGACAGCTATGTGAATGACATGCTAAAACTCAACAGAAACCAAATTAGTATCAACTCTTTTTTTTCCTTTTCACGGCTGCAGCGAATTTTCTTGAGGGGAAAAAAATGACCCAATGTGAGAAACTCCTGCAAACAACATCACCTTGTCCCTACGGTGTCACCTGCTGGCTCAAACCAGCTCTCCTGCCTCATGCCGTATCAAGGAAGCGTTGTTAAGCAGTATAATTTCAAACACTTAAAGCCACAGTGTGTCCACAGTATCTATAATTATTTCTGCTCTGGATACAGATTGGCAGGAAGCAGATAAGCATAATCATTTTCCAATTAACTCCCCAAAGTCTTTTGGACTTGGCCTATACCTGAATCTATCAGAGGAGAGAGTTTTCTCTCTTCCCTTCTCCCACCCCCATTCCAACCAGTTTTTCGGGATCTCATCCAGCAGGGGTGCATTTGTCCCCTGAGGCATCCGACCTCCTCCCCAGCCCCACATTTACCCCCTCTCACCTCCCATCCCTGAGGTGAGCTTCCCACACTTCTCCCCCAGCTGCCTCAGTAAGAGGTGACCCTGCCAGGTGTGCTGGGAATGCCGTGCTCTTGGCTGTGCCCGATTTCGGGGTGCAGCTGAGAGTGAGGCGTTGCCAGGGCTGAAGTGATGCCCCACATCCCACACTCTGGCACAGCGAGGAGCACTGCAGCCAGCAGCGTGGATCCTAACTTACATTGGGGTTATGCAACCTTGCGGATGGGGCCTGTCAAAACTATCAGTCATCAGTCAACCCCGGCAATCTAGCGTGACTAATTATCTCTGTTGTCAGAGCAATCCAGGAGAAGAAAAACATATATAAATGAGAGTGTTTGGATTTGGTGGGAAAAATAGAGCTCCCAGCAAAGTATGGAACATACAACAAGTGAGGGTCTAGGCTTTCCTGCAAGGGGAACCAGTGGGGGTGGTCAGGAAGGGGCAAGATTCGCAGCAGACAGACAGACAGACAGCGCTGGATCTTGCCAAATGGTTCACGCTTTACTTCCAAATCTGCAGTTCCTCTAAGCTCCTCCCACTAAAAATAATCACACCCTCAGAGCAGATAAACCTGAACATTAGTTTTGGAGGGGGGTTGACGCAGAGCTTAGGTGCACCAAGAGAGACGCGAGCCAAGCTCTCAGGAGGGACAAAGCTGACTTTTATCTTCAGTGCTCTCGGGGCATGTGTGCGCTTCATGAATGTTTAAACAAGGTAGTCTTCATGTGATTTCTTAATGCATAAATTCATATAAAATATGACCTGCGTCTATAGGTAGCAAATGTGTATGGTGTATAATTCCTTGTACAGATGTGAATGGATTCGGGCTCTTTCCTAATTTGCCTTGTAAGTCAAATAAAAGCCTGTCGTTACTGTGTCTCTCCTGCTTTTCCTTGGGAGGAGGTTTTCTGCAATGTTGACCCAAGTGACTCATGGTGCAGTGGGAAAACACAAAAGATGCCATTTCCAGCCCAAGGGGGGGAAGAATCCTTGCTCATTACTCATATCGTGATTTTCACCTTCAAAGCACTTACCAAGTACTAACTTATCCATCGCAGCCTTTGTGCAGGGACTGCACTGTCATTTAATTAGGGAAGTCGGGTGGTCGAGTGGCTTACACAATGACTGAAAGCCATATATGGATGGGTATTTAATTCCACTCATTCATTTGATCTCCTGTCTAAATGAACTCAGTCCATTAAATCCATCTTTTAAAAAATGCTATAAAAGCACAAACCTTGTGTGCAAAGCAGCCACAGAATCTGAATGGAGCTGCCACTAAGAGATTCATCTTCAGAAAAATGAACTTTTCTCCAGTTTTAATAATCGCACGCTCTCCGGATTTGCAACTCACTCTCACGGAAGAGCAGAGGAATTGCAGATTCTCCCTAGTCCCTCCACCATTTCAGTCACCCCTGTTTGAAGATCACTGTACTGTTCTTACCTGAATGTCTCCTTAAACACACCTCTTTTTTAGACAAGCTGTGGGAATTGTTCCTTTCAGACATAAGAATCATAATTCTTACTCTGAGAGCAAACTACAAATACAGCCAATTCCTGAGACGTGCCGACAGAACATCTGCATTTTGGTTTATCTGTACCCATCCTGCTTTCAGCTTCATTCACTCCCCTGTTGACAGTCTCGCCTTTCTGGGTCCTCATTCTTCCACTCAGCAGGAGCAGGATGGAGCCAGGAGGTTTCTTCTCCCTTCCCCACCTCCAGGAAAACACCTGCCCAAACCAGTAACGACCGCCACGTTTGTACGACATATGAGTCAGATAGAGGCGCACTATAGAGTCAGTCAGAAAAAGGTGCACTGCGGCTTAATGGGGCTTAGCCCCAGCCTGAAGAAAGGGTAAGCGGAGCTGCCTTCTCTGCTGAGGGCCAGCCACGGAGGAAATAAATGAGAATTGCTGGCCTCCAAACTCACCCACGTTCACATGCGTTGTAAAGCCACATTCCAGGGACTGATGCCCCACCGGTGTGAAGGATCTCACTCATATGCCATGTGTGTTGACATTCCTAAGGGGTCGGAATCTCCCCCCAACCAACCCAAAATCTTCAGTCACTGTCCTCTCAAAAGCCTATGCCATAAATGTGCTATTCAGTGTCTTTCAATCTCTCTCCACCCTCCTTCTTTCCCTCCCTCTCTCTCTTACACACACATTTCTCTACAGAGAAATACTGAAAACAGGTCTCCCTTACCAGAAATAGTGGGGAAAAAAACCCAGCAGTACAAACTGGAATAGATGACAAATGTAGCCGGAGAGTTGGAGAACATAGGAAAATAGATTCAATATGGGAACAAGGAAGGAGTAGAAACTGAGTGTCCTCAAAGGTGGGAAGGATAGGTGGGAAGGAGGCGTTGAAGAGGCCAGAACATAAGCAAAGTGAATAACGAAAAACAGCAGGCTGTTTAAATGTGAAAAAGAGCTGTAGTGAAAGAGGGGAGGAAATTGCAGAGGTAGAAAAAAGAATGAGAATTACAAGTGGCGAGCCATAGCGGGCCAAGTTGGGAGCCTGTCTCTAGTCAATGTTATTAACTCCTTCCATAAATCTGAGCTCTTCCCCTGGAGAGTTCTCTAATCCCAAGCTGTGACAGATTATTTTCTTTGGTACAAAGGCTCATTTTAACTAACATAATGATTTTAGAAAGAGAAGAAGACCCACAGCCTAGAGCAAATCCAATAAAAAAAATTTTTTTCCCCACTGGTAACAGGACTCCAGTGTTAGAATGAATTAATGTGGCTCTTCCTCATGTAGGACCAATAGTCCTCAGAATTTATTGGTGTTACAACCTCCACGAATAAAATCAATAGCTGAGAATTATAAATGCTGAGCAGTCCCATGCCAAGGGATGGGAAGCTCTTTGGGGCTGAAGCAGGCTGGTAACACCTGGAGGGGATTGGTAAGCATTTTTTTTTTTTTAACTTTCCATATCTCTAGGGTGAAAGAACAAGGACTTGAAATAATGTTTACAGAAGCCTTTTCAGTGCCAATGACCTAAGGTGCAATTAGAAACACAGTTCAGGACTTGGAAACATAACTACACAAGTTTAATAGCTACAACAAAAAGACCATGGCTACTCTGCCTTTTAGGTCCAGTCTTCAACAATCTATAACCATTTATGTACATTTCTGGCTTAAAAAGACAAGTGTTTTAATGCCATACATTTTGCCCTCCAGAAAGTTTCAGAACCTTCAGAATTCCTAGTAACTTGAATTTACACTTATATTGAACCCCACTGGTACCCACCAATTAGATGCCACTTTACAATGAAATTACCCTCAAGGTCTTTCATCTTTCAAATCCTGGTATGGGAGGCAGAGAGTAGAGAACCAAAACGCAGGAGACACATACCCAAGTAAAGGCATCTCACTCTGGTTATGCCAAATCAGTGTCCTTCCAACAACATCCTTTGGAAGGATAGTTAAAAGTACAGTTGAAAAGACATCTTATGTGCATTCATATTATATAAGTGAATCATGTTACATTAAGAACACAGTATAATTCTTCAGTATAATTTCTTGGCAATCAAGAAAAACATCCTTAACACCACACTTTACATAAGGTATTTACAAAAATACCTTCTTTTAGAAACTGGTAAAGATCATGAAACCTGCCGACCAAAGCATGATGGAGCCACAAGTCCAGAAAAGATGCCACATCATAGAGTCTTAGCATCAGCTGCCACCACAATTCTTTCACATTCTCCTGGCCTTGAACTCCGTCTGCTTCTCACATACAGCCCCTCTTCTAGCAGGAGGGGTCCCTTGCCTTTCAGGCACCTTCACTGGGTTAGTTTTAGTGTCACTCTTTACATCAGAAATGCAACAGCTCTTGAGATACTTTGCATCCATGGTGTAGACCCCTTGAGAACACGCCAAGTCACCCAAATTCCAGTACTGGAGTCATCTCCATGACATGTGACACACACTCTCTGCATCAGCCACCCACATGGAGAGACCTTGTTCAGCTGCACTCGAAGTGGTGCACTAATGCAGATTTCCTAAGGTTACAGCAGGGAGGTCACGGACACCTGGTGTGGACTCTTCAGGATCTGACCTCTCTCTCCTCCCTGGGGTTGCATCCACCAAAGCCATCAGATTCTGACATGAATTTCCTATCTGATCATCTCCCAATTCCCAGCCTTGCATTGACCAGCCTTGTGACTTCCTCTGCTTCTGTGAAACAGGTAAATCGTCTAGGAAATTCTCTTTCCATAAACAGTTCTTTGAAAATTACATATGGGGCAGAACTTATAATCTATATGAAGAGCCAAAAGAGCCAAATACATTATTTTTTTCATGGATGGGGATCTAGAACAAAGCAATTCTTTCATATCGCCCCGTGCCAATCCAACATATAATACATTTGGCACTGCCAAACTCAGTCTAAATCTCAGGGGAAAAGTCATGAGAGGAATACAATAAAAACAAACTCTGCATAATAAAGCTATTTTGGGGGCTTCCCTGGTGGTACAGTGGTTGAGAATCTGCCTGCTAATGCAGGGGACACGGGTTTGAGCCCTGGTCTGGGACGATCTCACATGCCGCGGAGCAACGAGGCCCCTGAGCCACAACTACTGAGCCTGCGTGTCTGGAGCCTGTGCTCCGCAACAAGAGAGGCCGCGACAGTGAGACGCCCACGCACTGCGATGAAGAGTGGCCCCCGCTCGCTGCAACTAGAGAAAGCCCTCACACAGAAACGAAGACCCAACACAGCCAAAAAAAATTAATTTAAAAAATAAAGCTATTTCTGTCCATAGAGATTGTCCACTGTGAATGGACTGCTACATGTGTAAAAAAATATTCTGTCTATAAACACATATGCTTTTCTCTAGGAGTTACCAAAATGTGATCAATATTATTAGTAAAGCAACTAAATGAAGTATTTACCATAGGAGCGAGGAGGAGAAAAAATGGAGATATGGGAGCAGAGTTCTGTTTTAGATTGGGTTGTCAGGGAAGGCCTTTCTGATGACATAACGTGAGAGACCTGAACGGAGTGGGGGAACAAGTCCTAGGATCATCTGGGGAAGTGAGTTCTAAGCAAAAACCCTAAAGCAGAAGCCTATTTGGTGTGTTAGAGCAGGAGTCAGTAAACTATGGCCCACTACCTGGTTTTATAAATAAAGTTTTATTGGCACACTCATTTATTCACAGCATTCTATGGCTGCTTTCGCTCCACAATGGCGAAGCTGAGTAGTCATGACAGGGACAGTATGCCAACAAAGACGATTTACAGGCCCTTTACAGAAAAAGTATGCCAAACCCCCATGTAGAATGAACATGAAGGAGGCGAATGTGACTGGGAGAGGCAGGCAGGGGCCAAGATCACTTAGGGTCTGGTAGGATAAACCCACCTAAACAACCACCCACCAAACAAAAGACATGTCTCCAAGGGTTAGGAGTGCAGATATCATTGACAAATTGGGGTTCAAAGGCTTCTCTTCACCAATTCATCCCAGGGTAGGATCTGACTTCTGCTTAACTGCTGGTCCCCAGGTTCTCAATTTTTTTTTCCCATGTGAAAGTAATGTGCATACCTGAGAGGCTCCTGTGGACACATCCACAGTAGGCCCAGGCAAGTGAGGAGATTTACAGCGTAAGGGTAACCTTGCAGTTGCACTAATAAAATTGTAAATGAACATTCACAGATAATGATGATTTGCTACAAATTACTCTGATATGAACCTAATATTTTAGAGTGTGTGAACAATGAGAATCTCTGCTACAGAGTATGTTTCCTAGCACTTTATTCATTCAAGCAAAATTCCACAGATATAAAATGTATTCCACAGATATAAAATGTATAAGATGTATTGCTACTCAAAGTGTGGTCGGAAGACCTACAGCATCAGCATCACCTGGGAGCTTGCTTGAAACGCAGAATCTCAGGCTCTGGCCTGAGAATCAGAATCTGAATCTGCATTTAACAAGATCCCCAGGAGACGTGGATGGTCACTAAGGTCTGAGACCACTGTCCTGATAGGAACTGGCCTCTAATTACTCTTTTCCAAGAGTTGGAAATACAGAGTTTTAAACTGCAAAGAGGTTAGCCTGGTTTATACTATTCATACTAGTGAAAACTGAATACAACTTACATGTTCAACAATAGGGGATTGGCTAAATAAATGATGATACATTTATCCATACAAAAATATTATGCAGCTGTCAAAATCAATACTATAGAAGAACAACATGAGACTATGTTCATAGTTTATCACTAAGAAAAAAAAATTATAGGTAGGACTAATACTAAATCAAATGTAGAAATTTTAACTAAAGAAAGGAAAAGGGACAGGAGGAGTAAAGAGGTGTTGGTATGATGATTTCCTCATCTTTCATAACCACAGGTAAAAAATGTCATTTAAGGGTAATAAATCAAGTAATCAGTTATAAATATATTTAAAGATGTAAAATCAACCAACCAATCTGTCAATATAATTGATTATTGAGGGATGAAGAGAAGTAGGGAGAGGTGGAAATATAAATTTATTACATTCGCTCTCCCTCCATGAACCAGGAAGTGGGTACCAGACACCACATCTGCTAGTGCCTTGATCTTGGACTTCCCGGTCACCAGAACTAAGCAAGTCCAGACCAGAGGGCAGACAGCAGCAGCAAGAAGAACTATAATCCTGCAGCCAGTGGAAAAAAACCACATTCACAGAAATACAAGATGAAAAGGCAGAGGGCTATGTACCAGATGAAGGAACAAGATAAAACCCCAGAACAACAACTAAATGAAGTGGAGATAGGCAACCTTCCAGAAAAAGAACTCAGAATAATGATAGTGAAGATGATCCAGGACCTCGGAAAAAGAATGGAGGCAAAGATCGAGAAGATGCAAGAAATGTTTAACAAAGACCTACAAGAATTAAAGAACAAACAAACAGAGATGAACCACACAATAACTGAAATGAAAAATACACCAGAAGGAATCAATAGCAGAATAACTGAGGCAGAAGAATGGCTAAGTGACCTGGAAGACAGAATGGTGGAATTCACTGCTGTGGAACAGAATAAAGAAAAAACAATGAAAAGAAATGAAGACAGCCTAAGAGACCTCTGGGACAACATTAAGCACAACAACATTCGCATTATAGGGGTCCCAGAAGGAGAAGAGAGAGAGAAAGGACCCGAGAAAATATTTGAAGAGATTATAGCCAAAAACTTCCCTAACATGGGAAGGGAAATAGCCACCCAAGTCCAGGAAGTGCAGAGTGTCCCATACAGGATAAATCCAATGAGAAACACGCAGAGACACACAGTGATCAAATTGGCAAAAATTAAAGACAAAGAAAAATTATTGAAAGCAGCAAGGGAAAAACGACAAATAACATACAAAGGAACTCCCATAAGGTTAACAGCTGATTTCTCAGCAGAAACTCTACAAGCCAGAAGGGAGTGGCATGATATACTTAAAGTGATGAAAGGGAAGAAACCACAACCAAGATTACTCTACCTAACAAGGATCTCATTCAGATTCAATGGAGAAATCAAATGCTTTACAGACTAGCAAAAGCTAAGAGAATTCAGCACCACCAAACCAGCTCTACAACAAATGCTAAAATAACTTCTCTAAGTGGGAAACACAAGAGAAGAAAAGGACCTACAAAAACAAACCCAAAACAATTAAGAAAATGGTAATAGGAACATACATATCGATAATTACCTTAAACATGAATGGATTAAATGCTCCAACCGAAAGACACAAAATGGATACAAAAGCAAGGCTTGCTGAATGGATACAAAAACAAGACCCTTATATATGCTGAATGGATACAAAAACAAGACCCATATATATGCTGTCTATAAGAGACCCACTTCAGACCTAGGGACACATTCAGACTGAAAGTGAAGAGATGAAAAAAGATATTCCATGCCAATGGAAATCAAAAGAAACCTGAAGTAGCAATACTCATATCAGATAAAATAGACTTTAAAATAAAGAATGTTACAAGAGATAAGGAAGGACACTACATAATGATCAAGGGATCAATCCAAGAAGAAGATATAACAATTATAAATATATACGTACCCAACATAGGAGCACCTCAATACATAAGGCAACTGCTAACAGCTATAAAAGAGGAAATTGACAGTAACACAATAATAGTGGGGGACCTTAACACTTCACTTACACCAATGGACAGATCATCCAAACAGAAAATTAACAAGGAAACATAAGCTTTAAATGACACAATAGATCAGACAGATTTAATTGATATTTATAGGACATTCCATCCAAAAACAGCAGATTACAGTTTCTTCTCAAGTGCGCACGGAACATGCTCCAGGATAGATCACATCTTGGGTCACAAATCAAGCCTCGGTACGTTTAAGAAAACTGAAATCATATCAAGCATCTCTTCTGACCACAATGCTATGAGATTAGAAATCAATTACAGGGAAAAAAATGTAAAAACACAAAACACTAAACAATACATTACTAAATAACCACGAGATCACTGAAGAAATCAAAGAGGAAATCAAAAAATACCTAGAGACAAATGACAATGAAAACACGATGATCCAAAACCTATGGGATGCAGCAAAAGCAGTTCTAAGAGGGAAGTTTACAGCTATACAAGCCTACCTCAAGAAACAAGAAAAATCTCAAATAAACAATCTAACCTTACAAGTAAAGGAACTAGAGAAAGAAGAACAAACAAAAGAGAAGAACAAACAAAAACCAGAAGGAAAGAAATCATAAAGATCAGAGCAGAAATAAATCAAATAGAAACAAAGAAAACAATAGCAAAGATCAATAAAATTAAAAGCTGGTTCTTTGAGAAGATAAACAAAATTGATAAACCATTAGCCAGACTCATCAAGAAAAAGAGGGAGAGGACTCAAATCAATAAAATTAGAAATGAAAAAGGAGAGGTTACAATAGACACTGCAGAAATACAAAGCATCCTAGGAGACTACTACAAGCAACTCTATGCCAATAAAATGGACAACCTGAAAGAAATGGACAAATTCTTAGAAAGGTATAACCTTCCAAGACTGAACCAGGAAGAAACAGAAAATATGAACAGACCAATCACAAGTAATGAAATTGAAACTGTGATTAAAAATCTTCCATCACACAGAAGTCCAGGACCAGATGGCTTCACAGGTGAATTCTATCAAACATTTAGAGAAGAGCTAACACCCATCCTTCTCAAACTCTTCCAAAAAATTGCAGAGGAAGGAACACTCCCAAACTCATTCTATGAGGCCACCATCACCCTGATACCAAAACCAGACAAAGATACTACAAAAAAAGAAAATTACAGACCAATATCACTGATGAATATAGATGCAAAAATCCTCAACAAAATACTAGCAAACAGAATCCAACAACACATTAAAAGGATCATACACCATAATCAAGTGGGATTTATCCCAGGGATGCAAGGATTCTTCAATATACGCAAATCAATCAATGTGATACACCATATTAACAAACTGAAGAATAAAAAACATATGATCATCTCAATAGATGCAGAAAAAACTTTTGACAAAATTCAACACCCATTTATAATAAAAACTCTCTAGAAAGTGGGCATAGAAGGACCCTACCTCAACATAATAAAGGCCATATACGACAAACCCACAGCAAACTTCATTCTCAATGGTAAAAAACTGAAAGCATTACCTCTAAGATCAGGAACGAGACAAGGATGTCCACTCTCGCCACTATTATTCAACATCATTTTGGAAGTCCTAGCCACGGCAATCAGAGAAGAAAAAGAAATAAAAGGAATACAAATTGGAAAAGAAGAAGTAAAACTGTCACTGTTTGCAGATGACATGACTATACATAGAGAATCTTAAAGATGCCACCAGAAAACTACTAGAGCTAATCAATGAATTTGGTAAAGTTGCAGGGTACAAAATTAATGCACAGAAATCTCTTACATTCCTATACACTAATGATGAAAAATCTGAAAGAGAAATTACGGAAACACTCCCATTTACCACTGCAACAAAAAGAATAAAATACCTAGGAATAAACCTACCCAGGGAGACAAAAGACCTGTATGCAGAAAACTATAAGACACTGATGAAAGAAATTAATGATGATACCAACAGTTGGAGAGATATACCATGTTCTTGGCTTGGAAGAATTAATATTGTGAAAATGACTACACTACCCAAAGCAATCTACAGATTCAATGCAATCCCTATCAAGTTACCAATGGCATTTTTTACAGAACTAGAACAAAAAATTTCACTATTTGTATGGAGACACAAAAGACCCCGAATAGCCAAAGCAGTCTTGAGGGGAAAAAATGGAGCTGGAGGAATCAGACTCCCTGACTTCAGACTGGCACAAAAACAGAAATATAGATCAAGGGAACAAGATAGAAAGCCCAGAGATAAACCCACGCACCTATGGTCAACTAATCTATGACAAAGGAGGCAAGGATATACATGGAGAAAAGACAGTCATAAGTGGTGCTGGGAAAACTGGACAGCTACACGTAAAAGAACGAAATTAGAACACTCCCTAACACCATACACAAAAAATAAACTCAAAATGAATTAGAGACCTAAATGTAAGACTGGACACTATAAAACTCTTAGAGGAAAACACAAGAAGAACATTCTTTGACATAAATCACAGTAAGATCTTTTTTGATCCACCTCCTAGAGTAATGGAAATAAAAACAAAAATAAACAAATGGGACCTAATGAAACTTAAAATCTTTTGCAAAGCAAAGGATACTACAAACAAGACAAAAAGGCAACCCTCAGAATGGGAAAAAATATTTGCAAACGAATCAACGGACAAAGGATTTATCTCCAAAATATATAAACAGCTCATGCAGCTCAATATTAAAAAAACAAACAACCCAATCAAAAAATGGGCAGAAGACCTAAACAGACATTTCTCCAAAGAGGACATACAGATGGCCAACAAGCACATGAAAAGCCGCTAAACATCACTAATTATTAGAGAAATGCAAGTCAAAACTACAATGAGGTATCACCTCACACCAGTTAGAATGGGCATCATCAGAAAATCTACAAACAACAAATGCTGGAGAGGGTGTGGAGAAAAGGGAACCCTCTTGCACTGTTGGTAGGAATGTAAATTGATAAAGCCACTATGGAGAACCGTATGGAGGTTCCTTAAAAAACTAAAAATAGAATTACCATATGACCCAGCAATCCCACTACTGGGTATATACCCAGAGAAAACCATAATTCAAAAAGACACATGCATCCCAATGTTCACTGCTGTGCTACTTACAATAGCCAGGTCATGGAAGCAACCTAAATGCCCATCCACAGATGAATGGATAAAGAAGATGTGGTACATATATACAATGGCATATTACTCAGCCATAAAAAGGAATGAAATTGGGTCATTTGTAGAGACGTGGATGAATCTAGAGACTGTCATACAGAGTGAAGTAAGTCAAAAAGAGAAAAACAAATATCGTATATTAACGCATATATGTGGAACCTAGAAAAATGGTGCAGATGAACCGGTTTGCAGGGCAGAAATAGAGACACAGATGTAGAGAACAAATGTATCGACACCAAGGTGAGGGGGAGCAGCAGGGGATGGGGGTGGTGGTGTGATGAACTGGGAGATTGGGATTGACATGTATACACTGATGTGTATAAAATGGATGACTAATAGAAACCTGCTATATAAAAAAAGAAAATAAAATTCAAAGAAAAAACCAAAAACTTATTACATTCAATTTTTATAGGATATTAATAAATACTGCCCCAAAATATGAAGGATTAAGTAATTAATTTAAAGTTAAAAGACAACTTTGGAACAGATATTTAAACTCTCCAAATTATCCAAAGAAACACACACAAAAAAGAGAAGCCATATGGTAAAAGAAGCAATATAAACAGAAAGTGTAACAAAACATGTGAGAAGATAAATAAGATTTCAATAAATATGACTGAGCTAAACTCACCTATTAAAAGAAAATATTCTCATAGTGGATGATAAAGCAAAACCCAATTATTCTCTATATACAAGCAACACACCTACTAAAAATAACTCAGGCTGAAAACCAACGTATGGACAGAGGCATACTTAGCAAATGCAAACAAAAAAGTAGGTGAGCCAGTCTTAATATCAGATAAGGGTGAATTCAAGGCAAAAATCAATAAAGAAAACAAAGATGGCTTTTTATAATGGTAAAAGGGGACAATCTGTAATAAAGACCTAAAATAATGCTTTTATGTATTCCAAAATCTGAATTTTAGAAAATTGCTCAAATATCTTAAAACTTGGTCAAAAATACTATAATCTCATGAAAATTATTGAAAATTTCATGAAAATATTAGCAACAGACCCTATCAGCACATTAAAAGAATAGTACATTATAATAAAGGATCATTTATTCTAGGAATAAAAGGATGGTTCAGTATGAGTAAATCTATAACATAATTGATTACATTAATTGACCAAAGAGAAAAATCACATAATCAAGTCTCTGCTATACTGGATTTCTTAAAATCCAACACCCATTTTTATTTTAAGGAAAAAAAAGATTAACAACCTAAGTACAGATGAATAATTCCTTGAGATATAAGTCTGTCTATCCATGCACCCGCTTACCCCGAAGCCAGCAGTATGTTTAACGGGAAACTACTAAAGCATACTCATTAAAGTCAAGAACAAGATATCACTGACTCTTATTCTGATTTAACATTCTTCTGGACGTTCTAGCCAATGTCATTAGACAGAGAAAAAACAAGAAGTATAAAAATTGGGAAAAGAGGAGCTAAATTTTACATTATCTGAAAAGAAAATAATTATCTAACTATTTATGTGGAAAGTCCAGGAGAACCAACTGAAAATTATAATTAGTAAGAAAATTCAGTAAAGGGGAAGAGCTGGTACAAAATTACTACACCAAAATCAATAGCTTTCATACTTATGTAACAACTAGTTGGAAGAAATAATGGAAGTCCTCAGGATGCATCACTTTTTCCCAAGCATGCTCTTCTCCTTCATGAGTATCACCTTTTTCCCAGGTGGTTTCCTGTGACTGAAATGCTACCTCCATTCCCCTCCCTTTTTCCCTGCAGAGTACCTGATGCTCCTTCAAATTCAGCACCATGTCACCACTTCCAGGAAGCCCTCCTTGCTTCTATAAGTGTTTTGATATCCCTTTTCTATGCTTTGGCCCTTCTTTAAATAGCACACTCTCAAAGGGTTCGCCACACAGTACTGTAACTGTCTAATTATTGGCTGCCTCCCCCCTTTTACTGTGAGCTCCTTGAGAAAAGGAACTTTGTCTGCATTATCTCTTTGTGTGCTGAGAGCCCAGCACCAGGCCTGTAAAAATAAGGTATTCCATCAAAGTCCACAGCAGATACTGTGTTAGGCTTTTGATTCTCTTCGTAAGAAAGCATGACCCCCACAACTATAGAGCCCACGCACTCTGGAGCCTGCACACCACAACCGGAGAGAAGCCTGCACGCCGCAATGAAAGATCCTGCATGCCACAGCGAAAGATCCCGTACGCATGCCGCAACTAAGACCTGACACAGTCAAAAATAAATAAATAAATAAATATTAAAAAAAAAAAAAAAGAAACCATGACCCGAAGACAAACAGCTAAATGGAAGGTAGACAGATGGACAGATGGATAAACAGATTAGGAGAGATATGATAGATTCATATAAGTTGAAAAAGCAGGTGCTGGTTAGTAGGTTGTTAGGCTGGATTTGGTCACATTTGTGAACTGTAATTCTTTCACTGATGAAAGAATGAATTTGGGGAAAAATAAAATTTTATGCAGTAAAATGCTGTCCAAAACTGTTAAATCAATGAATGCATAAGTGTATCTGTTCTAGAAACAAATGGTTATTGATAGTATTTGGTCCCTTTTCTAAAATATTTGTAATTTTTGTTGTGTTGATTTTTAGGATATTATGCTTTAGTTTTTAATTATCATGATAATTAATATTATTGGTTTCCCTCAATTAAATCTTCCACTTAAAAAAACTAATGAAATGAAATTTTTAAAATGTATCTCAATAAAATAAAATGTATCTCAAAAAAAATCTTCCACTTAACCATAAAAAGTAGAATGTATGAACATATTTCGTAAGCCAATCATTTTGCCATAACGTCAATATTTGTTAAGAAAATCTTAAAAGACGGCTGAATAAAACATTATGTAAATGTTTTCACCAATAGGGAAAAAAAAAAAAGATAAGGTGCTCCGTAAATGAATGGATGGATGGACAAGCGGGTGGACAGATGGACGAATGAATGAATGACACAGAAAATCCCGTCTCCACATGATACCCCAGGTGACCTTTTAAAAATGGATATTGGATCATGCCATTCTCTTACATAAAACTTCAAATGCATGTAAATAAAAGCCAAACTCCTAAAAAGGAAAGCGAAGGGCAGAATCGTTTGTAGAGTGTGCTATCAAGTGTGGGCTTGAGAAAGAACAAACATGATGAAGGGAGGGAGGCTTTCTCATTGTATATCCTGTGGACTTCTTGAATTCTGGAACACATGCATATAAGTACAGAAATTAAATACTTTGCTCCTTTTTATATTTTGAAAGTGTTCTAAAATAAGCATGTGCTTCATTCTGTAATAACTTTTTAAAACTTCAAAAAATAAAGCACCTTTAATTATTATATAGTCTTGGGAGTTAATTCCTAATCGTTTAAAAGCCGTATGTGTGTTTTTCTCTAGTTTTGCTTTCCAATGAACAGTTCAAAAAAATGGCAAGCCTGTTGCCCCCTTTTAAAATACACACCCATCCGTCTTTGCTTCATTCTAATAATCACTAAGTTTTCTTCCTATTTTAACATTTATGATTTATTTCATTGGCTCTTGATCTTTAGTAAGCAGGAGATAACCCCAGGGAGGCTGTTGAAATGAAAATTCTTGGGGTCCTACCCCCAAACATTGAGTCATGAGTCTGGTTGGGGCCCTAGAATCTGCATTTTAACATTACCACAGGAGATTCCAATACAGGTGGTCCACAGACCACACTTTCCAAAACATTCATTCATGACTTGAGGAAACGTAGTATTTTTCATAAAAAGTGACAATCCTACGTAGTGTAGAAGTCAGATTTGAAAGTGGTCTCTCCTTTTGATGACTATTCCCCCAACACACACATGCACATACTTATACCTTTATAAACATCTGTATTATGTTATACGCCTTATAATGTGGTTCTCTGTGTACTCACCTTGTCTTCTTTCCAGCTTTTTGAGAGTGAGATCCAAGTCTTTATCCACCCAATGCTCCAATGCTGTGAAATAAAAGTACGTGTGACAGAAACCAAAGCATACAGTTCAAATTTGACTTCCTTTGGCTTAGGGATCGAGTTTCTCTGCCAGCTGTATAAGTTCCTAGTCTTTTTCCCCCTACAAAGCTTAGATGTGGAAAAGCCCAGCGCTGACCCCCTCAACTGCAATGCTGCCTGCTGAGTGTAGAGAGGGGATGTTTTATTTTAAAGTATGCGTATAAATCACTCTGATAGCTTTCTCTGCCTTTCCCAGGACCTCTGATGAGCCCCTTCCTCCGTGAATCTTAAAGTGAAAAGAAAGTCTGAAAAAGCAGTGCAAACGGTTCAGATAAATATCCCAATGGGTTTTCTACATTACATAAATTGTGAGGTAAAGGGACCGACTTAGAGCAGCAGCTCTATGCTACCCCCTGGTGGCACGATGCTCCATGGCATCCCAGCTCCACCCTGCATCCTGGCTCTTACAGTGGACACAGATTGGAGAGGCTCATCTACGTGTCCCCAGCAGCACCAGGCTCAGAGCACCTACACATATTTGCTGATAAATAGGTTAATAGTGTGAGTGGCAGGAGACAAAAACACACAGTTAGAATTTTACTTTCTTCTGCCCAACTGAGGATCACTGATTCTACCAATTGTGTAACCTCCTAGTTTTTTTGTTTTTTTTAGCACAGAGCCTGTGAGCCTAATCTTAATGCACAGATCAGTCAAAAGGAAAATGTGGAAAACACTAGACTCACAGCACAATCCCAATAGCACAAAATATACATGCATAAATTATCACTGGTAAAAAGCCAGAGGTTTTGAGAAAAGTCACTGCACCCACCAACTGGGACACTTACTGCCACCCAGACCTTGCACCTGCAGAATGGGTCAGGGCTAGCTTGAAAGTGATTGTCCCAGAGGTACAACTGGATGATTTAGCCTGAAGAACAGAAAGGACTAAGTGAGAACTGAGTAATGGTTTACCAGTCCAGAGGATGCTCTGTGTCCACTGAGATTAGAATAAGAAAAAATAACCTGGGGTGGCCTGAGTTCTTTCAGTAAAGAACTTCCTAAGAAGTGCCTGAACCTTGTACCTGGATTCTTCTTTAGGGATCACTAGGGAAAAAAATGTTAGTCAGCAATGAATGCAGACCTGCCTAAGGCGGGGGGGGGGGTACATTTGATGGCATTTTGGGGGCTCTTCTAGCCCTATAAGTAGTTAGAGGCTTAAAAGTCCCTGTGATTAGGCAAGATGGGATAATGTAAATAAAAGCAAAAACCAGTTTACTTGCAAGACTCAGAGACAACCTCATCTGTGCACAGAGCTGTTATAGAGACTGAATGCATCTCTGGGGTCTCTGTTCCCCGATGACAAAGCAGCCTTTAATGGAAGCTGCTTGCTGGGCTAATGGTCAGGCCCTGAGTGGAAATTCTGAGATCAATAGGCCTTTCTAAATTCAGGAAATTGGGGCTTCCCTGGTGGCGCAGTGGTTGAGAATCTGCCTGCTAATGCAGGGGACGCAGGTTCGAGCCCTGGTCTCGGAGAATCCCATATGCCGCGGAGCAACTAGGCCCGTGAGCCACAACTACTGAGCCTGTGCGTCTGGAGCCTGTGCTCCGCAACAAGAGGCCGTGATAGTGAGAGGCCCGCACACCGCGATGAAGAGTGGCCCCCGCTTGCCACAACTAGAGAAAGCCCTCGCACAGAAACGAAGACCCAACACAGCAAAAATAAATTAATTAATTAAATTCAGGAAATCAAGACTGCACCTAAAGCTTAATGGGCTGATGAGAACAGCAAATACATAGCATCCTTTCCTTTCTTCCCTGTCAGGCATTTAATTGGTTCACACCCCACTTTTCCTAGAAGTTAATGCTGTCCTTACATGCAACCTCTGGGAAGAGGTGAGCAAGGAGAGTTGACAAATCACTCACAGAAAATCCCATGAAAGGTGCGCTTAAGGCAATCCAGGCTCCACCTTGTTATAAATGGCTACATTTTCAAAGAATGCTAGAGAGGTCTGCTCCTAAATTGAGTCTCTTCTGTCCTTAAGAGAAGTCTCTACTTTGCTGGGATTAATAATTGGACCAAATGTTCCTAATTCAGAGTTACGGGCACTTCGTTTTAGGTAAAAGTTTGAATTATACATTTTTTAAAATACAAATTAATTCTTTCCTAGTACGGTATTTATTGCCCTAGGCTTTGCAGTGAACCTTTGATCAGGGAAGGATATTTCTTCTTGGTATCTGGCTTTTATGAAATGGGAAAGTCCAAGTAAAATATCAAGGAGATGGAGAAAGCCTTAAGAAAATAAATCAGGAGACAAAATCATGTATCGCAAATACAATAGAAACTTGCACGTTTAATAGAGATTCATCTGTTTCCCATACTTTCTACAGGTCCAGTTCACACAGGAGTCACAGAAGAAAAGACTTCTTTATGAGCTACAGGAAACTTCAGCTCAAGGGATGACTCTGAAAGACAGTCAAACTCCCAATCAGCAAGGGGCTAGAGAGGAGCAATGCATGTAAATTTTCAACATGGGCTGAAACACATGGGGTTAGTTGTCTACAAAGTGTGATTCATGAGAACATCTGCTCTGCAGGCCTTCTACTGATACAACTAAAACATCTCACTCCATTACTGGCATTGCTTGTTTTATTGTGTCCACCACCCCATTCCCAGTTAGAATATATGCTCCAAGAACTGGGAAAATGCCTGCTTTTTAAAAATTATTATATCTCAAGCACCTAGAAGAGTGCTGGCATTCAATGAATAAAAGTTAAATTTAAATTAAGATTTTACTGTAAGTAAATCAGGCAAGAATAAAAAAAAAATAGACGACCATTATTTAGTAACGTCTCCTAGACAATAAAGTTACTTTCACAGTATAAGAATTAATAACTGAATTCTGAAGCTGAAAACCTACTGAGGAGACATTAATTTCTTAAAATCTGAAATTTGGAAAAAAAACTATTGCTTTAAAGCTTGAGTCCTCTTACTAATCAGTATGACTAGTAAAACAAACAAAAAAAGTATTCAATGGTTTGCTTTGCCCAATTTTAATGAGCCCAAACTCTAACTTCACACTGGAAGAGGCAGGAACACGAAGCATGGCTGATTACCACTACTGACATAACTTCCCACCAGAGGCCCATGGTCAAAGGCACTGCTCACTCCAAAGTCTTTAGACTATAAGAAACAACTCAAGCAGCCAATAAATCAGGAGTTCCACTTCCAGAGCTCCCCTTTGTACGTACTCAAGAATTTCTTCTTGCTGAATTCATCATTAGTAGCCACTTACCATATCTACCAATGTTGACTTTGTGAAATCACTCCCCACACTTGGCACTTAGAACCCTGCCTTCTCTAATCTTCCTTCACGGTGTGGCGGCAGAATAACTGAGGAGCATGGAAAATGGGGATGGGCGATGGGGGCCTGTTTCTGAAAAGCACATGTTTCAATAGCACTGATGACCAAAAAAGCAAGACTTCAGGCAGAAAGAAAAAAAAACCCAAAACCCCCAAATCCCAGACACTTCCAACTTAAACTTTTCAGGAAAAATAAATATGATATGAAAAGACTTAAAGAGGGACAAGGTGGCAGAGTAGGAGGATTTTGAACTTACCTCCTCTCACAAGCATACCAAAATCACAACTAACTGCTGAACAACTATCGATAAAATAGACTGGATTCTACCAAAAAAAGATGTTCTACATCCAAAGACATAAAGAAGAAACCACGAGATGGTAGGAGGGGGGCCCTCACAATGTAATCAAATCCCATACCACCCGGGAAGGCAACCCAGAGACTGGAGAATAATTATATCACAGAAGTTCTCCAGTGGGAGTGAGAGCTCTGAGCACCCTGCCAGGCTCCACAGCCTAAAGGTCAAGCACTGGGAGGAGGAGCCCCCAGAGCATTTGGCTTTCAAGGCCAGCGGGGCTTGATTGCAGGAGCTCCACAGGACTGGGAGAAACAGAGACTCCATTCTTGGAGGGTGCATAAAAGGTCTTGTCGTACCGGGACCCAGGGCAAAGGCAGTGACTTCATAGGAGCCTGGGCCAGACCTACCTGCTGGTCTTGGAGGTCTCCTGAAGAAGTGGGGTAGGAGGGTGTGGCTGTGGCTCACTGTGAGAACAAGGACACTGGTGGTAGAGGTACCAGGGACTATTTATTCATCAGTGTGAGCTCTCCTGGAAGCCACCATATTTGCACCAAGACCTGACCCCACCCAACAGCCTGTAGGCTCCAGGGCTGAGACATCTCAGGCCAAACAACCAACAGGGCAGGAACACAGCTCCACCCATCAGCAGACAGGCTGCCTAAAGACTTCCTGAACCCACAGCAACCTCTAGACACACCCCCTGACACAGCCCTGCCCACCAGAGGGCCAAGACCCAGCTCTAACCACCATTGGGCAGGCACCAGCCCCTTCCACCAGGAAGCCTACACAAGCCTCTAGAGCAGCCTCACCCACTGGGGGCAGACACCAGGAGAAAGAATACTACAGTCTGGCAGCCTATTGAACTGAGTCCACAAACACAGAAATTCAGACAAAACAAGATGTCAGAGGAATATGTCCCAGATGAGGGAAGAAGACAAAACCCCAGAAGAACAACTAAGTGAAGTGGAGATAGGCAATCTACCAGAGAAAAGACTTCACAGTAATTATCATAAGGATGATCCAAGACCCTGGAAAAGGAATGGATGCACGGTGTGAGAAGCTGCAAGAAAATTTTAACAAAGAATTAGAAAATATAAAGAACAACCAAAGAGAGTTGAAGAATACAATAACTGAAATGAAAAATACACTAGAAGGAGTCAACAGCAGAATAAATGAGGCAGAAGAACAGATAAGTGAGCTGGAAGACAAAATGGGGGAAATCACTGCTGCAGAACAAAAGAAAGAAAAAAGAATGAAAAGAAATGAGGACAGTTTAAGAGACCTCTGGGACAACATTAAACGTACCAACATTCACATTATAGGGATCCCAGAAGAAGAGAGATAGAAAGGGCCTGAGAAAATATGTGATGAGATAATAGCTGAAAACTTCCCTAACATGGGAAAGGAAAACAGTCAACCAAGTCCAGGAAGTGCAGAGAGTCCCAGGCAGGATTAACTCAAGGAGGAACATGCTGAGACACATAGTAATCAAACTGACAAAAATTAAAGACAAAGAAAATAATAAGAGCAATAAGGGAAAGGCAACAAATAACATACAAAGGAATCCCCATGAGGTTATCAGCTGATTTTTCAGCAGAATCTCTGCAGGTCAGAAAGAAGTGGCACGATATATTTAAAGTGATAAAAGGAAAAAATCTACAACCAAGAATACTCTACCCATCAAGGCTCTCATTTGGATTGATGGAGAAATCAAAAGCTTTACAGATAAGCAAAAGTTAAAAGAATTCAGCACCACCAAACCAGCTTTAAAACAAATGCTAAAGGAACTTCTCTAGGTAGAAAAGGCCACAACTGGAAACAAGAAAATTATGAAATGGGAGAGCTCACTGGTAAAGGCAAACATACAGTAAAGGCCAGAAATTATCCACACACAAACATGATATCAAAGCCAGCAATCATGAGAGGAACAGAGTACAAATGCAGGATATTTGAAATGCATTTGGAATTAAGAGATCAGCAACTTAAAACATCATGTATTTATACAGACTTCTATATCAAAAACTCATGGTAATTGCAAACCAATAATCTGAAATATACACACAAAAAAGAAAAAGGAATCCAAACACAACACTGAAAATAATTATCAAATCACAAGAGAAGAGAACAAAAGAGGAAAGGAAAAAAAAATACCTACAAAAACAAATCCAAAACGATTAACAAAATGACAATAAGAACATACATATCGATAACTACCTTAAATGTAAACAGATTAAATACTCCTACCAAAAGACATAGACTGGCTGAATGGATACAAAAACAAGACCCGTATACATGCTGTTTACAAGAGCCCCCCTTCAGATCTAGAAACACATACAGACTGAAAGTGAGGGGATGGAAAAAGGTATTCCACGCAAATGGAAACCAAAAGAGTAGCAATGCTCATATCAGACAAAAGAGCCTTCAAAATAAAGACTGTTACAAGAGACAAAGAAGGACTCTCCATAAAGATAAAGGGATCAATCCAAGAAGATATAACAACTGTAAATATACATGCACCCAACATAGGAGCACCTCAACATATAAAGCAAATATTATATAAGGCACCTCAATATATAAGGCGTAAATTATATATGGCAATATATAAGGCAAATGTTAACATATATAAGAAACTCTGGGAGACTTTAACACCCCACTTACATCAATGGACATATCATTGAGATATAAAGTCAATAAGGAAACCCAGGCCTTAAATGACACATTAGAGCAGATGGACTTAATTGATATGTATAGAGCATTCCATCCAAAAGCAGCAGAATACACATTCTTTTCAAGTGCACATGGAACATTCTCCAGGATAGATCACATGCTGGGCCACAAAGCAAGCCTTGGTAAATTTAAGAAAACTGAAATCAAATCAAGCATTTTTTCGGACCACAATGCTATGAAATTAGAAATCAACTACAAGAAAAAACCTGCAATAAACACGAACATGTGGAGGCTAAAAAATATGCTACTAAATAACCAATGGGTCACTGGAGAAATTAAAGAGGAAATCAAAAAATACCTAGAGACAAATGAAAATGAAAACACAACAATCCAAAGCCTATGGGACACGGCAAAAGCAGTTCTAAGACAGAAGTTTATAGCAATACAAGCTTACCTCAGGAAACAAGAAAAGTCTCAAATAAACAACCTAACCTTACATCTAAAGCAACGATGGAAAGAAGAACGAACAAAACCCAAAGTTAGTAGAAGGGAATAAATCATAAAGATCAGAGAAGAAATAAATGAAGTAGAGACTAAAAAAAAATAGAAAAAAATCAGTAAAACTAAAAGCTGGTTCTTTGAAAAGATAAACAAAATTGATAAACCTTTAGCAAGACTCATCAAGAAAAAACGGGAGAGGGCCCAAATTAATAAAATTAGAAATGAAAAAGAAGTTACAACCAACACCATAGAAATACAAAGGACCGTAAGAGACCACTATGGGCAACTATATTCCAATAAAATGGACAACCTAGAAGAAATGGACAAATTCTTAGAAAGGTACAATCTCTCAAGGCTGAACCAGGAAGTAACAGAAAATATGAACAGACTAATTACAAGTACTGAAATTGAATCTGTGATTTAAAAACTCCCAATAAACAAAAGTCCAGGACCAGATGGCTTCACAGGAGAATTCTACCAAACATTTCGAGAAGAGTCAACACCTATCCTCTGGAACTATTCCAAAAAATTGCAGAGAAAGGAACACTTCCAAACTCATTCTATGAGATCACCAACACCCTGATACCAAAACCAGACAAAGATACCACAAAAAAAGGAAATTACAGGCTAATATCACTCATGAACACAGATGCAAAAATCCTCAACAAAATAATAGCAAACTGAGTCCAACAATACATTAGAAGGATCATACACCATGATCAAGTAGGATTTATCCCAGGGATGCAAGGATTTTTCAATATCTGCAAATCAATCCGTGTGATACACCACATTAACAAGTTGAAGAATAAAAACCATATGATCATCTCAATAGATGCACAAAAAGCTTTTGGTAAAATTTAACATCCATTTATGATTTAAAAAAACCAAAAGAAACTCTCCAGAAAGTGGGTATAGAGGGAAACTACCTCAACAGAATAAAGGTCATATATGACAAACCCACAGCTAACATCATACTCAAGGTGAAAAGCTGAAAGCATTTCCTCTAAGATCAGGAACAAGACAAAGATGCCCACTCTCACCACTTTTGTTCAACACAGTATTGGAAGTCCTAGACACAGCAATCAAAGAAGAAAAAGAAATAAAAGGAATCCAAAGTGGAAAAGAAGTAAAACTGTCACTGTTTGCAAATGACATGATACTATACACAGAAAATCCTAAAGACACTACCAGAAAACTACTAGAGCTCATCAATGAATTCAGTAAAGTTGTAGGATACAAAATTAATACACAGAAATCTGTTGCGTTTCTACCCCTAACAACAAAAGATCAGAAAGAGAAATTAAGGAAACAATCCCATTTACCACTGCATCAAAAAGAATAAAATACTTAGGAATAAACCTACCTAAGGAGACAAAAGACCTGTACTCCAAAAATTATGAGACACTGAAGAAAGAAATCAAAGATGACACAAACACAAACAAATGGAAAGATACACCATGTTCTTGGATTGGAAGAATCAATACTGTCAAAATGACTATACTACCCATGGCAATCTACAGATTCAATGCAATCCCTATCAAATTACCAATGGCATTTTTCACAGAACTAGAACAAAAAAAAAATAAAATTTGTATGGAAACACAAAAGACCCCAAAAAACCAAAGCAATCTTGAGAAAGAAAAAGAAAGCTGGAGGAATCAGTCTCCTGACTTCAGACTATACTACACAGCTACAGTAATCAAAAGAGCATGGTACTGGAACAAAAACAGAAATATAGCTCAATGGAATAGGATAGAAAGCCCAGAAATAAATCCATACACCCATGGTCAATTAATCTATGACAAAGGAAGCAAGAATGTACAACAGAGAAGACAGTCTCTTCAATAAGTAGTGCTGGGAAAAGTGGACAGCTACTTGTAAAAGAATGAAATTAAAACATCCTCTAACACCATACACAAAAATAAACTGAAAATGGATTAAACACCTAAACGTAAAACCAGATACTATAAATCTCCTAAAGTAAAACATAGGCAGGACACTCTCTGACATAAGTCGCAGCGATATCTTTTTAGGTCCATCTCCTACAATAATGGAAATAAAAACAAAAATAAACAGGACCTAATTAAACTTAAAATCTTTTGCACAGCAAAGGAAACCATAAACAAAACAAAAAGACAACCTCCAGAATGGGAGAAAATATTTGCAAACGATGCAACTGACAATGGATTAATCTGCAAAATATAAAACAGCTCATGCAGCTCAATATCAAAAAAACAAACAATCCAATCAAAAACTGGGTAGAAGATCTAAAAAGACTTTTCTCCAAAGAAGACATACAGATGGCCAAAAGGCACATGAAGAGATGCTCAACATCACTAATTATTAGAGAAATGCAAATCAAAACTACAATGACGGGGCTTCCCTGGTGGCGCAGTGGTTGAGAATCTGCCTGCTAATGCAGGGGACACAGGTTCGAGGCCTGGTCTGGGAAGATCCCACATGCCGTGGAGCAATGAGGCCCGTGAGCCACAACTACCGAGCCTGCACGTCTGGAGCCTGTGCTCCACGACAAAAGAGGCCACGATAGTGAGAGGCCCGCATACCGCAATGAAGAGTGGCCCCCGCTTGCCGCAACTAGAGAAAGCCCTCGCACAGAAACGAAGACCCAACACAGCCAAAAATAAATTAAAAAAAAAAAAACACCAAACTACAGTGAGGTATCACCTCACACTGGCCAGAAAAGCCATCATCAGAAAGTCTACAAATAATAAATGCTGGAGAGGGTGTGGAGGAAAGGGAACCATCCTACACTGTTGTTGGGAATGTAAATTGGTGCAGCCACTATGGAAAACAGTACGGAGGTTCCTCAAAAACTAAAAATAGGGCTTCCCTGGTGGCACAGTGGTTGAAAGTCCGCCTGCCGATGCAGGGGACATGAGTTCATGCCCCAGTCCGGGAAGATCCCACATGCTGCGGAGCGTCTGGGCCTGTGAGCCATGGCCGCTAAGCCTGCGCATCCGGACCCTGTGCTCCGCAACGGGAGAGGCCACAACAGTGAGAGGCCCGTGTACCATAAAAAACACAACAAAAAACAAAAAAACTAAAAATAGAGTTGCTATATGATCCTGCAATCCCAATCCTGGGCATATACCTGGAGAAAACAATAATTCAAAAAGATACATGCGATTAGAGACCTAAATGTAAGACTGGACACTATAAAACTCTTAGAGGAAAACATAGGAAGAACCCTCTTTGACATAAATCACATCAAGATCTTTTTTGATCCACCTCCTAGAGTAATGGAAATAAAAACAAAAATAAACAAATGGGACCTAATGAAACTTAAAAGCTTCTGCAAAGCAAAGGAAACTACAAACAAGATGAAAAGACAACCCTCAGAATGGGAGAAAATATTTGCAAACAAATCAATGGACAAAGGATTAATCTCCAAAATATATAAACAGCTCATGCAGCTCAATATCAAAAAAACAAACAACTCAATCCAAAAATGGGCAGAAGACCTAAATAGACATTTCTCCAAAGAAGACATACAGGTGGCCAAGAAGCACATGAAAAGCTGCTCAACATCACTAATTATTAGAGAAATGCAAGTCAAAACTACAACTCACACCAGTTAGAATGGGCATCCTCAGAAAATCTACAAACAACAAATGCTGGAGAGAGTTTGGAGAAAAGGGAACCCTCTTGCACTGTTGGTGGGAATGTAAATTGATACAGCCACTATGGAGAACAGTATGGAGGTTCCTTAAAAAACTAAAAATAGAATTACCATATGACCCAGCAATCCCACTACTGGGCATATACCCAGAGAAAACCATAATTCAAAAAGACACATGCACCCCAATGTTCACTGCTGCGCTACTTATAATAGCCAGGTCATGGAAGCAACCTAAATGCCCATCCACAGATGAATGGATAAAGAAGATGTGGTACATATATACAATAGAATATTACTCAGCCATAAAAAGGAACGAAATTGGGTCATTTGTAGAGACATGGATGAATCTAGAGACTGTCGTACAGAGTGAAGTAAGTCAGAAAGAGAAAAACAAATATCATATATTAACGCATATATGTGGAACCTAGAAAAATGGTACAGATCAACTGGTTTGCAGGGCAGAAACTGAGACCCAGATGTAGAGAACAAACGTATGGACACCAAGGGAGGAAAGCAGCGGGAAGCGGTGGTGGTGCTGTGATGAATTGGGAGATTGGGATTGACATATATACACTAATATGTATAAAATGGATAACTAATAAGAACCTGCTGTATAAAAAAATAAAATAAAATTCAAAAAAACAAACAAAAAAACAACAACAACAAAAAGATACACACACTACACCCTTCTTCACTGCAGCACTATTTACAATAGCCAAGACATGGAAGCAACCTAATTGTCCATCAACAGAGGAATGGATAAAGAAGATGTGATATATATACACACAATGGAATACTACTCAGCCATAAAAAGGAATGAAATAATGCCATTGCAGCAACATGGATGGATGGACCTAGAGATTATCATACTAAGTGAAGTTAAGTCAGAAAGAGAAAGACAAATACCATATGCTATCACTTCTATGTGGAATCTAAAAAATGATACAAATGAACTTATTTACAGAAACAGACTCACAGACGTAGAAAACAAATTTATGGTTACCAAAGGGGAAAGGTCGGGGGGAAGGGATAAAGTAGGAATTTGGAATTAGCAGATACATACTACTATATATAAAATAGATAAACAACAAGGACCTACTGTGTAGTACAGGGAACTATACTCGATATTTTATAATAACCTACATGGGAAATGAATCTGAAGAAGAATATATATCTGAAACATTTTGCTGAACACCTGAAACTAACACAACATTATAAATCAACTATACTTCAATGAAAAATAAATTAATTTTAAAAAGATTTAAAGAGAATATTTACTTTATACAGTCTTGATGTACCAAACGATTACTTCAAACAGCTGGGTATTTTAAAGTTATCTCCCCAATGCCCTCTTAGTGCTCTAAAAATCACCTCTCTCAAATAAAGAGACAAACAGGTCTCCTTTCTTAAGCGTCTCTCTTTTTATAAATTGCATCAGACCCACAGTGAATGTCTTCCTGGGAGTTTCACCAAAACCAAAAAGAACTTCTGATATAAAACTGCAGCAGGAGATCGGGGAAAGAGTGTGGAATTGCGGGGTCACAGAACTGACCCGCAAGCTGTCCTTAGTCAAACCCACAAGTCGGTGCCCCAGGGGTGAAAGGACCTTGGGAGGCCAGCCGACAGCAGGGCTGGTCCTATCTCCCCTGCAGGGGTCGCAAGTGCAGCTCGCGCTCCAGCTGCTCGGCAGTCAGGGTACCCTGGATGGCCTCGCAGCCCGGGTTGAACACGGAGTACGCGCTCTTCTCCCCCTCCGTCTTCTCCTCGGGGCCTCGTGTCCCCACATACATCCAGTAGAAGAGGGACAGGACAAAATAGGCCAGGCCAAATTCCAGTTGCACAAACAGTCCCAGCAGGACCAACCAGAGGAGCACCTTCAAGAAGGTGATGTTGGTCAGGAGAGACTGGTCCTGCGGGGGCGGGGCCGGCGGACGCTCGGCTGGATTCCCCGGTGGCTGTGACGCGCGGCCCCCAGGCCGAGCCGCTCCCTAGGACACACACAAACAAACCAAAGTAAGAATAATGGGCAGTGGGGCCGGGAGGATCAAAACCGATCTGGAGAGACAGCTGTCCTTGCTCGGGAAAGGCTTCCGGCTCATCTGTGTCTATTTTCTGGCCCTGCTCTCTAAGACAACCATCTCCAAAGAGCTCCTATGCATTCTGCTCCAACACAATCAAAACTGATCAGTGAGATGTGAGCCGATGAAATCCTTAACAGCGTTCAGAGGGATTCCCATCTGAGGCAGACATTTCCTCAGATTAATCTGTTGCTAACAGGAGCTAATTTTTGCCTGGTACAGAGACTCCCCCGTAATTGATAAGGCAGTGACCACATGCTTCCCACACAGAATCAATATATGTTTGCTGCTTTGTCTAGACGAGCTAAAATTTTGTTGAGTGACATGATTCTAAAACGAAGACTACACCAGAAACAGGAAACAAAAATCCCTTCCACACATTAAAAAGAAAGTCACTGTTATAGCCACAACCTTTCCATCCCCTGTGACCATCCTACACACCCCCAGGATCTCCTAACTGGACTCCCCACCTCCTAACTCTTCCCTCCCCAAACCATCCTATGTGCAGCTGCTAAATGGATCTGCTAAAACACCCATCAACCCCCTGCTCACAAACCTCTGACAAATTTTTATTGCCTACGGGTTAAAATTTAAACTCCTTGGGCTGGAATCCAAGGCCTTGCATTCACTCAACAGACAGAAATGCCAGTACACAGGCCCCTGCGCTGTGTGCTAATGGGAGACACAGGTACTTAAGGAGCTTTAGGGTGCTTGATCTCCAGTCCAGTATTTTGCAAACTTTTTTGGGTATGACCCACAATAAGAAAGACATTTTGTACTGCAACCCCACACATATATATCAGGGGAAAAAAAGGTCACAAATCAACAAATACCTTCCTTACATATGAAGCTTTGATTTTCTATTCTATTTTTTTAAATTTAGTTTTAACAGAGGACTAGATCCTCTAAATTGATTTCACCACCCACTAATGAGTCATGACTTGCAGTTTGTAAAACACTGGTCTAAAAATTTTCTGAACAACATGATCCACCATCTATTGCTCTATAAATGAACACTCTACTCCAGTTCAACTGGTCTTAGGACCCAGAGACATTGCCCCTTGGTGGCCAGGAATAGCCTCTGCGTCCTCTCCATTCCTCAGCAACTTGCTTCCTCCAGGCAAGCATGACTGGTGAACTGTATATGCCCCGACCTCCTGGGCCATCAAGGAGGGTGTCTCCTCTGCCACCTAGAGCTCTGAATGGCTGTTGCTCAGCACCAAACTATTCGTCATTCAAGTGTCTCTCTTTTAATACAGGTCACATGTGTCCCTAGATTGTTGCACGAGGCCCCAAGCTACCATTTATTATCTTCTGGTGTCTCCAGAGCCAAACACAGTACCCCACACATAAGTTCTCAATACTTAGCAGACTTTTAGCTCATTTATTCAATTATATCTCTTATCCTTCACATGGCAATTGAAAAGGGACCACAAATATTATTTGGTCTCAATTAAAAATACAGGTCATCTGATTTATGTTGCTTCAGAAATTCTATATTGTTCAACCCTTGATTTTTAGTATCAATATTGTAATTATTACCTTTTCAATTAGATTGGAAAGGTTCTTAACATATAATCAACAACCCCACACACACACAAACACACACATTTATTAAGCAAATAAATGTCCCTTTCAGATGTAACCAGTGTGCACAATAGGGAAATCACTGAAGGTCTTAGCAGGGAACTAATACAATCTGATTAATATTTAAGACTACTCTGGCTGCCAGGCAGAAAATGGGCTGCAAGAGTAGAAGAAAGGAAATTGTTAGTAGCTCATGCAGGAGGCCCAGCAAGACAGGATCAGACAGAGATCAGGGTGGTGACATGGAAGACGGAGAGAAATGATGGATACGGAATACATCTTAAATGTGTACGACTTGAAACTCACAGTAGACTGAATTCATTTTATTATTGAAGGAGTATAGCAAGAATAATGCTACGGCCACCATTTACTGAGTGCCTTCAAGACGCCTGATCTGTAATCCAGCAAGCAGGTATTATTATTCCCAATTTACTGATAAGAAAACTCTGAGGTGTAAGCAACTCCCCTAAAGTCACACGGCTGGTGACAGGCAGAGATGAGTTTGGTCTAGCATCCTAGGATGATCTCCCTCCAGAGCCCTTTTTACTTAATTAGGGCCTTTATGGGGGGTGGTAAGGGGAAGGGTTAGAGAGCTAGAAGGAGATGAGGTGGGGTAGGGGGTTAAATGAACTGGAAAAGGGAACAAACAAAGAGGGGGGATAAGGAAATTCCTCTGCCTCGTTTGGCATTTGTTTTAGAACCAGCGTGCCTTCTGCTGTAAAAGCTGTGTGTGGAAGCGTTTGTGGTCGCCACAGTCACCACAGCACATATGGTGCAGTTTAGGGAAGGGAATGCCATTCCTTGAATACCAAGCTGCTTCCCACCTCAGGGCCTTTGCACTCGTGGTTCCCTCTGAGAGGAAAGCCCCTTCCTCTCACACCACCTGGCTGGCTCCCTCCTCTACAAACCTCAGTAAAAATGTCACCACATGGACCCTTGGCCTGTCCCAGGTTTCTGCAAAAGTGGCTCCTTCTTATGAAAAAGGTGAGGTCACCTCCTCAGTGAGTCCTCCCTGCCCACCCAATTTAAAGTGGCACTCTGCATCCCTCACCCCCGATTCGCTATCACAGCACCCTGGGTCCCCCCCACCTTTTTGTAGCATTCATCATTCTGTTCTTTCAACTCGAAGGCAAGTTCTGTGAGAGCAGGGCTTTGTCTTTATCACACTGTCTCCTGGGATACAGGAAAGCAGCTGGAACACAGTGGGCACATGAGAGGATTATACTGAATCAATGAATGCTGATGGGGGAAAGGGAAACGTTAAAAGATGACTCCTGGATTTGAGGGGGTGATGCAAAGGCTGTGCTTGGCCAGGTGACGCCAAAGAAGGAGAGCATTTGAGCAGTGGGCCAACCTGAGGCAAGGCTTGGAGGGGAGGAATTGCAGGATGACTGTGGGCAATGGACCTTGGGGCTAGATGGTGCATTGGGGGCCTGGGAGGGAGATGGGGGTTGGGTGGGGGGCTTGGCAGGATTTTTTTAAAGTTACAGGCATATCTGTCCTAATGTGGTAGACGCTTGTCACAGAAAGAAATATTTTATTTTAGTGGACTGCTTTTCCCCAAGCTAAATTCGAGAGTGAGGGAAGGAGGAGGTGGATGCTTCCTTGTCAATGGCCAGCAAAAAGAAGCAATTAGAAACAGAAGGTTAAAGAAATCTCTGACAAGCCACTGTGTGCCACCTAAATTATTAGGTAGAGATAGATTATAAATTAGGGGAGAAAAAAAGCAGTTTAATGAGAATTTCACACCAGAACAAACCCAGGAATGGTAGCTGAGTCAATGAAAATGAGCTTCAAAGTTCCTCATGAAAAAACAGAGTAATTAATAAGAAGCACTGGAGGTCCAGCATTTCCTCTCATCCCTTTGTCAGGCCATCAGCTTTTGGGTTTTTAATAATGAAAACTTTCTCCAAGTTCAGCTTCTCTGGATCCAACTCAATGATCTCATATTCCTTTGGAAATGAGACATACAGTCAAAACCTCATTGTGTGGACTAGATACTATTTTGTAACTGGGAGAGGAAAAGAGGTAGAGGAAATGGATTCTAAAATCCTAACCAGGGACTTCCCTGGTGGCGCAGTGGTTAAGAATCCGCCTGCCAATTCAGGAGACATGGGTTCGAGCCCTGGTCCGGGAAGATCCCACATACCATGGAGCAACTAAGTCCGTGCATCACAGCTGCTGAGCCTGTGCTCAAGAGCCCACAAGCCACAACTACTGAGCCCACGTGCCTAGAGCTTGTGCTCCACAACAGGAGAAGCCACCGCAAGGAGAAGCCACAAAGAGTAGCCCCTGCTCGCCCCAACAGGGAAAAGCCCATGCGCAGCAACTAAGACCCAACACAGCCAAAAATAAAATAAATAAATTTATTTTAAAATAAATAAATAAAATCCTAAGCAATTGTGCACAGTGAGTTCTAATCAACAATAAAGTCATCCTGAGACAAACTGCATGCAAGGAAATGGATTGTTTGAAACCTGCTGCACTCACTTTCTACAAGTCAGTTGGAACCCTGAGTGTCATGGAGAATAATACCTAATCCAAACTGAGTAACAGTAAGCTCTCCTTGATTACAAAAAAAAAAAAAACCTTAAAACCAGATGTGGTCCAGTGATAGATGAACTGAAGTAATTTTAAGAGGAGTAGGGTACATTTTAATTTTCAAAAGGAATTTTTGGCTGTTACTGCACTTGGGAGGGACAGAGGCCATGTCACAGATTGCCTCACAGCACAGATATCCCCTTGATGTTTTGTCCTGTATTCCCACATAGATGCTCCAATCTCACACTCAAGTCATCACCTTGCCACCTTACTCATGAGTGAAAACGAAGATACCGAGACGTGAATAGGAAATTACCAAAGACTCACAGGGTGAAAAGGATATCATACTAATCTATATATTGTCTTCGCCTTGAACATTCATTGTTAAACTTGAATAGGGCTTGCTAGTTCAACAGTGAGACAAAGGGACATGCCACCACGGCAGTCACAGTTACCACACTTTTGCGAATTCTGTATTCAAATGCCATTTCTAAAGCGCAGATTATCTGGGTGACTGGCTGCATGTGGCCCAGATGCGAACTCAAATGAAACTTTAATTACTGCCACTTTTTATCAGAATCCAATTAGACCTTTTACCCTCCATTAGCAGAGGGCTGTGACTCAACACCGTTTTGGAGAGGTTTCCCAAAGCCACCGGGGGCACAACGATAACTCAACTCGCTGTGAATAACACAAGGGCAGAGGTCCTTTCTTCCAGGATCCTAGACCCTCCCTTCAAACCTGGAGTCGGAGCTGCGTGGGTCGCGGGCTGGAAGGAAAACGTGGAAGCCACTCATCGGGGCCCATGCGAGAGGCTGGAGACGCGAGGGCCCGCCCCCGACCTGGCGGGAGGCGCCAGCAGCCCCGCCCCGCCACCGAAGGCCCGGCTGGGAAGCTATGGAGGGAGCGTGGCTGGCTGGGCGGGCTGCTCCTTGACGCGACGAGATGGGGGGCTGGGGGTGTTGCCACCACGTGGTGGCGGGGCGGGGCCTCGGCAGGGCCTCGGCGGAGCTGCCCGAGAGGCCCAGTCGGCGGCTCACGAGCCAGGTACCCGGGGGTGAGGCCTCGTTTCTCTCACCTGAGCGAGGTTGGGCTGGGCCTGGGCACTCGCGGGCCTCAGTTTCCACACCAGGAACCGTTTTAGCCAGCCTGGGGCTGCCTTTGGAGTCGCAGCTGCTTCCGCCTTCTCTCCCGAGGTTTGTGCACGCTGCCTCGAAGTGCTGGGTTCGGCCGCCAGCCCGGCGCGCTTCCGGGCCTCCCGGAACTCAGCTAACCGCCTCTCCATAGCGCGCACCCCGTTTCCCGCGCTCCCGAGAACGCGCGCGCCCGCTCGCAGGGGCAGCTGTCCCGGCTTTGCTCGGCTCAAGGCTGCAGTGCGCCTGCGTAGCGGCGGCTGTATGCTGCGCGTGCGCGTTGTGGGCCTGGGGCTCAGGCCGGGCGTTCGCCGAGTTTGTGACGTTCAGTGAGC
This sequence comes from Lagenorhynchus albirostris, assembly GCF_949774975.1. Taxonomy (NCBI): domain Eukaryota; kingdom Metazoa; phylum Chordata; class Mammalia; order Artiodactyla; family Delphinidae; genus Lagenorhynchus; species Lagenorhynchus albirostris. Next base: position 68,701,414 of record NC_083104.1, read on the forward strand.
TGAGTATACAGCTAGTTGTTCCCTCCAAACGCGTGGACGCGGTGTTCACGTCCTCGCCCCGGCCTCAGCTCTGCCGTGCTCCATCTCACTTCAGGGATCTGCTCCCTAACAGGTGGAGTATCCTCTAGCAGTTGAGCAGATTGAGATTGAGAAACTGGACCTGGGGCATTGAAGAAGGCCCGTGGTCTGTGGGATGTTCTGGTGTCAGAAGGAAGGCAGGATACAGCCTACCCTTTTCCTTTTAGCCGGTTTGCCAATCTTAGCACTTTGGAAGGTTGCTTTCTCACTGATCATTTGGCAGGCAGTCTGTGCAGACCTCTCACTCGTCTGCCGCACTGGAAACTACCTGTTGATGTGTCTAGATGGGCCAGAAACTTAAAACAAAACAAATCTTTTATTGGGGTGCAACTTAAAATACACAAATGTGAAGTGTTTGGCTCAGTAGATCTGTATTAGGTGTATACCTATATAACTATTACCCAGATAAAGAACGTTTCTAGTACCCAGAGGACTCCCTTGTGTCCTCTCCCAATCACTACTCACCCAAAAAAGGTCACAGTTCGGGTCAGGAACTGTTAGATTTTTAAAGCTCTAAGCATCTAGCTAAGTGCCACTCACTTAATTGAGGCTCAAATATTTCTTCGATCTTGCTGAGTGTGAGTCAAGAAATCAGATGACCTAGAATGGAGTCTTTCATTCACTTAGCAAATATTTGTTGAGAACCCTCTACGTGTCAAGTATCATACCAAGGATGCTGGGGTGAAGGAAACAAACCCTTGTTTTCGTAGTGCTTAGCATTCTAAATGGGAAGACTAATGCATAATTACATATTTATATTTAAGGTAATGTCAGGTACTGATCAGTGCTGTGAAGAAAAGTAAAGTAAGGAATAAGGATGTTGGGGTTGTTTTGAGCCAATGACCAGGGAAGGCTTCTCTGAGTTGTCATTTGAGCAGAGACCTAAATGAAATGAGTGGTGGAGGCATGTAGATATCTGGAGAAGTGTTTCAATCAGAGGAAACAGCAAGTGCAAAGGTTCCGAGACCTCAAGTACTATGCTTGACCTGCTCACAGAACATTAAGGGTCAGTTCGGCCTTACAGGCCATGGTGGAGACTTTATACTACATTCTGAGTGTGATGGTAAGCGACTGGAGGATTTGAGTAGATGACATGATCTGATGTATTTTTAAAGGATCACACTGGCTGCTGGAGGTGGGACCCTGGAAGAGGGCAAGTATAGAAGGAGGGAAACAAGTTCGGAGCAAGTACGGTGGTATGAGAGAGTCTGGGAAGTTGGAGCTAGAGTGGGAAGTGATGCAGGTGGTGAAAATTGGTCATATTCTGAATATATTTTTGAATATCTGAGCCAACATAATGTGCAGCTGGATTGGATGTGGAGTGTGAGAAAAAGGAATCAAGGATGATGGATTTCCACCAGCCCCCCTCCCCACCAGTCCACACACCTGAGCAACCAAGTGAAGGATGCCAAGGCCCTCTACTGAGATGGAGGAAGACTAGGAAGAGAGGATTATTCGATAAACTTGGTGAGTTTTGTTTTGGACATGCCAGGAGTTTGAGATGCCTGTTGGACAAACAGCATAGGCAATTGCATAGTGAAAACTGGAGTTCAGGGAAAAGTGAGAACTGGAGCTACATATTGGGAGTCATCAGCATGTGTGTGATATTTAAAAGCCATGAGATCAACTAAGGAGTGAGTGTGGATAAAAAGAGGATATATGAGGACTGGGCGCTGAATAATTAGAGATGGTCTGTGAGACAGAAAAGAAATGGGGGTGTTATACCACAATGACCTGTCATTGAGAAGCCACAAAAAATTTCTTGCCCATCATGGCGTCCAGAGTAGATCTGCTTCTCTGGAGGGACTGGTGACTCTTTTATCGATTGTCTTTCCCACTTGATAATCACACTGAGACCTTAGAGCTGTATTTATCATCTACTTCTAGTAGGCATTTAGACTTAAGGCGTACGGTTTGTAGGCTATTGCAATCAGGGTCTCTGGCAGGAAATATGACACCTTCAAAAAGGTTAAGTAAGGAGAACTTCGTGTTACAAAGATGTGGCGAAATTAAGGGAGCCAGCAAGGAAGTTCACAGGAAGTGTTACCAGCCTCTGGGCCTCAAGCAGAAGAGGAGAGAGTGGTCATCAGAACTCAGTGAGACCTGTAGCTATAGGAGAAGCCCGAGACGAAGGAGCCCTTAAACAGGTAGAGAAAGGTGGGAAGAGGATAAGAGGAGCAAACAGAGAATATCCAGCCAAGTGCTAATGGCATTTCTAGCTCCATCTTGTTTCAGTAACCTTATTATCCCTTTGCTTTGTTTAATGATGATAAATTTATTTTGTCTCAGTGCTTTGTAAACCTCTTTAAATTCTTTTTGGAAGAGGCTGAAAGAACGGGAAAAAGTAAAGATGAAAGAGATGAACATGAAGAACACCTCATGCCAAACTAACTCCTTTTCCTTTTTGGATAAGATTATGAGACTATTAAGTAAGAAGGGTCCCAAAGTGTACTTAATGTGTGAATTTAAGTTTTATTATGAAATACTTTGTATATACCAAATTTCATATATATAAATTGGACACATAATAAACATATATATAATGTGTATACATGTATATCGTATTTGTAAATTATAAGTAATAACATAGCCACACGCCCTCTTAGTATCCATGCCATGGAGAGTATACTTCCCCATTCTTTGACTTTGAACTCAGCCATGCAAGTTGTTTTTGCCAAATGGGTGATGGCAGGTATGATACAAGTATGGGGGCTTGAAGTGTGTTTGTCCTGTTGAGTTCACCCTCTTAATACTCTGCCCTGCCATGAGATGAACTTGCAACAACTAGCCAGCTGGTCCAAGAATAATGAGAGTTTTGTGGATACGGTCACCCAGCTGACTCACTGACCAGTTGAGCCCAGCCCAAAATAGTTGCCCCGGCTTACCCAAGATGTATGAAAAATAAATGTTTATTTTATATCACAGAAATTTTGTGGATTTTATTACACAGAAAAAGCTACTAAAAAAAAAAAAGAAAAGAACGTTCCTCTGTGTGCCTGTGGTCCATTCCTGACTCCTACCCACCTCTTTAATCTATTAATGTAGTAAGTTACATTAATAGACTTTCTGTTAAATCATCCTACATTCCCAGAATATACAAAACTGAGCCACTTTATGCAATATAAAATTCAAAGCTAGATCCAGTTTGGTAATCTTTAAGGAATTTTGTATCTATGTGCATGAATGAGATTTTCCTATAATTTTTTTTTCATGCACTGTTCTTGAAAGGTTTTGGCTTTAGGATTATGCTAGCTTTCTGAAATAAGCTGAAGTCTCCATCTCCCTCCCATCTCCCATTTTCTAGAACAGTTGGAGTAAAATAGGAATTAACTGGTTCTTGAATGTTTTATAAGACTTAGTAGTAAAACCATCTAGACCTGGTGTTTTCTTAGATCAGATAAATAAATGTAAGCTACAGTTAAGTGACTTCATAGCTGGTCAATACAGCCTTACCCAAAAAGAGTTAAGAAGTGGATCAACATCAGTCTGTCCTGTCTGATGTTTTTAGGAGTGGCATGGATGAAAATATAAAAGACAATTTATCGTGTTTTCAGGTAACAAAAATTTTACAGAGAAATCTACAATTATATCTTTCGGGTAAAAAAAAAAAACTAAACGAATTTGATTCAATTTGTCGTGATTAAAGTGTTGTGTAGACGCTCAGAGGGAACGCTACTTCCTAGATTTGCATTTATGTTTTTATATCTTTGTTTTTATTTCCTAATTGCTGGCTTGAGAGCAGTTTGCTTCAATATGACTTGGAGCTTTTCCCTGACCCCAGACTGGGGAGGAGGGGAGTATGTGGTGGATGCTTCAGCTGCTCTAGTCAGTCCCATTGTCAGAGTGAGAGACGACGCCCATACTCGTGCTTTCTTTGGTCCTGTCCCTGCAGGCACCGCATGCCAAGTTCTGAGCACTGTGCTTTATATGACCAGCCGTAGGAATGTCCAAAGGAGAGTGGCCTGGATAATGATGTTTCTAGAAAAGGGTTTCTTGACCTTGGTATTTTAGACATTTGGGGCCAGATAATTCTTTGTCTTGGGGGCCGTCCTGTATCTTGTAGGATTCTTAGCAACATCCCTGACCCCAAGCCATACTTGCCAGTAGTGCTCCCTGGTAGTTATAACAGCCAGAAATGTCCCCAGACGGTGCCAGATGTCCCCTCGGAGGCAAATTTGCCCCTGGTTGAGAATGACTGGTCTAAAGACCATATTTTAGTAAGAGTAATAAAGGCAGTGGATGATTTGGGCTGGAGAAGAAGAGTCATAGTGAAAACATACCAGTTAGTTTTAGAAGCTGTTAAAAGGGCTATTGTGAATGGAGGAGCAGAATCATTTTGTGTGGCTCCAAAAGGCAGAACTAAGGCCAACAGTTGGAATTTACAAGGTGACTAATGTGGAATCTTTTTTAAAAAAAGGGGGGGCGGATTTTTCAGCAACTCAGTTATTCCAGAAATAGCAAGTTGCTGGAATAATTTCAGTGCAGTGAGTTCCCTGACACTAGCAGTGTTCAAGCAGAGGCTGACAACCACTTGTCAGGAATGTTGTAGAGGGGATTCTGGACTGAAGAGGGGTTTGGTTAACGTAGATGATTACCAAGTCTCTTCCAACTGGAGAACTTTATGTTTTACTCCAAGTAGAGCAAACTGGGATGAGAAGATGGAAGACTTTAGGGCATCAGTCTAGAATGTGTCGCATAAGGTGTTGGTGCCCCTGCCCAGATCCCCTCAGATCTCACTATTGCTGTACATGCTGATGGCTTGTTTCTACAAGCCCCTGGGTGCTTTCTCTGCCTGCAGGAGTGTGTTTAACTAGTACATGAGGCAGACTAGCAGTGGTGGGGGATTATTCCCCCTAACCTTCAAACAGCCTTCAACCAATTTTGGATGGGAGTTGGTGGATACATACTCCAGCTCCCTCACTCCTCATTGGGATGACCCTGAGGTACATTCCACAGAATCTCCCAGGGGGTCTTCAGGAGGAGTGAACCTCAGTTGCCCACAGCAATATCTGCTCATTAAAGCACCCTATATTACCTTTCTTCCCTTTCCTGTCTCACTTCCCTGCTCCACTATCAGTGCTCCGTGGAATCACTTCCCCAGTAAGCCTCTTCCATTCAAATTGTTATGTCAGGATCTTCCTCCAAGAGACTCTAAGGTCAGACCTAGGTAAGACCTTAGGAAGGTCTATGGACTTGGTTGCAGAAAGGGAAGTAAATGAGAGGGCTGGTTGTTATTTCACATTTAAGAGACCCCCCCAGTCTTGAAGTTTGAAGCAAGCACAATGGCTTTAGAGTGGTACAGTCCAAGGAGAATGATATCTGAAGATGGGAATAAAGAAGTTAAGAAAAGAGAAAGGAAGGGGAGGAGAGGCCATGGTACTTCAACTGAAGCAGCCTGATCAGGACAGCTCCTGGGGAGGCTATTTGGCCCACACTTTATGCTGAGCTCTGTAGAGGACAGAATCAGAACAACCAATCCAGTCTTTCTATGATTCTGTCCTCCAAGGACTGTAGAGACCATTCAGTCGGTAAATGTTGATTGAACACCTGCTGTAAGCCAGGCCCTGTGCCAGGCTTTGAGGATGCAGAGAGGATTAAAATACAGTCCCAGCCCTTAGGAATTTAAGGCTTAGCTGGGGAGGCAGACTCACTAACAGACAATTATACATGGAGGTCTGAGGGAGCAGAGGAGGGTCACTAACTCAGACTGGGGAGTAGTATGACTTCTTCGGATTTAAATATGGGGAAACCGAGGCCAGTGGAGGAAAGCTGATGAGGTTCTGTAATTCCTGGGCATTGCTGTAGACGACAAATAGTTCTGGTGATAGTTCATTCCTTTATAGCACTGTCTTTTGCATTTTCTCTGGAAAGTATCCCCACATGACCCCCTTGCCCCCACCCACTCTTGGCTTGATGGTCACAGCTTGCTTTGGCCTGACAACTACTGCTGGTTTGAGTTTTGCCTTTTTGTGCCCCCTACCCCCCACCCAACTACAGGGATCTTGTGGTCCAAAAGAGCCCAGCAGTCTCTGCTGTCTTTTTAGTCAGTCCTGCCTGATCCCATTATCTGAAGCTTCCTCATTCCCCTCCTCTGCATCTCCTTAACTCCATTTAGCTTCCAAAATCTCAGGTTATAACAGTTGCCCACCCACCTGATGTGCCTTACATTGTTCCGTTTTGAGTTCTATTGTGTTAGAACTGATGCTCAGAGAAATGCCTCCTATGACTTGCAGGACAGATGATCAGACAAAGCCCACAGAATTACAGAAAAGATAATCTGTATGTAAATCCCATCCCAAAACTCTCCTTAATATTTTCAGAAAGTATTTGGAGAAGAATCTCTTTGCAAGTTGAGAATGGGCATAAAGCAAGCAATAGGTGCTGTGTTTCAGATGAACTTGCTCCCGCGTGGTTATGTATGGGAGTAAAGTTGGAAGGAAGGCAAGCTTTTGCCCTTTAAAGTCCTTTGAAGAAATGGACTGTTTGGTTAAAGTATGCACATGCACCCAGAGTGGTATATTTCCTGATTCTTGACAGCAGCTCAGCCTCTTTGCTGGAAACTCCTGCTTCAGCCCTTGTATTTTCTTTCCAGCCATTGACCTTCTAGAGTGCCTGAACACCATAGTTTAGGGCCCAAATGGACCCATCTTTCATCCTGACAGCATTAGCTGCTGCTGAGGCTCGCAGTTAAAGCTGGCCTCTTCTGCATGACTTAGCAGCAGGAACACGGCCAGGGACCCTGATTCTGCTTGGCTGTCGTCACCTGCTCAGCTGTTAGTCATTTCAATGCTCTGCACACTGGGGAGCCATTATTGCTTCTGTAGTAAGTGAACGTGATGGAGGGGAAGTGAGGCTATTCCTACCCAATACCCGGCCTCCTTCCAACTTGTGTGTTGCTTTTCTAGACTCGTATCCTATGGAAAAGAGATTTTCTGTCTTAGTTCTTTCTTTAAAAAAATTTTTTTAACCTTGAGGACCAGTTGAGTAATTATCAACAATGAATACTTGTTGGGTTCCATAATAGTTTACCTTTGCAGAATGACTAATGTGTGCCAAGCACTATGCTACACCCTGAAAATCATTATGTACTTTAATTTTCTCAACAACCCTTCAGGAAGGCATTTGGACAGAGATTAAGTAATTCAGTGTTACACAGCGAGCCACTAGCAGAACCAGGATTTGAACCTGAGTCTGACTCCAGAGCCCAGGAATCCACTTATTCTGCTTCCTCCTCCGTGCAGACCACTTTCAAGGTTCTATGAATAAAAATAGGTGTAAACCAGTCAGAATGGCCAGCATCAAAAACTCTACAAACCATAAATGCTGGAGAGGGTGTGGAGAAAAGGGAACCCTCTTGCACTGTTGGTGGGAATGTAAATTGATACAGCCACTATGGAGAACAGTATGGAAGTTCCTTAAAAAACTAAAAATAGAACTACCATAGGACCCAGCAATCCCACTACTGGGCATATACCCAGAGAAAACCACAATTCAAAAAGATACATGTACCACAATGTTCATTGCAACTCTATTTACAATAGCCAGGTCTTAGAAGCAACCTAAGTGTCCATCGACAGATGAATGGATAAAGAAGATGTGGCACATATATACAATGGAATATTACTCAGCCATAAAAAGAAACAAAATTGAGTTATTTGTAGTGGGGTCGATGAACCTAGAGACTGTCATACAGAGTGAAGTAAGTCAGAAAGAGAAAAACAAATACTATATGCTAACACATATATATGGAATCAAAAAAAAAAAAGAAATGGTTCTGATGAACCTAGGGGCAGGACAGGAATAAAGACACAGACATAGAGAACAGACTTGAGGACACGGGGAGGGGGAAGGGTAAGCTGGGACGAAGTGAGAGAGTGGCATGGACATATATACACTACCAAATGTAAAACAGATAGCTAGTGGGAAGCAGCTGCCTAGCACAGGGAGATCAGCTCGGTGCTTTGTGACCACCTAGAGGGGTGGGATAGGGAGGATGGGAGGGAAACGCAAGACGGAGGGGATATGGGGATATATGTATATGTATGGCTGATTTACTTTGTTATACAGCAGAAACTAACACAATGTAAAGCAATTATACTCCAATAAAGATGTTAAAAAAAAAAAACAACTTAGCACGTTGCCTGCAAAAAAACCAAAAAGCAGGTGTAAGTTGTGATCCCTAGTCTCCAAAAAAGTTTACAAACTCATAGGGAAGATGAAACAAGAATGTGAAATGCTAAGTAATGCCAGACACTATCTGCTAAGTGTCCTATCAGTGGAACAGACAGTCAGGAACTCACCAGGTAGAGGAAAAGACCAGAGAGGACAGGAGTGTTCTAAAAGGCTCCATGGAGGAGCATGGCATTTGATCGGCCTTGAAAGGTGGAAAGGACTTAACGTAAGCTGAGAGGAGGAAATCAACCAAGCTATAGCGGACTTCAAACACATGGGTTCAAGTCCCAGCTCTGACATCTGTGCAATCATAGGAAAGTCCCTCATTTTCTTTATTGCTCTAGAAGGCTAAGGGAAGGGGCATGGAGTCAGGGAGAAAGCAGAAGTTTGGAACCAGAAGAGGCTTCAGAGAAGTAGGGAAGGGGTAGGTAGTGATTTGAGGGAGAAAGGGTGTTGACAAAGATCCCTCTTGACTTTAGTGGTGGTTCCATGAGTAATTACTGTGATAATCCATTGAGCTGTAGAAGTAAAACAAACAAAACCCCCTAGCTCCTAATTTTTATTTTGCCTTGGGCAAGGCACTTGTCCCTCTGCTTCATCATCTGTAAATGGGGATAATATCTCACAGGCAGATATCAAGATGAGGTGAACTGATAGGAAGTGCCCACCAGTACCTGGCTTGTTGTAGACCCTTAGTCAACATGGGCAACTAAGAATATGAAACCAGCATGGCCCATACTCTGTGGGTAACCAAAGACCTGGGAAGAAACAGAGGAAGGAGAGAAGATCTTCCTAACCCAGACAAATTGGAATGCATGTGGAGAATTGATACCTTGGTAGGTTCTTAGACTAAGGAAGATAATATTCATCTGAGATGGTTGAATTGAAATTGATTCCATATCCAAAAGCTGACATACAAGTGTTGCTCCTGCCTTCTTCCTGATTCCTGTCACTGTCCAGAGCTTGTCTGAACCAAAATAAATCTCTTTCTCCCATTACCTTGATAGGCTTGGGTTAAATTTACTCAGCCATTGACCTCACTTTGAGGTTGCTTTGAGGTGGTATTGACAGGCCTATCAATCAGCCAGCCTCCCACAGTCTGTTTGTAGGAGCCATTGGGGATTCCTGTCTGCCTTGCAAGAAATCCATCTGTTAGGAACAATGGACTGAGCCCCTCTGTGAATCTGGGCTCTCCATTAGGAAGTTAATAATAGGGGAAACCATATAGTACTTATCTTTAGCTTTCAGTCTCCTTTCTCACCAGCAGCTGCTAAATACAGAGAGAGATTCCATGGAGAGGAATTCTCTGATTCATCATGTCACCACACCATCTTCTTTTCCCATACAAAATCCATTCCCAAGCCCCAGCGCATTACTTCCCACTGCCCATTCAAACCCTACTCTTTGCTATGCTAAACTACAACTTTCCAAACATCCCGTATTGTTTCCTGCCTCTGTAACTTTGCTCACACTTTTTCTTTTTATCTGGGGCATCCTTTCCTCCCTTCCTCACCTACCTAAGTGCCACTGATCTTACATACTTCCCTTAAATATCTCCTTTGCTAGGAAGCCTCTTAGGCTTTGCCTCCCAGGTAGGGTTTGGTTCCCTCAGGTATGCTCTCGCAGCACCAAGTGCATCCCCTATAGCAACCCTTATCACCTGTATTACAGTGGCTTGTTTAATGGTTGGTAGGGTATAGTTTCAGATTTTTGAATAATGACCAAAAATAATAGTGAACAAGATAGAAGTTTGAACAAGATAGAAGTTTGTGTTTTCCTTTTAGGCATCATTTGAGAGTGCCACTGGGCAATGACCCAGGCCCCTTGTATCTTCTTGCTCTGCATCCCTAGGGTGTTGACCAGCGTAGTGCAAGTTGGCTCACAAACACACTAGAATTCCAGCCTGCCTTATTCCAAAACCAGCCTCTTAAACACCAGGTCATACTGCTTCAATTAGTGGAGCTGAGCTCATTGCTGATTGGGGAGAAAGATTTGAAAAAGTTAGAAAAGTTCAAGGTATATTGGGAGATACTTTGAGTGCCTGGTGGGGATTGATGGGAGTTGATACCTTTTTTTAAATATTTGTTTATTTTATTTATTTAATTTATTATTTTGGCTGCATCGGGTCTTAGTTACAGCACGTGGGATCTTCATTGAGGCATGAGGGATTTTTTTTGTTGCAGTGTGTGGGCTCTTCGTTGCCATGCTCTGGCTTCTCTCTAGTTGTGGCATGTGGGATTTCTCTCTCTAATTGTGGCACATGGGCTCCAGGGTGCATCGGCTCTGTAGTTTGTGGCACGCGGGCTCTCTCGTTGAGGTGCGGGGGCTCAGTAGTTGTGGTGTGCGGGCTTAGTTGCCCTGTGGTATGTGGGATCTTAGTTCCCCAACCAAGGATTGAACCCACATTCACTGCATTGGAAGGTGGATTCTTTACCACTGGACCACCAGGGAAGTCCCGGGAGTTGATATCTTGAAGGTTGGGTCTTATGGTGCAAGACTTGAATGTCAAAAATACATTTGATGATTGTTGTCAGATAGTGTCATTTCTCAGGCACATAGTCCACAACCGCAGCATCTGAAATGGGAATCAGCTCTAACTGCCTCTTACTACTCTCCTAAACCTTTCTTACATCATTTTGAAGAGACATGGGTCAGATCTTTGCAAAGGTAAATGGAGTAGAGATGCTAATACTCAGTGAATCACTTCTAAAGCAGGAGCCCACAACCTGAGCCATCCACCTTCAGAGCTGTTTCCAAAGCTGACTGATCATCAGAATCACCTTGACAGGGCTTCCCTGGTGGCGCAGTGGTTGAGAATCTGCCTGCCAGTGTAGGGGACACAGAGTCATTCCCTGGTCTGGGAAGATCCCACGTGCTGCTGAGCAACTAAGCCTGTGTGCCACAACTACTGAGCCAGTGCTCTAGAGCCCGTGAGCCACAACTGCTGAGCCCGCGTGCCGCAACTACTGAAGCCCATGTGCCTAGAGCCCGTGCTCTACAATGAGAGAAGCCACCGCAATGAGAAGCCCGTGCACTGCAACGAAGAGTAGCCCCTGCTCACCGCAGCTAGAGAAAGCCCACACGCAGCAATGAAGATCCAACACAGCCAAAAATAAATAAATAAATAAATTTATTTTTTAAAAAAAGAATCACCTTGGCACTTTAATTGAAAAGAAACAGGATCCTGAGCCCCTCCATGGCCCTTGACTCTCCAAGGTGGGCTCAGGGGTCTCTGTATTCTCCCAGTTATTCTGTTGACGAGGTGCTTGTGGGCACTTTTGCACTTAAGAGACCCATTACCACCCTATATTTATGCTAACTGCAGATTCACCAACAGAACCCCTTTTTCTTTCATGGCAGAAGCATTGATCTCTCTTTGGACCCATGGCAGGGTGATTCTCATTTGACATTCTCTCTAAACTCTGAACTCTACGTTATTGCAACATCCAAAAGGTTTTGGACTCTCCAAGCCTGCTCAGTGCCAAACCCATTCTATAGAAACTTAAACACAGAGCTGAGCAATTCAAAAGTTTGAGTAGTTGAAATTAATGGTAAGCTAGAAATAAAATAATTAATATTAAAAAAATCAAAAATTTGGTTAACCACAAACCCAACCATTTTACATCTTGTAAAGAGGTTTGGAAAATCATTAGACCGCGAAACTTCCAGTGGCCCCCTGATAGAGATTTGTTTTCTTACATTTGACCATCCATATCCCATGATTCTCTTCTCTCTAATCCGCTGGATCAAACTTTCTGTTTTTAGAAAATTACCCGGGCAGAGACTGAGCCCAGTGATGATAATAGAACACTTCCTTAGTGCCTTCATGAGCCATATGCTTTATATACATCATCTCATGTAAACCCCCTTGACAAACTGGGTATATTAGCATTATTAGTTCCAATTTATAGGTGAAGAATCTAAGGCTCAGAAAAGAAGTCGAACTGGAATTCAAACCTAGATCTGAGTGCAATTCTGAGTTACTGAACTCCTCCTCCCCATGGTGTTCACTGTACGACGGAGGGCAGGACAGAGGAAGAGGACAAGGAATAGAGGTGGAGACACAGCTTTTTGTTGTTGGGACCTGCTGCCTATGGTCCTTTTCTGTCCCCATACCCCACCCCTTCACATTCTCTTGCCAGTAGCAGCCAGCACAGGAACAGCCTTTGATGCTCCCAGGCAAACTTTAGCAAACAAAATTGAGCTATTTCTGCAGAAACAAGCTACCCCTCTGCATCATTTCAGAGCCTCAGTGGACCCACAAATATCATTTCCAGCTAATCACACATGCACCAGACAGTTGATATACAATAAGTGAACACATTTTCAGCTGATTCCCTTGAAGACAGTTCACCAAATTTATTGGAAGGCACATTTATTCAAGATGACACACAGATGGGTTTTTTGTTCTGCATTTCCTTTCTTTGTTGATTCACTGTGTCTTGTGTCTGAATCACTTGGCTTTTCTAAGTCAACTGAGCTGAATGGGAGAAATTCAGGCATCGTGATTACTGCTGGGAAAATGGCAGATTTGCCTCATGAGACGTATGATTGGGGCACTCTGGGATCAAGAGACTTCTAAACCTGAGGCACTTGAAGAGGGAGATAACCTCACATTTGGTTCAAAGCTTCTCTTGGAGATTGAGTTCATCTCCCCAAATGCTATTATTTGCTGATGGGAGGAAAATTATACTGGATCCCCTCGGTTTGTAGCAATTAGAGTGAATTCTCCTGTGGCAGGCTGGGACCTCCAGAGCTTTATTTGGTTTTAATGTAGAGTGGCTTAAAGTGGATTCACTCTTCCACAGGCTAATATCTCATTTCCTGGAGCAGATTGAATTGTTCAGAAATGAGCCATTGAGAGAATGCTTCTCATTCAGCCCTAGATTTGTGGCACATCTTTCTAGAAAAGAGAGGCTGATGTGGGGATGGGGTGGGAAGAGGCTGGCTGGGACTGTTCTGTGATGCCAAAAACTTTTCTCCAGTCTGAACAGTCTCATCCTTGTCCCCCAAACCTAATTGATGAGCCCCAGATAAAGTACATTAAGAAAACCATTCTATCCCTTCACCAGAGTACTGAAGAGCTAAAAAATAATGTTAGCCAGGTGCAACCATATGGAAAGGTGCCATGGTACAAGGTCTTGCCCTACCCTACAACCAACTAGCTCAGTTTTTCATCTGTAAAGTGAGCCAGTTGGACTCACTGCTCTCTGAAGGGTCTTGAATTGATTCAAGAAGAGTTTGATTAAATCCATTTCATTATTCTGAAACAGGGTTTCCCAACCTCAGCACAAATAACATTTGGGGCCAGATTATTCTTTGTTGTGGCGGCTGTCCTGTGCATACACAGGATGTGGGAAGCATCCATGTTCTCTACCTATTATATGACAGTAGCACCCGCCCCGCGAGTTTCAACAATTATTTCCAGACATTGCCAAATGTCCTTTGTGGGGGGGGGGGCAAAGTTGTTGAGAAACACCTTCAATAGCTCCCTATGGCCAACAGGAAATTTATTCATTTATTAAGTATTTACTATTATTTATTGAGTATTTACTAAGACCAAAGATAACTGAGACACAGTCGCTGTCCTCAAGGAGCTCATAGTCTAGTTAGGAGGACAGACAGTTATAATCTAGTGTGGCATACGTAATGACCAAGAGAGATTCAGAGGAAGAAATGGGGGAAATTTTCTGAGGGGGAAGGCAGAGGGAGCTCATAAAACTTTTTGGAGAAATTAATGATTAAATGGAACATTAAAGGATGAGTAGAAATCAGCCAGGCATCCCCAGCTGGGGAGACAGCCTGAAAAAAGGCATAGTGATGAGAACAATGACCTACTCTCACAAAACTCATTGGACTGGGGAGATGTGAGGATGAATCAGACAAAGAGACCACCCCTCACCTCCATCCGAGCTGTGTATGGTCTCTTTAAACATTCCTATCTTGGAAAGGAGTTCAAAACCCTGAAGAACTCCTAGTCATTGCTCTGCTGAGTCGCCAACGGATGTCACTGCTACGGAGCTCTCCAGGGTACTGAACCATATCAATCTGAATAGCAACTTTACCTAGGGACATGCTTAGAACCTTGCTCCTTTCAGACTCTGACTCCTACCCATTCCTTCTGCCCTTGGCTGATGCCATGTAGTGTAAAAAGAATAGGTTTACCAACCCAAATGATTCAAGTTAAGAAACAAATAAATGATAAATTATTATAAAGTATAAATTATGGTGAGTCCCTATGAATAGTACACAGAGTTTTGGGGACCTTATTTTTTTATTTATTTATTGGAATTTTATATGTTTTCTAAGATATCTAGGACAGCATGTATTTCTTTACTCTGAAAAATATCATTTAAAATAAAATAATAGGGCTTCCCTGGTGGCGCAGTGGTTGAGAGTCCGCCTGCCGATGCCGGGGACACGGGTTCGTGCCCCAGTCTGGGAAGATCCCACATGCCGCGGAGTGGCTGGGCCCGTGATCCATGACCTGTGCTCCGCAACGGGAGAGGCCACAACAATGAGAGGCCCGCGTACCGCAAAATAAAATAAAATAAAATAATAAAGAGCTGTGGAATCAGAGGACTGGAGTGTGAATCCTAACACTGCCACTTAATAGCTGTCTGACCTCAGGTCAGGTAATTTGATCTTCAGTGGTCATTGTTTACTCAGCTGCAAAATGAAGGGAAAAAGGGACAAACCTTCAACAATTTGCCTTACATGCTCAGGATCTGGAGTCAGAATGGCTTTAGATTTCTTACTAGTAATATGTGAAGCAAAATGACAATGAAGAAATGCCCTCAAAATACTGAAGGAAAAATTATCCCCCACCTGGAATTCTATACCCAGCTCAACTATAAATCAAGGACTATAGAATAAAAACATTTCTCGACCTGTATAGAAATTCCAAACAAATTTCCCTTCCTATGCATCCTTCCTCAGGGAGTTACTAGAGTATACGCACCACAAAAAAATAGTAAGTCAAGACAGAGAAGGGCATTAAATACAGGAAACATGAGCTCCAACACTGGAGAAGGGTGAAAGAAATATCCAAAAGGATGGTAAACAGTGATCTCAGATTGACAGTTGTGTACCAGGCATAGAGGCCAACAAGTCCAGATTAGAATAGAATGCCTCAAAAGGTAGATAGGTTGAGAATTGTCATCACCAGATCCCTACTGCTATTGATCCTTTTTTTTTTAACTTGAGGACAGAATTCCTGGGTGAGTCTAGGTGAGATCATCTGTTCTTGACTTGCCTTAATAATTTCTGATGAGGTTGGTGCCTTTCCAGCAGCATATCCTGTTTTCTAGATCAACTAAGGATGCTCATTTCGCCCCATGGAATTGCTCTGCTTTAATCTATTTCAGGAACTGGAGGTAGGCTATAGTGAAGCAGAAAACCCAGAGCAGCCTCTGGACCACATTTCTTCTGGTACTTAGTGCCTGGCCCCCACTGCAGCCCTACCAGATGTCTGCAGATGCCCAACTCTGGTTTCCCAAGACCCATGCATGACCTTGTCCACCTACCTCCCCAGAAGGGGCTCTTGTAAACTCTTGGAGAAACTGAAACCAGACTGACCCAGAGACTCTGTTTAGTTTATCTCTCTCCCAGACGACTTCATCAAACAGGGGCTACATTGCCCTGTCATCTCTAGCTAGATTTGTGCTTCTACTCAATACACATTGTTTAGGAATATATACCTAGGTAGTAAAAACTATAGCAAAAATCAAGAGAATGATTAGCACAAAAGTCAACATGCTGGTTACTTCTGAGGGAGAGGTTGGAAGTTTTATTTAGAGAGGAGAATTTGGAGAACGTGTAAGGTACCAGTTAATGTTCTATTTCTCAGTTTTTGTGGTAAGTACATAGGTGTTAAATGTACTATATTTTTAACTCTACATATATTTAAAATACTCTTCTATACATATAATATACTTGATGGTAAAAATTTACATAGCAACCAAGCCACGCTGCAAAGTAATGAAATCATGTACCTTCAGTTAACTGGTAACCTTCAGTTAAACCTTTTTGAGTGTCCCTTCTGTGCTGGGACACTGACTGATACTTTAATATTTAGACGTCCCTGCCCAGTGATACATTTTCATGTTAATATGGATTTTGAGGACCAGAAAAGCCCTCAGAAGCCCAAATAAGTAGCTGTCTAATAGGTTGTATTTCAGGCAGTATTCCAGAGGAGTTTCCATGCCAGCTCTCAGATCAAACTGTGTTGCGGGTTGTTTTTACAAGCAGTCTTGTCCAAGGGAAGCTACACAACTAAAAACATCTCCCTCCAAGGGTGGGGGGGGGGTGGTCTGCAGCTGTGGCTTTTTGTGGAAAGGTTTCAGACTAGTTTATTATTCAGTGAATTATACTGCTAGCCAAGTATAGAAAGGCCTGAGGGAATTTGCTTCTGAGTTGTGGAATTTTCATCCCTTTTCCAACTCTGTCCCAGAAAAAAGGAAGACTTCCATCCAGACACTGGCAGGGATGCACAGTTCTCATCAGCATCCTCAAGTTGCTTTAAAAGAGGGCTTTTTTTTTTTTCTCACAGAATGAGTCAGATGCTGACAGACTCTTAGCATCTCTTGCCACCTTCCTGTTGCCCCTTCCCCTCTGAAGATCAAAGCTCACCTCAGGAGAACCTCCAGAGGGAAGAAATAGCCAGCGGAACCCCCAGGGCCAGGCAGGAAAAGCAAGTAAACAAGTGATTGACGCACTTGGTAGACAAGTTGGAGGGGCCTCCACGCAGGCTCTGCTGGGGTCACACGTGAGCAGGGGAAGTTGAGGAAGTGGTCCAGGATGGGGGCGGTGCCCCAGAGGGCTTGGGCCACGGCTCATTGTTCCTCCGGGTTCCCAGGGAATAAGGCAGGCCTCCAACAAAACAAACGTGCAAGGAGGACTGGCTATGTGTGTTGATAAACACTAAAAGAGGGGAAGTGACTAGCTGGAGGGAGGGTGAGTTTATTGTGCCTTATCACAAGCTCCTGAGGGACACCAGAGGAAGAGGGAGAAGGAGCTGGGACAAAAGGAGGCTGTGTTGTTAAATGCATGGGGCCTGGAGGAGGGCAGACCTGGGTTCAAATCCTGGGGCCTCTGTTTCCTAATTCTGTGAGTTGACCCTATTATTTCATTTCTCTGGGCTTTGGGTTTACTCTCTGTGTAATGGAAATGATACTTCTCACCCATAAGGTTTCCTTGAAGGCTTGATAAGATAATGCACTCTTAGTATCTGACACAGAGAGTTGGTTGGTTTTTGTTTTTGTTTTTTAATGTTAACTGTTGTCCTTAGGCAGATGTATCAGTGGGGGTGGGCTCAGTGGGGAGGAAGCAGTGTGCTGTGGGGAGACGGCTCTGCATTGTTGAGCACCTGAGTGTTAGTCAAAGCTCTGCCCGTACTCGTCGTGTGAACTTGAGCAAGTAACTCCCCATTTCTGGAGCCGAGCTTCGCCTGCCTGGAATGACGGTGCTGATGAAGGTCTCCAGGGTTTGTTCTGGTGCCAAGATCCTGGGTTCTAAAGAACTGTTCTAAAGAACAGAGTTCTAAAGAACTCTCTAAAGGAGGTGTGACTAGGAAATTCTTTAACGTGAAACAAAAATAATGCAGAGGCAAGCAAGGGAGGTGTTTTTTCCTATCATACTGGTCTCCTTGGGAACTTTAGTTTTATTATGATGATGCTGCCATTTCTCAAAACATTTTCAGATTCATTGGTTTAAAATGACCTGCAGAACCAGTTCGTGGAGCCAAACTAGAAAATCATCTCATTGCTTTGTAGCCATGGTATTCTTCTTTCTTCTTGTTTCTTTTAAATTTTAACCCCAACAAGCTCTCATTAGATTCCAGTTGCAGTTTTGCCACTAATTTGTGGAGGATTTTTATCTCTTCTGACCTTGATTTCCACCCTGGAAAATGGTGATGATAGTATCCACCTGTACTGCCTCCACAGCTGAGCTAAGACCAGGATGGCAATACCAGGCAGGATGCTGGGCTCAGGGTGGGCAATAGAATATATCAAATACATCCATCTGTGCATGCCTTCATTCTGTCATTCCTTCCCCACCATGATTACCTACTTGGCCAGTTTATCCACCAAATAAATTCACAGCCCACTAAACTAGCATGCTGTATATTGGAAATATCTGAGTCTTTCTCTTCCTATGTCTTTCTCCTTGACATTCACACAGACTACTTCACTTCTGACATTTCTGGTCACCAGATGTATGGGGGGTTTCCCCACACCAAGCAATTCTCTGACACCAGCTTGGTGTTCTACGGTTTAACTCAATTCTGATACTATCTGTCTGGAGACTGCTTCAGATACCACAGGTTAAGGGCTCAGTCCTATGAGACTACCCCACACTTCAGATGCCCATCACAAGTAGTAGGTCCCCAGGTTACCCACAACTTCTCTCCAAGTTGGCTACAAATCGGAGGTTCCCATGACCCCTCCTTGGGTTCAGTTAATTTGTTAGAGCAGCTCACAGAACTCAGGGAAACATCTTCTTACATTTATCAGTTCACTAAAGTATGTGATAAAGGATACAGATGAACAGCCAGAGGAAGAGATACGTAGGGCAAAGCCTGGGAGGGTCCGAGTGCAGGAGCTTCTGTTTCCATGGACTTGGGGTGCACCCTCCCAGTATGCAGATGTGTTCACGTACCTGGAAGCTCTCTGAACCCCGTACTATCGGGATTCTATGGTGGTTTCCTCATGTAGGCATGATCAATTATTAACTCCATTTCTAGCCCCTCTCCCCTCTCTAGAAAAGTGGGAGGGGGGCTGAAATTTCCAAGCTTCTAATCATGGCTTGGTCTTTCTGGTGACCAACCCCCATCCAGGAGCCACCCAGGAGCCCACCCTGAGTCACCTCGTTAAAACAAAAGATGCTCCTAGTGCTTTTATCACTTAGGAGCTTGTAAGGGTTTTAGGAGCCCTGTGTCAGGGACTGGGGACGAGACCAAATATATACTTCTTATTATGAATCACAATATCACAGACTCCAAATGATTTTCATCCATTTCCAAAAATGAAATACACTTTCAGAGGTAAAGATTTGCTACCATGAGGGATATTCAATGGGATGTGCTCAGATTCTAAAGATTTTTCTTTAGACCATATACTATGCTTATATGTGTGTATATGAATGTGTGTGTATGCATTTGGTATTTAGTAAAACCCTCAACCCCTGGGAGACCAGCAGATAGACTTTCAGTCAACACTGTGGTGCTGGACCAGTACCTGGTTTCAGAAAGCCACGGCTCAGGGTGCTACCCAGAGGCAGGGAAATACTGAGGGCAAGGACACACTTTGAAGCCAGCCAGGCCTGGCCTCCAGGCTCAGGAAAGCCCACTCTGGGCTGCCCTGTGACCTGTGTCAACCACATCATCCTTTCAAATTTATTCACCAGGAACATGGGGAATGTAGCATAAGCGTCATAAAGATTGATGATGTAAAATTATTTTTAAGGCAGGACAAGAAAAATTTAACATAAAATTATCTCTGCTGTTTGAGCCACTACCACTCCCCTTCAGTGTGCACTGTGCATCTGTATTACACCTTAACTCAGTGATCTATTTTTTTCTTGGCCACACTGCGTGGCAGGCATGCGGGAATCTTAGTTCCCTGACCAGGGATCAAACCCGTGCCCCCTGCAGTGGAAGTGCAGGGTCCCAACCACTGGACCACCAGGGAGTTCCCTTACATTAACTAATAAACTAGATCCTCTTAGAAGATACAGGAATGCCTGCTCACAAGAAAAGAAAAAACAAAAAAAGGCAGTTTTCTCCTGCTGCCAGCAAAGTAACTCCTTAGGATATGACATTCCTTTCTCAGTCCTGCAAAGGATCACGATGGCCTACTTGCTGGACTGTGTAAACCGTCACCATGTTACTTTGATGTATAACCCTTCGTCTCAAAAACTTACAGAACTGCGCTTCGACCTCTAATGGGCAGAACAGTCCCCAGAGCTTTCTGAAAGACTGTCTCTCTGGTTATAATCCTCAGGTTGGCTTGAACAGAATTTTCCATTTCTTTCTTAGATTGAATATTGATTAATTTTTTTCATTGACAAGATGTTATGAGGATCATAAGTGCTAGTTTTGTGAGTGAGCAAAGAATAGGCACCAGTGGGTGGAAACGTAAGGCATAAGACATCAACGTACTTGCACTGTATCTTGTGTGGCAGGGAAATACGGGGTTGCTCTTCTCACCGGTGGAGGTCTTCCAGGTGGGCGTGGTGGACCAGGTGATGCCCGAGGACCAGGTGCAGAGCACAGCCCTCTCAGTGATGGCCTGATGGATAGCCTTTCCAGACCATGCTCAATAGCTGACCAAAAATACGATATGAAAGCCCCTGGTGGGCCGCCTGGTGAAACAGCATGAGGCAGACATCCAGAACTACATCCAGAGTTTTCTGCAGAGGCACTTAGAAAAACTCAAACAAAAGAACAGCTAGGGAGGGCTTCCCTGGTGGTCCAGTGGTTAAGACTCTGCGCTTCCACTGCAGGGGGCGCAGGTTGCATCCCTGGTCAGGGAAGGGATGTTCCGTTTTTAGCCATATGAGCCCTTCTGAGGCCCTCTGGTTCCAAGGGGGTTTTGAAAACACAAGGTATTTTTCAATTTTTTTTTTTTTAAAAAGGAGAATACTGTCATCAGAGGGCTCTGGGTCATCAGCCACGGAAGGATGGAAACAAAGAGACAGAAACAGCAAGAGATCCTTCACCAGATAGAGGGGCTTTGGCACTACCATCCCCACCACAGACGCAGCCAGGAAAAATGAAAGCTGCTGGGAGAGCAGGCGTTGGCAGACAGCCACAGCCCCAGAGGGCAGCTGGGGCCTTCACACAAAAACAGGTCTACGTGGAGGCAGCAGAAGAGGGGCCAACAGAGAGCACCAAGCCGGAAGAAACAACTCGTGCCACCCAGGACCCACGGCATGGGTGCTCAGGTGCCGGAGGGTAGTCAACTCAGTGCCCCCAGCTAATGAGAGATTGGAGCTGGGCCTGAGAGGCTGCAACCCACAGGTTTAGTAAACATAGCCCAGCATCTCATCCCTCCGAGAAGTGATGGACAAGCAGCCTTAACTCTGCCCCAGTGCTGCATCTAGAAAGACCAGGCTCTCCCGGGTGATGTCCCCAGTTTGTTCTTTCCCAGGGAAACCATTTCTCAGCCTCTCCTGCAGCCCTGAAGCTACCCAGCAAGTTTCAGACACGCTTATGAAATGTCTTCACCTGAGGCTGCCTGATTGGTTTATCAGCCCTGGCCCTAGGAACATTTCCTTACGATGAGCAGTGACATTTACAGCTCCGAGAAGTACAAGGGAAACATTTTTCTTGCTGACCCCCCTCTCTCTCTCTAATGAAGTGGTCATTATCATCTTTCAAAGGTGGGCTCTGTCAGTCAAAAATGTGCCACATCTTCCCATAGGAGAAACACTGTGAATGTCAGAAACCCGACAGTACTTTCTGAGGTGAATAAAAGCAGCGGTTCGAAAACTGTAACACGAAAGTGTTTCTTCTTGTCCAGCAGCCGAGGCTGGCTTCCTGGGCACACGACCTGTACGGTCACACAGAGTCCTGCGCTCAGAAGAGCCCTGCTCTTGGTTTCATAGACTGCATTTAAACCTGGCATTGCACAATATAAAGAACAGTAAAAATTCATGCTCATGATTTAAAACCTTAAGTTTTTCTTTACTTAGAAGGACTTTAAATAGCAAATAAAACCCACCATGATCAGTTGAGAAACTGCAGAAGGAAGAGAAAAGCTCTCTATTTTTTGTACATTTACCAGCATTTTTGTTGAACAAGAAGCCCTGCGTTTTCATTTTGCTTTGGGCCCCGCAAACTATGTTGCCAGCTCTGTCTGCAGCAGTATAGAAACAGCAGACGTTTCTATCATAAGGATAGAAAATAAAAATAAACACAGATTACAGGCACATTGGCATAACTCACCTAATGATAACCACCTTAGTCAAGATGTCTCTCCCCAGTGTGTGGTCTATTCACCGTGTGTATGTGTTTATTCTTGCCTGCACTGAAAAGCTGTCCACTGCTGGACACACAAATTTCTCTCCATTTTGGTCTGGGATTGGATGTAGAATACCCTTTTAGGTAATTGCAATTATATTGATCTATCTATGAATTGTGTGTGAAAACAAGACCCTTTCTTCTTCCTCCCTGGCCAGCTCTCAATGGTCTATCTCTCCATCAGTTACAATAGCATATGTTAAAGGTTTTGATAAGTTCTGCAGCAAAAACAGACAAAACATTCAGTCTATTTATTTTGATGGACCGAGAATTTTCTAAACTTGTTATTTTCCTAACTGGTTTCGATCCCCTTCTTTGGTGTAACACCTGAGCAGCCTCAGAGTCAATGGTGTAGCATCGTATTTATAAGACTTGCTCTGGGCTCAGACTCTAGACTTGAATCATGCTTCTCCCGGGGTCCTAGAGGAAGTTTCTTCATCTTTCTAAACCTCAGCTTTTTCATAAGTAAACTAGATTAATAATCCTACCTCATAGGATTGTGAGGATTAAATAAGATCATAAATGGAATGTACACAGTAGGCACTTGATCAAGGTAAAAGCTCTTTTTATTAAAAATCTTAAGTGTTTACCCTGTGTAAGCCCTTCCTGCCCTCAGCAGTCACAACCTGTCTGTCTTCATGTTCCCTGACCCCCTACCTCTCCCTGTTTTCTTAACCCTCAACTTTGGGCTCATTATGAAGTCCGCACCCACCAGCCCACAGTGTGTCTGCAGTCCTCACCCAGCATGCTAGGGGTTGTTTTATAAGTTACTCTTTTATATCACCCTCCTGAAACTAGGCTGCAGTGAGGAGTAGGGCAGGGGAGGTTAAGAGGCCACTTCTGCTTCCCCATGATGAAGGGTCTGTGGGCTGTGTCCTTATTTGGGAAATGTGAGTTGATTTTTTTTGTTTTTGTTTTTGTTTTTGGAAGGAGATGTTTCTTTAAATTTGCCCAAGTGTTTATAGCTATAAATTCTACAATGCAATAAAATCTGGCCCCTGAGGACAGATGCCTAGCCCTGGGCTCAGCAACATCAGAGGCAGAACACCATGTTGATGGAAGATTCCAGTTAGTGGAACTGTCTGTTCTACACTGAAATCTTAATGCAAAGCAAGGGCACTGGTACAGCTAATAAAATGCCCTGGGTTGGGCTAGCTGTTGTTGATGCTTTCTCTGATTTCTTACATCGTCATGACAGCTCTGATTACAGGGCCTTTTCTCTCACTGACGGGGCCTGCTGAGGAGACCCCAGGGAACCTTCCTGGACCTGGTGGGTAGAGTGCCGGCCGGCAGAGCCTCCAGGATGCAGAAAGTGAGTGACCTTCAGTGAAGTCTTCTATAGCAGTCAGCACTCAGGGCAGAAACAGAAACCACTCTAGGTGTTTCAAGCCCAAAGCAATTAGACTTAATATAAGCAATTGGATGCTTGCAGGAGGAATAGGAGTCAAAGGTCACTTGAAGGCTAACGGTTCAAGGTCACACCTCCACAGCTGCAGGCCAGAGGTCAGGCTGTCTTTGCTGTGGCTGTCACCGTGGTGTGAACCCAGGAAGCTGGTGACCAATAACTGGAACTTGGCGACTGGCAGCTGCTGGCATATCTGCCCAATCCTGCTTGCTTCCTCCTTCCAAATCTTTCTTGAGTTTATCTCACCCTAAACTCTCTAGCTGCAAGGCAGCCTAGCAAGGCAGTTTTCGAAACTTCCTTATAATACGGACAGAGGTGGGAGGACATGGAAAAGAGTGGACTAGATTCCAAGAGACCGTATCAGGCATATCTTCTAGACACAGCAAGAGTAGCTTTCATTTATTTAGTGCCTACAATTTGCCAGATACTATGTTAGGTGGTTTACATATTCAGTTTTATTTTCACAACGGTCCTCTAAGAAAGGTATAATAATAGCCCCATTTTACAGATGAGGAAACTGAGACTTGGTGAGATTGACTATGTTACTCAAGGTCTGTGCTGGTTAATTTTATATATCAACTTGGCTAGGCTGTGCTGCCCAGCTGTTTGGTCAAACACCAGTCTAGATGCCATCATGAAGGTATTTTTTCGATGTGATTAACATTTACATCAGTAGACTTTGAGTAAAGCTGGTTGTCCAGCAGAATGTGTTTGAGCCTCAGCCAATCAGCTGAAGGCCTAAGAGAAAAGACTGAGGTCCATCTTTTCCCTCCCTCCCTCCTTCCCACCACCACCAGGAAGAAGGATTCTGCCTTTAGACTGCCTTCAAGTTCAAGATGGCAACATCAGTTCCTGCCTGAATTTCCCACCTGCTGGCCTGCCCTAAAGATTTTGGACTTGCCAGCCTCCATAATCACATGAGCCAATTCCTTAAAATCCCTCTCCTGATAGATAGGTAGATAGATAGATAGATAATATAGATAGAGAATTGATATAGTTAGATAGATAAATAGCATCTATATCTTTTTTTTTTTTCCGGTACGCGGGCCTCTCACTGTTGTGGCCTCTCCCGTTGCAGAGCACAGGCTCCGGACGCGGCCATGGCTCACGGGCCCAGCCGCTCCGCGGCATGTGGGATCTTCCCGGACTGGGGCATGAACCCGCGTCCCCTGCTTCAGCAGGCAGACTGTCAACCACTGTGCCACCAGGGAAGCCCAGCATCTATATCTTATCTATCTCCATCTCCTCTCTATATCTATCTGTATCTAGTATCTATATCTTATCTATCGATCTCACTAACTATATCCATCCTATTAGTTCTATTTCTCTGGAGAATGCTAGTGAATACAAGGTCCAACAGTAGTAAATGTTATATCTCAGTTTCAAACTCAGGTTTGTCCAACTCACAACCCCAGGCTCTTGGAGGACAGACTTCAGACAGCCTCATGTGTTTGGACTTTCATCAGCTCTATCAGTGCTTGGGGAGCTCCGGACTCAATAGGGGAAAGATGTCCATGCATCCCAGGTGGAAAGGAAGCCATGGTCTGCCTCAATTATGTAGACCCAGTTTATGGGGAATTGCTTATTTAATAGCCATTCTTCAAACATTTATAGAGTATGAGAGATCAGAGACTGTGTCAGGCTTAGTGAGGATGCAAAAATTATATTCAAAACAGCAACAGGAGGCTTCCCTGGTGGCGCAGTGGTTGAGAGTCCGCCTGCCGATGCAGGGGACACGGGTTCGTGCCCCGGTCGGGGAAGATCCCACATGCCGCGGAGTGGCTGGGCCTGTGAGCCATGGCCGCTGAGCCTGCGCGTCCGGAGCCTGTGCTCTGCAACGGGAGAGGCCACAACAGTGAGAGGCCCACGTACCGCAAAAAAAAAAAAGAAGGTAGGGTGATGAATATGTTCACTACTTTTTGGGGTGATTAATATGTTCACTATTTGATTGTGGCAGTGGTTTCATGGGTGTATAGATATGTTAAAACTTATCCATCAAATCGTACACTTAAATCTGTGCAGTTTCTTGTATATAATTATACCTCAATCAAAAATACTACCAAAAAATAAAGGACAAGAAAAGCCAAGGAAATTGAACAATTTTAAAATTTTTAACAAATGTTTGAAGATATAATTCATCAAAACTTCAGAAATCAAGGAAGACTCGAATCTAGCTATTAAAAAGGGGCAGGACAAATTAACAAGGATTCTCATCACTAAGACATATCCTAGCAAAATTATTGGACTTCAAAGATTCTTTTGGTCAGTCAAGCAAAAAGACCAAAATAAGTGACTTACTGACTTCAGACTTCAAGTCAACATTCATTGGTAGGAGACAGTGGAACAGATCCTAAAATTCCTCTAAAGGCAAGAAAGTATGATCTAAACTTGTTATTCCTAGCTTTCTATTTGAAAGATATAAAATCAAATCTTTTTGGACATGCCAAATTTGGGGAAGATTATTCTTATGAACGCTTCCTGAAGAAACTACTGGCGGATCAACCCAAATGACACTCAGAATGGAAGATAACGAGAAATTATATGAGGAACATTGCCTGATAGAGAAATTGAGTCCATGGTTAGAATGGAAATGCCTGAAAATGATTTACATATGTTGAAAGCGTCTGGGAACTTGAGCTTGGAAGCATCGGCGCCTCAGAATACAGCCAAGAAATAAATGCAGAAAAGCAGCCATGTCTGACAGCAGTGACGATGAAGAATTCCTCAGTGGCTATGACAAAATGCTACTGGCCACTCTGTCTGAGGAATTTAAGCCAAGCTGGATTTTTATAACGTGCCCTGGGAACATGAAATTTTTACTGCCTTCTTGAGAGTAGTGCATTTGACCATTTCTTTTGGGGGAAACACTCCTTTCCATGAAGAGTAGAAGATGTTGAGTGATTGAATAACAGATTGCACAGTAGTTTCAAATGATCTTGGCAGAATTAAAAGAAATGATTTTAAAGTTGTCAGATTCATTTGGGTGAGAAATAGGGAGATCTTAATATGAGTTGTATTTTAAATTTTGGAATTATTGTTAATTTTATGAGATGTGAGTATGGTATTATGGTTAATGTAGGAAAATATTTTTATTTATAGTAGATATATGCTGAAATATTTAGGGATGGAGTGTCATATCTGTGATTTGCTTCCAAATTGTTGAGCAAAAAAAAGTGTATATCATACATAAAGAAAAGAAAAATATGGCAAAATGTTAGCAATTAGTGAATCTTGGTGAGGAGTACATAGGATGTTCAGTGCACTAATCTCTCAATTTTTCTGTAGGTGTGAAGTTTCCAAAATAAAAATTATACAATTAAGAACAGAACATTGAAACAGCAAAGATTATCATTTAGAGAAATCAAGACCTCCCCACCTCCAAAAAATACCTCCCTAAGGAAGTATCTGGCCTTAAAGATACAATCCGATGCTTGAAGAAATACTTCAAATGCACAGGAAACGTGTTTGCTGTTTTGAGAAATAGGAAAGAGCAGAATATAAAGAATTCATTGGAAAGCTGGAACTCTATGGAAAGGTCACACATTTTTACTACTAATTTTATATAAAACTTCCAGAGGGAGGAACAAATCCCTAATAAATAAAGATAATTTAAGTAAAGTGAAGATGATGCCTGTACACTACTATGTTCTAGAAAAAGAATTCCAGACTTCAATTGGCAGGGAACTATTATTGCTTGAGCAGGAGAAGGCTGGAATGTATGAAATACTGAGCTTAATAAATGAACCAAATCCTATCAGAAATCGCAGGAAGCCCTAAGAAGAAGCTCTAGTGCACAAAGCCGATGAAACTCTCGTTTTGAATAATTTACACTGGACTGACGACCAGGGTGTGACAATAAAAAGTCATAGAGGACAGACAACAGCTACCTCTTGGACGAAATGAAGAATATCTGGGAAACGCAGAGTCCATTTCCAGTGCAAACTGAGTGATGAGGTATCAGCTAGGCCTGAGGTGGAAGTACCAGGAAGTTGGACACTGACCTTTGGACATAGCATTACATCAAAGCGTACCTGGAAAATGGAGGCACAGTCTTGCAGCCAAAGCCCAAGTTCTTAATGACGTGGACAGGCAGAGAGGCGTGGCTCTGCAGGAGGATGAATGGTGAGAAGGAGTGAGGGACCTCGGTTGCAGAGGAAGTGAAAGCTTTTAAGCAAGAGAATTTAAGAACATGAATTATGGGGGTGGGGCAGGGGGAACAAGATGTAATAAAACCAGAATTGCTCTTTTTGATCAGAAAGTCTGTGTGACAGCAGGTATACCACTGGTGCTGCAGAAAGTGCTCTTGTTGGAGAGAAGAGGCAAGCTGTCAGCTGGAGACAGAAATTAATATAAGTAAAACCAAGACACCAATGCTTCAAACACCAGTGACCGTAACTCCAGGAAGACACGCTTATCAAATCTTACTACAGAGAGGTCCTCTGAGCCCAGCTGCTCTTCTAGCCCACCTGCCAGAACTGGAGGTGTCATCTACCCAGGGCCAACTACATAATTTGCTGGGTTCAGTGCAAAATAAAAATGCAGCTCCCTTGATCAAAAAGCAGGGGGGAAATGCCATTAAAAGTACTAAAATATGGGCTTCCCTGGTGGCGCAGTGGTTAAGAATCCACCTGCCAATGCAGGGAACATTGGTTCGATCCTTGGTCTGGGAAGGTCCCACATGCCGTGGAGCAACTAAGCCTGTGCGCCACAACTACTGAGCCTGTGCTCTAGATCCCACAAGCCACAACTACTGAGCCCATGTGCCACAACTGCTGAAGCCCACATGCCTAGAGCCCGTGCTCCACAACAAGAGAAGCCACCACAATGAGAAGCCCGCGAACTGCAACGAAGAGTAGCCCCTGCTCACCGCAACTAGAGAAAGCCCATGCACAGCAACAAAGACCCAACGCAGCCAAAAAAAAAAAAAAAAAAAAAAAAAGTACTAAAATACATTCCGCTTTCCTTTCTTCTAGGGTCTCTTGACTTGGCATGGTGTGGTTCTTTTTTGTTATTTAATGTCAATCTAAGCAAAGAAAAATTAAAAATTTTCATTA
Source organism: Lagenorhynchus albirostris (assembly GCF_949774975.1). NCBI lineage: Eukaryota > Metazoa > Chordata > Mammalia > Artiodactyla > Delphinidae > Lagenorhynchus > Lagenorhynchus albirostris. Next base: position 68,730,146 of record NC_083104.1, read on the forward strand.
TTAGCATGAATTTAACCATTCATCTTTATATTTTACTATGGCAGTTTTAAAAGCAAATATAAGAGCATTTATCTTATAGGCAGCATTACCAAAATTACACAATTCTTATTTTGTAGCTCATGCATGGATATGTGTATAGTTCTTAGCAGAACAGTGGAAATGCCACACAAAACTAACCACGTACTTTAAATTGCTTGCTTCTTGATTGATGAACATTCTACCAACACTGTCTGCCTTTGGCTTACTGATGAGTAAGGAAGGACCGATGGGAATGTGGTTGGCAAATACAGGGAGGTAGCATCAGTGAATAGGGGTTTGATGGAGTTCCCTGGTCATTCGTGGTTCTTAGGCCATCATTGCCTTCTTTCTGTGTTCAAAGCAAGTTCTGGTTCTCATGGAAAGTGTGGCCTCTCTGGGCTGTCAGCAGTCGCTTACCTCGTACTTGCTTTATGCCACTCAACTCCCACACATTGTGGGTCCATTAGAATTCTTGATTTTCTTTTAAATTTTATTTATTTTTGGCTGCATTGGGTCTTCATTGCTGTGCATGGCTTTCTCTAGTTGCGGTGAGCGGGGACTACTCTTTGTTGCGCTGTGCAGGCTTCTCATTATGGTGACTTCTCTCGTTGCGGAGCACGGGCTCTAGGCGCGCCAGGCTTCAGTAGTTGCGGCACACGGGCTCAGTTGCTCGGTGGCACGTGGGATCTTCCCGGACCAGGGATCTAACCCGTGTCCCCTGCGTTGGCAGGCGGATTCCTAACCACTGCACCCCCAGGGAAGTATGGTGCACTGGAATTCTGTGCTCATGAAGCCAAAACACAAGTTCAAAGAGAAAGTGATTTAAGAATTTCAAGACAGCAACAGAAGAACATTAAAGCAAGCCTGGGACTTGCCTGAATGTCAGGCTCTGTGCGACTGCACAACTGTCCTGCCCACAAAGCCAGCCCAGACTCTGTCTCCCAAATCATGATTTGCTTCCTGAGCGACTCTTTCTTTCCTTAAGATCTGTATTCTAGAAGGGGACCTGTGACTGTCAATCAACCTCTACCCAGTTCTAGAAGCCTCATTCCTTCAACCAGGATGGAGGACATAGGTGATGCTGTCCCAGGAGTCTCACCAATAGGAGGATGCCACCGCCCTGGGCAACTGGACTACTTCCTAACCTGTGGCCAGCCACCATAGGGGCCTGCACCCATTTTCCAGGAGAGGATTCCCTAGACTGTCACCAAGAATAAAGGTCCTTCGAGTAGTTCACAGGTATCCATCTTCTAGAGCCTTAGCTTCTTGGCATAAAATCATACATTCCTTCTGGTGTTCATCTATCGCTCACGCTCCCACTGCCGTCCAGTGAGTGGCCTCCATGTTTCCCATAGGCACGGCCTCGCATGCGTACACACTTGCCTTCAGTGTCACGCCCGGGACGATCCAGGGGCTGCACTTGGACTTCCAGCCTGAGTCACTGAATGGAATTTGGGGAATAGTTCATAGGCCCCAAAATGCAATATGCATTTACTTTGAATATTGAACTTGTATTTTCCATTCTTGAATGTTCTTTTCTTTTTTGCCTTAACCTGACCAAGCAAGTCAACCCTGAGTTTTGTAGCTGGGAAAAATAAATGTATTTATTCAACTAAAGATTACCTCTTAAGTGTTATCCTGCTACATACCTGTTTTAGTTCTAGTTCCTGTAGTTTAGGTAATCGATAAATGTTCTTAAATGTTATGAAAATATAATATGTTTAAATATTTTTCTTTTCCAAATTCCAAAAAAACTGGACCCATCCTAACAGTAAAAGATGACTCTACCGCTGAATCCAAACAATAATCCCCAAACATCTGTCCACTGCTTGCTCTGTACCTGCTCTTCAAGGTGGTACCAGTAGCTAAAAAGCACAGCTCCTCCCCTCGGAGAATGGAAGGAAGGCAGAACGACAGCAACAGTCAAGCCTCACACAGCTTAAAAGGGGTGGTTTGAGCCTCAGCTCCTCTAAGGAGCCCCCTACACTGAAATCACCCTTACCTGACCTTCTTTGGCTCTTTTATTTTCCATCTAATTGCCCTCTGCCTACCATTGGACTATTAAGTTTTTCCCCCCCAGAGAATAACCTTTACTTAGAATATTTGGCCTAGAGTTTTTCAAAATCTGTCCAGAGACCCCAACATCAGAATCCCCCCAGGATGGGGATGTGGAACTATTAAAGTACAGACTCCAGCCTCCTCTGCAGATATCTGAAAGCAGAATCTCTGCGAATCTCAGGCATCTGCAGGGTTAACAAGTTCCCTAGAAAATTCTAATGCCCACTGAAGTTTAAAAAAAACACTGACCACCTAGTCACACTACCCATTTTACAGCTGAGGAAACTGAGGCCCTGAGGTTGCCTAAGTCAGAAGCACTGGAGTGAGGTCTAAAACCCATCCTGAGTCCCTATACCAGGATGCCTGGTTCCCTCAGTTTCTTAATATACGTGCTGAGCCTCAGTCACCTTGTAACCTCCTACATGGCAAAGACCATATGAATCAAACTGAGAATCCAGCACAGTGCTGGGTGTGATGTAGGGCAGGGGTCCTCAACCCCCGGTACCCGTCCATGGCCCGTTAGGAACTGCACAGCCGGAGGTGAGCGGCAGGCGAGGGAACGAAGCTTCATCTGTATTTACAGCCACTCCCTATTGCTTGCATTACTGCCTGAGCTCCGCCTCCGGTCAGATCAGCGGCGGCATTAGATTCTCATAGGAGCGCGAACCCTACTGTGAACTGCGCATGCCAGGGATCTAGGTTTCGCGCTCCTTATGAGAATCTAATGCCTGATGATCTGAGGGGGAGCTGAGGCGGTGATGCTAGCGCTGGGGAGTGGCTGCAAATACAGATTATCATTAGCAGAGGGGTTTGACTGCACAGAGACCATAATAAATCAACTGCTTGCAGACTCATATCAAAACTCCATCAGTGAGTGGCAAGGGACAATTAAGGTGCATCTGGTGGCAGGCTTGAAGTCAGAACCCGACACTTATTTTAGTCCACGTGTGGTTGGCCCATTATTTTATTTACCACTTCCGTCTGTGCCTCTTTCCCGCACTGCACATCTGTCTCAGTCACAGTTTTGGTAAGCCCACAAGCTAACCCTAGCCAAAATGAGTAAAATACAAACGTTGCTGGAGAGCTTCTTTGAAAAGGGGGAAAGAACCAGTGATGAGACAGCAGAAGACTCTAAGACTGCCAACAAAAAGAAAGCTTCATTTAAAAGAAAATACCAAGAGTCCTACTTAAATTACGGGTTCATTGCAACAGGTGAATCACGTTCTCCAAGCCTGCTTTGTATAATATGTGGTGACCGGCTATCCAACGAAGTTATGAAACCTTTGGAGTTTTTCAGAAGAAAAAAAACGTGAACACGAAGAACAGAAGCAATTATTGAAGGCCACCACTTCATCAAATGTGTCTGCACTGAGAGCATGATTCTAAGTGGCTAACTGCATTGCTAAAGCTAGGAAGCCCTTTACTATTGGTAAAGAGCTGATCCCACCTGCTGCTAAGGACATTTGTCATGAACTTTTAGGAAAGGCTGCAGTTCAAAAGGTGCCACGTGTTCCCCTTTCGGCTAGCACTATAATTACACGAATTGATGAAATAGCAGAGGATATTGAGGCACAATTGTTAGAGAGGATTAATGGGTCACTGTGGTACGTGATTCAGGTTGACGAGTCTACCGATGTTGACAACAAGGCAATAGTGCTTGTTTTTGTGCGATATATTTCTCAGGAGGATGTGCATTAGGATGTGTTACATGCACTTTTGTTGCCAACCAACACCACAGCTGCAGAACTATTCAAGTCTTTGAATGATTACATGTCAGGAGAACTGAATTGGTCATTTTGTATCGGTATATGCACAGACAGAGTGGCTGCCATGACTGGACAGCTTTCTGTCCAGTAGTTTCACTGCTCGGGTCAAAAAGGTCACTTCTGAATGTGAGTCTATGCACTGTGTCATCCATAGAGAAATGCTGGCTAGCTGAAAAATGTCCCCTGAACTTAACAACGTTTTACAGGATGTGATTAAAATTATCAACCATGTTGGACTTCCCCGGTGGCGCAATGGTTGGGAATCGCTTGCCAATGCAGGGGACATGGGGTCGAGCCCTGGTCCGGGGAGATCTCACATGCCGCAGAGCAACTAAGCCCGTGTGCCACAACTAGTGAGCCTGTGCTCTAGAGCCCACGAGCCACAACTACTGAAGCTCGCGTACCTAGAGCCTGTGCTCCACAACAAGAGAAGCCACCGCAATGAGAAGCTCGTGCACCACAACGGAGAGCAGCCCCCACTCACCGCAACTAGAGAAAGCCCACACGCAGCAATGAGGACCCAACACCACCAAAAATAAATAAATTCAAATAAATAAATTCAACCACATTAAAGTACATGCCCTTAACTCACATCTGTTTGCACAGCTCTGTGAGGAGATGGATGCAGGGCACACACGTCTTCTCTTATACACAGAAGTTAAATGGCTCTCTAAAGGTAGATCACTGGCCAGAGCTTTTGAGTTACAAGAACCACTCCAGAGATTCCTTTTAGAAAGACAGTCACCACTGGCAGCACATTTCAGTGACACAGAATGGGTTGCAAAACTTGCTTACTTGTGTGACATATTCAACCTGCTCAGTGAATTCAATCTGTCACTTCAGGGGAGAATGACAACTGTGTTCAAGTCGGCAGATAAAGTGGCTGCATTCAAAGCCAAACTGGAATTATGGGGGCGACGAGTGAACATTGGGATGTTTGACATGTTTCAAACATTAGCAGAGATTTTGAAAGAGACTGAGCCAGGGCCTTCTTTCTCCCAGCTGGTGCACGATCACCTATCTCAGCTTTCAAAAGAGCTTGAGCATTACTTCCCAACCACAAAAGACTCCCGAACTGGGGAGGAATGGATCCATGACCCATTTGTGAATAAGCCAGGTGAATCGACTTTGTCCATGCTAGAAGACGATCAACTGCTTGAGATCTCAAATGACGGTGGCCTTAAAGGTATGTTTGAGACAACTTCAGATCTCCATATCTTCTGGATTAAAGTCAAGCCGGAATATCCTGAGATGGCCACAGAAGCACTGAAAAGCCTGCTTCCATTTCCAACATCCTGTCTTTGTGAAGCAGGGTTTTCTGCAGTGACAGCGACCAAAACGAGATCACGGAGTAGACTGGACCTAAGCAACACATGTCGGGTGTCACTGTCTCCCATCACCCCCAGATGGGACCATCCAGTTGCAGGAAAACAAGCTCAGGGCTCCTACTGATTCTGTATCATGGTGAGTTGTGTAATTATTTCATCATATATTACAATGTAATAATAATAGAAATAAAGTGCACAATAAATGTAATGTGCTTGAATCATCCTGAAACCATCCCCCACCCCGGTCCGTGGAAAAATTGTCTTCCACGAAACTTGTCCCTGGTGCCAAAAAGGTTGGAGATCGCTGATGTAGGGAATTGTTATTTCAGCAAGTAAAACACTGAATGAATGAATGAATGAATGAGGACTCCCTACAGTGAAGCTTTAAACCTTTCTGGATCATTTTAAGTTTACTTTTAGGTGTCTTTATTGCTAGCCATTGCAAATCCTCTTTGGCAGAAGGTTGGGTTTAAAAGAGAAAATAAATCAGGCAGATGGAAGCAAGGTGTTCCAATGGAGCAGAAAACCCCTGGCCAGCATGCTTTAGTCCCCAAGATGGGGCCTCCAGAAGAATGACTCCTCCCCCCACGAACCGTCTCTCACTTCCTGTCTCAGCACTCCACCTGCACCCTCCTGCTTTAATGCTTGGCTGTGGTTCTATGCCCTCCCCAGGCACCCAAGTTCAATTTGATCCAATATTTATAATTGTTTGTTGCCTCTCATTTGGGCTTCTGGCACCTTAATTGTAAAATCACCCCCCACCCCTCATGGGGTCAGGCTGGGAGGGAGAAGTTCATTAGCCTTCACAGCTGTGGTGATATTTTATGTCGGTGCAGCAGGTGCATCAGCCCACGCACACTCCACCCTCTCCACGCTGCATGGCTGACTGCAGTTGCTGACTGTATTGGTTGCATCTATGACGACATGATGGCTGCCCGCTGGGGTGGGACATGTAAATACCTTGACTCTCAGGTGGGAGGGAAAGGATCACTGTCAAAGGCAGAAATGTACCCTCGAGATCATGAGAGTCCACTTTGCTGGAAAAGGTCCCACCAGGTCACATCTCTTTCCTACAATGCCTTAACTCCATTCCTCCCCCTGGAGGCACATATTCTTGAAATGGATGGAGTGGTTGGATGGATGGATGGGTGGATGGAATCATTTTAGTTAAATTTGACAAGTACTAGTGTTAGTGTTCAAAGTGAAAGGGCCCCCACAGATCTTTGAGTCCAATACCCTCATTATACAGATGAGGAAATTGAGGCTCAGAGAGAAGGACCAAACCTGGGTTTCTAGACTTCTAAGTGGACGTCCAGGATGTTAATATACCTTCATTCTAGTAAGTAACACTATATACTAGAGGAAGGGCTGATTCTGGCCCATATGGTACCTTTCTGCATATAAAAAAAGGCATCCCTTCCTCCCTGCGGACACAGCTCTGCTCCAAGGTATGTACTTGGCAAGCTGAACGGCAGCTGGATTTCGGCCTCCGCTGGCTTCTGGGCTGGGCACCCTTGTCCGGTGAACAACCTTCATGATTCTCACTGGCAGCTCTGGCTAGGGAAGTGCAAAGTTTGAGGACAGGGCCTGAGCCTTATTTACTTCTGTAAATCCTACCGCATCTAGAGCTGTGCCTGTCCCAGTACAGGAGGAAGAGAAATGTTTACATAAGGAAAGAAGGGAGGGGGGAGGAGGAGCAATACCAGTATCCTTGGGAACCTCACAAGTGAAACTTCATGAAGGAGCAAAACAAGTATAAACCCAAACAGCCGATTGCCAGGTCTAGCACAGGAAAATAAAGCAAAGTGAAGTAGAGTCCAATTAGTTTGCTTAAACAATATTAAACTCCAGAGGAAAACGGAAAGGGAGCCCTGCTGACATTACTGCAAGCTGCTGAGAGGGGCCAGGCAATTCTATTAGGGAAAACAGATGTTTGTGTGTTGCCAAATAAAGAAGCAATCACAGAGATAAAAGAGGCGCTTTCCCCAAACGGAAAACATAACTAAATCATTTATCAACTTCCTGTGCAGAGCTCAGGCACCTGATCTGGAGACAAATCAGGGAATTGTTGTTGTTGTTTTTTTTTTTTTAATGTTGTTATTTTGAATAGCCTGATTCCTTTGCCTTGAGCTAATTTGGATTAATCTATCCCCCCAGGAGGCTATAAAATTCTTCCTTTCCTCCATAAACCTCTGGAAAGACAGATGGTCACTCATCTGCATGTGAAGTTTGAACCCCCTCCTTACTCATCATGGTGGGGGGGTAGAAAAGAGCATTCTGTGGGGGCGTGTCAAGCGCAGAGAGTTGGAGAAGAGGAAGAGGGATCCAATCTCTCATTATGTTCAGTAGTTCAAGAGTGTCTTGTTTCTCTGTGTCATTTATTTAGACACGTCCCTATCCTCCTTTTAAGATCACTTTGGCCTGTGTCACCCCAGGGCAGGGATTTCGTAATCTTTCTGGAGTCACAGATCCCGTGGAAAATCTGGTCAAAGGATATGGACCCCGTCTTCAGAAAAGAAGCATGTGTGCCTATGCTTGCATACTTTGGCAAACAATTTCAAAGGATTCATGCATCCCCTGAAGCCCATCTTTGGATCCCAAGTTTAAAACACCTGCTTTAGAGCCTGGACGGGAAATCATTTTAAAGAGGACCCTAGAGGGCAGGGCTTCCCTGGTGGCGCAGTGGTTGAGAGTCCGCCTGCCGGTTCAGGGGACGGGGGTTCGTGCCCCGGTCCGGGAAGATCCCACATGCCACGGAGCGGCTGGGCCCGTGAGCCATGGCCGCTGAGCCTGCGCGTCCGGAGCCTGTGTGAGAGGCCTGCATACCACACACAAAAAAAAAAAAAAAAAAAGAGGACCCTAGACACTTAAATGATAAAGCCTAATGCTGTCTGTTGTGCATTGTAATGAGTTTGAAGACCTCGACTGCATTACGAGGAACAGCTTGGGAATGGCCCATCTTAGAAGCTTTGGTGGGGGCCCTGCTAGCTGGGACCTTGGGGAGGAGAGGAGAAACTGGCAGGGAGGTGCTGGCACAATCTTTATAGGGACACGAGCATTCAAGAAGTTATGATTTTTGGGGACGTTTAGCCTGTAGTTTGTCAATATTCCCACAAGGTGGTAGTTCTGTGGTCGTGTGGCTCTTCTTCTAAGTCAGCGTGTGTGTGTATTTCTGGGTTCCAAAATGAAATCAATAATTTTCCATTCAACTTTTTTGATAACTCAGGAACAAATACAGAGAGCCTACTGCTTATCTATGTATTGGAGGTGCAAAGATAAAGAAGAGACATCAGGGTCTTTACGTTTTACTCTTTTTACTTCCCGCGGCAATGGTTGGCCATCATGGAGCTAGATTTTCATTCCTGAAACTCTCAACCATTTTTCCTTTCAGAGTCAATTAGTGATTACCTATATTACCTTTCCCTTTAATTTCACAAAATCTTTTTTTTTTTTTTTTTTTTTTTTGCGGAGCACAGGCTCTGGACGCGCAGGCTCAGCGGCCATGGCTCATGGGCCCAGCCGCTCCGTGGCGTGTGGGATCTTCCCGGACCGGGGCACGAACCTGTGTCCCCTGCATCAGCAGGCGGACTCTCAACCACTGCACCACCAGGGAAGCCCCACAAAATCCTTTGGAGCTATGCCTGGCATTTTCTTCTCCCTGAATTTCTTAAACTCTGAGACAATGTAGTCTCTTTTATCAGAATAACAAAACAATAATTATTTATTAAGCCAGCTAACTACTATACAGATGAAGAAGCATTACTAGTCACCAAGGAGTTAATTAAGCTCTCTTCATAACCTAGAGGTATTGTTCCTAGATGCCCCCTGACCACTCACCTCTAATACACACACACACACACACACACACACACACACACATCCTTTTTTTAAAAATTTATTTTATTGAAGTATAGTTGATTTACAATTTTGTGTTAAATTTTGCTATACAGCAAAGTGATTCAACTATACATATATATATATATACGTTCTTTTTCATATTCTTTTCCATTATGGTTTATCACAGGATACTGAATATAGATCCCTGTGCTATATAGTAGGACCTTGTTGTTTATCCATTCTTTATATAATAGTTTGCATCTGCGAATCCCAAACTCCCAACTATTCCCTCCCCCACCCCCCTCTCCCTTGACAACCACAAGTCTGTTCTCTATGTCTTTGAGTCTGTTCCTGTTTCGTTGATAAGTTCATTCACACAATCATTCTTTAGGCTGCTGGGAGGTAGGTCTGCTTCTGTGAGAAAGTTGAGTTCAGCTTCAACCTTGAAGGAAACTTCCTCTGATTATCTCTCAAAGTATTTGTCTTTCCTTCTCTCAATTCCCAAGTCTTTATGACCTGGCACTTATCATAAATTACCTAGCATTTCAGCTACCTGTGTACCTATCACGTCCTGCAGGATGTATTTCCATCTGCCAGGGCATCTTTAGTAAAATGCTCAGGAAATAACATTGGTTGGACATACCAGTTGGCAGGATGTGAACTGTTAGAGGAGAGTTGTGTGTGGCGGGGGACATGCTGAGTGAGTACAAGGACCCCTTAAGGCCCTCACAGGAGAGGGTGACTCCTCCCAGTGTGACCAGGAAGAAGGTAGCACAAGGGTGGAGGAAGAGAGACGACTGGGGGGGGGGGGAGGATCCTCTGGATTAAAGACTTGAATGTAGGACCTGAAATCATAGAACTCCTAGAATAAAACCTCAGATGGTAAGCTCCTTGACACAGATGTAATGATTTTTTGGATTTGACACCAAAAGCCAAGGCAGTAAAAGCAAGAATAAACAAGTGGGACTACATCAAACTAAAAAGCTTCCACAGGGAATCCCCTGGTAGTCCAGTGGTTAGGACTCCACGCTTCCATTGCAGGGGGCATGGGTTTGATCCCTGGTCAGGGAACTAAGATACTGCAGGCTGCATGGCACAGCTAAAAATAAATTAATTTAATTTAATTTAAAAATAAATAAAAACTTCTGCACACCAAAGGAAACCATCAACAAAATGAAAAGGCAACCTACTGAGTGGGAGAAGATACTTTCAAATCTTATATCTGATAAGGGGTTAATATCCAAAAATATATAAAGAACTCATATAACTCTAGCAAAAAACAATCTGATTAAAAAATGAGCAAAGGATCTAAACAGACATTATTCCGAAGAAGACATACAGATGAGCAACAGATACATGAAAAGGTACTCAAGATCACTAATCATCAGGGAAATGCAAATCAAAACCACTCACTCCTGCCTCCCTGGGGACTGAGTGAGCTATCACCTCACACCTGTTAGAATGGCTATGATCAAAAAGACAGTCTTTCCTCAGTCTCCCCTTGGAAACTGGATAATGTTGGCACTTACGTCACTCTCTCAATGAGAGAATGCAAGTAAAGCATCTAACCCTGAGCCTGGCACAGGATAAGGGCAGGAAATGTTAACTAGTATAATTATTGTCGAGAGACCAATAGGGACCTGACACATGGAACGTCGAGGGGACTGAGAATCTATTTAGGACCATTGCAGAGATGCAAGGATGGTGGTCAGAGGAGTAGATGGGCCAGCTGGAGAGCTAGAAGAAGAGGGTGGGGGCAGGCCTGTGAGGAGGGGCGCCCTGGGGGCCGGAGCAGAACCAGGTGGAGGATGCAATGGTTTGTGTTCATTTGCTAGGGCTTCCGTAACACAGTAACCATGAACTGTTGGCTTAAAAGGACAGAACTGTATTGTCTCACAGTTCTGGAGACCAGGAGTCTGAGTGGAGGTATGGGCAGGGTTGAGGGCTGTGAGGGAGAATTTGTTCATGCCTCTCTCCTCGCTTCTGGTGGTTCTGGGGTCCTGCTGGAACAAGTACCCAAATATGGACACGTGGGTTCGGAATTGGATAACACATGGGTAGAGGCTGGAAGAGTTTGAAGGCATGTGATAGAAAAAGCCTAGAATTACTATGAAAGAGACTGTTGCTAGGAATATGGAAGTTCAAGGTGAGGTGTCAGACGGAAATGAAGAACATGTTATTGGAAACTGGAGGAAAGGCGGTCCTTGTTCTACATACCTCATGGCTGGGGAGGATAAGCACAACGGTCCCTGTGCATTAATTGTTCAGCGAAAGTGAGGGCTCTGAGGCCCCCTGATAGTGTCCCATTGTGGGGTCACCACAAGGCTCCCCAGGGGAGGGCTGGAGGGACAGGTCGAGGCTCCTGGAGGGACTCGAGGGGTATGAGGGGCTCTGTAGACGAGATGGGTTTCTTAAAGGCAAAGGGGTGGGGAATCCTGGGGGCTTGGGGCTTGGGACCCCCAGTTGAGTTCCTCCTTCCCTCTTTCCTCTTCATGGTTGTCTCCTGGACCTTTTGTACCTTCCCAGGGCTTTATACAAAGGGTTTTTCACAAGCCCTCATAACAGCTCCTGAGGCTGGCAGGACAGGAACTGCCATTCTCATTTTATAAACTAGGATGCGGAGGCTCAGAGAGGTTATACGACTTCCCCAGGACACACAACATGTTGCAGGCAGCGGCATTCAAGCCCCCTGTCTTATCTCTAGACTCCCAGCCTGGAGCTGGGTACACCACACCACATGGCTTTGGTTTCTGGTGTTTCCTGTTCTGGGAGCCTTGGCATGAAGGAGAAAGTGAAGCCAGGGCCAGATACCCTGAGTTCCCCAGGCCTGAGAGAATCTGGCTTTGGGGAGGTCTTCATCCTCCAGGTGCTTAGAGCATCTCTACAGACTCTTCAGCTGTGCTGTGGCTGTGACCACAAGGGGGCGGTGGCACCCGTGTGATGATCTGCGGGCAGGATGGCGCTTGAGGTCTGCAGAGGTGGGGAGGGGGCTCTGCTTCCCCCACCCCACCCCAAACTTCTCAGAGCTCCCTGCTGTCAGGATCCTTCCCAGACTCCCTCCTCCATATAGAGGCTCATTGGCTTTCAGGGTACGTAACTTTGACTCAAGTTGGTCATTCCAGGGTTTCCTGAGCTGGGTCTGGGCTTGATACTGGGCCGCATCTCCCACCACGAGCACCCACATTCAACCCCAACTCAGCATCACTGGAGCCCCTCACTCCTGCCTCCCTGGGGACTGAGTTACAATGAGATCCACACTGACTTCTCCTCCACTAAACTAATCCATTCTCCTCATTTCACAGACGGAAAAAATGAGACCTGGGAACAGAGACTTGCCTGATCACACATCTTGAGAGGAGCAGAGTCAACCCTGGAATCCAGGTCTCCTGGCCGCCAGGCCCACCCCACACAGCCCACCATGGGTGCCTGGGGTGTGTGAGTGGGGTGGGAGTGGAGCTCAGAGGAAACTCTTGGAAGCCTCAGAAACATGATACAAGAGTCCCAAGTCCATGACACCATACGAGCTGAGAATCTGTAACTCAGTCAACAAATATTAATTGAGCACCTACTATGTGCTAGGCATCTACATCCATGGGATGCAGCGGTCAACAAAACAAAGACCCCAGCCTGGAAGAAGCCTAAATTCTAGTGAGAGTTCTGTTTGTCCTGTGATAAAGCAAAAATGGCAAGCCCTCCCCTACCTCAACCATTTTAATAGTTGCTGTGCCTACACACCACTCTCATCATGATTTGTCCTCTGTTTCCTTCGTACCCCTGTCTTTCTCTTCCATGTCTTTCCTGGTTCCTGATCTGTCCTCCTCATCCTCCTGCAAAGAGGCATCATGGCAGGAAGGAGGGGCCTGCCCTTCTGCATCCACACAGGCCCAAGGGATGAGCACAGAGAGGGCTAGTCAGGAGGCTGGCCGGGCAGGAAGGGAGGAAGCCGGAGGCTGTGCTGTGCCCAGCCTGGAGCAGGCCGCCCCTCGGCCCATCGCTGGTGCCTGAGGGTTGGGTTTGCCGACACCCCAGGAGAAAGACTGCTCTGTCAGGGGCTGCCTTGAGTGGCAGATCTCAGATTCCAACCCTCTCTGCCCACAGCCGACAGGCTCAGGGCGAAGGGATGCGGGGGGCGGGGCAGAAGTCAGCGGGCAGGGCCCTCTCCCACCCCGGGCAGCCCTGTGGGGAGTCCCAGGTCTATGAGTCCATCCACATCGTCTCGGTTCATGAGGACCCCCGGGGTGGACCTCCCTAACCTCCAGCCCAGAAGCAGAGTGCATTCCCTGGGTATTTCTTCAGAAGCCTCTGAAGACTTAGGGAAAGTAGGCTCCCCACACACATATGGTATACACACAGGGAATACTTGTGGTTTCTCATTCCCAGGCAGGCCAGCCTCTCAGGGAGCCCTAGTCTGAGGGGAGACACGGCCCCGCCCTCAGGGATCCCCGGTGTGAGGAGAGATGCAGTCCTGCTGAGGGGAGAAACACAGTTTCTGGTCTCCAGTGGTCCCTGCTAGGTCATCCCTCTGTCTCACTGCCACTGTCTTGCTGCCTCTATTCCTTTCTCTCCCTCTCCGCATTTTTCTCTCCCTCTCCTGTGTGTGCACATGCAGAAACACATGCATACAGCCACGTGCATTTGGAAGAAGTCTTAAAAACACTCAAGACCGGGACTTCCCTGGTGGTCCAGTGAGTAAGACTGCGCTCCCAAAGCAGGGGGCCTGGGTTCGATCCCTGGTTGGGGAACTAGATGCCGCAACTAAGAGTCTGCATACCGCAACAAAGGATCCCGCATGCCTCAACCAGTAGCCAGCGCAGCCTAAATAAATAAATAAATATTTAAAAAACAAAACAAAACACTCAAGACCAAATTTCAATAAATGCCAAGTAGACGGTCCAAACTCCAAGGACTGTGGAGACGCAGACTCGGGGATGAGTCAGGGAAGATCTTGCGGTTGAGCTGCGGGGGCTGAGGCTCCAGACCTCGCGGGAACTCAGGGGCCTTGGATCCCGCTGTGTCCTCTGAGGCTCTGAGCACGGCAGCCTCACCGGGGGAGGCATCCTCCATGGTGACCAGGATGGGAATGACCCCACCCCCTTGACGCTGTTTCTTTCCAGCCTCACATGCCCTGAGACGAGTTCTGGCTGCCGAGGAAGCAGGACCTGGGACGCTAGGAGCCCATACAGTGATGGGAGACATTGGAGGGATGGGGTGGGACAGGAGAAGCAGGGCTGACCACCAGCTGTCCAAGCTGCCCCACGGGAGGTGGGGCCGAGAAGCACTCCAACGCACACACCTGCCTTCACTCCCAGATCCCAGGGGTGAGAGAACAGGCCTTGGCATATTCCAGGGATGTGTCCATGTGCCACGTCCATGGCCCTTGTTTGGGCCTCCATGCTAGGGAGGGCCAAGGGTGGGCAGGAAGGGACCCTGAATGGGGTTCAATTCCAATAATACTTGGAAAACACCCTCCTTCCCTTGCATGACCTTAGTCACTTTCTATCCCGAGAAACGGGCCACCTCGAATTTGTTCATAAACCTGAAAACTAGATGCTATGCCTGGGGATTAACATTGTCCAAATGAGAGAAGGAGGAGAGGAAGTCCCCAGCGATCTGGGGATGCGGAGAAGCTGTGAAGGTGACTTCTCTAGGACTCTTTAAACTCGGGACTCTTTAAACTTGTTTTCTTTGCATTTCAGTCAGCCTGGAGGCAGAGGGATGAAGAATTTGACATCTATAACCCCACCCAGCCCCTCAAAGTGGCAAGATCAGCCCTCTCCCAGAGAAAGGTCACGTCTCCAGTGACAGGGAGCTCACCCTCTTTTGCCCTTGCCTCTGCTAGATGCCTCTGATGGGAGGGGATTTGGAGTGTGAGGTGCTGGGTGCCCCCCTCCACCTGGTCACTGCAGACCCCAGCAAAGAAGAAGATGGGGTGCTAGAACAGAGTACATTTTTACACAGAGCCCCAGAGCCTTCCTGGCTGAGTCTGGGATCTCTTCCTGGGGAGACAGATTTCACGGATGAGACTGCTCTGAAATGGTCCCACTGTGCTCTGGGCGGCACCGGGAAGGTGGAGGCGGCGTGGGGAGGAGGCAGCGTCCTGAGCCGGCGTGAGGAAGGTACATCTGGCCTCGGCACTGCCGGGTCCTGTCAACAGCCCTGGCATGGTGCCTTTCTCCTTGGCACTTTCCACGCCGGATTATGGTTCAGTCAGACTTCCTGTGCAGGCCTATCGAGTCCTGAGCCCTGGGGAGGGCAGGAGGAGGAGGGTGAGCCCCGGGGCTACTGTCTGGTGGACAAACAAGATGTTTATTCGCTGGAGGAGAAAGAGGAGGCCGAGAGATGAAGCTGCTGGTGCCCTGGCCTTTCCTTCTGCCTTCCCCTCCCCACTCCACACACGCAGAGCACTGCACTGGAGTCATGGGCCCAGGACATCAGCACCAAAGGACCCGAGGACAGACACACACACACACACACACACACACACACACACATACACACACAACAAGGGGACCCCTGCAGACAAGGCTGTGTTCACTTTTCTGATATAACCTTCACACACACACACACACACACACGCACAGACACACACACACACACACACACACACACACACACACAGCCTTTGTGTTTTAAAGTCTATTAACCCTGGCAAAACAGAGTTAAAGAGGTGGCTCTAGTCCAAGGGCGTCACAGCAGCCTCCAGTGCGAAGATGGAGAATCGGCCCAGAGAAGGAAGGAGGTGGTGGCTGGCGGCAGGGATGGGGCCTGCACGGTGGGGCTGCCAGGTTTGAAATGTGGCACCTCTGGGCTGAACAGACTGGGCCTTGATCTTGGATGCTTTCCTGGGAGGCTGCAAGGACAAAGGACATGCCTCCCTGGACTAAGGAGCCAGGCTCTGGGGCCCTGTGCAGAGACAGAACAGGAGAGTGGACAGACGGACAGATGGACTCCTAGAGGGAGTCTGAGGCCTCCCCAGGACCTTGCCATTCAAAGTGTGGTCTATGGACAGCAGCATGACATGGAGGCTTCTCAGAAATGCAGAATCTCGGGTCCAACCCAGACCTACTGAATCAGAGCCTGGACATCCATTTACATATTCAAGTTCTGAAGGCCTTTCTCTGGGAGCTTCCTGGACCCTGGATGGTGGTTTCCTTGTGGACACGGCATGGATGACAGCATCACTCTCAGTGGATTCCACTCCTCAGTCTGCAAGGCACCTTGTGAGGTCAGCCCAGCCATCTCCCAGACTACAGGTATGGCTACTCCTGTGGTCTCCCAGGGGGATTTATTTCACGTTTGTTTCCTGTGGCACCACGCTAGACATTTGAGATATGATAATAAGCAGAAAACAGACATGGCCCCTGCTCTCTTGAAGTTTTCAGGCTTATGGGACTGACAAATAAGGCTTTTCTGAAGGAGTGTCACTTGAGCTTTGAAGAGACGACCTTGGTGAGAAGGGGAGAGAAACCTATTCCAGGCAGAGAAAACAGCATAAGTAAGGGCCCTGAGTTAAGACGGAGCATGGCTGGTTAGAGGAACTAAAGATCAGTATGGCTGGAGAGGTGGAGGGTGGGAAGGACCATTGTATCAGATAAGACTGAGTGTAAAAGTTTCCAGTAAGCCAGAGTTCCCCGGTGCCTGTCATACTCCTTGATGGTCTCAGAGAATCCTAGAATGTCAGAAATGTAAAGAACCTTGGGCTTCATCCAGGCCAATGCTGGAACTTGGCTTCAAGCCTCAGCTCCATTATAAATTAACTGTAAATGTGACCTTGGATCATGGGTTTCTCATCTGAAAAGTGTTGGGGATACCTAGGCTGGGAGTAGCTCATGTAAGACTTTTCTGAGGAGTTACTTTAGTTAGGACACATGTTAGGCTGCTATTAAAAAAG
The DNA here is from genome assembly GCF_949774975.1 of Lagenorhynchus albirostris. Classification (NCBI taxonomy): domain Eukaryota; kingdom Metazoa; phylum Chordata; class Mammalia; order Artiodactyla; family Delphinidae; genus Lagenorhynchus; species Lagenorhynchus albirostris. The sequence goes on from NC_083104.1 coordinate 68,747,044, forward strand.
AGAGACCCAAAAATATAGTGGCTTAAACAAGAAACAATTTTATTTCTCTCTCATGTAAAAGTCTGAGTAGATGATATAGCGTTAACATGGCAGCTCAGTGGTGATGGAAAGTCAGAAGTCTTCTACCTTGCTGCTCTGCCATCATCAACATATAGCTTCATATGGTCCAAAATGGATGCTCCAGCTCCTGCCATCACATTTGCACCCTTCTTTTAAAGGCATGACCCAGATGTTGCACCAGGATCTTCTGCTCATATCTCATTGGCCAGAAATTAGTCATGTAGCCACACCTAGCTGCAAGAGAGTCTGGGAAATGCAGTCTTTGGCTAGGCAGCCATGTGCCCAAGTAAAAATTCTATTACTGTGTAAGAATGGGAGAAGGAATACTGAAGGGCCACAGAGGGTGACCCAGAGTCTAAAGATAGAGTTGGAGCCAGGGAACCCAGCCAGGTCTCTACAGGATTCTCCTCTTGGCCTTGAGCTGCCCTGGCCTCCTGGAGTTCATCAAGGCCAAGCTCTATCCTGCCCCACAATCCTCCCCCATTTCTACCAACTTCAGGAAATCCATGAAGCCTGTGGAGGCTTTGGTAGTGTAGGGTTACAGGCATGGAAGGCGGGCCAGCCCTTGCCTGTCCCCACCGCATCACATGGCACACTGATTCTAGGGGGGCTTCTGGCAGCCTGGTAGGACAGGCTCAGGAAGAGGTAGGTTTCCACTCCTCACACACGTAGGAGGCTACTCCTTCTGCCCTTGAAGCGGCAGGAGAAGCCAATCTGGGGAGGGCGGTGGGCCAGCTGTGTTTCCACTACTGCTCCTGAGTCAGGACTGGGGTGGTCCCACAGCCGGGGAAACAGCTGGCAGCAGCAGCTAGAGTGGCTAAGGAGAGCTTTCCCACAAGACTGTCTGACCCTAAGAAGGCCAACCTTCTGGAATCAACACCAGCAGATTCCCAAGGCTGCATCCTGCCCACTGCCTGGGCTACACAGCACAGCCGGCTGCTGGCAATGGCTCCCCCTCTGGGCCTCTGCTCTCCACTCTTGTCTTTTCTGAGAGGGACTAGAGACCGTATTTAAAGCAGGGGTTACAGGAGACCAGGGCTTCTCAGCCTTGGCACTGACATTTTGGGCTGGATGATTCTTTGTCATGGGGGCTGCCCCTGCACATCATAGGATGTTTGGCAGCATCCCTGGTCTCTACCCACTAGGTGTCAGTAGCACCGATCCCCTCCCCAGCTGCAGATGTTTCCTGGGGGAGTGGGGAAAACTCAGCCCTGGTTGAGAATCGCTGGTATAGATTGAAAAGGTCCTGATTTAGCCAAGGAACAAGTCAGGGATGGATGGAGAGAATGAGGGAGAGAGAAAGAATGGGGGGAAAAGAAAAGACAGAAACAGGATGAGAGGGGGAAAAAGAAGGAAGAAGAGATACTGAGAATAAGAAAATGAGATAAAAAGAGAAAAGAAAGAAAAGGAGCAGGACTTCCCTGGCAGTCCAGTGGTTAAGACTCCACGCTTTGAGCTTTTTTTTTCGTTGCGGTTCGTGCTTCCACTGCAGGGGGCATGGGTTCATTCCCTGGTCAGGGAACTAAGATCCTGCATGCCATGCAGCACGGCCAAAAAAAAAAAAAAAAAAAGAGAGAGAGAGAAATAAAAAGATCTAAAGAGGGAAGTTTAGAGAGATGGAGTGAGGGCCAAACCCTGGAAGGCAGGGGGAGCAGGCACACAGACCCCTAGGGTAGTGCTGGAGTCTGGAGATATAACTGGGTAAAGGGGCCATGTCAGAATTGGTCAAAATCGAGGTCCTGGCTTCCCTGCTCCCTAGGAGCTAGACCACAGAGCAGAGCTTTGAAGGGTTGAGCTTCTCCCAGGTCTCTGGCCATTCTGCTTTCTTAGTGGGGCTGGAATTTGGATGTGGGATCTCTTCAAAGTTTCTCTAAGCCTCAATTCTTACCTCTAGAGAATGGGCCATTGCTGATGAGAAAGCACGAAGGACCGACTACTTTTTATCTCTGCAATCACCTAAATCCCACCAAGATGAGCACGATGAGGCATAGCCCACAAGGACAAGAAGAGTGAAGATGTAGAATAGCCAGCAAGATTCTGGAAGCTGAAAAGGGATGAACAGTTCCTTAGCCTGGCAGAAGTTGTACCTTAACTCTCTGGGGTGGGAGGATGGGCAGAATGATAGTCAGAAGGCTGCTTCAAGCCATGGGCACCTTGAACGTCTCAGCACTTGGAAAGGCCAGATCCCTCTAAGAGGGGTGTTATTGGGGGTGGGGCTGAAGAGGACTGGTTGGAAGTGGGTTAAGAAGCAGTGATAGGGAGTTCCCTGGTGGTCCAGTGGCTAAGACTCCATGCTACCAATACAGGGGGCCCGGGTTCCATCCCTGGTCGGGGAACAAGATCCCACAAGCTGCAGCTAGGAGCCCACATGCCGCAACAAAAAGAGCCCGCATGCCACAATTAAGAGAGCCCGCATGCTGCAACTAAATACCCTGCATGCCGCAACTATGACCCGGTGCAGTCAAATAAATAAATAAATATTTTTAAAAAAAGAAGAAGAAGAAGAAGCAGTGATAACCCCAGATCCCCTCCCACTTCTTGCACAGCTAGGCACTGCCTTCCCCACCCTGGCAGAAAATGGGCTGGTTTACCAACAGAGAGGATTACACAGCTGAGGCAGAGGATTAAGTGCAAGTCTGAACACCAAACGGTAAGTTTCCATGAGCCCTTTCCCATTCAGCATCAGAACATTGGAAACAGGTTTATAGCCCCCAGCAGATTCCAGGGATTCTCTCTAGGGAAACTGTCCAAAGAGAAGAGTCCTACAGATATTGGCATTTAAAGGTTTCTCAATGAAAAAGTCAGCTTGTCACCAAATCCTTTAGGCACAAGTTCTGCTCATATAATCAGAGCCTTAGTCTTAAATATGAATAGACAACGAAGGATCACAGGGAGGTGCAAGAGAGGTGTCACTATGAAAAAGAGAGCCAGAATAAGCAAATAAGAAAAAAAAAAAAGTAACTCAGAGATGATGCAAAAAGCAGAATCTTTTTTTGCCTCTTTGAGATAATTAATATTCTCAGAGATAAGAAAAATACTGCAACCTTTGAAACAAGAATAGGATGCTATAAGAAAGTAACATTCACTGAATAAGAAATAGCTATTGAAAATTAAATATGATAGCAACCTATGTAGCATCCTTGCAAAAAATATTTAACCTGCATTTTACCATGATTTAGCTTCTAGTCTCCAGTACATACAGCAGGTAGGGGGATAAAATTAAATGACATTATGAGGAAACAATCAGACAAACACAGAATGTAGGGCTTTCTACAAGACAACTTGCCTAGATCCTTAAAATGTCAATATTGTAGGAGAAACAAAAAGATAAAAAAGAGTTTATAGATGTTAAATAGACTAAGGAGGGAAACCCCTGGAGGTCCAGTGGTTAGGACTCAGCACTTTCACCGCTGAGGACCAGGGTTCAATCTGTGGTCAGGGAACTAACATCCCACAAGCCACACGGCGTGACCAAAAAAACAAAACAATGCAAAACAAAAACCACTAAGGAGACCTACCAACCAAAGGAAGTTAAGATAGGATCCTAGTTCAACTAGACAAGCTATAAAAGAAAAATTGAACACAATTGGGGAAATTTGAATATGGACAGGATATTAAAGATATTAGGGGATTATTGTTAATTTTTGGGGGGGTGATAATGGTGGTGTGATTATGTAACAGAATGTCCTTAAGTTTAGAATCTGCAGGCTAAAGTATTTAAAAATCAAGTATAATATGGTATATAAATTTCTTTCAAATAGTTCTGCCAAAATATACAGGCAGTTCATAGACAGATATATAATAACAATTGTTCAATCTAGTACTACACTGTCTAATACAGTAGCTACTTTTCATATGTAGCTTCTAAGCACTTGACATCATCTGGATTGAGATACACTGTGAGTATAAAATACACACTGAATTTCAAAGACTTAATACAACAGAAAAAATGAAAAAAATCTCATTAATAATTTTTATATTGATGGCAGGTAGAATTGATATTTTGAAATAAGTAAAATATTAAAGTTAATTTTACCTATATTTTAACTGTTTTAATGTGGCTACTATAAAGTTTACAATTACATATGTGGCTCACATTATATTTCTATTGTACAGCAGTGACCTAGGTAGGGAAAAGAATGTTAAGTATACTATTTTTTCAACTGTACTGTATATTTGCAATTCTCTTAATAAAAACTTAGAAAGAAAAAGAAATGAAATAAAAAGAGACTTTCTTTTTAATCAATAGGAGAATTGTAGTTAAAGTTTAAAAATCCTTTTGAAAGTAGGATAAGATGATAAAAGTAAAGATTAGAAAATCAGAGAACCAATCCAAGAGGCCTCATTCAAAAAGATAGAACATAATAAACACAGAAAGGAACCAAAGGGCATTAGCTTCTAGATTAAAGGGGAGCCTGAGGACTCAGCACTGTGAATGAAAAGTTACACCAACTGATGCACTGGGGAATAAAGAGATTCTAAAAAGTTTCCAGAGAGAAAAAAAATATATCGGTCACATTTAAAGAGCCAGGAATTCGAATATCACTAAACTTCTCCAAAACCACCCAGGAAGCTAGAAAACAAAGGAGAAAAACTCTCAAAATTCCAAAGGAAAAAATTTTCAACCTAGAATTAGATACCCAGCCAAACTATCAATCAATATGAAGGTAGAATAAAGATATTTTTAGATGTACAAGGTCTCAAATTTTTTACCTCCCTTGCACCATTTCTCAGAAAGCTATTTAAGGATGTGCTCTATCAACCAAGAAAGTAAACAAAGACAGAAGGCATTGGATTCAGAAAACAGGGGGTCTGATGTAGGAAGAAGGCAAAGGGAATTCCTAATCCATGGTGAAGGGACACTTCAGGATGTGAGCTGTCCTAGAGAGGACATCCAGCCAGGAGCAGAAAATGTTTGGCTCTGAAAGCAGTTCACCAAGAAAAAAAAAAAAATGGGACTGAGAGATTATTCTTCTGAGAGAAGTTTTACAATTATAGCAGGGAGTTTGGGAGTTAATTAGTGACACAGACATACAAAGTTAAGCAAACAAAAACCATGAAAAACAAAATGTCATACAAGAAGAAAAGTGTACCCAAGTACATTATGAATATTTACATAGTTATGATAGTGTTAACATCGAGTTGAGATCTAACTATTTGGGGTGCTAGGGAAAGAAGTATATGTGTTGGAGATGGAATGGAGCTAATCGTCATCTTTTGTAGTAGGAAGATAATCTATACTAACTAAAGTAGGATAACAAAAATAATGATGGGATTTTAAAAACAGCGATATGTTATTTAAAGAAGTAGAAGAAAAATAGGAAGAAGTAGCTGGAAAGTCTAAAAGAAGTTGCCTCTGGGGACTGGGAATGGGGAAGGGTGAGGCAGGCAATCGCTGTTTTCCGTTAGTCTGTGTAGTATTATTTGACTTTTATTAAAAGTATTTATATACATATATCACTTTGCTAAAAATAAAAATTGAATTAAAAGATGAAAAGAAAATCCAGGTCATCCAGGGCAGGCCTAGTGACTGCCCAGAACTGAAGGTCATTTCAGGTGTCACTGCCTGGCAGCTGCCTACGTCAGCAACTCCGGACATGGCTAGAGGGAGCCTTTTTGGAGAAATGTTATCCTGCCTACCCCCATGACTCATAGGCTCCCATTGTTTCCACACCCCTGCCACTCTCCCGCCATGGGGATGTGTGCGCTGATGTGGGGGGTGGGTACCAAAGGAACTTTCTTGTGCTCTTTGTTTACTGTGGGCCCCACTCCCATCCCCAGGGGTACAGGCTTCCTTGCCAGGGACCAGGTGTCAGGCAAGGGGCACTGGGTGCCAAGAAAGAGAAAAAACAATCTTAAAATACCTCTCTGCCCACCCATTTCGGAAATTCAGAATCATGTGGTTGAGTAGGACGTATGAGATCAACTTGCCAACATCTCCGAGAGGTGGACACCGACCCTTGGCTTGAGCACTTTGAATGACAGGGAGCTCAATGCTTCAGAGGGACACTGTTAAGGGTTGGGGGCAAAGAAAGGGGCACATAAGGGTCTTTGGTGCCTACAGGCTTTTGCATGAGCCATTCTTCATGCTTATATTGGTCAAGGCCCTTTGCGTGTCAAAGAACCCACTAGTTCTAAAAGGTGAGGTTCAATGAAAGGATACAGCTCTCAGCGGAAACAGAACCTGCCCAGTCCCCATCTCTGCCTCTCTCTCCAGATGTCTGCTGTATCCCCCTACTTCTCTCTGCATACTTCCTTCCTCTGCCTACTGTCTGGTTCACACATGACCCCAATACCTGCCACCACTCCCAAGCCTCCATGACTTCCAGATTCAGCTCCCCACAGCTCACTGTCTTAGTCCTTTGATATACTAATTTCAAATGCCTAGCCAGGTCATCTCATTGCTTCATCTTTTTTTTTTTTTTTAAGGATTTTATTTATTTTTTATTTTCTTGGCTGTGTTGGCTTGTCATTGCTACGCGCGGGCTTTCTCTAGTGGCGGCCAGTGGGGGCTACTCTTTGTTGCGGTGCATGGGCTTCTCATTGCAGTGGCTTCTCTTGTTGCAGAGCACGGGCTCTAGGCATGCAGGCTTCCGTAGTTGTGGCACACAGGCTCAGTAGTTGTGGCTTGTGGGCTGTAGAGCACGGGCTCAGTAGTTGTGGCGCACGGGCTTAGTAGCTCTACAGCATGTGGGATCTTCCCGGACTAGGGATCAAACCCATGTCCCCTGCATTGGCAGGCGGATTCTTAACCACTGTGCCACTGGGGAAGTCCTCATTGGTTCATCTTGGTTCAGGTTTCCTCTCCTAGCCCAATCAGCTTTACCAAGGTGAGTCACATGGTTCAAAGATGGCTACTTGGTCTGTCCATCTTCAGGAAGAACAGTGGGTAGGGAAGGCATCTCAAATGTATCCACCACACTCACCACCTTTCTCTCCCCCCTACCCTGCATTCATCCAAGGATGCCTTCAGCAAATTCTTACCAATTACCTTCAGAAAGAGCACTGGGGGGTTGAAGACGGAGGAACCAGGCTCAGATTTGTGACTTTGGGCAAATCACTGCCCATCTATGGGTCTCAGTTCCCTCCTGAGCCCCTAACATGAGGGGGGCTATGGTTCAACTAGATCAGAGGTTCTCAACCCTGGGAAAACATAATCACCTAGAGAGTTTTTAAATAAAATTCTGATAGCTGGCCTCACCTCCCTCCCTCCACAAATATTCTGATTTCATTGGTTGGAGTAAGATCTGGGTTACACACTTTTGAAAGGGCCCCAGTGACTCTAATACACAACCAGGGTTGAGAGCCACTGGATCGGAACCTAATCATTAGATTATCACTAATAGTCAATGGCTACAATGGTACTTGGCTTACAATAAGTGCTCAATAGATTCTCCCTGAAGGAATGAATTCCCTTCAGCTGTAACATTCTGTTCTGAGTTGAGAGGTAGGTTTGGGGGTACTGGGGGGGCTCCAGTGGGACTCAAAGAGTTTGCTCAGAACAAGGGACAGAAAGACACTGGAGGGAGGGTCACTGCCAGTTAAGGAGGAATCTCAGGAGTGATCCTTTGGAGACAGACCAAGCTGGCTCCTCTGACTCACTTGGTACCTACCGCTGCTGTTGGGGCCCAGAGGCTGGAGGGCTGCCTGCGGTGGGGATGAGATCTTGGGGAATCTGAAGGCCAGCCCAGCTCTAGGACCTTGGGCAAATCAGTGAACCACAAGATTTTCCATGCAAAACAGGAACTTAGAGTTCTCCTTCACTAGGCTGATGAGAGGATTCAGGGAGACAAAGGATTGACGTGTAAACGATTATTCACAGGAGGCTTAATCTCAGGTAAATCTCAGGTTATCACTGCCTAACATCACCCAGAGGGAGCTGTAGAGAGGGGGCACCAGACTGTCAGGTTCTGACCTGGAAAACGACAGCTGTCCAGTCAAAGTTCTCCCTGGAACTTCAGCGCGTTACTGTCAAGCCATTTCCTAGGGTGAACAGAAGGACAATAATGTACCTGCCACCCCTACGGACAGTAACATGGAGGAAGGCCCCGGGCCTCACATGCTAACCTTTGAGGCAGGTTATAGTTCCCAGTTTTCCTGAGAAATAACAGAAGCCCAGACAGGTTAAGTGACTTGCCCGAGGTCAGGCAGCTAGGAGAGGGCTGGGCTTGGAATTTGAGGCAGCCCAAGAGCAGTCCCTATCCTGCCCTCTCATTGGGAAGATGGGACAGACACCTGTGAAACATCTAGAAAACAAGCCAGCAGCCCCATATGTGAAGTTACCTGCCAGGTGGAGAAGAGCAGAGCAGAAAACCTGGGAGAGGCAGAGACTGCTAAGAGCATCCTTCTAGAAGGTTAGTGTAGAACCAGGCCAGCCAGTGGTGGAGAGGCATAAAGAAATGCCTTCTCATTAACTACCGTCTTGGGCTGCTTCTCCTGGGATGGCAGGTCAGGGTTTCTGGGGTTACATGGTAAGAACCAGAGCCCACTTTAGCTAGCTCATGGAAAGAAAAGTTTGTGGTCAGGATTCAGCAGGTGATGTCAAGGGGATCCAGAGGTAGGACCAGTATTTCCTTATAGAGAGTCTGGAGCTGGGGGCTTAGAAAGCTGTCTTCTCTGTAATGTGCGTTCTTCCCTCTTTCTGTCTGTGTCTTTCTGTGTCCCTCAGTCCCTCTTTCTCTGTCTCTGTCTGACTTCATGTTATGCTTGTCCCCACCACACACACTCCACATACCTGCTCCTCTGCCTTTCTCTGTGCATCTGCTCCATTCTCCTCTCTCTACTGTCTGACTTCTATGTGAGCATACTTTCTGCTCCCCCATAATTGTGGTGGCAGCCATGAAAGTGCACCCCGAGGACCTCCAACTACAAGGAGGAAATTGGCCAATGACCCCAGCTGCTGCCTCTGAAATCCATCACCAAGTTTGTTCCCAGATCATGGGCTGCTCCAGCCAGTGACTGAGCAGAGCAGGGTACCAGGGTGTATCCATTTCGCGGAGACCTGGGACTCACCCGAGCCTAGCCTAACCTCCCACAGCCTGCAGGGCAGTCTATCTTGCTTCACCCAACCTCCCCTCCCTCTCAGTCACTCAGGATGGACTTGCATCTTGGTCAGATGGTGCTTCCAGCCTCTCACAGGTGTTTCCCCTAACATAGTCCTTTCCAGCTTAATCCAGCCGTGGCATCTGCTTCTTGGAGAACCTGGATTAACACACAGCAGTTGCAGGTGGGTCATGACGGAGCCCCCACTCCAACCCTACTGACTCTCCTTCCACCTCGCGTCACCAACACACACACCGAGGATGGGTGTGGAATCAAACAAAGGAAGAGAAGTCTTTTCTCTGTGTCCCCTTGTCAAGTCCCAGCACAGAGCCTGTCCCAAAGCAAGTGGTTACTAAAAGGTGGTGGTCATTAGAGGGACAGCCCTACACGCGGCACACAAGGGGGCCAGACCACGGCTGGCTTACTGAGGACTGCTCCTGGGAGGATTCTGGGGTGGGGCTGGGGCACTGGACCTCTTCAGCATCCACTTTTGACTGGGACCCTGGACATCCTGCGTGGAGTCACCTCCTCCCCTGCACTAGGGGCGGGGAATTTTTGGAAGGCCTTAGACTCCTTCCTGTGTTGGTTTGACTCAGGCCCACATCCTGTGTATCAATGGTGTTTTTGCTCGGCGATACGATCCCTGCAGCCTTAGTCTGGATCCCAAGAGCCCTGGTCCAGTTACCAGACCTAGTGTATGCCAAGAGGGTCTCCCCTTTAATTACAAGGACACCCAGGGGATGAGGACTTTGCTGAAACCACAGTGCGGTTGGGAGAGTGTAAGGCACCTCCTGGACTAGGCTTTGGGCAGTCGGAGAACTCCAGCTGAAGGCAGATATGCCTTCTACACAAGGCCTGTGTTCCCCTTTCTGCCTCCGGTTTGGAGTGTGACCCTTGGGTGTACCCTTCCGTGTACATACATGGGGCAGGTACCTGTGTCATCTGCCCACCCACTACCCTCACAGTCAGCTCCCACGGCCTTGGATCTTCACCCTTACTCAGCAATGGTCTGAGGGGCCCACGGGTTTGCAAGGGACACTTTAGGAATTATGTTCCCCCTGTAATCCAGACATTGCTGGCTCCTTTCCAAGATGAGCAAAAACTCACTGCCTCCCACCCCGCCCCCGCCCAGTCCACACAGCGCATCCGGAAGATCAGTGCGATGATGTGTTGGTAAATGTTTAACATCTGGCTCTCTGCAGAGAGGAGGGCCCTGATTTATAGTGTTTGCTCATTTCTGTGGTGTAAATACCTCCACTATGGCTATTTTAAGCTACAACGTGATGTCACAAAAATGAAGTTGGGACGAGAAACGCAGTAGCATACCATTATGTAATATTTCCACTGGGCACCTCCAATGGATGTCAGTAACCTCAAAAACTTGAAGAGTAGTAACAGGTAGAGTAATTAGGAAATGATGAGTTTTGAGTATGTTTTACCTTCGCTCTTCATACAATTTAAGCGTATGGTTATATAATTTAACTTTTAATAGAGTCAACTTGTAAAATTTCTGAAACTTTAACCACTGGCTCTCATGAGCGGGACGAACGGGCTCCAGACTCCTGGGTCAGAACCTTTGCCCTGGAGTGAACTGTTGAGGGTGGGAATGTGAACGGGTAGAGAGAGGGAGGGCCTGACTGCCTGACTGCCTGGTGGGTAATTGTCTGCTCCTCATTTCCCTTCCTCCTCAGTCACCAGCATCAGGTGTTCTAGGCGGCCTACAAGAGACTCAACAAGTACATGTCGGGGACTTCCCTGGTGGTCCGGTGGTTAAGACTCCATGCTTCCGTTGCAGGGGGCGTGGTTTCAATACCTGGTTGGGGAACTAAGATCCTGCAAGCCCCGTGGTGAGGCATTAAAAAAAAAAAAGTACATGTTGTTTGAATTGAATACAGTATGATGTCACCACCCCAGACAGAGTGGCTCAGCTGGCCAGAGCCACAGGTGAAGGAATCTAAGAATAGGAAGTTTTCCATAACTGGAGGTAGACAGATTTCAATGCAGAATATAAACACAGGCAGGGAGGGACTGGCAGGAGATGCCAGAAACACGGAACAGAACTGCCCTCTGAGATCTCCAGCCAGGCATTTCCAGAACCTGGGTATTTCTGGATTTTACCCCAGGTCTGCTAAGTCAGAATCTCTTGAGAACAGAGCTCGGGAATCCCCTGGCTACTGCTGGGTAGTCACCAGAGGGCTGGGATCCGCTGATTGGTTCACCTCACTGGTCCTGCAGAGGACAGGTAGCTGGGAGCTGCAGCTAGGGCACCCTCTTTGGGCCCCCTGGCCCTGGAGCAGGAAAGCCCGGCTCTGGCAGGCTTGTGTGGTAGTTACTAGCACAGGCGCCGGGGTCTCAGGTTTGAACCCAGGCTCTGCTTCTAGCTGTGTGACTTTGGGCAAGTTAACATACCCACTCTGTGCCTCAGCTTCCAAAGGGCGATAATAATACTGATTTCACAGTGTGGTGGGGATTAAATGAGATCTGAGGTCATGGGCAGTAGGCATACTGTAAATGGCCGAGGTGGCTTATTTAAGGCACAGGGCTAGATGGTAGCAGACCCCAGGCCTACCAGTACTGTTCAGACATAGCGGAGAGGACCAGAGACCCCAAAGTAGAAGAGACTTTGATAGCTTAAGGTAAAAATCTCTGATCTTGCTTAAGGTAGGGAGCTCCTGGTAAGGAGTTTCTGCACCTTCAAAGAGGTTGAGTCTCAGGGCAGTAGGTGCTGTTTGGCCTGCTTTGGGTGCTAGTGCGGCTATAGTGCACAGTCCTGTACATGCCGCCCAAGCCCCTCCCCAGGGGTGCCTCTCTGCGTTTGCACCCCAGAACTTTCTCCAAAACCCGGAAGAAGGTCTCTTAGCCCCAGGGCAAGCCCAGCCAGTGTTCCCGTCAGCTATCATTGCATAACAAACCCCCCCAAAACTTAGAGGCTTAGAATAACACCAACCATGTATTTGCTCACGATTCTGAGATTCGGGGGATGGCTGGGCTCTTCACGTGGCCTCAGCTGGTGCTGGAATGTCCCAGATGGCTCCTCGGCTGGGCAGATCCCCTCCAGGTCATGGGTCTCCAGGTACTTGGATTTCTTACCTTGCAGCTGGCTTCCCCGAGAGCACAGAAGAGGAAGCTGCCAGGCCTCTTAACACAGAAGGTCACTTCCAGGGTATTCTATTGATCAAAACAGGCCCAGGGCCAGCCCATGTGCAAGGGAATGGACTCCACCTCTCGTACGGGGAGTGGCAAGGTCACTTTGCCAAGGAGAGTGTGGGACGGTGGTGTCTTTGGACAGTACAGTCTGCCACATCCAGCCTGTATAGGAGGGAGGTGGGGATTAATGTCCGTGGGGCCATCCTTAACCAACAAGGGTGGGAACTGGTGGATAAACGCAGGCCTCCTGTCCTTCAAAGGGACAATTGTGAGGTGTATTCGACCGGCTCTTCAGAGGGGTCCCAGCAGGATTGAGCCCCAACTGCCCACAGTGGAACCAGCTCAACGATGCCCCCTTAATTGCCTTGTGCTCTTTCCCCATCTTTATCTCCCTCTACCTCTCTGCTACTTCCTCCAGCCATCTCCCAGTTCTGGTCTTAGGCCTTGCTCTCCTGGGCAACCAAACCAAAACACTCAGTTTCCTCATTTGGAAAAAAAACCCTTAAATCAGGCTATAAAAGATTGCACCTGGCTCCCAGGCCGATGAGTAATCCCACAGGAATGGAGGTGAAAGGGCTTTGTAAACTGGGCGGCCCCGAAACTGAGGTGAGTGGTCACTGTGAGCAGAGGTATTCCCGAGGGAAGCACGGGGACTTGGGGGCTGCAGGGGTGGGACACCCAGGCCCCTGTCATCAGGTAGTGGTGACCAGAAGGAACACTGCCGCCTTGGAGGCGATGAGAGGTGAGGACTGAGAGGTGGGGGGAAACGGGAAAGGGGGTGCAGACACAGGGGCTTCCTGGAGTGTGCAGAAGTTAGGAGTGCTGTGTCCCTGCCCTGCCTGCCAGATTCAGGTGACTCGGCACAATCAGGTGACTCACCGGGCCAGCGCGGCCTGTGACAAGCTCCCTCAAGATCGTCCACCCCGTTCTGCAGGGACTTGCCCTCGTGGAATAAACTTCACCTCCTGATGCGGGAGGAGAGGGACTGAATTACAATGGGAGGGTCCAGGATTCTGGTTCACTTGCCCTCCATTCAGTAAACATTGAAAAGCTGAGCCCTTTTCCACGCTGGCCAGCTTGTGGTCTGGATCCAAGGTGAACAAGCCACTCCCTGGCTCCAGACCCAGAGACAGCTTGAACAGCAGCGAAGCAGCCGGCTTGCTGAGGGACGGGCTCTGGGCCTGGTGAGGGACATCTGACTCAGAATCTGGGAGGGGGGGCCAGGAACTGTGGAACTCTTCCCGGAGAAGCTGATGTCCACCTTTAACCCCAACAGGTCTTAGAACTCAGCTAGGAGAGAGGAAGGGCATCCCAGATGTAGGAAACAGCATGGGCTGCCTGGCTCATTTGGGAAACTTCACTGTGTCTGGAGCCCAGAGAGGTTGGGGAGTAGGGGTAGGGGGCAGATGAGGTTGAAGAGGGAGACAGCGCCAGGAGAGCAGTGGGAGCCCCAGAGGAGTTTAAAGCAGGAGATAAAGGGGGTCAGATTTGAGTATGGGCTCCAGCCTGCTGGTTGCAGTAATGGCCTGGTGGAGATCTGCTCAGGGGCTCATTCATTCATTCAACAAGGGCTCAACCAGGCATCAGGCCCTGTGCTGCTGCGGGTGTCCAGGTGAGGGGCTGTAGTGGCCTGGATGGTGGCCAGGATGGAGAGAAGGGGCAGAGATACTGGGGAGGCGCTCTCACTGTGTTACACAAACACATCCTGGCAATTCCCAAACTGGCATCTGGTTCCTGGACCAGCTGTGTATGAATTTGGAAACTGGGGACCTGTTATTTCAGGGGTGGACAGCTGACTGGCAGGGCTGAGCCCAAGCCTCAGGGGCCCCCAGAGAGGCAGCCATTCCTGGAGACCCACCCAGAGCAGCACAGCCCACCTGCCTCCTTTCTCCCCCTGCCTTTGCCCCAGGCTCCAGAAAGCTTCCCCGCAATGGTGACTGAGGATAACCTTTCCAGCAAGGGGGTGAAACACCCCGGTTTCTTTTCCTAAGTGACTCCTGCAGGATCACACAGGAGCCAGAGGCCCAGCTGGGACCCAGAGTTTGTGCTTATTTCCTATTTCTGTGCTCCTCTCCCTCTCAGATTGCAGGCTCTTTGGGCGTAGGAACTGTCTCCTCCATTTGACTGTGGGTTTTCTGAGGGTGTCTCCCCCAACACATCAGGAGCTTTCCGGAGGGTAGAAGGAGGAACGGAAATGCAAGTCAGGGAAGCTGTTCTGCTGCCATTGAATAGTTGTTTGAATTTGTGAAAAATCCTGTATTTGCCTCAGTCTCCTCATTTGTAAAATGGGGTTAATGATAACACTACCTGTTGTGAGGATTAAAAGACATAAGATAGAAGAGACATTAAAGGAGCCTTGGGGGTATGGGCAGGACAGAAATACCAAGCACAGACCATGAAAAACAGCTGGAAATGAGAGCAAAGGGAACCAAACCGTAGGCTCCATGAATAGGATCTCTGTTCATGTTACACGCTGTAGTTTTCCAGGTGGCTGGGACAGAGCCTGGTCCATGGTAGGTGCTGGGTGAACATTAGTTGAAGGAATGAATGGAGAGTACAGGTGGCAATGGTGGAGAGCAGGGTGCCAACTCACCACCAGGGCGGGAAGGCTTCCAGGAGGGGGCAGGGGAGGGCCCAGGCCTGGAGGGCTGCTGGGAGTAGGCGTGTCTGCCTCAGAACTCATGAAACTCTGGGGGTTCAACAATACACCCCCGTAGTTCTGACCAGGTTATGAATCTGGTGTCAACAGTGGGATTTCCCTGCCAGGGTCCTCTCCCTCGACTTCTAAATCACTTCCTCCACCTGCCATCCCCCAACAGCTCATGGGCACAGTGACAGTGACAGGAGGGTTCACGCCCCTCCACACACGGTACCCCTCCTCTGCTCTTGATCCCTCAGGAATCCCTCCTGGGCTCCACCCTCTGCTCCAGCTGCTGTCCCACCTTGTTTCCAGGCCTTCCACTCAGAAAGCTCACCACTTACCTTAGCCGCAGTGGACCAAAACCACACCTTAACCCCAGCCTTCCCTGCTTCTATCATCTATGAGCAGCTCTGCGAAGCTGTGCCTGGTCAAATTGTACTCTCTGAGCTTTCATCTCCTTCACAGCAGAGGGGGCCAAAAGCCCTGTGCCCCGGGGGGCGCTCCGAGCCGCCTGTCAGAGGGCTTTGTGAGAAGGCCAAGTGCCACGGTAGTAAATAGAATTGTTACCTTGTGGCTGGAAGGGGCTAAAGCAAAACCAGATAAGTTTGAACCTGTGTGTGTGTGTGTGGGTGTGGGTGTGGGTGGGTGTGAGAGAGAGAGAGAGAGAGAGAGAGAGAGAGAGGAAAGTGGAAAGATGTTTTGGCAAAGGGATGGATGGTATCAAGTCATTACAGAACCCGTTGATATTTTAAACACATATGATCCTTTATAAACGCAGCCACACCCTCATGAAAAATGTGCTTCATTCCTGAAATCACAGAACTGTAAACTTTTCCCAGCAGACTGAAGATTTTAACCAATGTCCTGTGTGGTGTGGGAAGGGGACCCTGACACTGCCGTGGAAGAGGCCAATTTCTAAACCGTTGAGACCACAAAGTCTGACAAATCTTCCTGTTAAATGGATGCATATGGGCCCAGCTGAGCCTGTCCACTCCTTTCACGTCCTTTCCAGCCCACAGTGCCCACCCCTTGAGCTCAGAAGGCCTGATCTCCGGGGTCCTTCCCTGGCCCACCTTCCTGAACACAGAGGCCCTTTCAGGGGACGCCAGACGTGCCACAACAGAGCAGGTGATTGTTAGCTGGTCATGGGGGCTGCATGGGTTTGAACCCAGGCTCACCATCTATGGAGATCTTGCCTAAGTCACCTTTCTGTGCCCGTTTCCTCGCCTATAAAATGGGGATGTAATACCCACCTCACAGGGCTATTGCAAGATCAAATGAGTCCATTCACATACTATTGAGCATAAAGTGTGTAGAACGGGGTCTGGCAGACTGGCGACATGAGCTGCTAGCCACGGTCCCCCCACTCCTCTCCCCGTCCTCATTCCAACCTGTTAACTGTCACCTCCTCCAAGAAGCCCGCCCTGACCACATCTTACGTAGCCTGCCCCTTCTCCGCCTCCCCACCTCTTTCATTTTCTTGTCCCTTCCAGACCACCCCAGTTCTCCCCTTGACTCTCAGGCTGTCCTCAGTCCTCCCAGACTGCCCCCCATCTCGCCCCCAGCCCCTCTCCCCCCACCCCGCAATAGCACGCATCAGACTGGCTTGTCCATCTCATGTTTTATTGTAAAAATGTTAAAATAAATTACATTTGACATCATTGCCAGTATGTACATACAGTGTGTGTGATTCCAGGACAGCCAGCAACACCCCAGCCAAGTGGGGTCAGGAAAACTAAGACGAGCTCATTAAAACATTTCACAGAAAAACAGAAGGCTGCTCCTTCCCACCCTGATGCTGGGCCATCATACCCCTGGGTTACAGGCTAAGTGGGGATGGGTGGGGTTCTGGCCCTCTTTGGTCCTGCAGCATTGGGGAGGGGGTTGAGAGGCAGAGAGGGTGTCTGGGTGGCACCTCCTGCCCAGCATCCGGTCGCCTGCGACCAATGCCCCTCCCCAACTCTGACACCATGACCTTAGCTGAGGTCACCGAGAAAGGCCCAACCGGGTTGGGGGATAGGAGGGTGAACATTGGACATCCCGATCCTTGGGACCCCACTCTTGCACCTTTTCTCCCCTCTGGCTCTGAAGCCAACGAGATAAAAAAAAAAACAGCAATTCATTTAAAAACTAACAAAACACAACATGCAGGGCAGAGTGGGCTGGCCCGAGGGTGCACCTCACGAAGAACCCAAGAACTCTGCCAGCCCCTCACCAGAAACAGTCCGTCTGCAGTTTCACGTTATCTTTTGCTCCTCCCATGGCAAATCCTTTCTTTCTTACACAGACAGACGGACAGAGACACACACACACCAAACAGCAGCTGGAGGGAGGAGGCTGATTCACATATTTGGACATTCCCCACTTGTGAGCCAAGGGTGATCTGGGGAGCGGTGAGGTCACGGGACGGAAGGGTGGAGGCAGGTTCAGCCGGAGCTGAGCCCACTCCTGCAGCTCCCCCGCTGCCAGCTCCAGGAGCCCCAGCCTCTCTTTCTGCCACCACTTCCTGGGAGGCAGAAGCCCACGCCTGCCATTGCTTGGCCAAAGGGTGTCTGGGACAGGGAACCGGACTCTGGGCTGCACTCCATCCCAGTAAGTCCACACAAGGGCTGAGATGCTGGGCCACACTTGGGACCTACTCTGAGTCCCCCGTAACGGGAGTGTTTCAGCACCTGCCTGTTAGCTCCCCTTCCCCAGATGGCCTCCTCCCTACTGAGGTCTGCAGTATGGGCGACAGCCAGGCGGATGAGGTGGGACTGGGGGACGGTTAAACACGTGCCCCAGGCGGGGCCCCACTACTGCTGAGGTGCTGAAGTGCCCAGCCCCCAACCCCACCAGGGTCTTACACCACCCTCACCCTCTCTCTGAAATGCCTGGCTCAGTGCTGGGCGCACAGCAACCTGTTAATACTGGTGAACTCAAACGGCCAAGGCCCCCAACCTAAGAGAACCGTGAGACAGTCTTAACCGAATGACTGGGCAAAGACCCACGCAGGTGCAGGCCTCCCCGGGATCAGTCCTGCCAGCCCACGTGTCCGTGAACCCCCAGATCCCCCAACCATGCTCAGGACAGACGCCTCCCGCTGCCAGGGCGCCCGTTCCGCTGAGGAACAGAGGCCCTGTCCTGGGTGCACCGTGTCTGACCGGTAGCATCTAGCTGCAGGGGATGAAGGTGAGGAAGGCCCCTGGCCCCCTACTCCCAGTTCCAGGGCCACACCCCACCAGGGGCCAGGGTCCCAGCCATAGCAGGACACCCCAGGTTGAGGAGAAGAGAAGCCATGGAAGGTGGGGTGGGGAGCCGGCCCCACCTCACGTGCCTTTGGGGCAGTTTGCCTTGTTGTACTCGTTCATAAGCTGTTCGTAAGGCACGGAGAGCTCTGACTCAGTGCTGGTGAAGGTGGACTCATCCGACGAGGGGAACTCGCCCAGGTTCAGGGGCACCTCGGCCGTGGCCCCCTCCTGGGGCCTCTCCTCCCCAGCCAGGTTGTCCTCCAGTGAGGACTTGGAGGTGTCCTCGTCCGAGAGGCCGGCCTCCTCGTTCACAAAGGTGATGCTGACGTTCTGGAAGATGAGCGGGTGGTAGTCCTGGGCGTCCCACGGCTCGCCCTCCTCGCTAATGCGGTCCAGCTGGTTAATGAGCACCTCAGAGGTCGGGGAGCCCTCCTCAGGGGGCCCCGCCCCGGCCTCCTCGCCTGGTGGCCGAGACACGTGGCCTTTGCTCCTCAGCGTCTGGGACACCTCTTCCAGGCTGGGCACACGGTTCTTGGAGTAGACCACCAAGGGGGTCAGGGAGGTGGGCAGGGCTGTCAGCCCACCCCCCTGGGGCCCCAGGCCCGGCCCTGGGACCCGCTCCCCACCCCCGCCCGTCTTCATTGCCTTCTTCCCGATCTGCTTGATGAGATCATTGTAAGTCTCCTCCTTTTTCGACAGAAAACTGAAGATGTTGACGTCCTTGGACGCCACACCCCCTGCCACCTGCAGGGCCTTCCTGGAGTGTGGGGAGCTCTCGAAGGACTCCTTCCGGCGCCGCCGCCGCTTCTTAATGGCCTTGTGCACCTCCACAAACATGCTCACCTTCCAGTTGACAAAGAGGGAGAGCCAGGCCAGCCCCAGGTAGATCCAGAGCTCCACGAAGTAGCGGTACAGGGCGTGGTAGTTGGCGCTGGGGTTCACACCTGAGGACGGGTCAGGAAGCCCAGAGGGTCAGGAAAGGGCCAGCGGGGACCCGGAAACACACAAAGCCCAAAAGCCGTGTCACCTGAAAGTGGACACCGCAAGAACACAGAACACCGACGCGGACGCACCAGGAAAGAAAGGAGGCCTGTGCTAGAAGCCGGACACCCCATCGTCCCGAGAACCCTGGCTTGGTCACTCGTGTGCCTGTCCCAGACCCCTGCCTGAGCTTCCTCAACTACCGAAGGTCAGGAGAGTGTCTCCCTGGGGTGGGGGAGCTTCAAGGGGGAGGGGCTCTGGGGAGGCTGGGGATGGAGCCAGCACTCGGGTCAGGAGCTAAGCCATGAACGTCGGCCTTTCAGATTCACCGACACTGACACTTGGCTGCTTTGCGTACTTTTTGGGTGTACGTGTTACAGTTCAGTTAAAACCTGGATAGAAATTAAGTGACAGGGCAGCTGGCATCCTCCTGCTGGGGATGGACTCACTAATTTAATATAAGTGAGGCTGACAGTTGGGCCTGGGATGTCCAAGAGCACGGGTCCTAGCAGGAAATATCCCGGACGGCCTTGATTCTCCTTCTGGTGACGTCTGGCCTGCCTCCTGACTTCCTGTATCTACCCTCGTCCTACTGGTTCCTCCTATGGCCTGGAGGGCTCTGCCCTCTCCACACCCCCACTTCCATGGCCAGGCTCCAGACACCTGCTCCAGGGAGCCCTCCCAGGTCACCCTGCACAGCTCTGGTCACTCCCCTACCCTCCAGGATCACGGAGATTTCACTTTACACCTCCAGGCATGTTGATCCATATTATTACGTATCCTGTGTCCCCCTTCCTGCCCTGAGACTGGGGAGAAACTTGGAAAAGGAACTGGAGGAAGGGGGCCACTTCCGGAGTGGGGCTCCCTTAGAGCAAGGGCTATAACCCCCTCATCAGACTGGAGGGAGTCTGAAGGCAGGGCTGTCTCCCTTGCAGCCAGGAGGTGCTGTCCATCTTGCTCAGGACTCCGGTCATAAGCAGGTTATGATGACAACCGGGGCACACTAATATAGCCGGGCCCTACCCACTGCACTCATGAATAGCAACTCATTTGATTGTCCAGAACCCTGTGAGATATGCACCGTTACTTCTTTTTTTTAAACCAATTTTACAGATGGGGAAACTGAGGCAGTGATTTGGTGTCTTGCTGGAGCTGAGAAAGTATGATTAAACACCCTTCTGTGCTTCCCTGATACGAAGGGTCCTCCTTAGCCTGCTCTGGGCCCCAACAGCTAGACAATGGCAGGGTCGTGCCTCCGTCTAAATTTCTCTCTCAAGACAGCAAGCTCAGATCTGCCAGGGTCAGTGGCGTGTTCAGGCCTCTCTTTCCTGCTTCTCCCACCCACTCAGCCGCCCCCTCCCAGCATTCCGAGTCTCCCCTTACAATGGGGCAGGAGGGTAGTGACCTGTCCCTGGCCCTAGGAAGGGGGAGGGGAGAGATCGGAGGTCCTGGAACAGAGGTGAAGGTCAGCTGGGCAGGGCAGCAGGCACTGAGGGAGCAGCCACTGGGCCCGTGCAGCCAAACGGGGTGTCAGGAAGATTAAGAACCAAGATGCTGTGCAGGCCACAGGCACAAGGACATGAGTGGCTGGAGCCGACAGACAAAGGGGCCAAAGAATCTTATCGCCCGCCCGTGTGGATTAAGTAGGGGAGGAGTGGGAGGGAGGGAGGGTCCGGGCCGAGGGAGCAGGGCAGCTTGGGGGAAGGCCTCTCTGGTCTTTAAGCTGCCAGTGGCAAGAGCAAAGTTTCTGGTCTCTGAGCCAAGCATCCAGCACAGCCCCCTCAGCGCCTGGGAAGGATGGGAGGAGGCAGCTGTGACGTGGACCCTGCAGGCAGAAGGCTCTACCTCCAGCCCCCAGTGCACCTAAGCACCTAAGCTCAGGAGACGGGGGAGAAGAGAGGAAGAGACCAGACGCCAAACACGAACAGAGAAGAAGGAGGGAAAAGCCACGTTCCAAGAAAGAGAAATAGAAAACGTCTGCAATTACTCTGTGCCTTGGTTTCCTCTTGCAACTGGCAGGATCCCACTGGGTGGAGGCCCAGGACACTGGACGCCTACCAGGGCCCCCAGTAAAGGTCAACTGAATTGAAATTGGAGGAGAAGCAGAGAAAGACAGGGTGGGGAGGCAGAGGCAAGGGGCAGGACTCACCGGCCACGAAGTCGCCGAAACCGATGGTGGAGATGGTGATGAAGGAGTAGTAGAGGCCCTCGATGTAGTCCCACTCCTCTGTCACCATGAACACGAAGGGTGGGATCACCAGGTGGACCAGCACGCCCCACAGGATGAAGATGGCCGTGCACGTGATCTGCGCCTTGCGCTGAGGGGGACGGGTAGGGAGACCAAGTCAGAGGGCGGTGGAGACCGGGGGGAGCCCAGCAGAGCACCCAGAGGGCCGAGGAGGCAGCCAGAGGTGAGGCCAGTTGGGCACCAGGCCCGGGAGGCTCACTGCCCAGGGGCGGGGGCTGGTGGTGATGCTCCCAGCCTCCCCCAGGAGGGCAGCGGGCTCAGAAACTGCTCCCTTGCCACCTGTCCTGACACTTCTGTCCAATTCTTAGATCCTTCCCACCCCCCCCATCACCTGCCAGGGTCCCCCCCATCTCTGCCCAGGACCTAGGGGTGGGGACATACCAGGCTCACGCCTCTCTTGGTGAGGAACTGGCCCAGCCTCTTGGCACGTCCCCCGAAGAACTTGCCCAGGGCACTGATCCATGTCAGACAGAGCGGCACCCCAAAGAGACCATAGAAGACACAGAAGAGGCGCCCGGCGGGGGTCTTGGGGGCCACGTTGCCATAGCCTGAGGAAAAAGAAGAGGGTGAGGCCGACAGAGCCACGGCGGGGGTGATGGACCCAGACTCGGAGTGGCACCTGCCTCCGCCGCCCCCGCCACACAGCCAGCCCGGGGAAAGCCCATTCCCTAAGGTCACTTGACACTGATTAATATCAGTGCTTCAGAGATGAAATTTCCCTTGACCATGCTATGATCAGGATCATTTATAGCAATTATGACGGTGTGGGCTATGTCTCCTCCGTCAGACTGGGAGCTCTCTGAAGGCGGACTAAGCCTCCACCATCAGCAAGTCCTCCACAAGTCCGTGTGGCACCCTTGCGCAAGCTACAAGGCACAAGTTAGTAGTTTCTCTGCGTAGACACCCCAGAAGCACTGTGGTAGACGGTCTCCAAAGACGGCGATTCTTAATTCCGTCCCTTCTTATGCTCACATCCAGCTGGCCTCTGATTCCCCTCCCTCTGAATCTGGGCTTTAGTGACCTGTTCATGGCATGTGGCAGAAGGGACCCTGAGTCAGTTAAGTCCTTATCAGAAGCCTTGTTGCTTCTCCCCTTGATCTCCTGAAATGCTCACTTTGGGGAGTCTCCCTCTTGAAACCCAGCTGCCATACTGTGAGATGCCCAATCATCCCCAGCTAAGCTCCCCAGCAACAGCCGGCATCAACTACCAAACATGCGATAGAAGAAGCCATCTTGGACTTCCAGCCAACTGGGCTTTTGTGGATGACCACGGCCCCAGCCACTCCAACTACCACGGCATCAGAGACCTCAAGCAAGAACCAACCAGCCAAACCCCATCAACTCACAGAATGGCCGACAATAATAATAAATTGTGTTTTAAGCCACTAACTTCTGCGGTGGTTGGTAATGCAGTCATAGATGACCAGAACAGACACCCAGACTGGTGAATAAGCACGGGGTGCATTTGTGCAGTGAGCAACCTGCTCGAACTCTGGCTGTCAAGCTGTGTTGTTTCTACTCCAAAGCCCAGGTCAGGACTTACAGAAAACAGTCTCCTAAGCATGGCCAGTCACCAAGGACTTACTAAATCTCCAGGGACGTGTCAGAAGGACAGAGTGCAGCTGGCCTGATCTTAACCTTGACAAGGCCATGTGACCAGAGCTGGACTCTTACAAGATCCTGGGGAGCTCGGACGTGGAAGTAGGTATCCTGAAGGTCCCAGAAGACTTACCGATGGTGGTAATGACCGTGGCTGCAAAAATCATTGCGTTGGGCCAGTTCCAGTTGTTGAAGGTCTGGTTCCCTGTGATGGCCACACCCTGTCCTGCAGCATCAGATACTATCTAAAAAGAGAGACACAATGAAGGTCAGAGAAGAGGTCAGCACTTTATAAACTTCCTCATAAGCATTCTTATTTAATCATCACAATAACAAAGTGACAGTTACTGTCTCCAATTTAGGGGTGGTGAAACATTTTATAGAGGATCAGAGAGGTTAAGTGATTTGCCCAAGGTCACACAGCTGGTAAGAATATGAACCCTGGCAATCCGGCTCCAAAGTGCCTTCTCTCACTGAGCCAGTGCTTCTCAAACTTACTAGAATCACCTGGAGGACTTCTTAAGTACAGCCTGCTGGGCCCCACCTCCAGAGGTTGATTCAGTAGGTCTGGGAGGGAGTCAGAGAATGTGCATGTCTAACAAGGTTCCAGGTGATGCTGATGTTGTGATCCCGGGACCACAGTCTGAGAACCACAGCAGACTCTTCTGCCTCTGAAAGAAGGCAGATGTGATGCAGACAAACAGGAGGACCTCCGGAAAAGCATTCTACTGCAGGGTTGGCCTGGGAGGGACCGCCCCCCACAGCCAACATGCCTTTCACCCCCACTGTCAGGACACCTGCTAAGGTCAGCTCGGTAAGCTCTTGGGTCTGTCCTCCGAGGGCGGACATATATCAGCTGGCCTCCTTTCTCCCATGCCTGGGACTCTGTCCTCTCCCCCCTACAAGCTCCCCCTTCCCTCCCTTCTCCGGATCTCTTTCTCTCTGCCCTGGGCTGAGCAACTTCAAGGTTTGGGCCAGGACACGTCATCAGAAGGTGGTGTGTACTTTTCAGGGTGACAAATTCATGCTATGAGTCCCCACGGAGCTCCCGGCAACTATGGGTGGCAGCAGGTGAGAGGTCACCTGGGGAAGTGCACTGGGAGGCCCCCAGAGAGGCCTTCCTTACCTGTTCCAGGAACACAGGCAGCTGCCAAACCTGCTCACCGCCCAGGCCCTGCCTGTACCCCATCCTCCTGCGCTACCTCCCTTCACCCACACCCACCACTGGCAGGACCCGGACCTCAGAAGGCGGCTCCCGAGGAGGGGCCAGGATCCACTCTCAATTTGGGGTCCTGCCCCTGCCCCCTAGGAGAGCCCCAGGATGGACTAGCTAAGAAACCAGAAACTCGCCAAATTGCCTCTAAAAATCAAGCCTAGGACCGAGAAAAGACAGAGGAGTGAAGGATGGAAGCAGGAGGGAGACGGAAAAACCGGAGCTCTCCCTGCAGCACGACTGAAGTTTGGTGAGAAAAGAGGGAAGGGTGGGTTGTCCTGAAGGAATGTGCAGTTTGCAGCAGCAGGCCTGTGTAAACGGATCTGCAGACTTTGTAAGGAATTTTCCATGATGACGTGCTCATCTGACAGGCCGTCAAACCACAGGGCTCACCGCCCTGCCTCCCCCTGCTATTTCCTGAGCATCTCTCTGCAAAGTGGGAAGTGGGGACGGCTGCCTTCACCTGCCCTCAAAGAGCGGCCACCAAGCCAGCCAGGCCACTTCCACGCAAAAGCACCAGGACGTTCAGATACGAAGAGGCCAACAGGTCTATCCTGTTGGAGGTCCACCCAAAAGGTTTTCTAAACCATGAAATCCACGTTCGAAACAGGAGAATGAAAAGTCCCAGGGCCCTGGATGTTAATGTTAAACAGATGGCAGGGAAAGCAGAACTACTCAGCTCCCTTTGGCCGCAGCCTTTGTTATCTCAGATATCCATCTTCGGGGGGGGGTGCATGGGGGGGGTGCATGGGGGGGTGAGTGCAGCATTGTCAGGAAGCACAGCCCAAGACGGATGACAACTGACCAGGAAATCATGGGCCTGGGGCACCACCCCTGGTCATCCCCATGGAATCCCGGAGGAACAGGAAAGATGTCAGAAGGCAAGTTGCCCCCCGCCACCCTACCCCCACCTTCTCATACGAACGAAAAGGGTGGATTCTAGAAACTCAAACCTGAACTCTTGCTGACTCTTCTTGGGAGACAGCGGAACGTTTGGCATATTCACAGAGGAAGTGGTGGGCACTGGAAGCTACTAGCACAGGTTCACCAGAGCAAGTCATGCTCAGCTAAGTGCATCTCCCACCCCAGAGAGGCTGCAAAGCCTTGAAGTTCAGTGGAATGCAGTCAGTCTGGATAGCAACAAGGCAACTGAACAGATGGGCTTAAAGATATTCACGTGGACAAGACAGAGAAATGTAGGGAGGAACCGGGGTTAATCCGGGTCCACGTAAAGGCAGATAAACGACCCCAAGAAGTACTGATCATTATCTGCCTGGCCTGAGGTCTCCAATAAGCCAAAGGCCAGGCCTCTTCAGTCTTTTAATCTACAACACAGTAAGGACAAAGATGGCTGACCAGTTTAATCTGCAAAGGATGCAAAACTGGGACAAGGCTGGGATGGGAAGATAGCTAACACACTGCAATGGCAGTTTGGGACTCAAAATCATCTGGACTGGACAAATGGGCCCAAACTAACAAGATACGGCTGTCTTTTAAATTTTTCATGTCTTACACTTTGGGTTAGAAGGCACTGACCCATACAGGGTTGAAAGGGAAAGTCCTTGGGTTTCAGCTGACCACAAACCAACCAACACTGGTATGGCTGCCAAAAGAAAAGCAAATACAATCTCAGGCAGTGTCAATACCTTATCTCTTCAGGGCTGGGAGCCCACTGTCCTCTGCAGGTGAGGCCACATGGGGGGGTCACTCTGTTCCATTCTTGGGTGTCGGACGCCATGATATGTTAACCAGTGGGCCAAGGTGCCAGAGGGAACGGGGGTGGCTGTTTTGGCTAACGAGCTACCTCAGAATGCACTGCCCTTGGCAGTCATCCATTTCCGATCATGGAAAGTGTTTAGACCCAGGGAGACCAGCACACATCAGTGATGGTGAAGGTGTGACTGGAACAGGGGTTCTCAACTGGGGTGGTAGCACCCTCTGGAAGTATTTGGAAATGCTGCCTGAGTATGTGCCTTGTACGTGCCGGGCACCGGTCTGGGCACCAGGGGGAGAGCAGTGAAGGGACGAAATCCCTGTCCTCCCACACATCTACTCTAGTGGATGCCGGGGGTGCTCCTGACATGAGGCGAGCAGGGACCAGAGAGGTGAGATGCCCTGCCACCCACAGGACAGCCCCACACGCCACATCCACGCTGCCCCCACTGAGATAACACTGGATGGATTGCCAAAGGTGATCTGCGACTTGGGGGTCGCTTAGTAAGGGCGAAGGAGACAACAAACGTAAGAGCTGGCAAAGCAGGGTAACTGAAGAGGGCATTATGGTTGGGAGCTTTGCAGTAGAAAAGCTGGCTTCCTGCTCTTCACCCCACCAGTGGTGTGTCCTTTGGGGCACAGCCCTCAGACCCAGCCTCTGCCCTGGGTTATCAGGGAGCCACAGCCCCATGTGCTGTCCCCCTGACCTCCATTATCTCTCCATGGTCACCCGGGGGGGGGCGCAGACAAAGGTGACATTCTGAAGGGCCCTAAGCCCCCCAGGGCCAGAAGCACCACTCACCCTGACAACAGGCCAGTGGCGGAAGTTACGTCCAATGGTCAGGTCAGGCGACTGTGGCTGAGAGGTGAACTGGCAGAACTGGCCCAGGTTCTAGACTGTCTCTTGCAAGTCAGCCCGGCTCCCCACCTCTCTCCCTTCGCTGCTCTCCCTGTCCCTGGATGCCCCCAGCACCCCTGTTGTTGCCTTCTCTCTGCCCACGGGTCCCAAGCAGCTGGCCTGGGAATCAGCCTGGCTCCATCCCAATGCTGGGGAGACAGGCAGGATTTCAGTGCTGCTGTGCGTCAGACGCCTCTTGTTGGGGCTTTTCTATATGTTCCCTGACGGGCTCTTCCTGCGATTCTGCCAGGCATCACTTGACAGAGGAGGAAAGCTAGGCTTGGGGAGCAGAGGTCCGGATGTGAACTTGGGCTGCCTGCTCCCTGCTCCCACCCCGTGTTGCTGTGGCTTCAGTCGGAACACCTCACTGGTTACGGTCAGGGTCCCACTGGCCGGTGGAGAGGTCCCCCAGAAGAGAGGGGCTTGACCCAGGACTGAGGCCATCCCTGGGTGAGGGGGAGCCACTGGACACAGCATCCCGTCCCCCGGGGTTAGGGAAACAGCTTTCTCAGGAGACGGCCCCTGTTCACTCACAGGATTCTTTAACTTGGCTTCCAAATTCACACAAGACAATATCTTCATTTTCCACATATCCCTAGAGAGTGATGGGAGGGGGGATGCCGCACACAGCCCAGGCCCGGCTCTGGTTTGAGGATGGAATAGAGCTCTCCTCCCCGCCCGTCACCCTCGTAATAAAGCGGCTGTGATTTACTGAGAGGTGACTGTGCACCGAATGCGCTGAGCACTTTAGGTGCCTCCAGCCCATCTTTAAGGAGGAAAGAATCCTGCTGGGAAGGCACCATCATCTTCTCCATTTTGCAAACGAGGACTGAAGGCTGAGAAGTTAAGAAAGTAGCCTAAGGTCGGGATGCTAAAAGCAAGGAAGCCAGGAGTACAGCCTGCCTCATCTGGGCCCTGGCCGCTGGTACCCCACCCTTGTCCCACACGGGCCACAGGAAGGAGGCCAGTGCATACCTCCACCCCTTCGCACCACCTGGAAGAACAGTGCCCTAAAACCAGCCCATCCACTCAGACCTGAGCCCTCCGGGAGGAGACATTCCCACCCCTGCCTGTGGCTCAGGCAACGTGCTGCCCCAGACACCACCCTCCCAGAATCTCGCTGTCCATGCAATCTGGGTTCCCCACGGCGCCTCATCCCCCAGGGGTCCGGGGTTTCCTGTGCAGAGGCAGTGCCAGGCCTCCCCATCCTGGAGATTCATTCTGCAGAGTTGCAGGGAGGGCACATCCCGTACCTGGTGCCCACCTGCAGACACGGGCAGCGGGGCTGAGGTCGGGCCTTTGCCTTCATCAGGCCAGTGGGGAAAACAAGTCCAGGCCAGTGGGGAAAACAAGCGGACAGCAGCTAGGGGTACCCACAGGGCCGCCGCCCTGCCTGCGGACAGCAGCTAGGGGCACCCACAGGGCCGCCGCCCTGCCTGCCTCCAGCTCCCGCGGCAGACCTCACTCTCAGGTCGCAGGGGCCCCTTCCTGCCATGTGGGATCGGCCTCCAGGATGCCCTGGATGCCAGCCTGCACTGGATCCGCGCTGCGTCAAGGTACAAGCGGACGCCCCTCACCATCCTGGGCTGTATCCATCCCTAATTCATTCCGCCTCCACTCACTTGGTCCCTCCGGCCTGGAAGGGGAATGAGACTAAGGTCATGTGTGCACGGTGCCTGGCGGAGTAGGAAGAACCTTTAATGTCCCTCTCACCTGGCCCTCCCAGCCACCTTGGGAGGTGGGCAGGGCATGGTGGATTCCTCCTCCTTTCATAGATGAGAGCTCCTATTTGAATAGTAGCTGATACCTGAGCACTATTTTATGACAGGCACAATCACAGCACTTTAAATCACTCGGCTTGTTGAGTCTTTATAACCTTGTCATGTAGGTACTCTCACCTCCATTTACAGCTGAGGAAAATGAGGCACAGAGGCTAACTAAGTAACTTGCTAGGCAGTGGTGGAGCCGGAGCGTGAACCCAGGCAGTCTGGCTCGTAACCCCTGTGCTGTCCACAGCTGGGGAGAGGGGACAGGGGGTGCAGGGTGGGTTTCTCAGCTACAGAAGTGAAGCCGGGTCTCTAGAACACAACCAGGCAAATGCAAGGGAAACATCCATGGGAATGCAGAGACCACCCCCCAGAAGGTAAGCTCCATGAGGGCAGGACTTTTATCTGCGGTATCCCCAGAGCCGAGGACACTGCCTGGCACATAGTAGGTGCTCAACAAACATTTGTTAAAGAAGTGAGTAAACAAACTTGAATAAATGAGGATATCTTCTCTGACCTCGACTGACTCACCCTCTCACGTCCTTCCTTCAGCACCTTCCTAGCATTATTCTGCAGGTGGATTTAATAAATTCATCAGCAACAAGGGGCAGGGCTTTATCCAGCAAGAGGGCGGGAAGCACAGTCAGACCCCTGTAAGAGTGTGGCTGGCGGGGTCAGGGGGTGAATGCAGGGCATCCAACGTGTCGGGGGGGAGGGGAGGGTGGGGGGTCAGCAGGCTGCAAGAACAGAGGGCAGGGGGGCTGAAGGTCCTGGGGGTCGGGGGCTGGGAAGGGGTGAGGTGAGGGAGGCAAACAAAAGCCCCCTTGTCCAAGAGGGCAGAGCGGGTGGCAGTGGGGCTGGGAGAGTCCCTGGGGTGACTGGAGGGACTGTCCTTCCTGCAGGAAGGGGAGGCCTGCCCCCTCCGGAAACTCTCCTAGGGGGCTGTGGACGTGTGGAGAACAGGGAAAGGAATAAAAGGGGGGCGACAGGCCTCTCTCTCGAACCAGACCTGGCCCTGTCCTGGGAGAAGATCATGGAAACGTGGGGCTGCCCTGGGCGTGACCTGGGCGGGCGGCGGTCCTCTCTCAAATGCTGGCACCGAGCCTCTGGGTAAATGACGGCCTATCAGCCTTAGTTCCTCCATCTGCCAAAAGAGCACCTTCCCCAAACACGAAAAGCACCTAGGACACTGGAAGCGCTGACTGAACGCACCTGCAGCCAGTGTCATGAGGAAACCAGACCCAGTGGTGACCCGACACCCCGGGGGGAAGACCGCTTGTCCCCAAAGGTAAATCAAAGGTCGAGGGGTTTACTTCTCTGCACCTGCAGGACAAGCCTGGGTGAGAACAGGGACACCGAGGCTAGCAGGTAGGTGCCCTGGGCCCCCGGACAGCGAGTCGGGGACCTGGGGGGCGGGGGGGGGTGTTAAGGCTCCCCCTGAGTTGGCAGAGGCACACCCAGGATGTGCCACCCCATCCGTCAGAAGGCCCATCTCTCCGGACCTCTGCCCGCCAGAGGCTCCCCGCCACCCTGGCCGGTTTCCCGCACAGCCAAGCAAGGCAGGCCGGCTGCGGAGGGAGCAAGGCCACACGCTGGTCCTCACGCTGCGTTCCCCAGGTGAGGCCGAGGCCAGGCGTGGTGGCTTCTCTGAACCCCAGTCCTGAAGCCCCCGCCAAGCTGCCCCCAGCTTCACAAGGCAGCCGAATGCCCATCCGCCCCCTGCTCTGGGCTGGGCTCTTCCTTCCTGTGTGTCCACATCTGTCTGCACGTCCATCTGTTACCTAACAAAGAACCTCCTCAGGGTAGGGGGCCAAGGGAGCTGGGGGCGCTTCTGAACAGAACAGACCGAAGTGGAGATGAGTAAACCTAACGCAGGCAACTTTTCAGCAAATATATTTAGAGTTTGGGCTCGTTCAGAACAATGTTTTTGACCTTTAACACCACGAACTGATGAACAGATAAAGGGGGCAGGGGAGGGCCCCAGATCCCATGTACTGGGGCTCCCTGCCGCAGTGTAAGGAGGGGGAATGGGCAGGCAGGGGGCTGGGGGTAGAGCTCACTCGTCCAGCTATTTGGCCAGCCCTCCCTCTGACCGTCTTTCGGGGACTGTTGGCAGACCCAAAGTACCTTGGCAAGAAGGTGAGCACCTGTTACCTCTCTTATCCCCAAGACGAATTAGAGGACTGAAGACTATTATCACAGCCCTCAATTACCTTCACTCCTCTCACTCTCCCTCTCTCGCGCTGACTCAGCTTCTCAAACCTTCCTAAAGTGGGGGCGGGGGAGGGGCATCGGAATCGTTTCCAGATGCTAAACTGAGGCTCAGAGACCTTGGATACCACCCGGTCCCTGAGGTAGCCGCTCTCATTCCCAGCTGCCCAATGGAACCACCTGGGAGTTTAAATAAATACCATGCCTGGGCCTCGCTCGCAGCTACTCTGTGCAGTGGACCTGGGCGCCGAGTGGCTAACAAGCTCCACAGGTGATTCATCCCCTCACCGCTGCCTAAGTGGGGGTGATGGGTGTGGGTGCCGGGCTCAGCCTTCCAGCTCCCCATCCAGGAGGGAGGATGTGCGGGCAGGGAGCAGGCATCCTCGGTATTCCTCCCGCCCTCTCCCTGCAGCCCAGGTGACCAGGTGTGGCTCGGAGGGCGGGCCCAGTTTATGAGCGGGGCACTGGCGAGGGTCCAGTGGTGCCACCCTGACACCTACACCAGCTGCAGGCCTGGCTCACCCGGGCCTTGTCTCTCCCAGGAGGGGAGCAGGTGTCTGCGGGTCAGGTGCAGGGACCTGGGGGCAGGGCCGCACCTCATCTCAGTTACGACCAGACCTGGGCTCTTGTAATGTGGACTTGGCAGACTTCTGGTTTGCTTATCTGCATTTTCAGTTTTGCTCCAATGCCTACCCAGATATTTATAATGTTTTTAGCTGAACAAAGGAAAGACAACTTGTTGGAGCCTCGGTTGGTACACTAGGAAGTCAATGTACAGCCAGGAAGACCCCCGGTACGGCTCGCGTTGCTTACCGAGACCCTC
This sequence comes from Lagenorhynchus albirostris, assembly GCF_949774975.1. Classification (NCBI taxonomy): domain Eukaryota; kingdom Metazoa; phylum Chordata; class Mammalia; order Artiodactyla; family Delphinidae; genus Lagenorhynchus; species Lagenorhynchus albirostris. Next base: position 68,778,616 of record NC_083104.1, read on the forward strand.
CAGGAACCCTTGACTTCCGCCAACGTGACTTCTCTGTAAAATGAGGAGGTTGGCCTATGACTACAGGGGTCCCCCTGTCTGGGGACAATTCACATTTTCCTCTGCCTAGAACCACGACTTCAGGGCCCAGTTCAGCACCTCCCAAGCTCCAGGAAAATCCACAGCACATTCGAGAAAATACATTTTCATTCTCAGGACTCAGCTCACTGGCCACCAGCTCCAGCTCTTCCTGAGCCCCCGGCAAGCCGGGCTGCCCGAGTCAGAAGCGAGCCCTATTCCTCATTCCCTCCCAGATCCCACTGCAGGATGAGGAAAGCGCCTCACTTCGCCTTGGTCCCTAAAGTAACCTGCCTGGTGCTGGCCAGGCTGCCCTCCCTCAGCCCAGGGAGGAAGCAGCCAGCCAGAGGACGCGCCTGGTGTACAAAATACAATCCCCCCAACCCCAGAAACCCACACACCCTCATCAGGCAAGGTGGAAAGTGGTATCCCACCCTCACCCTCAACGCACGCTCGAGGGGTCCCTACAGTACTGCTTCTTAACTTGGTTGCACGTAGAGATCACCCAGGGGGAGCCTGGGGAAATACTCATGCCTGGGTCCTACCCGCAGCGATTCAGGCAGAAATGGCCTGGGGTGTGGACTGGGAACTAGGATGCTTAAAAGCTGCCCCAGGTGACTCTAATATTATGTACAGCCGATTTCAAAACCACTGCCCCAGACCCGAACTACCTTCACTCCTTGTTAGGGGGAAGGCCTAGTCCAGCCCCGCCCCAGGGGTCAGCACAGCAGCCATGGATGGATGACTGTCCTCCCATCCACCCTTGGGCTTCCCCTCCTGGGCCATCTCTCAGCAGCCTTTGCAGAGCTCAGAGGTGCTGCAAGCTCTCACGCTCACGGGGAAAGCCCGTGCCAGAGGTGAGCGCGTTTTCAGCAGAAACCTCTGGGTTTCCGACTTTCTCAGGCCCGGGAGCCCTGCTTGCACTCAGGAGGGACAATGAAAACAAGGCAGGTGACCCTGCCCCCATTGTTCTCAGGCTGGGACGGTAACACTCCCCCCTCCCCCGGGGCAGCTGGGCGCCCCTCCCATGAGAGCTGAGGCCAGGGCAGAGCAGTGCAGGGACTGGCTGCCCCCGCGGGTGGGCTGCGGGGGTTTGGCTAAAACAAACAGACAAGGGCTGGTGGGGCCTGAGCTCAGGATGGGACGTCAGCAAGCGTTCTCAGGCACCTGGAGGGCTAAGCTGATGAGTGAGACTGGAAATCCCTGTGTGTGCAGACCCAGGGGACCTCCACAGTCCTGCTGCCTGAGAGCCGGCCCTGGGGAATGGGAAAGAGCCCCCTCCCACCCAAACACACACACCAGATAACCCCCTGGAGCCATGTTCTGAAACTCCACCCCCTGCCTCATCTTCTGAAGCACTTGGGGCAGGGGGAACGTGCAGTGAGGCTTAAATGACAAGAGGGGCACCTTTCATCCACCTGCAGCTTCCCTACCCCCAATTCACAACCGCTGCCCTGCTCTGTGTGGTCCGACCCATGGCCTTGTGCTAGTATCTCTTCCCTCTCTGGGATGCTTGGCCTGGATTCATGACCTGGCCCCACCTCCGCCCCCAGAATCCAGATCCTGGGAGTATCTGACATCTTTCTACTTTGAGACTGATGACAACAGACATCTTCCTACTAGTGGGTCAACAACTCGAGGGCAGGAAATTACTCAGCCAGGACCCCTCAAACATGCCAGGTGTGCAGATTACCCCCGTCCTTCCCCATAGGGGTATGGGTCACTAGGGAGCGAGAGATCCATGCAGAGGATTCGGCTCCTGGCTTGTCCTTTCCAGGCAAGCCGGCAAACCTCTCTGGGTCCTGTTCAACTCCTCTGTAACAAGGCTGAGGAGGGCAAAGCCGGCATCTCCCTCCTCCTGGCCAAAACCCCATTCATCAGGCACCTTTCATACCTACCACTCCTCTGGCCCTAATTTCATCTGAGACTCAAGACCCTGTGGGCAAGGCAAGCAAAATGGATATTGTTATTCCCATTTTGTAACTGAGGAAACTGATCAGAGAGGGCTAGTGACACAGAAGAGCTCACACAGCAAGCTGATGACAAAGCACAGAGAAGAACCAGCCGGAAGCCCTCTGACTCTCAGTTGAGGGCCCTTTGCACCAAACAAGCAAGCCACCCATCCCCCTTCCTGGGACAGGGCTCAGAAATGCCAACCAAAGTGGATCAGGGAAGGTGAGTGACGGGAGACAGGCAGACACGGGTGACAGGTGATGGAGAGTTATAAAAGGGTGTGCAGTCACACCCGTGGATCTAATCCTGACATGATTTGGGATGAGTGTATGCTTTGCTCCCCCCTCACCCAGAGATGCCTTAGGTTTACCCCAACCTGACAGTAGGGTGGAAGGAGCAAACACAGGAAGGCACCAGCCCCTCAAGGTTTCTAAAAACAGCCCTCAAGCAGGCCACAAAGGAGGTCGCAGGAACTGCTGACCTGCCGTCTCCCCATCCTGGGCTGATGACCTGAAGATTCATCAACAGCTCAGCAGCCCCACCCTGTCTGTGCCACCTTATGCTTCCCGTTCTCCAGAGCCCCCGCCCACACAGTAGCCTGGACGACACAAGCTGCTGATCCACTGCAAAATCACACACGTCTGCAGGCAGCACGGGGGCAGAGCGGGGAAAGGCCTGGCCTTTGGAGCAGACACACGTGGGTTCCACTCCTGGCTCCATCGCCCACCAGCAGGTCCCCTGGGGCATGTCCTCTCACCATCTGAGCTTCTCCTTCCGTCTCTGGAAAGCGGGGGGACCGAGACTTCCTTGGGTTGGGGTGCAGATTATGTGAAAATGCACAGCTTGGGGCTGGGCGTACAGGCTGCGCACTGGGTGGAAAAGTAAACTGGGAAGAACAGGGCGGTGGGGAGGCCACCTCCATTCCGAGGGTTTGTGCCTGGGCACACACCTCCAGAGCTGTGAACACAGGGCTGGCCAGTTGTCACCTGCAATGCCCTCCTTCCTGGCGACCACCACCTGGAAGATCAGGGCTTGGGACGGTACTTATCGCCCCGTGACATTCTATCAGGTATCTGCTATCTGGCCTACTATTTATCTCCCCCGAAGAGACGACGGGCTCTGAAGACAGAGATTTCACTCATCCCTCATTCCCAGAACAGAACCTGGCACCAGCAGGTACTCGCTATTTGCCAAATGACGACTCAGTCTCCGAGATGTATGCCTTCCACAACCACGCTTCCAGGGCACGAAGATGGGCCAAGATGGGTGCTGCTGCTGTATTTAACATGTGTTCTGGCTGGATGAGGTGGGCAGTCCTGGCAGGTGTGGCCACCCGGGGTGATGGCTTTGTGTTTCTCTGCCCAGTGCCTTTTCCTCACCTCACCCCACCCTACCTGTCTGCCAGGCCAGAGCCCCCAGAGGTCCTAGCCCTGGTGAGTCAGCTGCACGGCAGACTTTGGAACCATCAGGATTCCTGAGGAAGGAGGCCGGCAGGCGGTGAGAGGGGGTGCCCAGGATGGGTGTCAGGGTTGAGGGCCACACCCCGGGCCCCATGCATGCCGCTGCTTCGTGGCTTCTCCAGCAGAGGGGAAAATGATGCTCTGTTCCATAAAGCTCTCCCGAGCCCTGGGAGCTGCCAGCCCTGTTCCTCTGGACACAGACGCCTCCCCTGGGCCCCCTTGCTGGGTACCTGAGGACAAGGCTCTCCAGCAACGGACACCCCCAGATTCCCCCTCCACGGGATGAAAGCTGCCCGCAGCCTCACCACATTCATCCCATCCGGGTACACCCACGCCCTTGGGAGAAGGATGTGGCCAACACCCTCACCTCTTACCCAGCAGAGGACAGCACCCCAGACCACCGTCAAACTGTCTCCACCCAGGGGCCCAAAAGAGGGACCCCTCCATCTGCTCCTTCCCCTCTCCCTTCACCTGCGGCTGGCAGCTCCGGGTAATAAGTAACTGCCCATCCTTGAAGGCTAGGGTTCTGATGATAAGGGATTATTAAGTCTACCCATTTATTATAATTTGTTTAAGACGACCAGATGGTTAAACTGTAAATCTCTTCACTAATGGGAAAAAAAAAAAAAGAAAGAAAAAAAAGAAAAGAAAACAGGCCGGGGGATACTAGGCGCTGGTGTTAATCCCGCATGAGAGGTGGCAGTGGAGTCTCGCCATGCCTATGAAGTAACCCTCCAGGCCTGTTTATTACAAACCACCGCTTCCCCCCCAAACCTGGCCCTGCTGCCTCCAAGCATGGCCCAACCTCCATGCCTCTCCACGAAGCCCCCTGCAGGCCCTCCTGAGGGCCAGCCACCTGTCACAAAACCCTTCCTTATTGTCTGACTCTAACCTAAATCCCCCCGGCTGCAGTCCAAGCCCATTTCCTTTGGTTCAGTCTCCAGCTGGAGACGGACAACAGCTGGTCTCCGTCGTCTCTGGAATAAATTGTACAAGAAACGACCAGCGAAACGGCACAGGCATTTTGGGGTGGATGGTACTCTTTGCAGGGTGGGGAGCCTTCTGCCTCAATGGCAGATCAAATCCCAGATCAAATCTCACCGCTGGAAGACTGAGTCACAACTAGAGACAAGAGCAAAGACAGACCACGATGCTGACAACTTTGAACATCGCGAGGCCGGAGGCAAGGGGGGTTGTGCCCTAAAGTGCAGACTCCCCAAGCCCCAGACAGCCGGACACGGATCTCTCACCACACCAGCTGCACCAGGGGCTCCGGCCACCAAGGCCCCCACCTGGAGATCACAGGGATGAGATACAAAGGGGATCCCCAAATACAGTGGGAAAGGAACAGAGCCTGATCCATGCAACCGGTGCCCCCCACCCGCCTCCCCTGCCTTCGCTGCCACAAAAGCACAAAGGCACAGCCGCCTCAGCTTTTCCACCCTGCGGGGACAGTCCCCCACCCGCCTCCCATCCCCGGCTGACTGGGGCATAACCAGGGTGAAGCAACAGAGAGCTGTTTTGTGCTGAAGGTATGGAAAAGTACAGCGAGCCCTCCTCGCACAGAGAGGCTGGGCTGAGGTGAGGGGAGCTGGGGTGGGGGGTGGTTAGGAAAACCTCCCATCCTCCCACCTGGGGCCCAGGACCAGGGACAGGCTGGGCCACAGGAAATGGAAACTCTCCCGATGGCGCGTCAGGAAAGTCCTAACTCTGAGGCAGCCCCGTTGTGAAACACGGGAGGCAGAAAGGACCGGGACCAGGCCTTCAACACACACATTCTCTCGCTCCCCTTCAGCCGGGCTGCAACTTTACACAAGAGCATTTTCTAAAGCTGCTTAGTCCCCTAACACCCACCCAGGCTCTGGCTGCCCTCAACCTTCCTAGGAGCGCGCAGCAACATTTGACACCCACGCCTGCACAGCGTTAGCTATTCCTCAGCCCTGCAAGTCATGACCTCAGTTTCATTACTGATCAAACGGGAGTAATGCTGTCTCCCCACCAATTCACAGGGCCATGGGTCCGAAGGCTCAGCAGATGTGAACGTGAAGAGCGTGAAGTAGGTGCACCAGCAGAGCTAGAGATGCCCCTGACTTTGAACTTCTAGTTTCTAAACACCCACTGCCGTTGGGGGTAGGCTTTCCCCCAGCCTCCCGGTGCATTGTGCATGGACGGCGGAGGCTCAGAGACAGGAAAGCAAATGCCACCAGATTTCTAAGTCACGCAAGGGTCAGCAGGGGAGCGAGACCCGCTCCTCAAGTGGCTGCATCCTGCCCCCCTGCAGAACCCAGATTCCCACGAAACACTTTGAGCGGCAGCTGGAGTGGCCACTTCTCAGGCTTGTCTAGGGAGGTCCATTTGCCCTCGCGTCTGCTGAAGATGGCCACCTGGCCTGGGCTACTGTGGGCTAAACCAAAGATCGAGCAGTGGGCTTCCAGGATATGGCCTGCCCTCTGCCCCATGGGTTACCTCCCAGGAGGAGCAGGGGGACAAGAGGACAAGATGGGAACAGGGTTCCCTTCACCTTCCCTCCCACGTCGAGGCTCTGGGCATTCCCCTCTTTGGAGCCATTCCTGCCTGATACACATGCCACATCAGGCCAGATACCAGCCCCCAACACCCCTGTACAGATCTACCAACCTAAGTTAACCCAAGGAAAGATGCGACCAGGGTCCTGGGCAAGCTTTTCTCACGTTACGCAGCTCGAAGTCAGGTCGAGTGCTTCCTTAAGAATTTGCCGAGCACCGGCCCTGTGCCCCGATGTGGGCAAAATAAGGGAAGAGCAAGACACAGGCCCTGCCCAGGAGGGCCTTGGGTCTAACAAGAGACAGACAGGCAGATGGGAGGAGTTACCACGACAGAGGAAGACAGCACAAGAAACAGCAGACAAGGCAAGGAAGGCCAGGACTGTCCTTGCTCAATACACACTCATCTGAGCCTGACGGGACACAGCGGGCAGCGCAGTCAGCAGACCCTGGCCAACCCGCGCTTTCTGTGAACCAGACCGGTGGGGATGCTCACCTCAGAGGAGCCTGCAAGTTTCCCGGGGGGTGGGACGGGGCAACCCCCACTTCAGGTTCTCGGCACATCACCCTCCCCACTCCAAGGCTGCCGGCCAGCTCTGACCTCATCCGCCCCAGAGCAGGATGGAATTTAACTAGGTACCAAGAGAAGCCATGTGCCCTCAGGAACCTCAACAGGTTCCATCAGCACTCTAGCACTGCCCAAGAGAACTCTCTGTGCTGCTGGGACACTATCTGAGCAGTCCCATGTGGCTACTGAGCCTCTGGACTGTGGCCAGTGTGATGGAGGAACTAAATTCAAACTTTATGAATTTTAATTAAAAATTAAACAGCCACAATAGTTAGTAATATCATGTTAAAATTAAATTAATTAGGGACCTGTGGGTGGTAATTACCATACTGATGCAGTCAAACACAACACATCCTACCTAGGCAGGGTCTGCCTTACCCTGGACCCCTGGATTCACCCAAGCCTTGGCCGTGGTCTGCAACATGCTCTGGGCTCTGAATTACACGCACGGTCCTGGGCTGTCCCAAATCTTTCCTGTGCTTGTGTCTTTTGTCAGTCTAAAAGGCAAGGAGGGCAAAGTCTTCTTGGGCCCCCACAGGAGTCGGAAGAGCTGGATAGACACAGAGGCTAAGACAATACTTGTCCGTGGGTCTCTGGAGGATCCCCTCCCTTGTAGGGGACCCTGAGCCCAACACTGGGGACAGCCCCTGGGACTCCCCCAGCTCTGCCAGGCCTCTCCTGGGGAACCACACTCTCTCCTTGGTGACCATCAGATCGTGTCCAATCTCAAACTTCTTGGTCTGCAGACCGAAAGCCCACCTGGTTTCCCCAGTCTTTGAGACCCTTCCCCTCAAAAGTGTTCAACAGCACTGCTGCCCAGGAAGCCACCCCTCTGGCAGCTAAACTGAAAAATAACATGTTGTTTAGCAGTTTCAGAAGCGACACTGGTTTTCGGAGTATGCGCCGTTAGAACCATGTTTATTTGTGCTTTGTGTACTCGCACATTAAAAATAGCCAGTGTAAAAAAAAAAAGAAAAAAAAATAGCCAGTGTAGAAGTGGCTGACGCTATATGCATGCATCTTACCCTTTCAGAAAATTCGATTTCTTTGCTCTAAAAGCAATACAACAGCATTTCGGAAAACTAGGGAAGCAGAGAAAGAAAAGGCATAGATAACCCTGCTTCCCGCCTTCTGTTTTCACGTCGAGTTTCAATTATTCAACGCTAACACAGCGCCATGCATGAAACTAGAGTCCCCCGCTGCCCTCACCCCCGTCTTGTTTTTGTCTCACTTGAAGTCTGGCTCATAGCTCAGCCCCCCTGAGAACACCAAATCGAAGCCCTGGGAACCCACCCCTGCCCCAGGGCCCCAGCAGGTGCCCCTGCTGGTCTGTCTGAGGGTCTCCTATTCCACAGGCCAGAGCCTACCAGGTCACTCAATAAGCAGGGATCAACCTGTGTGCAGTGCAGTGGTGGCTGGGAGTGGAGTGTGTACACAGATGGAAACCGGCTTTGGCAAGCGAAAATTTTAAGACACGTACACAGTGACCCCAACACAGAGCTGGTGGAAGAGACGGGGGGGTCTGGCCACAGGCAGCCCTCAGCCCTGGGGCATTCCAAAGAGAGAGGGCGTGCCAAGACTGAGACCTACCAACTCTGAAGCCCTGGCATCGTGGAGACAGAAACTTCCTAGAGCAGGACTCAAAAATGTCCCCTCATGACTCAGAAGTTGCCTTGCCCCAGCCCTGGGGAGCCAGTCCTGGGTCCAGACAGGTGCACGCCCGGGGCAGGGGTGTGGGAGGGTAGGGGGGATGCTGACGCACCTTCCCCAGGCAACCTATCGACCTGTCCCAACAGAGGGCAGAGCGTCCCCACTCATGTGCCCTGTGCACGTGACGGGCAGCAGGGTGGGGGGCCGTCCCAGAGTGCTTGCTGGGTTGGGGTAGAATCTGGCCAGGCATGGTCCCCATGCGAAGGGCCCGGGGCAGGAGTTTTCCAGATTGGAGGTGGGCGCTGGTAGTCCTGCCTTTGGGTTTTGGGGGCTGGTGGGACAGAGGCCAAAGGAGAGAGAGACACAGCTTCACGGTTGGGATGTTCATTAATCATTACCCTCGTACACAGTGTGAGGTTTGGGATCCAATGGGGCAGTCGAGGGCCTCATGGGAGGGGGAAGGAGTGCAGACAAGGCACAACCCCCAGTGCAATGTGCTCTGACGTGGGGGAGAAGGAGGTGCCCAGAGAATGATGGGGCTCAAAAGAAGGCCAACTCCAGGGTCAGGGGAGCCTTCCCTGGCGGCCCCAGCCTGTGGCAACGTTTCTACCTTGGAGCACACGAGTCCCCTACAACATGCTGCACCCCTATTTAATAATCCTTCATATACACCGCAGGGCCCGGCCCCAACCTCAAAGATAGGGATAATGTCTCATAATTCCCACAACCTTGAACCAGCACTGGGCATACAGCTGGCGCTAAGAGTCTAATTGGCCTTAGTGAACAAGTCCCTGGCGCAGAGAGGGGCAGTGACCTGGCCCAGTCACACAGCAAGTCAGCTGAGCCAGGCCCAGGACCTGGCTCTGTCTTGCAATCCTCAGTCCCTGGGCCACTCATCAGTAGATCTCAGGGCTGCGGCTGGAGTCTGGGGGATGGGGTGTTGAAAAGCTGATAGTCAGGACACCCTCCCTTTTCCTGCTCCCCGGGGGGTGCTGACAAGACATTACCGCATCAGCGCGCTCTGCTCAGCCCACTCAGCACTATCCCTCAGCCAGAGGCAGCCCTTCCACCCGCTGCTCCAAAGGGGGCGGGATGCTGAGGAGGGGAGGGCACCCTTCCAAAGCCAACACTGTCAGGATGCATTCCTCGACCCGGGAGGCAAGAGTTTTATTTGAACAGGAGCTATGGGGAGGGGATGGGGCTGCCGCTCTTTCTCCTCCAGTGGGTCTGAACAGGTACCATCCTGTACCCGGGGGCATGGGAGGAGCAAGAACCTTGCATCAGACTCGAGCAGCACCCAAGCCAAAAATCAACATTCAAGTCCGTGAAGGGCCTGCCCCGGGGTCCTCAGCAGGCTGCAAAATGGCCAGTCTGTCCCCAGTCACGCAGGCAGATCTGAGCAGCGCTTACACCCCAGGAGAAAGGCAAGACGAAAGCTGTTTCCTCCCAAGGTGCAGACCGCAGCGCTGCTAGGGCTTAGCCCCGGGGAAGCCAAGTCAGGGACGTGTCGCAAGTGTGGGTTTAGCTGCTGGGGCGGTAGCAGGTAATGTGTGGACTCGGACAGGAACCCTATAGCCGAGGCGGACTAAACCGCACCTCACGACTCCAGGTCTTTGATTCTTTCTCGAGAGCTCGGTCTCCGGGTCCCCTGACCCACAAACCTTGCAGTGAAGGGTCAGAGCCTGACAGGTCCGTAAGGATGCCAGGGGAACAGGCTGGAGGGCACGGATGGAGCTGATGGCCTCCGCCCTGAGCTGCGGCACCTACTTCGCTAACGCAGGTTTGTCCCGCTTTAAAACTTTTCACACTGAGAAGAGCAAACAAACCTATATATGGTCAATGCGGTCAGAACAGTGACCAGTGTCAGAACCCACAAAGGCTGAAGAGAGCAGTTCTCAGCGAAGGGTCAGTAAGCATGCACAGCCCGCTTCCGGGGAGCTGGAGCCAACAGGGCCCAAGGAGAAAACTCAGTCTCTAGGAGGGGCTGGTGGCCCAGCACAGGGGAAAGCTGATTTAGGACACCACGGGGTCTAAGTGGGGCAGGGCTCTGGCTCTGGACCCAGAAGGCCTGGGTCCAGGCCACTAACTAGCTGTGTGACCTTGAATAACTTATTCGCCTCAGTTGCCTTATCTGCGAAATGAGTTTCCACGTTGTCTATGGTCCCGCTGCCGGGAGTCCCCAGGGTGTGGGATGGCCCCCACCTGCCTTTCCCTCACCAGGTGCTAGCTGCAGTCACTGCTGTGGTCTGACTGCTGGAACACCTCCCTCCGCTCCACCTGCAGGGTGACTTATGGTATCAGTGGACATAGACCTGAGTTCTTGGTAAAAGTTGAAACGTGCTGGGAGTGTGCAGGGTTTCAGAATGCCTCCCCACCCTCAGGGCATGGCCTCCTGTCTGTAGCTGGGATCAAGGGTAGGGCTCCAGACAGAGGCAAGACCACACAGGGAACAGAGTCCAAATCACTTGGGCTGCTGCAAGGACTTTGGCTCTGAGTCTGGGGGAGAAGCCATGGAGGGTTTTCTGAGTCAAGCGTTCCAATCTCACTCTATCAGGATCCCTGACTGCCGTGGCAGTAATTGACTACCTTTCACCTCCTGTGGCCTCTGCTTCCAGGAAGCCTTCCCTAACTGCCCCACTTAGCTCTACCTACTCCTTTATTGTACTTTCCCCGCCCTGGTGAGCACAGTTACCTTGGAAAAGTTACATAACCTCCCGAGGTCTAGGCCTTGGCTTCAGGGCTCTAAAGGGAGGCTAGTTAGATAACCACTAAGCTCCCTTCAGCCTCCCATTGTATGATTTGCTGCCAGGAGTGGCACCCAGAGCCTGACCCTCCTCCCCCATCCCTGCCAGCCTCCAAGAAACCAGCCAACAACAGCTCCTTGGGCTCAGACACTTGGGGAGCAGGGTCCTGTGATGGGGAAACTCCCTGGGGAGACATCAGACTACTTCTGCCCCAGGCTCTGAAGGGCCTTTCTGAGCCTATGGTTGACGACAACTTCAACCTTTGCCTCTTATTTCAGAAAAACTCACTGGTGCGTAGGAAAGCTGTCACTCAAGGAAAGGGTGCGCTGGGGCAATTTAGGGAATCAGGCCAGTTTAGTGTAAGTGAAGTAAGCGCTCTGCACCCTAACACACATCAAGATTTTGATTTAAAGGCTGTTCAAAAGGGGATTCGAGGTGGGGTAACAGACTTGGCTTGGCGAAGAGAGGCTCTGGACCTGGGCGGGCACAGCTAGTTTAACCCGAGCTTGGTTCTAGAGACGGTCTGTCCCAGCTTCTCACCAGGACTCAGTTTTCCCATATAGCGAAAGGGATGACATTTCACTGCCAGACCTCACAGAGGGCACAGGAAGGCACTTTAGGTGAGTAGGTCTGCAGAGACCCATGGTAAGGCCAAGGGTGGGGATGTGAGGAGGGTGCAAAGCCTGGGTATCTGCATGCCCCTTAGAGGTCACCCAGGTGCTGCAGGCAACACTTCTGCTCCATCCTCTGGTGCCAACATCCCTAGTCAGCTCTGCCCCAAGGGGTGCGCCATGGGGTAGAAAAGGCCTAATGCCTGCAGGCTGCAGTCATGCCCAAGGGCTATAGGAACACACCCTTCTCCCCTACAAACAGCCTGGCCTTCCCCCTGCTCCGCCCCCTCACCCCCCACCCCTCGTGCCCTCGTGCTTTCTGCGGTACATGGTCTGAGGACATTCCCTGACAGGCGGGGACGGCTTATCCCCTTCACAGCAGGTCTCAAAACAGGCCTGGGCACATGGTATGTGCCTGGTAAATATCTGCACAAAGGACTGGGTCTCTGCTCTTTCTCAAGTTCCTTGAAAGCAGAAACCACCTACCCTGGGGAGGACAGGCCTGCTAGGCGTGCTCACGCAGACAGGCCTTGTTCACCCCACGGGAAAGGCGTAAGGGGACTCCTGGAGATGAACAGACCCAGAGACGCAGAGCTGTTTGCTCTGGAAAGTCCCTCAAAAGGGAGAAGATAACCTTGAGCTGGTCTTAAAGGTGAACTCGTAGCCCGCCTTCCTCTTGTGTTCTCCTGTGGTCTTCACTCCCCAAGAGACAGATACCATCACTCCTACTTTCTGATGAAGCCAGGGGCTCAGGGCGCAGCTTGCAAAGGCGGTGTGAGTTTAAAGCCTGTGGCTGACCACCAGGCAACTTGGCACCGCCTCGTGAGGCTGGAAGGCTAGAAGGAGGAAATGGGCGTCAATTTTGATAAAGCCGCTCCCCTTCTGTTCTCTGGGGCCAGAGCCCGGCCTGGCTCAATTCACCCAGGTAACCACCTTGACCTGGCAGGAGGCTGGGCCCCTCATGACTAGACTCCAACCCAAAGGTCCACATGAATCTTGGCCTCCCCGTCCGAGCCAGGCACACCACTGGGCACCCGGGGGCCCAACAGACACATTCTGAGCCAGTCACTTACTGAGCTAGGAACTGGGTAGGGAGACATGGCGCTGCCCACACAGGGCTCCTGCAGTCTAGCTGGGCCTAATTTAACAGGCTCTCCAAGCCTTCTTGAATGAAAGGCTGAACTTACTCCCAAGAAGCAGAGTCCAGAGAGGTGAAGTCTGACCAGGGTCACACAGCACAAACCAGTACTGGGGGGAGAATCAGAATCCGTGTTAGAATCAGCTTTTCCCTGCACAGTGGTTCAGATAAGGGTTTCCCGGCCCCAGCTCCAGCCCCAAGCTCTGGTCACACAGACAAAGGGAGGGGCTCCGCTGTGTCCTCCTCAGCTGCTGTGGCCTACAATACCCCTGGCAGCCCACAGGGCCCGCCACCAGTCTACAGGAACAGCCAAGCTGGCCCTGCCCCCCAGGTAAGCCCCTCCCCACACAGCTTCTAGCCTAGCCTGGGGGCAAGGCTCTCCCTAATGGGAGGTGTCAGCTAGGCAACCTTAGCCAGATTACAGTGGCCATGGGAGGTGACAACAGCCAGAAGTACACAATACTGCCTAAATAGTTCGGCAGGAAACCCAAATATTTAGCTAGGAGGGGAAAAACAGAATGGACACTTCAAAGGCAATCCAAGGGACCTGGCCAGCAAGGGCCTATTGAGAGGGGAGATGGGTGGTGTCTGGCCCCAGGGAGAGCACAACTCTGACCCCACATCCTGTGTGACCACCCTCCGGGGATGGTACCCGTGAGGCCACCTGGACCCAGGAATCCTCTGGAAGGGAAGAGTTTTAAACAAACGCCTGGGATAAGCCAGGACTGAGCAGAGAAAGCCTGGTCCCCTTTCTGCAGAGGAGGGAGCAGGGCTCTGCTGGAAGGGAAGAGGAAATACACCTTCCACTGAGGGAGGGGCTGGGTGAATGTGCAGGAAATGGAAAATGGTGGGGGGACTCCACCAGGAGTTTTGGTGGGTTTTATCATCTGTGTCTCCATCTGTGTCTCCATGTGGGGCTTGAACTGGGCGTCAGGAACAGCACCACCCCACCCCCGACCCTAGAGAGACGGGGTGTCAGAGAACAGCTAACATATAGCAAATCACCAGTTGCATGTGTCAGGCACTCAGTCAAATGTGGATTCTGCAGGCATGAGGGCAATACTGAACTATTGTCCCATTTCACAGACTAGGAGACTGACTTGCTCAAGGCCCCAAGGCTAAGTAATCAGCCAGCCACACAGAGAACCGCCCGATAGAGTGTGGGCTCTGGGTTCAAATCCACATTCTTCCACTTCCTAGCTGTACAGCCTCGGGCAAATGAGTGAACTTGAACTATCCATTCTGTTGCTCCTGCCCTGAGGTGGTGCTGGTAAGAGTACCTCCAGCAAAGGGTTGCTGTGAGGATTATGAGACGATGCACATAAACAGTTCCCACTGCCTGTGGTGAAGCAAGTGCTCAGTAACCGTTAGCTGGAATCACCCCCACCTCCGGCCCCCAATCCCTGCCCACTCCCATCACTTCTACCTCCTGGCTCCACCTCCACTCCTGGTCAGGCCCCAAGGCTCTGCAGTCAGCAAGGAAGGGTGAATTTTAGCCTCTGGCTAGCCATGCAGCCCTGGGCAAACCCCTTGGCCTCAGTTTCCTAGACAATGGGCAGAGAAGTAACACCTCACCCACAGGACAGGTTCAACAGGTAAAGAACCAGTCTGGCACGTGGGAGGTACGCAGCAGAGAGCTCCCAGGGGCTGCAGCTCACACCACCCATCCCTCCTGGCTGCCTCAAATTCCCCCTTCTTTAAGTTCGAGAGCAGAAATTAATCTCTCAACAGTACATGCTTGGAAGCTCCAGGTGCACCTACCAATGTCAGGTAACAAGCTCCTCACCTGTCTTTCTCTAGAGTAGGGGCTCTCTGAGGGCAGGGGCTATGTTTTGTTCAGAGCCAGATGCCCCACAGGCCACAGGGTTCTACAGGCCTCAGGAAACGGGAACCGAATCCTCTGAGGCCCTCTGACCCTCGTCCATCTCTCCAGCCTCACCATATGCAACCCATCACTGGGCACCAGGACTACATTTTTCCTCATTTCACCACTGTGGCCCTGTTTCTCTCCCCAACTAGACTGAGCTCCCGAGGGCTAAAGCCCCACCTGGTTTCTGAGGCTTCAGTGCACACAGAAGGGACAGCTGGCAGGGAGAGACCCCTCTGTGATCCCCTAACTTTGCCCAGGTCTCTGAGGTTTGGGGGCCAGATTAACTGCTCACAAAAAGCCGAGATGCCTCAGGCAGAGCTGTACAGAGCTGGAGCACGCTACCCGCACTGTCACCTACAGAAGCAAAGAAGGTGTAATCTGGGAAGGTCATCAAATGGAGGGGACCCAGACCTGGACCTCCCAAGGGGTTCATGGAAGGAAGACAGAGGTACCCTAACTGCAAGCTGGGTGTGAGGGAGTGCGGGTGGGCTCTTTTGGGGGAGGTGCTGTGAGCTCTGTGGGCTTTTGGGGAAAGACCCACACTCCAACACATTGGAAGGAGAAAGGGAGGAGGCATCCTTATCAGAACACCCATAGGGTGAAACGATCAGCCCACAGAAACAGCCGATAATTTAGAGTAGAATACTCTACTTCTTTTAAGTTGCAAACAGCTGTGAAGGAAGAGGCAACTTTCTGAAATGCTGTTCACTCCCCTACTTGAAAATTGCAAAAATTTGGTGAGTTCAAATTCTTTGGCTAAACCCAGAGAGCTTCGTCATCTGGCCCTCACCCCTCTGCCCCCTGGCTGCAATACAGGACCATCGTGCAGTTTTACACCTCCCTGCGGGCTGCGGTGAAGAAAGAGCCACCCTCCCATCCTCCCTTCTCTCTCCAGCTTTTTAAAAAGGTGGTTGATATACACCTAGACGTGGAGCTGCTGGATCATATGGTGGTTCTACTTTTAATCTTTTTAAGGAACCTCTATATGGTCTTCCTTAGTGGACGCACCATTTTACACAAAATGTAATGACAAATACTGTACGATTCCACTTATAAGATACCTGAAGTAGTCAACTTCACAGAAACAGAAAGTAGAATGGTAGTTACCAGGGCCTGGGGAGAGGGGGAAAGGGGAGTTGTTTAACAGGTCTAGAGTTTCAGTTTTGCAAGCTGAAAAAATTGTGGAGATCTGCTTCACAATAATGTGAATATACATAACACTACTGAACAGCACTCAAAAAAGGTGAAGGAGGTAAACTTTGTTATGTATTTTTCACTATAATTTAAAAAAAAAGTCAGTTGACCTTTCTCCTGCACTAAGGTCTTCCTGACTCCATGCTCACCACACTTGTGCGTGGATGGCCCCATCACACAGTAGGGGCATCTGGGAGGTGAGTGGCAGAGCAGCAGCTAACGCGTGAGGAGCCTTGCTATGTGCCAAGCACTGTTCTGAGCAACCTGTGAGGGTGATAGGACGGCATGGCCCAGTGCTTGGAGGGTGACTCTTTCAGCAACAGGAAGGGGCCTGCAGTAGTGAGGTGAGTGGCACGTGAACAAAGATCCTGCGGAGGGCAGCGTGTCCTTTCATCCGTGTCAACCCACCCTTGTGGGGAGGATCGACAGGTCAGGGCTCCTCCACTTATTCCAGGGGTTCAGAGGGACTCTCAGCAAAATCTCCAAGGGGATTCACCTCTACCTTCTCCGTTCCCCAAAAGGAACACCAGGAGGTGAACCTATTGCACACGCCTACCTCATCTGACCTCTCTCTATCACCCCAGTTCAGGCCAGTCAAGTGGTTCCTGAGGTACCACTAAGATCTAGCATCTCAATTTGTACAAAGACTCTCTTGGGGGTTCTGTCTCAGCAGCCCGGCTGTTCCCCAAAGCCTGGTACTTCCCTGCCCCCCACTCCCCCCACCCCACAGACATAAAGAGTTCAGAGGCTGAGGCCAACCTAACAGCAAACAACCAAGTTCAAGATGAAAGCTCTTGACCTGGGGTCACAGCCAGCCAAGCACGGCATCCAAAACCAGAGGATTGTGTTTCTTTTAAATGCCAGACTATAAATAGAGCAAAACCTGAGGAAAATACTTAGAAGCAGCAGTCATCACCTCCCCTACACCCCCTCCTATAGGACTCCCCCCGCCCCCACTAGAACATTTCAACACTTGCTAATCTCTGCCCTCAATAAGCCTCTATTACTGTGCCATCTGTAATCATCCTAAGGGCTCTAGTAAAACTCTCAAAACGATTCAATAAAAATTCACCTTAACTGTTAAAACTAACCAGAGTAGTTAACTAAAGCAGATTTATCGATTGGAGAATTGTTTTGTTTTGACTGCCCTCAACTTTGAGCGGAACATAAATAAGAAAATGAGCCTTTAGGAAGGAACCTCTTTCTTCTATTTCCTTTCAAAAACCCAACTTCTCCACTTTCCATTTCTGCAGTCTTAGACAGTGAGAGTTCCATTTCGAATGAATGACCCAGAGGCCTCCGTGATTCTGGATAATCAAAAGATCTATTGTGTTCCCTTTACATACAAAGGCAGTTAAGTGAACCAGCGCGCTTTCCAATTTCCAGCAAGGTTTGAAACAAAAGAGGTTTTCATGTTAACCCTCGGTTCCCCCCAAAATTCAAGTCACGTGCCCAGTATGAGCATTTTGGTCAGATGTAATTTAACTACATGATCCATAGTTATATTTCTTTAAGTTTTAGGAGGAGGATTGGCGTTAATAACAGGATGTCAGAACCTCAAAATTGGAATTAGCCTTATTACTAGGGACTGGAACATGTGTAGGGGAGTACGAAGGGCCCAGAAAATAAAAGGAGAGAGGTCTGGCATACACGGAAAACCTCAGAATAGGACAATGCAGGTTAGAGGCCAGCAGGATCAAAGAGGCTTCTGGGAACAGGTCAGCTACATGCGCAGTTTAAGAAAACCCAATTAGGGATGGGGTGTGCCAGCGAAAGGCAGGGCTTGGGGCGACCCCTACCGCACCCCCAAAGGAGAAGTGGGGCGGGGTGGACTGCTGCTTATTTCAGTAAGGGAGGAGGTGTGGCTCAGCCAGGCACAACACAGGAGACACCTGCGTGCCCATGCCTGTTCTAGGGGAAAGAGAAAATAGAATTTCCCAGCAGACCAGAGTCCAGCTGAACCAATTTACTAAGCTCACTGACAGACGCACCATTCAACAGCTTCACATGACTAAGGGGGAGGGCAAGGGTGTACGAGAAGCAGGCTCTGGAGGCAGACTGCCTGGGTCCCACCCCAGCCTGTGCCCTCCTGGTAACTCGCCTGGGCTTCAGTTTCCTTATCTGAACACGTAAGGGTGCTGTAAAGAGTACCCGACTTATAAAGCACCTAGCAAGTTGCCCTAGTCAACGTGTCCTCAATGTGTGCAGCAGAGGCTCGCACTCCTCAGTTTCACCTATACACACCCAACGCCTAATGCTTCCACTTTACTTGACCCTCACCAGACCCCCATTTTGCATATGAGGAAAGAGACGCAAAGTTAAATGGTCCGATGGGTAAATGGCCAAGCCGGATGGCAAAACCAGCCTGCGCCCTCTCATAAAATGCCGATGACCGCCTACAGCGCCCAACACGCTAGACGCTCGGTCAATGCCAAATCCCCCTGTGGGAGCCTCTGCAATTTAGGAGGAGGCTGGGGGAGCGGGTCACCAGCACCTGCAGGAGCAGGCTTGAGAGCAAAAGGGTTCAGGATGGTTCTGAAGGCAGGAAGGAGGGGCGGCCACGTGGTCCGAGGCCAATGGGGCGCTGAGCCTTTGAAAGTCAGCCTCCACCTCAGTTCAACCACAGCATGAACAGGGAGGAAGCACCTGACAACTCAGGGACTATTTCCAAAGATCTAAAGAAAGGTGCCTTAACTCCCTTTCTCACGCCTTTGAAAGTACACACACAATTTCCACTCTAAGAAAAACCCCAACCCAGGCTGCACCCCACCCCCTTCCAACAGCCTGTCCCGGGGGCGGGGGTGGGCCCCTACCCCAGGAATTCCCAACTGAGGGACTTTCTTTAGGATTACAAAGGTGATTATTCAGAACCTGATAAAACACAGAACTCAGTGGAAAATGCAGGAGCCGCCAGATGGGAAAGAAGATTTTTGAGTTTCATTTTTCCTTAAACCAATTTCCTGTGGCCTGCAGCAGTGCCCCAAGTCCCAGATCAGCAAGCGAAGCCAGGCAGGTTTCTGCAGACTGAAAGTGATGCTAGCGAAATGCTTCCACTGGTTCATTCTCATTTCTGGGGTTCTTCCTATGAAGGGAGGGGATTCGCCAAGTTGCAGATGGCTTGAGAGGTTGGCTGGGGATGGGGACAGGCCTGTGCATAATCACCTCCAAATCAGACTGGCCTGATACCCAAATCCTTTTCCTAAAGCTACCTGCCGGCTTTTGGGGGGTAATCGCTGGCGGGTTTAAAAGGACCTCAAAATACCAGGCATCTTGCTTGCTCCTTAAGAAAGCTTAAGACACCTTAAGAAAGCTGCCTAACCTCCAAAGCTATAACCACCAGCTGCACCCGGCTGCCTCACCCCGACCCCCCCCTCCTTTTCCCTTCTCCTCATGTTTTGAACTTTATTTTCCCACATTCAGCCTTGAATTCTTTCCTTCCTTCCCCTGCAGTAGCGGAGAAGAGGCAAACACTTCGAGGGCAGCTCGATTCTTTATCATCCCCGCCTGCCTTCTTCCCCCTCTAAACAAAGCCCTGGAGCCAAGTAAACAGCAACGCGTTCTCCAGAGGAATTGTTTCCTCAGGGAAATTATAAAGTGACCCTCCCTCCCCAACACACACACACAGGGCAGACACCCATCTCAAGGAAGGCAGGGCTGCCCAGAACTCCTGCTATCAGGAGCTAAAACACCCTACTCCCTTCCGAAGCTCACACTCCCACCAGCCTCACCTACCAACGGCTCCCGTCCTGGGAACTGCTCCCGGACAGGAGGGTCCCCACTAAAATCCAACACCCAACCTTCTGGCCTAAACCTCCCCTTCTACTGGCTCCTAAGAGGACACGTCTTTATTTGCCCGGCTGCTAGCAGGCACCTATATGCTCACCTGTGGGAATGTCCGTCGATGTGGGGACAAAAAGGGGGTACCACAGGTGAGATACCTACACATTTCTTCCCATTTTGCATACGGGCTGTTGAGGCCAGAAAAATGAGAGACAACTACACAGCCATAAAGGACTGGGGAGCCACAGCAGTTTAAAGATTGTTTCTCATCAAACTTCCTTTCTGGCATCTTTTACCCCAAGAGAAATGTAACACCTTGGACAATATCTTTACTCCACCTCACAACCTAGAGCCTTCACGGGCTCTTACCCGGGTCTGGTCGTTCCACTGGAGGGAGGCCATCCCTGCAGGCCAAGAAGCGTGAATGGTTGAGGCCAAGAACCTTCGAGAAACTGGGGTAGAAGTCTTCGATCCCCAAACAAGCCCCACAGTTTATCCACATGAGATCAATGCCATCCATAGGGCATATGAACCAATGCCAACGTGGAGGAGAAACTCTCCCACAACCCCCCATTCTATACAACCTCTCTGCCCGCCGCCCCACCCCCATCCCGCCCCGTCCCCCGAAAAGGGGCTCTCCGGGTGTTGTTCTTTTGTTCAACCTGTTACTTTCACAAAGTTGAACTCCGAGTCCTTCGGGGATGTCTCCGCGAGATAAGCTTTCCCGGAAGCCTGCGCGCGTCCCCAGCATTCTAGCCACCAGCCCGCATCCCGGGGGCTCAGGCCCGACAGAGCCCCGGACCCCCCCGCTCCCGAGCCCTGCGGGGGCGGGGGAGCCTCGCGCCACTCCGCCGGGCTGGTGAAGAAACGCCGAAAAAAGCCGGCCGGGTGCCGCACTTGGCCCCGGAGCTGGGAGGTAGAGACGCGAGGAGGCGGCACCCGGCGGGTCTCCCGAACTCTGGGAGCGTCTCCAAGGAAAGACAAACGCCTTTATCCGCCCCACAGCCTCCTCCAACCAGGGAGGTACCCGCACGCCCACACCGAGCCACTGCGGGCCCTGGTTCACCCGGGGGTCAAGCCTAAGTTCTTCCCTCCGGACAAACTGGGTTCCAAAGTCTCCGCGCGCGTGGGAGACTCCTGCGCCCACGGGTGAACGGCAGATTCCAGCAGTCAGACTCATGGGGAGACATCCTCCCCGGTCACCCCGGGACCACCCACAGGGAGTGAGGGTTATCCAAAGCTGCGAGGCGCTCCCCTTCAGCACTTCTAAACCTCCAGCTCACCTGCAGAATCTTGTCCAGGCCCTCCTGGCCCAGGCACGGGAACTCCTTGAGCAGATGCAGTTTCTGCGTATAGTAGTTTTTCTTGGCCTCTTTCCAATGCGGCTCCTCCAGCACCTCGAAGATCGCCGCCCCGATGGCCAGGTAGAAGATGATGGCCGAGGTGAGCAGAGGGCCCCGGTCCACCATGGCTCCCGACAGGCCACCTCCTGGAGAATGAGAATGCCTCAGCTAACCCCAGCGGCTCCCGGTCTCACCCGCCCTCCAGCCTCTGGAAACAGCTGTTTGAATTTGGAGCTCCGCATGCGCAGTGCCCCGTTCAACCCGGCGCCGCTCCACCGACACAGTTGCCCCTGCAAGTTGGCCCACTGAGCGCAGGGAACTGTGCGGGACCTCCTCACGCGGGCCAGAGGTGGGCGGACACCAAGGGGGCCGAGGGGGCACCTTGGACCGCGGGAGCTAAAGCAGCTGGGTGAACCCAAGGCCGAACTCCCGGAGACACGTGCGCCGCTTCTGCGCGCGCCACAACAGTGTGCGCGGCGCCCGCCTCCGCGCGCCTCTTTAACCCGGGCCTGTTGCGCTCTGCCCGTGGAGGAGGGGCCCGATGAGGGCCCGCCCCCGTGCAGGCCCCGCCCCGTGCAGGCCCCGCGGCTGGTCCCAGAGTTACCGCTAGGTGCGCGCTGGAAGCAGTTGCGGACCATGTTCGCTCCCCCAGGGCCGCCGCCGCCAGGGTAGGCTACGCGCCCCGCATGCTCGGAGGCGTTGTGGTCTCTTGGACTCACGTTTCGTACTAGTGATGGTGTATTAACTAAAATGAATGTGTACCTAATGACTGGGGTCAGGAAGTTATTGCTATTGTTATTTTCATTATAAGCCAGTTTTCATTTATTGATGTTTCTGCCAAGAAAGCTTGATTCTCGGTCTTTCTGCCTCACACACCTTCCTGTAAGACTGGGGAAAGGACATTAGAAAGGGACCGGAGAAAGTCAGAGGATATTAGGAACTAAACCAGTCACAAAGGTGTGACTCCTTCCTCTCACCCCAGTCTCACCTGCCCTGGTGAACATCTGAGAAAGAGCAGTCAGAGGCAGCACTGTTCATATCCCTCCCCACAAACGCACTGCAATGCTACAAGAAACACTTGATGTCTTTCATACTCCCAAGCATATTTAAAATTGCAAACACCCTGCCCCAGACACATAAACACACACACTCACATACACAAACACTCCTTATCCCCCTTGTTGGTCTTATTTTCCTCCTGGCAATAAATTCCCTCTAATATAAAACACTAAAATGATGACAGCTCGGGGGTGGAGTCTGGATTGTTTGATGACATATCCCCAGTGCTTGTTATATAGCAAACACTCAAATATCTGTGCAGTGGAGTGAATAAATTCATGAATTTGTCAAAGACATATTTGTCAAAAGCACACACCCAATGGAAGTCCTAGCCAGAGCGCTTAGGCAAGAAAAAGAAATAAAAGACATCCAAGCTGGAAAAAAAAGAAGTAAAATTGTCACTATTTGCAGATGACATGATATTATTTATATATAAAAAGCCCTAAAGATTCCATCAAAAAACTGCTAGAACTAATTAACAAATTTAGTAAGGTTTCAGGATACAAAGTCAATATACAAAATATGTTGTGTTCCCATACACTAATAATGAACTATCAGAAAGGGAAATAAAGAAAACAATTCTATTTATTGCATCAAAAAGAATAAAATACCTAGGAATAAACTTAACCAATAGGGTGAAAGACATGTACACTGAAAACTGTAAGACATTGATGACAGAAACTGAAGAAGACACAATTAAATGGAAAGATATCCTGTGCTTATGGATTGGAACAATTAATATTATTAAAATTTCCGTAGTACTGAAAGCAATCTCCAGATTCAATGCAATCCTTACTGAAATACCAATGGCATTTTCCACAGAAATAGAACAGTCCTAAAATTTGTATGTAACCACAAAAGACCCAGAATAGGCAAAGCAATCTTAAGAAAGAAGAACAAAGCTGGAACAACACACTTCCTGATTTCAAACTATATTACAAAGCTATAGTAATCAAAACAGTAAAATATTGGCATTACAAGCAACTTATGAATCAATGGAACAGAAAAGAGAGCCCAGAAATAAACCCACAAAATTAACATGGTCAATTAATTTACAATAAAGGAGTCAAGGATATACAATGGGGAAAGGATAGTCTCTTCAATAAATGGTGTTGGGGAAACTGGACAGCCACGTGCAAAAGAATGAAACTAGACTACTATCTTATACCATACACAAAGATTAACTCAAAATGGATTAAAGATTTGAATATAAGACCTGAAACCATAAAACTCCTAGAAGAAAACATAGGTGGTAAGCTCCTTGACATCAGGTCATAATTTTTTGGATCTGACTCCAAAAGCCGAGGCAGCAAAAGCAAAAATAAACTGGTGGGACTACATCAAACTAAAATGTTTCTGCACAGCAAAGGAGATCATCAACAATGAAAAGGCAACCTTTTGAATCAAGAAAATGTTTGCAAATCATGTATCTGATTTGCAGATATTTTATATATCCAAAATATATAAAGAACTCATACAATTCAATATCAACAAGAACAAACAATTCAATTAAAAAGTGGACAGAGCATCTGAATAGACATTGTTCCAAAGAAGACATACAGATGGCCAACAGGTACATGAAAAGATTCTTAACATCACTAATCATTAGAGAAATGCAAATCAAAACCACAGTGAGATATCACCTCACACCTGTCAGAGTGGCTATCATCAAGAAGACAACAAATAACAAGTGTTGGCCAGTATGTGGATAAAAGGGAACCCTGTGCACTGTTGATAGGAATGTAAATTGATGCAGCCACTGTGGAAGACAGTATGGCTGCTCCTCAAAAAGTTAAAAATAGAACTACCATATGATCTAGCAATTCAATTTCTGAGTATTTATCCAAAGAAAATGAAAACAATAACTCGAAAACATACATGCATCCCCATGTTCATTGCGGCTTACAATAGCCAAGACATGGAAACAGCCAAAGTGTCCACTGATGAACGAATGGATAAAAAAATTGTGGTATATATATACAATGGAATACTAAAATTGAATACATAAAAGAGGAAGAAATACAAAAAAAAGAAAGAAATCTTGCCATTTGCGACAATATGGATGGACTTTGAGGCATTATGCTAAGTGAAATAAGTCAGACAGAGAAGACAAATACCATATGATCTCACTTATATGTAAAATTAAAAAAAAAAAAACCTAATAAACTCATAAATACAGAGAACAGATTGGGGGTTGCCAGGGATGGGGGTTGAGGGTTGGGTGTAGGGGGTTAGAAAGTACAAACTTTCAACTATAAAATAAATAAGTTCTGGGGATGTAATGTACAGACAGCATGGTGACTATAATTAAATAATACTGTACTGCATATTTGAAAGTTGCTAAGAGAGGAAATCTTAAAAGTCTTCATCACAAGAAGAAAAAAATTTTTGTAACTGTGTATGACACATGTCCACTGGACTTATTAAGGTGATCATTTTGCAACACATACAAATATCAAATCATTATGTTGTACACCTGAAATGAATATGTTATATGTCAATTATACCTGAATTTAAAAAATTAACCAAATTTATCTCTTAAAAACACAAACAATAAAACAAAACAGAAAACACTCACCTGGGATATTTCTCACGCACCTTGCTACCAAGGGTTCGTAAACCTGAGGCCAAAATACATCTTTTCCATGCATCTTAAGCAGGGCCTGTCATTCCATCCACTTTGCAGTGAGGAAACTGAAGCTTGGGTGGGTTAGTTTGTTCAAAGTCTCTCAACCAGCAACAGCCAGAAGTTGGGGAGGGGGCACACTCCCTCCAGCACTCGTATCAAAGGCTGGAAAGGCTGGCCCTGACCCTGGTGCCTCTGTGTGGGCAGGTAGAGCAGCGGGCTGTGCACTGACCCCTGGCCAAGGCCTTTTCTTTTTTTTTCCCCCATTGCGGGATGGGGAGTCTTCCTTGGGGGCTGGGGGATGGTATCTGTGGTATCTCCAAATCAGGCTGGAGCCCAGGGACTAGGGATGCAGGTTTGAAGGAATGATCTGGGTTTGTAGATGTTTCTGTCTCTCCTTTGTGGCACCACGTGTGTCCCCTGGAGCCTGGGGCAGGAAGCTGGGAAGCCCCAGGTTTCCTAATTCTGCATTCCTGAAGACTTCAGGGCCCTCTTCCTTAACCCCTGCCCACCTCCTACAACTCTGCACTGTGACTCTCCAGTCCTCAGCCTGTAGGGAGACCAGGCTTCTGTCCCAGACCCCCCTCTCTGGATAAAGTCAGGGACTGTGGTGTGAACAGTTCATCCAGCATGGGGTGGGGGCAGTTTGAGAGGCCACAGGCTCTCTTTGTTTGCAAAGTTCTCTCCCATTCCTCTCCTACCTCCAGTCTGCGTTCTCTTCCTAAGAAAATAAAGGGCCTCTTCCTATTTCAGTCTCACTGTCTCACAGAAACACTGCAGGAGACTTTGGGATGAATTGGGTTTTATTTGAAGTTTTTATAATTTCAGCTTTATCTTTCCACATTGCCTACTTCTCCATTCCCTGACCCCTTCCTCTTTTTGCCCCCTCAATGTCACGTTCATTCTCCTCACCCTCTCCTTCTGTGGCCCCATTCCTTCCTTTCCCACATTTTCCCAACCCCCTTAACCCAGCTCTCCGTTCTCCCTGCTCCTGCCTCCCTTGCTTTCCTTTGGCTCCTTCTGCGTTGAATGTTCTCCTCCCCTCCTCCGCCCTTTCCCTCACTCCCTGGCCCTATCCACACTTTTGGATCAACAGTTTCCGATGGAGATCAGGAGATGTGCCCATTCTCTGCACAGCAGCCAGTGGGGGCTTTGGGAAATATAAACTGTACTGAAACAAATGAACGTCTGGACAATTTGAGCCTCAGGGACAGAAGAGGAAAAAGGGGTATTGGGGGAGGGGGTGTATTCTCTTAAACGGCTGATAAATACATTCCAATGGCTTTATTATTATGCTTATGGATGGTAATCACTCCGGAGCGCCATCCTTTGAAAGGCAATCAGCTTTAAGAATGATTGAGTTTCACCTTGGTAGCAACACATCACTAGACTCAGCTGGTTCCCAGGTGAGAAACTGGCACAGCAGATGAGTTATTTTCTCCAAGGCCATGCTCCCAAGCTCTGGCCGCAAAAGGATCCTTACCCACTTTCGTCATTCCTTCCTCGGTTCAATTAGGTGAAGGGTTTATCCTCTTGGTGAATGGATGGCTTGATGATCCTTTCCTAATGTTGAGACATTTACTGTTTTACTTCTGTTTAAGATTATTTCTGTTGTATTCTGTTCAGGAATTTCAAAGGGAATAATCCCCCTCTGAAATTCATGGCTGATCTAAGGAGGCATATAAAAAGCCATTAAAAGAATAAAGTGGTTCAACATCACCTGAAAACCTTGTTTCCTTAAAAAAATAATTTAAAAAATGAAAAAGAAATCTTTATAGCTCTCAACTCAAAAGGTCAAAAGATTATATTTTCATTTTTGTTCTTTTCATATTGCTTGGAAGAGAGACAGTTTTAAATGCCTTATAAAATAGCTTGCATTACGAAAGATTATCAGTTAATTTATAAACTTGCTTTGTTTCTAATGGATCATTTGGAAACCTGGGGAAAGTATCTGTTAAATTTTCATGTCTACAAATCCTCTGCTAATTCAATTAGAAAGGTTTCTGAGCAGTAAATTCAAGGTATGTGATAAGGTTACCTTCATGTTTTATACCAGGAAAAATAAAATTAAAAAATCACTGTGCAAAATGAAATCTCAGAGCCATATAGTTGCAGTAAAAAAAAAAAGTAATGAAAATGGTATACACATATAATGGAATATTATTCAGCCTTAAAAGAGAAGGAAAGCCTGTCATATGCTACAACATGGATGAACCTTGAGGACATAACACTAAATGAAATAATCTAGTTACAAAAAAGACAAATACTGCATGCTTCCACTTATATGAGGTATCTAAAGTGGTCAAACTCTTGGAAAAAGAAAGTGGAATAGTAATTGCCAAGGCTGGGGTGAGGGGAATAAAGAATTATTCACTGGGCTTCAATTTTGTGAGATAAAAAAGTTCTAGGGGACTTCCCTGGTGGCGCAGCGGCTGAGAATCCGCCTGCCAATACAGGGGACACGAGTTCAATCCTTGGTCCGGGAAGATCCCATATGCCATGGAGCAACTAAGCCTGTGCGCCACAACTACTGAGCCTGAGCTCTAGAGCCCGAGAGCTACAACTACTGAGCCCACAAGCTATAACTACTTAAGCCCACATGCCTAGAGCCCGTGCTCCACAACAAGAGAACCCACCGCAATGAGAAGACTGCGCACTGCAACGAAGAGTAGCCCCAGCTCGCCACAACTAGAGAAAGCCTGTGAGCAGCAACGAAGACCCAATGCAGCCAAAAAAAAAAGAAAAAAAAGCCCTAGGAATCTGGTGCCCAACAAGATACACATAACAAACACATAGTTAACTCTACTGCGCTGTCCACCTCAACGTGGTTAAGATGGTAAATGTTATGTATAAGGTTTATGGGAAAAGCACAATAAAAACAAGTAGTGAAAGTTGAACTTGTAAATCCAATGTTAGATATTTGAAGGGACAAAAATTAGCCAGGTATTGAGGAGAGAGACATGGCTAAGTGACAATAATGAAGTCAGATAAGGGTTTCCCTGGCAGGATTTCCGTTACTCTTAATACCGAAGCTACATGTCCTTCGCTCTGAGAGCCAATTAAGCTGTGGAGAAACGTGTCCTTATGAGTTAGGGGTAGAGCTTGAGCACTGATTCTGAATTATTTGTTTTTGAAGATTTCAGATAGGTCTCTATTGCCATTTCAATGTCTTTACCTTTAAAAGTGGAACATGATAATATTAGAATTTCATTGCTCTGTGGCAACATCTAAAATTTC
This sequence comes from Lagenorhynchus albirostris, assembly GCF_949774975.1. Lineage (NCBI taxonomy): Eukaryota > Metazoa > Chordata > Mammalia > Artiodactyla > Delphinidae > Lagenorhynchus > Lagenorhynchus albirostris. The sequence goes on from NC_083104.1 coordinate 68,806,428, forward strand.
TACTGTCCCCAAAACAACTTAGTAACAAGAGAGGCTCCCACTCTGACCAGTTCAGAGGTCACCCGAAGCTATTCCTTAGACAGGGTCATTTTTAGAGTAACATAGCAGGGCGTCAGTTATGGGACCTACCCCCAAACCTTTCTCTCCAACTATCATTGACCTTGAAATTCTACCATTTGAGAGCCATTCCTTTGCGTTAAACATTGTCCTACCCACTAAGATCTCTTTTCAAACTCAGGGAAGGAGTAGGGCATTGACCCTATCACTTTACTTCTGTGGATCTTAACCTTTTTCTTTTGTTTGTTTTGGTCACAACTTTGAGTATTTATGCGACATTTTCTTAGAAAAAAGCACTCATGAACAAACCAAAATAATTTCTTACAAGTTCTGATGGTTCACAGGAACACACCACCCTTACCGCCCACCAAAGTTGTTCCTGGCTGGGTGACTCTGTAAGCACCTTGGGCAGGGAGGTTCGGGGTGATTGAGTGGAGCTAGTTGAGAAGGAGAATAGAAGAGGGAAAGGTGAGTGGAGAGGGTGGGGGGCCCAGGGAGCTAATTTGTATTTTCAAATTTGCCTGTAGCAATAACAATTAGGTAGCTTTTAAGTGTTCACTCTGTGCTAGAAATTTAATAAACACTAAATGAGATAATGCAGGTAAATAAAGCATTTAGTCATTATTCTTTTCTCATTTCATGGTTGCAATGACACCATGGGGGATTATTAGCCCGTTTTACACATACGGAAGCTGAGGTTCAGGGAGGTGAAGTAACCTTGCTCAAGGTAACTTGCTCAGGGTGACCTGAGCCCAGAGAGCGTGGCTCTCCTCGTTGACCTGGGCACGTGTCATCACCACCCCCTTTCCCATGGCCTCCTCCAACTCTCCTGCAGCCTCCTGGTTTCCTTCTGTGTTGAGAATCCTTGCCCTGCTGGCTCAGGTCTTCCCCTACGCATTGTTGGGGTGACTGGGTGTGCCTGTCAGCCCTGTGGGGATATCTCTGTTGCCCTTCTATCCATCAGTGAGCAACTTCCTCTGTAGCCTGTTGTGCCTCTTTTGGAGATGGTGGCCTGTCCCTGCTGTTCTCTTCCAGCCTGCTCCCTTTGCTGGTCACCCTTAACACAGATAGGGATTTTAGAGATAAGAAGTATGGATGGTCAGTGGAAGAATTGCTCTTTGTGTGTAGGATGACGGTACCATACTGACCCTGCCGGTGTCTTTGGGTGACTGTTTACAACGCCTCATATTCATACATTTGGGTATTGACTCATTCGTTCCTTCAATTTTTTTTTTTTTTTTTAAGCAACTGCTATATGCCAGACTCCGTGCCCAGCACTGGGCACTGTCCTTGTCCCAAAGGTCCTTTGAATGACCAGGAGACAAAACAGCAGTAAAAGTCTATCCAGGGTTGGGGGCAGGGAGCACAAAGGTGGTGGGCTGTATCTGTTAGAGTCAAGTGACTTCAAAGAGAGGCTGACCTTGACATTCATTTCGGAAGCTAGGTAAGCTTCACCAGATGCACTGGGTGAGGGCGGCAGTGTGAAATAAATCATGAAGGCAGAAGGCAAGGACGTGAGCTGGACTCCATGAACTTGAACGCAGCAATATTTTCCATCTTTACTTGCATTCACCTCTATCTGAAACTCAGCATCCACTTCAATAACAAATCGCAGTAGCATTAACAGCCTCTGAGACTCGGTCACCCACAGATATCGTGGTTCTTTGGCACCATAAGAAAATCGTGGCAGATACCTCAAATATTGTTACAAAAACAAAGTATGTCTGTTATTAGACCCACTGCTATAACTTGCAATACAACACGTTAATTAAAACCACATATATTACTATACACAGGTGTCTTTTTTTTTTTTTTTTTTTGCGGTACACGGGCCTCTCACTGTTGTGGCCTCTCCCGTTGAGGAGCACAGGCTCCGGACACACAGGCTCAGCGGCTATGGCTCACGGGCCCAGCCGCTCCGCGGCATGTGGGATCTTCCCGGACCGGGGCACGAACCCGTGTCCCCTGCATCAGCAGGTGGACTCTCAACCACTGCGCCCCCAGGGAAGCCCCTACACAGATGTCATTTTTAAGAACTATTTTGACAATCGTGTTTTGATATAATTGGTTGCCTTTGGAACACGGCACATTTTATTTCAGGCATTTAAAAACATTTTACTAGGATGAAGTCCACAGGCCTCACCAGACAGCTAGAGGAGTGTGTGAAACAAAAAGCAGTTGAAGCACTCTGCCTGGAAGGGCTTCAGCCAGGCAAGTGCCCTGATCACTGCAGCATTTTCAAGAGCTCACCCAGGCATCTGTGCCCTTTAGGAGGCAATGGCACCAGTGCAGACGTGAGACTGTGGGCCCCAGAAGGAAGGTAGGAACAGGGGCAGTGGGAGGCAGGGATGCTTCAGGAGATGCTAAGAAGCTCTGGGGTCTCATCACTGTTTTCGGAGCTCCCCTACTTTACGCTGCTGTAGGCAAGACCTGCAGCACCCCGGAGTTTGACACCCAGGATACTCTGCCTCTCATCCCCCACTGCCTGAGTCCTTGGCTTGCATGGGAGCCTCTCCCCTAGCCTGCCTCCCCAACGTCCCTCACCCCCGGCTGCTCTAAGTAACCCCAGAAGGCTTCGCTCAAAACCACTGTGTCATGCCCACGACAGCCCCATCCGGCCCCAACGTGGCTGCCCCCGAGAGAGACATAAAGATCCCAGAGACAACCGGCCACTTGTCCACCAGATGGGAGAGGGGCCTGAGGATTGGTGGAGAAGGGGGCGGGGCAGGGAGGAGGATGAGGAGGATGCCAAGGGGAAGGAGGAACCAGGATTCCTGGAATTTCTGCCTCCTGAGCCAGTGCCAAGAGCGAGCCGGGCAATAAGCAGAACTCGGGCGCACACCGGACTTCAGCCTTGGAGTCCTGAGATGTGCTTCCGGGCGATGGCTCACCAGGCGCTGGAGCCCAAACCTTATTACGGGACCTGCAACACGTAAGCCACTATTCATTTAATATTGTAAGAGACCAGAATCCCTGTCCTGGTCATAAAACACCCCGGTCCTCACACCAACCACCGAAATCTTCCTATTCTTGTGTCAGCGACCCAAGCTGGCTTGGTCTGGAAAAGCCATTGATTGGGACCTTACTTAAGGTGAACATATTGGGGTGAACAATCTAGCCCCTCTCCTCTTACCACCTTACTGTCAGGGCAAGGAGGGGACTAGTCTAAGTGATGCCATGATATGAGTCACAGGCACTGTGTGCTTCTCACGTGCCAGGCTCTGAACTCAGCACTTAAACACGTCACTGCATTTAACCTTTCAAGGACCCTCTAAGGTAAGCCTGGCAATTTTTCCCATTTTACCTGCGAGAAAACTGCTGCTCAGGGAGGGGAAGTAACTTGCCCAGTCCAGTAAATGGGGAAGCCAGGATTGAGACCCAGGGGCGTCTGATGGCAAAGGCCTCTGAGTACTTAAACAGGGTGGGACCCAAGTGAGCTTAGCTCCTCCAGCATCCAGTCCCATGTACCTCCAAAACCAGGCTTTTCCTGCTGGGCCACAGCAGTGCTGGCTCTGCTGCCTACTTTAAAACTGAAAATCTACAGATATGGCTTTAAAAAAGCTCTTATCTGTTAGAGTTTCATATTGAAGCATCTACAGATGAAATGATATGCTGACTAGTATTTGCTTTAAAATACTTTACTGTAGAGTCAGCAAATTTTTTCTGTCAAAGGCCAGATAGCAAATATTTTAAGCATGTGGCCCTCATGATTTCTGTCACGACTACTCACCCTTGCTGGTGTGATGCAAAAGCAGGTATAGACAATACAGAAACGAATGGGCATGGCTGTGTTCCAATAAAACTTTTTTACGAACAGAGGAGGCAAGTTGGATTTGGCCCATCGTTTTGGCCAATCCCAGCTCTAGTGCAAGAAAAGGAGAGGAACAGATAAGTGAAAAAGATTAACAAAATGTTGAAAATTGTTGAAGTTGGTTAAGGGGTACCTGGTGGTTCATTACACTATTTTCTCTATTTTTGAATATTTCCATAATAAAAAATTCAAGCACCCTGGGGAAAAAACAAAAAAACAAAAAACCTGTAAACCTTAGGCACAAGGAAAGCCCATCTGAAATTGTCTTCATTTGTCAGGAGCAGATTCCTATACAGGAAAGCTTCCCTACCAAGGGTTAGGACTATTGGTGCTCAGAGGTAGTGGAGAGAAAAAGGCCCAGGGACCATAGCTGCCCCTTCCTTCACCAGGAAGTCCTTCCCTGATGGACAGGGAGACACTGGGACCACCCCAGCCTTCATCCTATTCTCCCCTCTTCATCTGGTGCCACAGGGCCATGACCCCCTGATGGACTCATGTCCTAGGCAATGACTGTCAGTGGCCGTCAACCTCCCCGGAAGAGAGACAAAGCAGTGCCCCCGTGGGAAGTAGCCAACACCACCCTGAAATAGACTGGCGCCAAACTGAGCTTGAATCTGATCAAGTCTCTAGATACTACTACCATTCCTAGGAAATACAGGGGACAGAGGAACACGTTAAACTACACCACAGGGGTATAACTGACAGAATCCAGGTCAAATGACTTGGTTTCTTTAACAAATAAGTCACAAGAAAAAAAAAGAAAGAAAGAAAAAAGATGGGAGGGAGGAAGATTGAACAGAGACCTATGGATTACAAGGGACTTTGAAGAGAGCAATCAATTACGTGTATAGACTACATTTGGTTCTTGACTGAAACAGTAATAAACAAAAACAAAACAGCTTAACTATTTGTAACATTTAAGAGACAATTGTAGTACAAACTATTCTGTATAAAATAAGCGGCGAGGGTATATTGTGCAACACAGGGAATATAGCCAAAATTTTATAATAAGTGTAAATGGAGCATAACCTTCAAAATTGTGAGTCACTATACTGTACACCTGTAACCTATATAATATTGTACATCAACTACCATTTAAAAAAATGTTTTTAAAAAGAGACAATTGAAAATGTGAACACCAAATGGACATTTAATGTTTTTAAGGAGTTTTTGTTAATTTCTTGCCTGACCATTGGCTATCTGCTGCCTCTATTTTTTTTATTATGGTAAAATATACATAACATAAAGTTTACCACTTTAACCACTTTTAAGCATACAATTCAGTGGTATTACATACACAGTGTCATGCCACCATCACTGTATTCATTCCCAGATATTCATATTTTTAAGGTATAATATGGCATTGTGGCATAATTTTAAGGTATAATATGGCATTATGTCTAAAAGACATTTCCTTTTTAGAGATTAAATAAAATGTTCAGAGAATCTTGTCACCTCTCTGCTTTCCTATCGCTAGAGGATAATGTCCTACATTCCTAATGTGGCCTCTGGATCCAGCCCCTACCTGCCCTTCTCGTCACATCTCCCACCACCTTCTCAGGCCACTCTCTCTGCTTCAGCCACATGGTCTTCATGCCAGGACCACATGGTGACTTTCAAGGGCACTTTTGCCTTTGTGAGTTTCCTTCTTTTGTAAATTATATTTTACAAATGTATTAATATAAAGACCAATGCATGAATATTATATTTAAAACATTTTCTTCAACCCAAAGTCCATTTTTTTCTTCTGGTTTTAAAAGAAATTAAAATATTTGCATGGGCTCCTTTTAGTGTTGTGGGCCCCTGACACTGTACTGGCGACAGCTAACGGAGAAATCAGCCTGGTCACGAATTCAGTCTCCACCTCCCCTCTCCTCCACCTCCATCCTGGCGAGCCCTGCTCTTCCTTGGAGAAGCCTTCTCTAACTTTCCCAAGTCCCCACGGTGAGCTCGTGGCCCCCTCATGTGCACTCATGCTTCCCTACACCCTGGCTTCATGAGAAGCATCACAGTTGAGAATCATGTATTAATGTGTGTGATCCTTTGCTGTCTCCCCCGCTAGGTTGTCCATCTCTGTAATCCCAGCACCCAGGCCAGTGCCGGGTGCTTAATAATAAATATTTGCTGAAGAAATAAATACATTTGAGGTGGGAAGGGACATCAGTGGTATTCTAAAACATTCAAATAGGAAAAACAAAAATGTCCGGAAAGAAATACACCAAAAGGTTAACAATGTTTATTTTTGTGGGGGAGAGGGTTGGGGGGAGGTAGTAGGAGTTAGAAAGAGTGGTGGGTTTAAGAGTGAGTTTTACAAAGTTGCTAAGAGACTAGATCTTAAATGTCCTCACCACAAAAAAGTAATGATAATTGTGTGATGTGATGGAGGTGTTAGCTGATGCTATGGCGGTCATCATATTGCAATATATAAATGTATCAAATCAACAGGTTGTATACCTTACACTTGCTCAGCGTTATATGACAATTATGTCTCAATAAAAAAAGAGAGTGATTTTTATCTTCTTGGTTATACTTAAGTGCATTTTCAAGTTCTTTCTCAATGACCACCTGTTGCTTGTGTCTTAAAAATATTAAAACCAAACAGCAGAGAAGCATTCTTTCCAGACAAGTACTAAAAGAAAAACTCTACTGCCTACAAACTCCTTGAAGCATGGCTGTGTCTATCTTGTTCTCTGTGGTGTCCCTCGTGATGGGCACATTATACGTGCTCGGTCATTACTGTTGACTGACCAAATGCTGATCCTTGGGGTCTGGATTAGAGATGGGAGCTGGTGACAGCAGGAAGGAGGCTGCTGTTTTGCCCCGATAAGGATGAGATGGGGGTGCTGCACGATCAGCAGAAGGTGGAGAGTACGGGACCTTTCAGAGGTACGATTAGCAGGATACAGAGAGAAAGAATTCATTTTGCGTAGACAACTGGGTGGATTGTGAAGTAGGGATTAAGGCAGAGAGTGCAGCGGAGGGGGAGAGATAATGAGCTCACCTTGGGCTTTTTACATGTAAGATGCTCTTGGCACACCGGGATGAAAAAGCCAGGAGGGCAGTGAGGATGAAGGACTGGGAGTTCAGGACACTGAAGAGCCATACTCGGGGGCCACAGCGCCCAGGTGGCGTTTGTTGGCAGCTGTCTTCTCCCAAGTGGATCAAATTGCCCTGCTCCTGTTCCCAGGCTGGAACACCAAGATGTTGCCAGCTGTGGCTTGCTTCAGAGCTCTTGGAGAGGAAGAGGAAGCTTTGCTGAGACAAGGATGCAAACCGATCCCACGGGGTGAGGCAGAAACTGGGGAGAACTGGTCTAGCCTCTGAACTCAGGACTAGAAGCAAAACAGCCATCAGTTACATGTACTGAGTCAGAGTCCAAGTCAAAGTTTAAGAAAACAAGCACATAGGAACATACAGAGGCAGATATTTCTATTCAGTAACAATCACTGCCTCGGACCAACTGAATCATCCTTCAGCTCATGCCTAGACTGGAACCACTTCTCATTCCTAGTGTGTCCTTGCTCTGAAATGGGCATATGAGTCACTGGGAAAAGAGGATTCGATTAACAAAGATTCAATTTGACTACAGCTGTGGCCAAAAAGTGGGGTATGCCTGCAGGGCAAGCCTTCCCCTTGGGCAGCCAGGTTGCCCTGCACCCTGTTCACGCCTGCTGCCTGTCATTGTGCCCCAGATCTCACCATCAGCGGGTGTACCATTGGGGGAAGGCATGGCAGCCTCCAAGAATCTTATTTCAAAATGTAAATATCCCATCAGGGTAGCACATCCCAGTAGCTAAGAACTTGTTGCGAATTTGCTTTTCAGTTCTCTTTTCTCCTTGAGGGTTTGCTAGACCAGCACCCTGAGAGTAGAGAGGAGTTTTAATGAGGGAAGGAAAGGACAGAGGCAGTTGTGTAATTTGGTCGGATGCAGGGGGAGGGAGGGGGCTGGGAGGTGCAGCTTGAAAGCTGTGGGCATGAGGTGGGGGTGGGGTATAGCATGGGAGGGGTCTGCATGAAGTGTAGCTGTTCCAGACGCATGTGGGGACCAGCTGAGCTGATCCTACAAGTAGCTCACATCCTCCACGTGCTTTGTGAATTGTTCTGAGTGGTCCATGTATGTTCCGTGCTTTTTTTCCCAACTGTATAGAAAACCTCTTCTTCCAGGGGCCTTTCCTTATATTTCAGTAACCTTTTTTTTTAATACATTTATTTATTTTATTGTATTTATTTCTGGCTGGATTGGGTTTTCATTGCTGTGTGCGGGCTTTCTCTAGCTGCGGTGAGCGGGGGCTGTTCTTTGTTGCGGTGCTCAGGCTTCTCATTGCGGTGGCTTCTCTTGTTGCGGAGCACGGGCTCTAGGTGCACAGGCTTCAGTAGTTGTGGCTCATGGGCTCAGCAGTTGTGGCTCGTGGGCTCTAGAGTGCAGGCTCAGTAGTTGTGGCGCACGGGCTTAGTTGCTCCACGGCATGTGGGAACTTCCCGGACCAGGAATCGAATCCGTGTCCCCAGCACTGGCAGGCAGATTCTTAACCACTGCACCACCAGGGGAGTCCCTACTTCAGTAAACTTTGAATCTCTTGGCATCACACTGGACACACAGTCTCTGCTTTATAAGACATGCTCATTGTTAGCTTGAGGAGAAAAGCCCAGCCAGAAACCAAGCATCCAGCAAGCACAGTGATAACTTCAGCAAGTTTTGCACACAACAGCATCTGCAAATGACACAGAGCGCCACAAACAGCTACAGTCTCCACAAACAGCTCTAGGCTCTGCAAACAGCTGTATATTTTCACACAATTAAAAATTTTAATTGTGATTTAAAAATTTAAATACATTTACAGACCAGAGGCTCTGCAAATAGGTGTAGGCTCTGCAAACAGCTATGGGATATGTGAACAGCTATAGGTTTTGCAAAAGGAGGCAAGCTCTGTGAACAACTGCAATCTGCAAGTGCTTGCAGGCTCTGCAAACAGCTACAGGTTCTGCAAACAGTTGGACAATAGGCTAAAAGTATCAACTACAGACCCAAGGCTGAGAACACTATTAGAGCTTTTGAAACTGGTCACCACTTACCCTTTCCACGAGGAATACGTATTAAGATAAAGATAGGCAGGGATGGGAGAAGGGCAAGTAAATTTGATAAATAAAGGTTAGGGGCTCTGGGTGGGTTGAAAATGTGTCAAAAATAATTCAACAAACATTGATGGGGGCATTTTGATGTGCTGAGAATGGTGCGAGGGACAATGAGAAGTGTGGGGAACTATGTGTTCTCACTGATCATGGAAATTCAAACTCCCCCTGGGGCCTTTCTGATAGCCCTTGGGAATACCTGCACACAGCACAGATTGATTTCCTTCTGAGTCATGATTACTGTGTACCTGGCTAATGCCCCTGGTTATCAACTGGAGCAATAAAAGCATATTACAATCCACTTGAATACTGCATCCAAAGGAGGTTCACACCCCTGCTGATGGCTGATGGCATCAGGGCTGGGACAGTCTTGTCTGTGGGGACACAGGTACTCTAAGGGCAAAGAGTAGACCAGGACTGGAGGCAGGACTCCGTGCATGACACCACCCCAATGCATGATCCCCACGTGCTCCTATGTGACCCTAAGGGTCAGAGAAGCATGGGAATGAGGCCGAAGTGTTTGCTTGATTAAAGCAGGCTTGTGGCAGGAGATGACGGGCCTGGGACATAGACACACCAGCTGATGACTTGGGAGAAAGATGGCAGTTGAGGTAAGAGGAAAGGAGCAGTCCTGGGGGCGAATGCACAGACACTTTCTGGCTGTATGGCCTTGGGAAGATGATTTAACCTTTCTGAGCTTCAGTTTCATATTCTATGGAAAGTGGGGATAGTAATAGGACCTACCTCATAGTGTTATGATAAGGATTAGATGAGCTCAGATAAATAAAGTGCTCAGAACAGCGATGGTGTATGCTGAGCTCCATCTAGGACAGTTAGGTGACAAAGGTAATGACAGTGATGGTGATGGTGATGGTGATGGTGGTGGTGATGGTGGTGAAGATGTTGGTGCAGATGATGGTAGTGGTGGTGGTGATGCCCCTGCTGATGGTGATGGAGATCGTAATAGTTTCCAAGAGCTGCTTTAACAAAGTACCAAAATTGGGTGACTTAAACAACAGAAATTTATTGTCTCGCTGTTCTTTTTTTTTTTTTTGGCTGTGCTGCATGGCTTGTGGGATCTTAGTTCCCCGACCAGGGATTGAACCTGTGCCCCCTGCAGTGGAAGCGCAGAGTCCTAACCACTGAACCACCAGGGAATTCCCTGTCTCACTGTTCTTTATTGTCTCATAGTACCTGTAAGTCTGAGGTCAAGGTGTTGGCAAGATTAGTTCCTTCTGAGAGTGTGAGGGAGAATCTGCCTCTCTCTTAGGTTGGATGGAAGCTTTGACATTCTTTGGCTTGTAGATCCATTATCCCAAGCTCTACTTTCACATGGTGTTCTCCCAGTCTGTGTGTCTGTGTCCAAATTCCCCCTTTTTATAAGGACACCAGTCATATTGGATTAGGGCCCATCTTTTTTTTTTTTTTGCGGTACAGAGGCCTCTCACTGTTGTGGCCTCTCCCGTTGAGGAGCACAGGCTCCGGACGCACAGGCTCAGTGGCCATGGCTCACGGGCCCAGCCGCTCCGCGGCATGTGGGATCTTCCCGGACCGGGGCATGAACCCGTGTCCCCTGCATCGGCAGGCGGACTCTCAACCACTGCACCACCAGGGAAGCCCTAGGTCCCATCTTAATGACCTCATCTTCTTTGATCATCTGTAAAGAGGCTATTTCCAAATAAGGTCACATTCTGAGTACTAGGAGTTAGGACTTCAACATTTTTGGAGAGACACAGCCCATAACAGTGATAATGATGATGGTGATGGTGTCCTTCCTTTCTCTTGCCTCTCTATGCCTGATTGAACAGTATAAAGAAATTCCTGTTCATTGCCTGGTGTCAGACCTTGCCCGTTTTAGGCCCATAGTGAATACCTACAGCATGGAATTGCAGTCAACCCTACCCTGCCATGACCTTGCTGGGTGACTTTAAGTTGGAGGTTCCCTACTCTCTCTTCTGAGTCCCCTCTCCGATCCAAGACAGAGGACCACACAGGGTGGGAAAACTCAGCCAGGGAAACAGGATGCAAGTTGTTTCAGCCAGCATCACTATATTGATATTCCCAAGGTTTGAGCAAGCCAGGCATGAGGCTGTGCTGTTTTATAAGTGTCTGTATAAACAGATGGCAGGGAAACACTCAGTTGTGACAGGAAGGGAGGGTAAGGCATGAAGAGTCACAAACACTCTGGCAGTCTTCAGCCCAGCTGAGCCCGGGCTTGGTGTTTGCTCAGATGTGACCCTTCCCTGGCCACAGCACGGATTGCATCACCTGTTGCCCTGGGGAAGAAGGGGTTAATCTGGGGGGATGGAAAATAAATAAGCACACACTCCATGGCAACACTGCCACCCCCTCCCCCCACAAACACACACATTGCATACCCTCCGGGAATAATCCCACATTCGAACACCTCATATAACAGCAGTCCCCCCTTACCTTCTGTGTCGTTTGCAAAGCACTCGGGTACACTTCTTTTTTAAAAATTTTAAATACTTCATTTTGAGATCATTTCAACTTTAAAGAAACACTGCAAGAACAGTACTAAGAACCCCCCTGTCTCTTTCACCCAGATTCTTTAACATTTCTCCACATTTGCTTTGTCACCTTCTCTCTTTTAATATACACCCATTAATCTTTTTCTGAATTTCAGAGCAAGTTGCAGAAATGATTGCCCGAAAATACAAGAATAATCTCCTGTATGAGTCACTCTAGGGCTCTCCAGTGTAGGGAATTGACATTGGTAAGACCCTACCATTCAACCCATAGACTCTGTTCAGATGGCCACTGTCCCAACGATGTCTTTTTCCTCTTCTGGTTCAGGATGGAATCCCGGACCATGCAATGCTAAATGTTGTCATGGCTCAGCCATCTTTTTTTTTTTTTTGGCCATACCGCAGCTTGCGGGATCTTAGTTTCCCGACCAGGGATCAAACCCTGGCCCTCAGCAGTGAAAGCGCAGAGTCCTAACCACTGGACCGCCAAGGAGTTCCCCTCATCCATCTTTTTTAATCTAAGTTTCTTCATCTTTCTCTGACTTTTGCATCCTTAGCAGTCCTAAAGAGTTCAGGTACAAACTTCCAGTTATAAGAGAAATAAGTTCTAGGGACATAATGTACAGCATGGTGACTATAGTTACCAATACCGCATTTTTTTTTTTTTTTTTTTGTGCTACACGGGCCTCTCCCTGTTGTGGCCTCTTCCGTTGCGGAGCACAGGCTCCAGACGCGCAGGCTCAGCGGCCATGGCTCACAGGCCCAGCCGCTCCGTGGCATGTGGGATCTTCTCAGACCGGGGCACGAACCCATGTCCCCTGCATCGGCAGGCGGACTCTCAACCACTGCGCCACCAGGGAAGCCCCGCATTGTATTTTTGAAAGTTGCTAAGAAAGTAGATCTTAAGCTTTCATTACAAGAAAAAAATTGTAACTATGTGAGGGGATAGATGTTAACTAAACTTACTGTGGTGATCATTTCATAATATATACATATATCAAGTCATTATGCTGTACACCTTAAATTAATATAACATTATATTTCAACTATATCTCAATAAAACTTGAAAATAAAATAAGGTACATTATATCAATTTAAAAAAAAAAAGAATTCAGGACTTCCCTGGTGGCGCAGGGGTTAAGAATCTGCCTGCCAATGCAGGGGACATGGGTTCGATTCCTGATCCGGGAAAGTCCCACGTGCCGTAGAGCAGCTAAGCCCGTGAACCACAACTACTGAGCCTGTGCTCTAGAGCCCGTGAGCCACAACTACTGAAGCCCAGGTGCCTAGAGCCCATGCTCCGCAGCAAGAGAAGCCACCGCAATGAGAAGCCTGCACACCGCAATGAACAGTAGTAGCCCCTGTTTGCTGCAACCAGAGAAAGCCCGCACGCAGCAACAAAAGCCCAATGCAGCCAAAAAATAAAATTAAAAAAAATTAAAAAGAAAAAAAAAAAGAAATCAGACTTTGTATTCTGCAGGATGACCTTCAACTTGGGATCATCTGATGTTTTCTTCCGACCAGCCCAGACCATGCAAACAGTCTTGACAGGACTACCACAGAAATGGTTCTGTGTCTTCATCATTTGGTCAGGTTGCTGGCCGCCAGACTCCTACCTCACAAAGTCAACATCTCCCCTTTGTAATTAATTTATACTTTGTAGGGAGATGTTATGGAATTACGCCAATATCCTGATCCTTACTGACTCTCTCCACACCAGCTTTAGCCTCTGTTGACCATCCTGTCTGAATTAGACACCACTTTGGTGGTTACCAAATGGGAATTTTTCTATACCCAGCATTCCTTCTACCAATTTTTAGTTAGCATTCTACTACAAGGAATACCTTCCTTTCTCCATTTGTTTGTTTATATCTGCATGGACTCGTTTATTCTTATTTTACTTATTTGGTGGAAATGCATTAATATTATGTTTATTTTGGTTATCAAATTGTCCCAGATTGGGCCAGACAGACCCCTTTCAAGCTGGCTCCTGTGTCCTTTGACATGTCCTCATCATTCTTTGAGCATTTCCTTACTTTCTGGCACAAGAAAATATTCCAGCCTCATTTGTACTTTCCCTGCTCCAGCCCTGGAATCAGCCATTGCCTCAAGGAGCCCTGGTTTCTTTCAGTGAAGGATAGCATTTAGATACTGAGATCTGGGTGCTTACTGGGCTGCTGTTACTGGGGTATCGTTACTTCTCGGCCCCCTGAAAAGACAGAGCTAGGACATGTTTGTATACACTTTTCATTATTTGCAGTGGTTATGTTTTATAAAGTCGCTGCAAACACCAGATTAGCGAACATTGGGCCACTGAGGGAAAGTGGCAACCAATAGCCTTAACAGAGGGCTAAGAGATCTCCTGGCCCCAACGTAACTGGTTCAAATCCAGGGCAGACAGAATATGTGGAAGGAAGCCCCAGCTGTGTGACAATACCCTGCCCAGCCATCAGATGGTGGTGGTGATGAAACTGATGGTGAGGAAGGGGTGCTGGCTGTTTAAGGCGAGGGCTTCAAGCCGGCGGCAAGGCCACTGGGGAAGCCCAGTGAATGGCCTCCGTCAAGGGGAGAGCAGGCCTCGTTCATGGGTCCGGCTTGCGTTCTCTTTTCCATGACTCAGCCACACGAACTCTTACTATTTTCCACTTGCCTGGGCCAGGGGACTTTCAGGGATCAGTGGCTTCATACCCGGGAGGAATCTGAGGTGGAGCGGGAAAGCAGAGGCCTGTGGACTGGCCCTGTCAGGAGATGGCAAAGGGATGGGGGTAGAGAGCCCAGACAGCTGCGTACCCCGAAGAGTCTGACCCCGAAAAGAAAGCAGCCAAACCCCAATTCAGTGGCCAGTCCCAGCTTAACTGACTGAGTAGGACTGCTGGTGGGGAAAGGGGTTCCTTGCTTGGAATGGCTTAGAGCAGGACTCCTGAGATGGGGCCTTGCCAGCCTGACCGGCAGCCCCTTCTTGGCCTCCAACGAACACAGTGGAGGTGGGAGCAACTACCCACAAGTCTCTGTTTCCGTGCTTCTTGCCCCTGAACCCTCCCTGCCCCCCAACCCCAAGATTTGCTCCTTACCACCACCCCCAGTGCTTAAACATTTACCAAAGCCTAGTCAGGCGGTTTTCCAGGAGCTTTGGCCCCGTCAGGCACTGATGAGCGCTGAGCGTCATTCAGCGGTCCACGGAGCAGAATTGCTGACGCTGACTTCAATGCCCTCTGCCCCCGGCCCCCTACAAAGGCCCCCACTAAGGTCCACACCACTAGACAACCCTTCAGCCTTGGCCTACCTCCCAGACTCCCAGGAGCCATTGCTCTGAGTTACTTTACCACAAAAGCACCAGGTTTGTCCCCAGAATACAAGGGGAATGGGGAGGGGTAGATGGGGGAGGCTGGTGGTTGTTATAGCCACAGCCATTCTGAGTGACAGGTCAGGGAGCTGGAGACCTGGCTTTCACATCCATGTGGCCTTAGACAAGTGATGTAAACCTCTCTGGGCCCCCACGTCCTCATCTATAAAATGGGAATAACTAGATAGGTAGGTGGATGGATAGATAGATAGATAGATACTAGAAGTTTTGCAAGCCTCAAGGAAGATCATGAGTACTTTTAAATTGCTGAAAATAGGGACTATCTACAAGAAAATGTTTAACTCTCACCTGGTTTCTTTTATCAGCATTTGTGTAGCTGTGGTGCCAGATGCTGCGGGAACACATGTCCGGCTGTGAAGTCTTATAAGCCAAGAATGTCATAGCTTCGATAGCGTTTCTCAATTATTCAGAAGTTTCTGACACTTTCAACTGAGAGTACTGAGAGCTGCCAACATTTTGTTAAAGGGGCATTTCAGCACTTTTTTTATTTAAGTGTTTTTCAGTAAAAAAATATATATCTTAGAAATGTATTATTAAAGATTATATTATAGAGTTCATTTTAATTAAACATAATGTTTAAAGACTTTGAGTTTTTCCAATGGAACTGACACTTACTATCTAAGGAAAAGCATGATTTGTTGGACAACTTCAAACTGACAAGTTATATCATGTTTAGATTAGGGATTGAATGTATTTAAAAGTGGGTTGATACTATTCTATATGTTAGAACATCAACAATTTCAGGACGTGGTATGTGGAATTCTTGCATTTTCCATCATGAAAAAGCAACCGGTCCCCTCCCGTACCTTTCAAGCCTGGTTTCTACTAGATGGGAGGAAGGTTTCAGGCTGGTTTTTCTAAGCACGTCTCCACTCTTAACACTATATATAGTCTCCATTTCCAATCGAAGCAAAGCCGAATTGGAAGGAATCAGCTTGTTTTCTGGTTTTGTTTTAATATTATTTTGGAAGAACCCAAGATGTCTTGTTGTATTTTAAAATAATTTCAATCAGATGAATGCAAACTGTAAACCTGGCGATAATACGTTGAGGCAAATTGCAAGACTCCTTCCTTGTGAAGTTGCTATGCTTCAACATCAGTATTTTTTTCTCTTTCCCCTTACTAACCAACCAGCCATTGTGGATAGACATAAAACGATAAATGACAGTATTGAAAAACTATTTAAAGTTGTTTAATGGTCAAAAAGTACACATCGACTATCATGTGCAGTTGAGTAAGAAGATGTGTCCCAGAGAGACAAGTCACAAGAACTGTTTGCTCACTCAGTGAGCACTCCCTTCGCTCTAGCGGGAAGCTTTTTAATTTGTTTTAATTTATTTTTAAGTAGCTAATATGGTTAGGTGGTTTTAAATGCCAAAACTACCACAGCAAAGTGGAATTGCTGGGTTAAATTCAACACGCATTTATAATTTCAATAGCTGTTGCCAGACTGTTTCTCCAAAGGGTTTGTTCCAATTTACTTGCTCAGCAGAAAGATCTGAGTGCTGTTTCTACACATCTTTGCCAACTCAGGGTGCTGACGAATGTTTGATCTTGGCCAATCTGATACGTGGAAGTGGTATGTTAGTGCTAGTTTAAATATGCAATTCTCTTTCTGCAGATGAGGTTGGCATCTTTTCAAATGTTTAAGAGTCATTTGAATTTTTTTTCCCCTGTAGATCGTTGATGTCCTTTGCTCACTTTTTTCTATTGAGGATTGTAAGTTTTTTTTTTTTAATTAATTTGTAGGAGCTTCTTGTATATGAAGGAAATTAGCTGTATGTTTATGACATTAACCACGAATACTATTCCAAGTTTGTTGTTTGTCCTCTGGGTTTGTTTATGATAGTTTCTGTCATGCAGAACTTTTATATATATATATAATTTTTTGGAGTGGAATTTATCAAGCTTCTATTTTATGACTTCTAGCTTTTGTGTCCTAATTAGAAAGGCCTTCAGGGTGAGAAGAATGATTATTTAATGTATTAAAATAGTAAGAGTTGGAGATGGAATAGACACCATCATTTCCTTTAAAAGTCCCGGGCTAGGAAGAGTTTGGGAGACCTTGCACTTTCACAAGCCTTTGGCTGGTATAAGCTGATTTATCCCAACCTCTGCACTGAGCCAGAGTGAAGACTGATACCCAGAGACAGAAAGTCCACCCAGGGTTGGTGTAGAGCCAGCCCACCCAGCTTCCCGCAGGGGGGGCATTGCTTTCTCTTCTCAAGGAACCCCCAGGTGAGGGGAACTCAAACTGGGCCACATTTCTGCTTACAGCACACTCTCCCCGACTCTGCTGGGAAGGGGAAGAGAGGCTCCCATTGGCTGCAACAGGGAGGCAGATTCTCCGTGGGGAGCTGAGACTGTGCTCAGAGCCTGTGCAGGTGGGAGGAGTCAGCCAGGTGTGGGAGGAGCCTCGGCACCTCCCCGTCTACCATCTTCTCTGGGCCTCGCCCCTCCTGGAGCCCCTCCTGACCTGTCCGAATGCCATTCCTTAGTGCCCAGCACCTTTCCAAGAGCCTTATCCTGAGGATGGGTTCCTTTCATTCATCTCTGCATTTCTAGGAAGCAGTGAACTGCGTTTACCGCACAGCTCAAGAAGCCCCAGCATCTGCCTTGCTTATGCGGGTCCTTCCCAGGCTGCGATGGACCCCAGCAATGTGCTCCCAGGGTCATATATTTTTGTAAAAATTGCCGTTTTGAATTATTTTTCTAAGAGTGCTCCCTCCCCAACTGGGGCTTTCAGCCCCTCAATCCACTGCCGATCTATAGTTAAGCAGCAATAATGGTGGGATTTCAGGCCAGCTAGAGGGAAAGCCCCGTGTGGGAGGGGATCTTCCTGCCGTCTCTAACTTCACATCAAGCCAGGGAACCGTCTTAGTCACAAGCTCAGCAGAGCAACGTCAGCCTGTTGCCAGCAGCTCCTTACACCGAGCCTGGCCCACAGCAGGACTTTACTGACGGGGTGAATGGATGAGTGAGTGCGTGAGTGACAGCCCCCAACTCCGCCAGGTGTCACAGCAACACTCCACCCGCTGCTTCTCCTCTCTCAGCCCCTCTCCGAGGATGCAGGGTGGAGAGGAGGAGATGCAGCCAGAAGGTGCTGGTTCCTTCCTCCAGGCCCAGCTCAGCAGCCACTTCCCCTTGGCTGCAGGTAGAGGTGCAGGCGCCCCCCTGGTCCCGGGGGCTGGGCTGGGTGGGTTGGGACCCTCTCTTTATTCCCCCGGGCCTGAGTGAGTAGGTCGTGGGAGATGTCCTTGAATGAGAAGTGTCCAGGGGGGTCCTGTGGCGGGGAGGTGATGGGTGGTGGAAGTTTCTGAGAGGGAAGGAGATGGGGGGCAGCACCCCACTGTCCACGTATACTCACCACCGCCTCCCTCCATGCGCTTTTGGGTGGTATTTCCCTTCTTCCCTTACCTTCTGTCATTCTGCCCTCCCAACCCTTCCTAACTAACAAGCCTTTCCCGATTATCTCCAACAAATCTGGAACGTGATTAAATCTGTGTTTCTTCACACCCATTGTTCTGTCTCCTCTGTTCCCTCCAAGGCTCTGTAATCCCTGCTCCCCATGTCGTGCTGGGGGCTCCTTCCTGATGGGGACGGTGCCTCCCCCCTCAGACTAGGTGCTCTCTGTTCCCTGATAACCGTTGGCATTTCGGTAAAAGTTAAGGGCGGAGTGTCGTGTGGGGAGTGTCGCTCTCAGACGGGGGATCTGGGGTTGAGTGGAAACAAGGGGCTGTTACAAAGACCCCAAGAAGGTGTCTGAATTGCACATGGGCTTCCCCCTTTCTTCTTTGTTAATTAAAGAGGTCGTTACTAGGTTACACTTCAACATGCTTCAAAATTCCAAAGGCGTAAATAAAGAGTGCTGAGGGACATCTGTCTCCTCCAGCCCCGTCCTCTAAACCCCCAGTTCCCCTCCTTCCCCTCAAACACTATTGCCCCTGCACAAGCACACACAGTGTATATGAAATGGGCGGGGGGAGAATGCAGAGGGTTATATAAGCTTAGACTTCCCCTTGTATTTAAAAAAATCAATGGTGTGCAACCACTTCAGAAAACTCTTGGCGATCTCTTTAAAGCTGACCACCGCCTATCCTATGACCACACAGTTTCTTTTCTAGGTTTCTTTCCAACAGAGATGCACATGTCTGCTCACCACAAGACTGTTCCAAAATGTTCACGACAGCATCATGCGTAAGAGTCAATCATTGGAAACAACCAACAATCCATGGAAGGCAGAAAGGATAAATGAGTTCTAAGATATCCTTCTAATGGGACAGCAAACAGTGATAAAAATGATAGCACAGCTGGGCGTGTCCCACAAACGTGCTGACAAAGCCAGATTCACAAGGGGCGTATGTAACTGTTTATGCAAAGATTTAGCGCAGCAATGATGAATCTGCTGTCTTAGGTGTCAGGCTGTGGTGACATCTGCGGGGAGAGAGGGTGGAAATGGGGGCAGCCAGGAGAGGGGTTTCTGAAGTGCTGTGTGTGCCCCTCTCGGCTCGGACCCTGAATCTCCTGTGCCTGTCCAGGGTGTACAGTGCACTAGGATTGAGGACCCACAAGAAAATGGGATGGGGGACATCATGGCAGAGGGAAGTCTTTGTGTCTGAGAAGTGTGGGGAGCCCCACGGGGGCCATGTGGGCTGGACGATCAGCCCTCAACTTCGCCTGAGCAGCACGTTGGCTACAGCAGGGCTGGGAAGAATGGTGCGCTGGTGAATAAAGCGCAGGATTTGAGTCAAAAGCCTTTCTGTTCAGTTCAACAGACACCCAGGTACCTGCTCCGTGCCAGACACAGCCTCGGTTCTCTAGGATCCAAGAGGAGTAAGACCTGGTCTCAGCTCTCGCGGGGCTCGCAGTCTGGTGGGAGGAAGATGCGGCGTCTGTGTGAACAGCTAACATGCAACATGGTGAGTGCCACCAGGGAGGTGTGTGCCCATGTCACGGGAGCCCTGAGGAGGAAGCATCTTTCGGGGCTGGGGAGCCGACACAGGAGAGCTGAGTCCTGAAGGGAACAGGACCCCCAGGACCAGCAGAGGTGGTCCAGGCAGGGCCAGCAGGGTCAGAGGCTCAAGGGTGGGAAAAAGCATGCGCTTTGGGGAACTGCATTTTCTCTGGAGCAGAAAGTTTGTGCAGGGAAGTGAAGAGAAGTGAGGCAAGAAACTTGGGCAGGGCAGGGCCCCGAATCGTGAAGATCTTGATTTACAGTTTGGACAGGAGTCAACCTTTCCCTCCCTCCCTCATTTCTTTCTTCCTTCCTTCCTTCCTTTCTCTCTCTCTCTCTCTTTCTCTCTTTCTTTCTTTCTTTCTCTCTTTCTCTCTTTCTTTCTTTCTTTCTTTCTTTCTTGCTTTCTTTCTTTCTTTCTTTCTTTCTTTCTTTCTTTTCTTCCTTCCTTCCTTCTTTCTTTCTATCTTTCTCTCTCTCTCTCTCTTTCTTTCTTTCTTTCCTTCTCCCTGTCTCTGTCTCTCTCCCTCTCTCCCTTCCTTCTTTCGTTTTTTCACTTTTTCTTTTCCCTTTATAAAACCAATACTCCCGGGACTTCCCTGGTGGTGCAGTGGTTAAGAATCCGCCTGCCAGTGCAGGGGACACGGGTTCGAGCCCTGGTCCGGGCAGATCCCACATGCCGCGGAGGAACTAAGCCCATGCACCACAACTACTGAGTCTACGCTCTAGAGCTCGTGAACCACAACTGCTGAGCCTGAGTGCCACAACTACTGAAGCACATCTAGAGCCCGTGCTCTGCAGCAAGGGAAGCCACCCAATGAGAAGCCTGGGAACCGCAACGAAGAGTAGCCCCTGCTTGCCACAACTAGAAAAAAGGGAGACCCAGAGGCAAGAGAGCACTGGGGTGTATATGTGTGTGGCTGGGGCATGGGGGTGAGTTTGAGGATGACAGCTGCAGGGTAGAGTTGCAGAAGGGGAGCAGAGGTGGCTGCAAAGCAGAGTACGGGGTCGTACTTGAAGGCCAAAGGAAGTATACGGGGCTTTGTCTTGAGGACAATGGGGTTTAGGCAAGAGAGTGCTGTGATAAATTTCATAGCAAATGGAATAGACGTGAGGGGGCAGGGAGATGGGAGCCAGGCAGGTGAGACTGTTAACACCAGGGGATGGAGGGGAGGGTGGTCCGGGCAAGGGCAGAGGCCAAGGGGATAGGAAAGGACAGGAATCACAGAGTCTTCTAAAGGTAGACTGGTCTTGGGGGCCGAGGACTGAGTGGGTGAAGGAGAGAGAAGAGCCTAGCATGCCTCCCAGGTTTCTGGCCTGGAAAACAGACTCAATATGGGTGGAGGGCTCTGGGGATATTATGAAGCTACACAAATGTTACTGCTACTTCTTATTATTATTCAAATGCATTGTTTGCATGTGGCTCCCAGTCAGTGATGACTGATAGAAGTGGCAGGTGCCCTGCCCCGGGCTCAGCTGGCTCCCAGGCCCCTGCCCTCCCCTTGCCAGCCTGCTCCTTCCTTTTGAAAGACTCTCCCAGCCAGCGTTCTCGGTCTGTGGATTTGCTTCAGGCTGCTTTCTCCTCCCTCCACCCCCTAGCTCCTAAGGAAGCAAAAAATTTTTCCTTCCTGGCCCTGAGCCCAGCTGTCAGCCTCATTGCATGAGTCCCCTCCCTGTCACCTGCTCCTTACTCACTCCTGCAGGGACATGCCCCACTAGACACAGGCTCGGCCTTCAACTCAATTTCCCTTTCTCCCACCAGGGTTTTCTGCTTACCTGTTGGGCCACTTGCCCTGAAGCCCCTTCCTTCCTCTTTGCTTCTCTCATCTTTCTCCTGAAGCTGCAGCTTCTTTGAAAATCTTCCCAACCCTTCTAGAGCCCCTTGATTCTGCGTGCGTGCACATACCTCTCGTGTGCTGAGCTATAGGTCGGCTCTGATCCTGACAGGTGGCCACCCTGACCCCAGAATAAGGAATCTGGGCACATAACCAGGTTCGTGCAGGGAGATATGCTAGACTGGAAGGTCCCCAGGGCAGAGCCTGGTCTGATTTGCTCATTGCACATCCCCAAAGCCTGGCACCCAGGAGGTGCTCAGTAAATACTTGTTGAAAGAAAGCGGCAGACACAGAGACGTGCCTGCAGACCTCCCTTCAAGAAAGGACTTGCTGCCTGTTGCAAGGAGTGTAGTGAGCTGACAAGTTCAGTTCTTAGCCTCTCCCTGGTCCCCAGTGCAGGGCCTAGGGTGAGGCGAGCAAGGCATCTAGGACACAAAATGTAAGGAGGTACTGGCTCTCAGGACCATGCAAACACCTTTTACTTTTTGCCTGAGACACCTCACTCACCTGTCTCTAGTCTTGGCCTTTGAGGGCCGGCCGGGTCTGAGCACAGCAGTGGTTCTAGGGCCTGGTCATTTCTGCCCAGCTCAGGCCGGGCTCCTCCCCTGGGCAATCTTTGCTCAAGAGAAACTTTGCTCTGGTAGAGAACTGTCAGATCTGCCCAATCCTGTTTCCTTTCACTGAAGTGACTCCCCAGGGACCCTTTCCCATGTGTATCTTCATCGCAGCAGCTGCTTCCTGGTGATTACAAAGTAAAGCACACATGCCCCTGGGAGTACCTCATGCCCAGTCCTGGACGTAATGCCTGGCATACAGAGATGCTCAATAAATCACCAAGGACTGACTGAATGGCGAAGAGATCCCCAAGGGTCTGAACACCTGGTGGAATCCAGTGACTAGATATGCTGACCTTGCTAGATGTCTCCAAACTGAGGTTCCCAAGGCACACTTGTAGGCAGTAACGGAGGCGACAGAGCTGCTTCCACGGTTTAAATGGTCGCATGGAATTTACGCTTTTAGATGAGATAAGGTCACTCGGGTTCATGAAAAGGCCCGATCTTTTGCTTTTGGTGGGAATGATATCAGAGCGGTGTGGCAACCCAGTCTTATCTTGGATAAGCAATAATTTCCATCGGTACATGTTTTTCACTGGGCATAACTGGGGCAGAGGAGAGCAGTGGGAAGCTCAGTGGCTTTGGACTGTTGTACCAGGTATCCTCAGGCAAATCACTGAGCCTCAGTTCCCCCATCTGTCAAGTGGGATCTAGGAATGTCCTGTTATAGGGGCTGTGAGGTTTAGATGAGACCACGATGTAAAGAGCTCACTACAGTGTTTAGCCCTGAGTAGAGTGGCAGCTACTAGTATCAACAGCTAACTCCCATAGTTTGCCCATCACAACCTTTTAAAAGATGGAATTGATGGGCACGAGTGCCGTAAGGGATGATTGGAGGTGACTGGCCTAACTGCTTTGCATGGACCAGGTCGGGACAGAGACCATTCATTTTGAGAATAAGAGAGGACCCCAACTCCGAGGCCACAGCAAACGCTGGCATGAGCTGGGCCAAGCTCCCTGGGAACCAAGGCTAAGCTCCCTGGGAGCCAGGGACAAGCTGGAAGAGTGAAGTACAACAAGAATCCTCAAGTTTCCAGCCCCAGGCAGAGCTTGGTGGGGAGTGTGGGAAGTGGAACGGCCTCTGTATTTACAGGATTAGGGTTTGGTCAATGTCCCAGGGATGTTCATGTAAATCAGCCTGAAGGATCAATATATGCAAATGATTTGGTACCTGGGATCCACCACAAAGACCCACAGACCTGCCTTTCTGTGGGTGACCTGGGGCTTTTTAGAAAGGAGACTGTTCCCTTCTCCTCCTAGGAGGCAGGAGGTTGCACGTAAAGAAAGCCTTTACGTGGTCTGGTGCTCTGTGGAATACACACGTGGACATATGGAATAAAGACTGGAAGGAAATACATCAAAGTGTTAACCATCTTTTTTTCACTTAGGGAGTGGGATAATGGGTACTTTTAATTTTCTTCCTTATACTTTTTTTGTTTTCTCTGAGTTTGTTCTCCATGGCTTGACGATGTAGGTGGATGGAGGGTGGAGTGAAGGAAGTCATCATATATTTAAAAAAATGTATTATCCATTTAACTTGAAGGTGAGCTTCTAGAATCAGCATTTTCACATAATGAATGAGAATCCACTGGAGCATATGGTGTCTAGCCAACAGGTGAAAGAAATCCAGCAAGGCTCTTTAAACCCCATTCAGGATGGGAGTAAGGGCGGCCCAGGAAGCCTGAATGATCATCTCAGATTCTCACTTATTCTTCCCTTCTACACAAGGAAGGCAAATGGAGATAGAGGACTGGTTTGCTCCCAGGGCAGTGCTCGGATGAGCTGGAAGCTCAGAGAGGGTATACAATTTAATACCAGGCTCAGCTTCTCATCCTGAAGAAGAAGAGTCTGGACACGGAGCCCTTTGATAATCTAGTAAAGTTTGTGTTTGGCACTCTCACTCTCTTTCCTGAGCTATCTCTTCGCTTCTTGTCCCTCATCATCTGGGTTTTTTAATAGACCTCCTCCACTCAAGCCTTACATACTCCCAAATTGTCCCTTTTCATACCCAACCTCCCTCTCCACTTTACATTTCCCTCACAGCCCTGTTCTTTGCTGTCTCTTTGCAAAGCAGGCTGACCGCTAATTTATACTATAGTGTAAAAGACTCCCACTCTGTATTACCATTCATAAAACAGGATACTAAGAAAACCAGTTTTACAATGGAATTCACTCTCTGGAGAAGTCAGCGTAGAGGATCCAAAACCTAGTGCTAGACTCAGAAGCCTCAGTTTCCTCACTTGTGGAAGCATAACAGGGACCTTGAAACTGTCTCGTCTTTTTAAAAATCAGGTCACAAGATACTTTCTCTCTCCATTGTCTCATTTGATTTTCACACTAATCCTGTGGTTATCTGGGCAGGAAGGCCTATTATTCTGATCTGCCTTTCAAAGCTTAGTTCAGATAAGCCTTTCTCCAGGAAACCCTTTTCCCCACCCCCACCCCCAGGCTAATCATTCCACCCTGGGGGCTGGGCAGCCCTCTGAATCTGGCAATGGTTCCTGCAGCTCCACTCGACCCCCCACCTGCATCAAGGGGAGTGACCCCTCATTGTCCCTTTTGTTCCCTAGGGCCTGGCACGCAGTAGGGCTTCAGTGGCTGTTCTATAAACATTGAATGACACCGACTCATCATTCACGGGGGAGACTGCCCTCTGGATTCTGTCTTCCACAGTGTTCATTAGCCTCCTCCTCCATGATCCTCTTAGAAACTCAGTAGGTGGGCGGTGGGTGGGCTCTAATGACAGTACCAAGCAGGAAAGATTTAAGGGCAGAGCCCTGGACCCCCTCTATAGAGGCTGTCACGCTCAGGGCACCAGTCCTACAAATACAGCTGGTTCAAACACCAAAGAACTTTGAAATTACCTGCCCTGCCCTGGGTCAAATATCATCTTACAAGTGCCCAACCCAGGGCTGGCAGTAGGTGCTTCCCTGATGTCAAATGTTAATTCCTGCCCCCTCCCCTTCCCAGAAGGTGAAGGTGGGCAAAGGGGACAGTCCAAATGGGTTTCCAGTATACACTTCTGTGAAGCAGAGGGGCCCCACCACCACCCACTCCCCCTGCACCTGCAGCCATTGTTTCCTGCTCTCAGGGTTCTGGGTGCTCTTCTCCTAGGAAGGAGTTTGGGAGGTTGGGAGGGGTGCTGCGGAAGCTGGGTCACTGGCAGTGCGGTGATATAAAGCTAGGATTTGGAGCAGGGCAGTCCCAGCTCCACCACTTACCAGCTATGCCACCTGGACAAGCCACTGTGCCTCTTAGCACCCCAATGTCCTCATCCTGTAAAATGGGGGTGATAACATAGTAACACTACGACCTCACTGAACTGTTAAGAGACTTAGGTGAGGAAATATATGTGTAGTGATGGGCAGAGTAAATTAGAAAAGCAATTTTTTTCTTCTTCCAGTTTTATTGAGTTATAACTGACATACAGCGTTGTGTAAGTTTAAGGTGTGCAGCATACTGACTCGACTTACATACTTATCACAGTAAGTTTAGTGAAAATCCATCATGTCACATAGATACAAAATAAAAGAAATAGAAAAAAATTTTTTTCCTTGTGATGAGAACTCTTAGGATTTACTCTCTTAACTTCCATATGTAACAGACAGCAGTGTTCAGTATATTCCTCATGGTGTACATCACATCCCTAGTACTTATTTATCTTATAACTGGAAGTTTGTACCTTTTGACTCATCCAATTCCCCCTCCCCCAACCTCCCACCTCTGGTAACCACAAATTTGATCTCTTATTCTATGAGGTTTTTTTTTTTTTTTTTTTGCCACACCGTGAGGCTTGTGGGATCTTTGTTCTCCGACCAGGGATCAAACCTGTGGCCCCGGACTTCCCTGGTGGCTCAGTGGTTAAGAATCCGCCTGCCAATGCAGGGGACACGGGTTCGTGCCCTGGTCCGGGAAGATCCCACATGCCGCGGAGCAACTAAACCCATGCGTCACAACCACTGAGCCCGCGTGCCACATCTACTGAAGCCCGCGTGCCTAGAGCCCGTGCTCTGCAACAAGAGAAGCCACTGCAATGAGAAGCCCGCGCACCGCAAAGAAGAGTAGCCCTCGCTCGCCGCAACTAGAGAAAAGCCTGCGCGCAGTAACGAAGACGCAACACAGCCAAAAATAAATAAATAAATAAATTTATTAAAAAAAAGAAACAACCTGTGCCCCTTGCAGTGGAAGCACAGGGTCCTAACCACTGGACTGCCAGGGAAGTCCCTCTATGAGTTTGTTTTTGAAGGGTAATTAAACCTACAACACTATGTTAATTCCTGTTACACAACACGGTGATTCGGTATTAGAATAGTAATTTTTATGATCATCTCCAAACACTGTTACCGTTGGAGGGCAGACGAAAACTGGGCAGGACTCCTCCAGAGTAGTCTATGCCAGAACCCCCAGGCTGCAGTGACTCCAGGAGCTGCCTTGGCAGGTGAAGTGTAACCAGGCAGCCCTGCCCTCGCTGCCGGCTAGGGCTGGAATGTCCTGGGGGCTTGCAGAAAATTTGGAATGGGGACCGGGTGCCTTGGTATGTGCAAAGCACAGCTTTCACTGGGCCTCAGAAGCTGCAAGCTTTGGCCAGGCTTTCTAGGTGATGAAATGTGCCTACACTGGGTGGAGCCGGTCAGCCACTGCCGCGGCCACACCGCCCTAACCGCGGGAGTGAGAACAGAACAGCATGTCTCTCTCTGGGTGTCAGCCTGGTCCAGAGCCCAGGGTCCAGGGACAGGGCTGAAGAGTCAGGCAGAGGGACGGAGACAGTGGACCCTGGTGCAGGGCCTTTCCCCTTTCAGGACCTCAGTTTCAGGAAATTTCTAAGGCCCCTTCAGCTCAGGGAGGTCTCCTTCCCCCTTCCCAGGGAAAGGCAGTAGGGCTGGGCGCTCCCTGACCTCTTGCTTCTACCAAGAAAACAGGCTGGGTTCTAGTTTCATTTGTTCATTCATTCATTCCTTCGTTCATTCATGTTTTCCTAAGGACTGAGCCCATCCTGCTGCAGTTAAAACACCTAATCTCGAGGCTTGAGGGTCTAAGATAAGAAAAAAAGACACAAACTCCCACCTACGCCAAATCAGTCAGGGGATAGCAAGGGGGCCCAGACAGAGGGCGTGGTGGCAGCTCTGAGGAGTCAGATGAGGCTGAAGGAGAGCAGGATGTGGCACCCTGGAGGGAAAGGGAGGCTCTTCCCGCTGAGGGGACTTGGTGTCTGTCTGAAAGGACAGAAGTCAGAAGCCCTAGGCAGTGAGTGATCCCCCTCAGACCCCCCAGACTTCCACTGCTGTGCACTGGTCCCTGCCTGGATTTGAGGCCTAGCCCTAGTCCCCAGGGGCTGGACGTCCTCCTGCCCCCACCCCACACAATTGGCCCCGTTAGCGGCTTCAGTGGCTGCCGGTGACCGGCTGAGAGCAGTCCCTGGCATGGAGGTGGCAGGCAGCTGCAGGAGCTGTGCCAATAGCAGACTCTCTCTTCACTCTCCCTTTCGGATTTCATTCCGGGTTTACTCAGCAGTGATTTTCCTACCGCTGAGTCACCCAGGGAAGGACAGTAAACGAGGGTGATTAAACGCGTTGCAGTTCCTGGGATTTCCCAATTCTGTTTACAGGAGTTCAGGGGAATGCCACAGGAATACCTGGGGTAGGATGGGCAAGGGCCCTATGGAGGGACCCCTCTCAGACTGCGGGCTCTCTGAGGGCACAGCCAGGCTTCCTGGGGACACGGCTCTATCTCCCCTCAGACTGGGGCTCCCTGAGGGCAGGGCTGTGTCTCCCCCTCCTATCAGGGGCCTCCTGGGAGGAGTGACCGGCTCTCATTTTCTGTCCCCTGTAGCCGCAGGTCACTGGGTGCCTCTTCAGAGGTACAGTTGGACCCACTGTCGGGAACAGACTAGGTGCCTGGTGTCCCCTCTTGGGGTTCCTCTCACATCAGAGGAAGATACTCAGACATGAAGTCTCTCATCTCTCTCCTGTATTCCTTCCTCCTCTTTCCTTTCCCCTCTCCCAGTCAGACCACCAACGCCTGCAACCCTTTCCTCGTCTGTCTCCCCCAGTCATCCCACAACATTTCCATTCCTGCCCTGCCCTTTGGTCCCCGGTTCCATCCGAGAACCACTCTGCTACTCATTGACCAGGGAGCAAAGGTGGCAGAATCGGGCACCTCGGTGAAACCAGAGTCCAAACCCATGGGGTGAGGTCTGGCCGACCGCCCTCCCGCCCCTGCTGCTGACGGCTGAGAGAAGCACCTCCCCCCGCCCCCCCCGCCCCCCCCCCCCCGCCGGGCTCCTCTGGCTCCGCCCTCAGTGGAAGCCTGAGGCCAGAGAGAACTGGCTGGCGCTTCATCCAGAGGGAGACCTAACGGGGATGGTTTGCTGGTCACCGGCCGGTGCTGGGAAGGCGAACGTCAGCCAACATTTCCACGGTCCCTGACATGGTCGGCCCTGAAGGAAGCTCATCCAGGTGGCACCTGGCATCTACTGTTGGCGGAGACTGTCCCCGGGACCGTGGATGTTAGATAACGTTGATCTTTCTCAAAATTTCCCACCAAAGTGGCACCCAAAGGGGCCAGATCACCTTCCCCCCAGGGCCTTGGCTCAAAATAGCCTACCCGAGGCCCTAGCAGGATCTCAAGCCTTCCATCTAAAACCCACATATAAATGCTCCGTTCTATTCCATCATATCTGTGTTTACTACAACAATGTTCTTATCTTCCTCACATTCTTTGAAGTCTAATGGATGTTGCAAGAAGATGGGGCACATTTATCCTTTGGCTTTGCAGTCCTGCACCCAGTGGTGCCAGTGGTGGGAGCCCAGAGCGAGTGGCACAGGGGCCCAGGTGGCCTCAGGCTTAGTCCTACTGCAGACTCACCACCCAGCCGCAGATGTGCAAGAAGGCTCTCCGTCCCTCCCGTTCTCTCTTACCCAGGTGTTCCAGTTGGAGGTCAGCGGTCTCTCGGCCACCGAGGGTGCAGGCAGGTGGGTGAAGGGTCGGGGATCTGCTGCCCTGGGTACAAGGCACTGCAGTTCTCCCTCCCGGAGAGACCAAAGAGGGATTGCACGTGTGGATTAAGGCCGTTGATGCATCCATGGACCATCGGGGGTGTCCGCCACATCTGGTTCCAGGAGGCCGTGTCCTGCCCATGGGCCCGGCCACTTGACAGGCATGCACATGGGACACAGTAGCTCCTGGCAGAGGCTGTGGGGTGCTGCCTGCCAGAATCTGGGGAAACCCCAAGGAGGAGGTGCTGTGAGAGCCAGGGAGCTGCTGCTTCCCGCTCCCCTATGCCCAAGCAGCCCCAGGACCCACTATTCCTGTCTCCCAGATGCTTCTCAAAACCCATTTCACTTTGGTTTTTTTTCCCCAGTTTTGAGGTATAATGGACATACAGCACGGGGTAAGTTTGAGGTTTACAGCATAATGACTTGACTTTACATATACTGTGAAATGATTATCACGATATGTTTAGTTAACATCCAGCATCTTATATAGATACTCCCCCCCCCCACAAAAAAAGTTCTCATTCCTTGTGATGAGAACTCTTAGGATCTACTCATACAACTCAATAACAGAGAAACAAATAACCCAATAAAAATGGGCAAAGGACCTGAATAGACAATTTTCCAGGTAGGCCAACAGGTACATGAAAGATGCTCAACGTCACTAGTCATTAGGGAAATGCAAATCAAAACAACAATGAGGTACCACCTCATACCCATTAGGAACCCAGAAAACAACCATGTTGATGAGGATGTGGAGAAATTGGAACCCTTGTGCCCTGTTGGTGGGAATATAAAATGATACAGTCACTGTGAAAAACAGTATAATGGTCTCTTTAAAAACTAAACATCGGGGGTTTCCCTGGTGGCGCAGTGGTTGAGAGTCCGCCTGCTCATGCAGGGGACGCGGGTTTGTGCCCCGGTCCGGGAGGATCCCACATGCCGTGGAGTGGCTGGGCCCGTGAGCCATGGCCGCTGAGCCTGTGCATCCGGAGCCTGTGCTCCACAACGGGAGACACCACAGCAGTGAGAGGCCCGCGTACCGCAAAAAAACTAAACATCGAATTACCATGGGATCTAGCAATTCCAATTCTGGATACATACCCAAGATAATTGAAAGCAGGGTCTCAAAGATATACGTGTACATCCGTGTTCATAACAGCATTGTTCACAATATCCAACATGTGGAAGCAACCCAAGCATCCACTGACGGATGAATGGATAAGCAAAATGTCGTATACACACGCCATGGAATCTCATTCAGCTTTCAAAAGGAAGGAGATTCTGCAATATGTTACAACATGGACGGAACTTGAGGACATTACGCTAAGTGAAGTAAGCCAGTCATAAAAAGACAAATACTGTATAACTCCACTTACATGAAGCAGTTAGAGTAG
The DNA here is from genome assembly GCF_949774975.1 of Lagenorhynchus albirostris. Taxonomy (NCBI): domain Eukaryota; kingdom Metazoa; phylum Chordata; class Mammalia; order Artiodactyla; family Delphinidae; genus Lagenorhynchus; species Lagenorhynchus albirostris. The sequence goes on from NC_083104.1 coordinate 68,837,071, forward strand.
TCAAATCATGGAGACAGAAAGGAGAATGGTGGTTTCCAGGGGCTTCCGGGGAGGAGAAAATAGAGAGTTATTGTTTAATGGATATAAAGTTTCAGATTTACAGATAGTCATGGGCTGGCAGATCAGACTCCAATTAAAGCCTTCAGTCTCCACTGGCCCTACAACAGGAACTCCATTATCTCCATCTGGAACACCCTTATCTACAGCCGACAATACTCTCAGGGGTTTACTAGGTCCCAAAGGGCTAAGTCCTGAGGTTAAAGCATTGCAGAGGAGAGAACTGTAGCCTTTTTGTCCAATCTGCCCACAAATCTCACGGCCACAGGTCACTATTGTAAACTGGTACAATACATTTCTCTCCCTAAATATCTCTAAGAATTTACACAAATTGACCCACCTCCTCTCCTAAATTCAGAACAGTGGATGCCCAGTTGCTCTACTTTTTTTTTTTCTCTTAAACTTTATTTATTTATTTTTGGCTGCATTGGGTCTTTTGCTGCTGCGTGCGGGCTTTCTCCAGTTGCAGCGAGAAGGGGGCTATTCTTCTTTGCGGTGCACAGGCTTCTCATTGCGATGGCTCCTCTTGTTGGGGAGCACAGGCTCTTGGTGCCTGGTAGTTGCTGCACATGGGCTCAGTAGTTGTGGCTCACAGGCTCTAGAGCACAGGCTCAGTAGTTGTGGCACGTGGGCTCAGTAGTTGTGGTGTGCGGGCTCTAGAGCGCAGGCTCAGTAGTTGTGGTGCACGGGCTTAGTTGCTCCTTGGCATGTGGAATCTTCACGGACCAGGGCTCGAACCTGTGTCCCCTGCGTTGGCAGGCAGATTCTCAACCACTGCGCCCCCAGGGAAGCCCGTACTTTTGAGTAACTATATGTTCTCCAGAAGTGACCCTTTGTCTCACAAAGAAGGTCAGTTGTCCTCCATTTCAGAAAAGAAGGAAGAAAGGAAAGAAGGAAGGAAAGAATAAAAGAAGGAAAAAAATACAGACTCTCCTGCTATACCTGAAAGGTGTGGCCAGGTGGGCAGGAGGAAATCCAGGAGACTGCAGGCACACAGATGCTGAGCTGCTGAGAGGAGCAAGTAAGATGAGGCTGGAAAGTGTAGCTGGTGCTGTGGTCTGAATGTCTGTGTCCCCTCAAAATTCATTTGTTGAAATCCTAACCCCCAAGGTGATGGGATTAGGTGGTGAGGGCTTTGGGATGTACTTAGTCATGAGGGTGGAGCCCACATGAATGGGATTAGTGCCCTTATCAAAGGGAAAGCTCCCTCTCCCCTTCCACCATGTGAGGATACAGTGAGAAGCTGGTTCTATAAGAACCAGGAAGTGGGCACCCACCAGACACAGGCCCCTTGATCTCAGACTTCCCAGCCTCCAGAACTGTGAGAAATGAATTTCTGTTGTTTATATGTCATCCAGTCTATGGCATTTTTTTGTAGCTGCCAGAGCTAAGACACCTGGACTTAGCAACATGGAGGTCTGTCCTCAGAGAGAGACACTTTGGTGTCTGATTCCTCCCTGGAGTTGGGGGAGGGGTGTGGCCAGGTGACGAAGCTGGGTCAGGGTTTGTCTTTGGAGGCACTGTGGGGTGGTATGCACACCAGGGCTTTGAAGTCAGGCTGGAGGTTGGTTTGAACCCTGGCCTCAGCATTACCACCTCACTAAAATGAATGAATACGTCAGGCACGTAGGAAGTATTGAGGAAGTTGTAGTTTCATTTCTTTTCCCATTTTCTACTAAGGGTGCCCATGGGCAGTTCATGGCCTCTGAGCCTTGGTTATTGTTTCTGAAATGAAATGCCTGGCTCCACGTGTGCCTCTCTTCCTCCAGCAGTTTAGGCCAGAAATGTTGTCATGGCTAATGGTAGAGAAATAGAAAGCAAACAGACTCACAAGCGCCTTTTGAGCCTTGGTTGGCATCTCATTTGCTAACGTCCCATTGGCCAAAGCAAGCCACATGACCAAGCCTGTAGAGTCAGCCTGACAAGTGTGGACCAAGAAATGCAGAAGACAGCAAGAAAAAGAGTTGATTTGGGGTCTTAAGAATTGCAGTTTGGGAGGCATTGATTCAAGGAGCAACTCAAATGTGCCCCGAGGGAAATAGAAAATGGCAGGGGTTTATAAAGGCAATAGACAAAGACATTCCGGAAGAAGTTATATACGTTATCTTTACAGAACTATGGGTGGTGCCCGCAGGCATTCAGTCGCCTGTGGGCAGCAGATTCTTTGCTAAGCCGCTGTCTCTAGGGAGTAAAGAAGAAAAGTTCCAGGTGGTCTCAGGGTAACAGGGTCAAAAGTTTATTTTGCATTCAAAATGCAAAATCATGTGCATTGTTATTAATGCACATTAATATGCATGTGTGGAAGGATGTGTGGAAGGTCCACCTCCTTAATGGCCTCCCAGCTCCATTTTAGACCCTGTGAGGGAATTCCCTGGTGGTCCAGTGGTTACGACTCGGGGCTTTCACTGCCGTGGCCCTGGGTTCAATCCCTGGTCGGGAAACTAAGATCCTGTAAGCAGAGCAGTGTGGCAAAAAAAAAAAAAAAAAAAAGAAAGAAAAGAAAAGAAAAAGAAAATACGAAAATAGACTCTGTGACATAAGTGACTCCATTTTGTTGTTCATGGTCCATAGACGTCATTGCAAAGTCATACGACAAAGAGCAGGGATCCAGGGAGGCAAGAAGAATTGGGACAATGTTCTTCAGGCTACACAACAAGCAACACAGGGCCGGGGTACACAGCTGAAAGCTCAGTAAAATATTAGAACTTCCCATGAGTTCCCCCCTTCCCTCCCATTTCCCAGAACGTGGGACAACTGATCATTTGAGGACTCTGAGCTAGAGAGAGGAGTAGTTCAGTTAGCTGGGAAGAAGGTTATCGGTTCAGATTAGGTTTAGCTGCCATTGACAGAAAATCCCAAGTAACGGTGTGCTAAATGAGGTAAATACTTCTCTCTCATGTAAACAAAATCCAGCGGAAGCAGCTCAGGGCTGGTACGGCAGCGCCACGATTGATGGGGACACAGGCCCTCCTACGTAATCGATTTCCTACCTTAACACAGCTTTTACCTCACAGTCCAAGAGGGCTGTTTAAGCTTCAACCATCACACCTACCTTCCAAAACAGGAAGAAGGAAGGCTGAAAAAGGGAATACTCCCTTTCTTCAAGGACAATTCCCAGAGGTTGTACACACAACTTCTGACTCTATCCTGTTGCAAGCACTGTAGCCATTCTCCCCTTCTTACATAGTAATAGCATGTTTGACTGGTCCTGTAGCTGCTCCTCTAAAGACTACATTTCCTAGCCTCCCATGCAGGTAGATGTGGTCATGTGACTAACATCTGGCTAATAGACTGTGAGTAGAAATGATACTTACAGCCACTAATTGTGACCTTAAAGGGAAGAAGTTTGATCTTCCTTTCCCTTTTCTCCCCTTCCCACTCTCTGGGATGTGGATGTGATGGCAGGAGCTGGAGCAGCCATCCTATATGATGAGATAAAGGTCTTCTATTGAGAATGAGAGAGCAACAAGATAGAAGGGCCATAGACCACCTATCAGGCATTTACATGAGAAATAAATACATTTCTCCATTACTTGGGTCACTACTATTTTGCATCTCTTGTTTCAGTCGCAAACCAATATCCCTTTTAATGCACAACCCATTAGTCAGTACTTATCATAAGGCTACACTGTCTCAAAGGAGCCTGGGAAATGTGATCTTTATTCTGCGCAGCCTTGTGCCCATCTAATGATTGGGGGTGCATCGCTGAGGAAGAGAAGATCCTGGAGGCAACTCACCCATCCCAGCCACTGGGGGAATAATATCAATAACAATAGACACAGGGTATACTTCGTGGGGCCAGACAGACATTGTGCTGGTGGCTTTGCCTCCACGTCCTGTCCTCATGGAACCCTCAGGGCCATCCTGAGAGCAGGTATTAGAGCCCCAGTTTTAGAAGTGGGGAGGCTGTGGCCCAAGAGGTTGTGACCTGGCCAAGGTCACACAGCTCCTCGGAGTGGAACTGGGATTCAGATAAAGGTCTGTCTAGGCTTAAGCTCCTAAACCTATACCTGGTCCTTAAAGGGTGCTTCCTGGACGGGCAGCCTCAGCATAAGAACTGGTTGGAAAAGCAAATTGTCTTAGAAGTCACACACTTGGGGGGTGGGGACAACAACCTGTGTTTGAACAAGCCCTCTAGGGGATAAGGGGATAAGTGTACATACACTCAAGACTGAGAGGTTTCGGATTGCTCCAAGGCAAACCTGAAAATGGCGCACAGGGGCTCTCACCTCCTCTCTCTCCAGGCAACCCCAACCACTAAGAGAGATCTAACCCTGACCAGATCTAAGCTTCAGTTCGCCTACCAGCCCCGGCCCTGGAACTTGGCTTAATTGGTGCAGGCAGAGTCCGCTCGGGGTGGGGAGGTGGCTTTGTCTTCTCCTCAGGAGACTCCTAAAAGGGGTGGTAGAGAGGGAGGTAGCTGTGGCTCGGCCCCTGGATGTAGTTTTGAGGTGAAAAGGAGAGGTTCACACCATCTTGGAATCAAGCCTCTGGGCATCTGAAGTCTCCTGTTAAATGCACAAGATCACACGTTCTCTCTCTCTCTCTTTCTCCCTCAGAGTCCCAGGGCACTATTGTGCAAGGTATGCTTGGTTTTCAGTGGGAAGGAGGGGAATGGGAGTCTATGGCACAAGCTTCAGGGATTTGGTCATTTCTGGTTCCTTCCAGGGCAGGAGGTGATGATGATGATGATGATCACATCTGTAGCATTTACTCTGAGCCAGGCTGTTTTCTAAGCTCTTCCCAGGCGTGAACTCATTTAATCCTCACAACCCTGTGAGGGAGGTACTGTTATTAGTACCTCTGTTAGAAGGAGAAACTGAAGCACAGAGCGCTTAAGCATGTTGCCCACTGTCACAAAGCCCGTAAGCAGTGTAGCTGACCTCTGAACACAGATGATGCGGCTGCAGTGCCCATGCTCTTAGCTGTGGAGCTATTCAGCCTCCAAATAATAGTAAAGACATTTATGGACTTTTTTATAGTCCAGGCACTGTTGTAAGTGATTTACATATTTTAAAAAGTGCAATGATCTTACCATTGCGTCAAGTGAGATATTTCCAGCAGACCCTTGGTGTTGGTGGATTAGACATTTGTGGTTTGGGTTATTTTTCAAGACTTTGTGTGTGTGTGTGTCTGTGTGTGTGCATGTGTGTGTCTCACCAGGAAAAGTGGGAAAGGTGAGGCCAGAGATTGTTGCTCTTCCCATGGTGTCGTGTTCTAAAATGAACCTGCACATCACACTGTGGTTCCTGGGGAAAAATAAACCAATCCCCACTACCAGTCAAAACAACAATATTTGTGCAGCTCCGGTAATAACCACTGGAACCACCCTCCCTCCTGGCTTGCTGGCAGCGCCTTACTCTCAGCTCACTCTCACTCTCAGGGCCCCTGCAGCTTTCTTTCCACAAAGCTCCTGTTCTTGGGCTGACAGCAGCTTCTGGCTGGTTCAGGACTCACCTCCTCCAGGAAGTCTTCCGGGATGGCTCATGCCTTCACTCTGGGTTGGACTCAGCTGTTCAGAACTGGATGCTCCCATGTTATCTCTCTCTTCCATTGACCTCTGTGATGCAAGCCTCTGTGGTTCTCCCTCTACTCCTGTGTTCGGACTTTCTACGTCTGTTTTCCTCCCCTCCCAAGTTTGACTGGTCCCTTCTCTTTCTGCTATTTTCCTTGCCTTGCCTTCCCTCTCCTTCCCTTCTCTTCTCTTTCCCTCCCCTCCTCTCTACTGCCCTCTCTTTTTAAAACACTCTTTTCTACCCTTGACCGTTCCTGCTTTTCTGCTTTAGCTATCTCAAAGTTCTTCTACCTGGACTACTCTCCCTCCTCTTCACCTGTCAACCAGGGACTAGCTCAGAGCCTCATGCCTTGATCCAGCCTTTCCTGATGCCCACAGGCCTGACTGCATCACTTCCTCCTCTGTCTGCCCACAGCTCTCCAACATCTAGTCAGCCCTACGAGTTCAAGCATTTGAATCACTCTCGACTTATTTGGCATCATTTAAACATTTATTGTGCACGCACCATGTACAAAGCCTGCCTCGTCCTTTGCCTGGAAAACTCCTACTCATGCTTCAAAGCTCTCCCAGACATTGTCTCCTTCTGTCTGGACCCCCTTTCCCACAGCTGGGCAGGGTCCTCTCTCCTGCACATCATAAGTGTGGTTAAGGTACACAGGGCAGATGCTGGCAGTGCCCTATCCGCCCTGCCCTCATATCCCAGTGTTCTCTGCAGGCTTCTGCACCATGTGTGCTGGGGAGCTAGCACCTCCAGACTCAGGGAGCAGCCCTCAAGCAGTAAGAATGGGATTTGGGGATTACATACCCCAGCTTCCTTGCCCCTCAGGGGGGAAACTCTGAGGCATGCTCCATCCAGCCTTCTGCTTTGGGTGGAGCCCCAGCTGCCCACAGTAGTCACCTGCTCATGAACACTCTCTGCCTTGGTTTCCTTTTCTTCCCTTGCTTTAGTTCCTTACTGGTGCTTCTTGGCCCCACTTACCAAACGAACTACTTGCAGGCAAATCTTGTCCCCTGATCTGCTTCTAGGAAACTCAAAGAAGGCAAATCATATAGAACTTACTCTGTTCAAATCATAAGACATTTTCTAAGTGCTCGATTCACATGAACTCACTTCATCTATGCGACAGCCTTCCTCGTGAGGCAGATCTTGCTATTATCATTTCCATTTCACATATGAGGGCACTGAGGCGCAGGGAGGTAGAGTAGAGTGGAGACGGTCCCACTGTTCTGGGGACTGAGGGGGTGTCCTTAGATGTGAGACTATCCTAGGACAGTGTTGGGAAAATCGGGACTAGGCGGTCACTCCAAGGTGAAGTCACTTGCCCAAGGTCACACAAGAGTGAGTGGGAAGATGGGATTGGAGCCAGGCAGGAGCTCCAGGGTCTCGCTCTGGACCTCCCACACAGCACGAGCTGCACTGCCTGTTAGACGGGCCTGCTTCCCCGCAAGATGGTGGGGTCACGTTTTGTACATTTCTGTCTCTAAGTTTTGCACCGAGGAGATGTTTGTTGGTGATTGAGCTAGATGTTGGAGATAATTTAAAAACAAAAACAAAAACAAATGAGTGAGGGCTTCCCTGGTGGCACAGTGGTTGAGGGTCCGCCTGCCGATGCAGGGGACACGGGTTCGTGCCCCGGTCCGGGAAGATCCCACATGCCGCGGAGCGGTTGGGCCCGTGAGCCATGGCCGCTGAGCCTGCGCGTCCGGAGCCTGTGCTCCGCAACGGGAGAGGCCACAACAGTGAGAGGCCCACGTACCACACACAAAAAAATAATAACAAAAAAACCAAACAAAAAAACCCCCCAAAACAAAAACAAATGAGATGCAGCCCCTGCACTAAGGGAGCATCTAGTCAGATAGGGGAGACCTGGTTTCTCAGGTCATGGAGTCCCCAGTCTGATGAAGGGGTTTCCTGTTGGGGTCAGGGTCTGTCCCTTCCTCCCTGACTTCTCTGCAGGGCCCAGACCAGGGTTTCCGGGAGGCTTTTCCCCTTCCCTCGTGCTGCTGTCCCCAGCCAGGCTGAGGCAGGCAAGAGTGACGGGGTTGCCCTGGCACCCAGTCTGGGCCTCCACTCTCGCTACCCAGAGCACGAGCTGGATCCTGGACCAGGGCAGCTGGACTGATTCCTCCGAGCATTAATTCAGTGCTTTGAGCCTCTGTCCCCACCATCTGGCTCCGGTTTGGCTCAAGGAGAAGGTGAGAAATTGATGAACTGAGTGCTTGGATCAATCAAGCCCTCGCAGGGAGCAGACGGCACTTTCCAAGAGTTCACGGCAAAGAATGTCACGAAGGAAGCGTGTACGGTGTGGGCAGGTCTAAGCGATGGTGCGGCTCCCAGGGACTAGCAATAGGGCGGAGTCGTTACCCCCCCAGGCCTGACGGGGCAAGGAAGGGAGGTCTTACGAGAACCCAGCCAACGCTGCTACCCTGGGAAAGGGGCCACCAGACACTGTGCCCTTAGGTGAGGAACACAGCCACTGCCGGACCCAGAGGGAGAGGGGAGCAAATACCCTGACTTTTCCCCGCCACCTCCTCCCATCACTTTCCTTCTCAGGCTTAATCAAGTCTGAAGTCAAAGATTGAATGGGCCTGGGTGACACAGTCCTTAGGGGTCAGCCCCTGTCCCGCACCCTGGAAGCTTCAGGGGCTCAGAGACAGGCAGAGGGTAGATGGGGAGGGGAGCTGAGAGAGATGCACAGCCAGAGGGCTGCTGGCGGCTCCCGCCCACCCCTCTCCGCTGCCCCTCACCCCACCTCACCCCTCCTGACCCGAGAGGCCCTGGCTGGTGGGCGGATCGGGGAGTTGCCCCTCCAAGACTCACACTAACCCTCTCATTTTACAATCTGTCTCCTTGCTTCCCAGAACTTTGGCAAATTTATTCCCTCCATCCCCTCCTTATTTCCTGCCCCTCCCAAGTCCACTGGAGGGGCCAAAGGGCAGGCAGGTCCAGGAGGTCCTCTGGGAAGAAGGGGCGCGGAAGGGCTTCATGAACTGCTAGATGAAAGAGGATGGAGGGGGAGAAGCTTCAGTCCAAGAAGAAGAGAAAGCGGGGGAAACAAATATCTCTGAGCCCTATACTGTGCTAGATACAACATGGGCGCTTTCTTATCCGTTACTCATTTCCTCACATTCCTCAAAACATTCCTGAGGTTGGTATCAGGGTTTCCATTTTAAGGATGGGAAGACTGAGGCTCAGAGAGGTTATGTGACTTCTCAAGCATTGTACAGCAAGCGATAGAGTCAGGATATAGACTCACGTCTGCCCGAGGCCAGGGAAGAATTAAATGAGGTATAATAAAAGTTGGTCTGAAAAGATGTGAGAAGGTTGGAATGTGGGCAAAGGCTGAACAGGATCCTACCCCCAGGGCCAGACAGAGGGCAGGAGCCTGGGTCAGTGGCTGGAGGGGAACCAGTTCGCTCAGTTTTGCTTTCGTACTTCTGGAGAAGGTTCCGGGGGTGGGGGGGTGGGCGGGGTGAGGGGAGCATCCCTGGTGCCCTACAAGAGCCATGTCCAGCTCCAGCTGCTGTTCCTGCCTGCAGGCTGTGAGCTACAAGGGGTCCCGGAAGGCTTGGGAGAGATTTTTTGATTGGAGTGGAAGTCGGGGTTGGTAATCTTGGGCAAAGGCCCTAGGGATGAGCTGAGAAGGCCTCGGGGGAGGGAAGGGTGGCTGTCTCCTTGGCTCCGAAGAACAATTTTAAGTGAGATGAGTTTCTCCCAGCAAAGGGCAAAGGAGAGACAGGAGATAAGGGAGTCCTGCACTGTGTATTGGGGGGAGGGAGGAGGGTCGGTGCGGTCAGAGGCCCAGGGACCAACACCGTATGTACATGGGGGGTGGGATGGACTGGGGCGGGAGGCCCAGGACCAGCCCTGTGGGTGGGTGGGTGGATCTGTGGGCTGGGAGGTCTTGGGGCCAGCAGTGTGGGGGGTTTGGGGAGGGTGGGAGGGGCAGTCTGTGGGGCCGACTTCAGCTCAGTGCTCTCCAGGCCTGGAGCCTGGGGTGGAACCTGGTGTGGTAAGGTCCGAGGGGAATTGGGAATGAGGGAGTCTCAGCATAGCTCTTGCCCCAGACTGAGGCTTCCTCCAGCTCCCTCTGAGTCCATCCTTCTCTGTCCTGGCTCCTAAAATGAATGGACATCCCTCCCCAAGCCGGGCCTTCAGCATCGGATGGGCCATGAGGGTAGGGGCAAGGGCCTGGTGAACTTGTGTGTGTGTGCGTGTGCGTGTGTGTGTGTGTTTGAAAGAGAGAGAGAGAGAGGAGAGAGATCTCTTGGATCCAAACTCTTAAGACAGCCCCAGGAGTCGGGTCGGGCCAGGAGGAACTGCCCTCCCTGAAATGTGGTTAATTAGAAAATCCAGACGAAAGCTGAGGGTGTAGAAGTAGTAAGGCTCAGACTCCCTGAAGCCAGCCTCTTCTACAGATGAGGAAAATGAGGCATAGAAAGCAGAGAGGCTGGTTACGAACTCAATGGGCTTAAAGGAAGTCTCCCTGCCCCCCAGGCCAGGCCCTCATTACATCCCAGAGGACTGGCAGCAACAGTTAAGGTTACCCAGGGCTTCCCTGGTGGCGCAGTGGTTGAGAGTCCGCCTGCCGATGTGGGGGCCGCGGGTTCGTGCCCCAGTCCAGGGGGATCCCGCGTGCCGCGGAGCGGCTGGGCCCGTGAGACGTGGCCGCTGGGCCTGCGCGTCCGGAGCCTGTGCTCCGCGGTGGGGGAGGCCACAGCAGTGAGGGGCATGCGTACCGCAAAAAAAAAAAAAAGATTACCCACCCACGGGGATCCGTGGCTACCTCTGGTCTTAACATCCATCGAAAATCTCATTTTCCCCACGTTAAAACAGCGTTAAATAAATAGCTCCTTTCTCACAGAGTTGATGGGAGAAGAAAACGACCAAGAGCTTGGAATAGCATCTGATGCTTACTAAGCACAGAATAAATGTTAGGAAAGGATAGTGATGACGACCACGATGATCGTAAAAGATGCCACTGTTTCAAAGGGAACCGCTGCTGGACATTGGGTCTGATCTGCCCCGGCCGTGCTGGGACCACAGAGCTGGGCAGCCCCTCCAGGAGGGGAGGCAGAGGCGGCAGCTGGCTGGTGTGAGGGGTCTGCCCGTCCCTCCGCATCGTGGTCCCCTGGCCCTGCACTTGCACACTCAGCACACACTTCCTGGCCTCTGCTAGGAGGTTCCCCTCTGACTCATGCGGGTCCAGGCCCCTCATCCCGGCCAGCAGCACCATGGCATCAGCCTGGGAGCGCCCAAGGGTAGGGCTCCAGCCTGCCTGGCCAGCCCCCAGCCCCGAGAGGGGTCATCAGAGGCGCTGCCTGTCACCTGGCTGCCGGCCTGCACAGTGTCCGCCTCCTGCCCCGGCCACTGGGCCTGCCGTGGACCGCCAGCAGCTGACATGCACATCATTCTTCCTCTGGGCTGACGCACATTCTTCTGGTACTTTGCACAGTCACTCGTTTAATCCCGGGAGATCAGCTCTGCTCTTATCTCCATTTTTCAGAGGAGAAAACTGATGCAAAGAAACTTTAAGTGGTTTGTCCAGGATCACAGGGCTGGTGGGTGAGCCAGGCAGGCTGGCTCTAAACTCACGCCCTTTACAACCACAGTATACTGCTCTGAGGGGCCCCTTTCCTTCCTCCTCCAGGACTTGGTGGTCCAGGCTGTGTGAGCGAATGAATGACTTGGTTCCTTACCCGCACACTGTGCACAGCTCTCTGGCTGACCCTATTGCGGCATCATCGCTCCACGTGGGAGAGACCTCGCCGCCCGTTCTGCTCTATGATTTCTGTCCTAAGGTCGGCTTTTCTGTTCTCGTGCCTTTCCCAGATCCCGACTTCGTTACTCTATTTCTCCCGCCGCTCTACAACCCCTCACTCTTCACCTGTGTCCCCTCCCCACTTCCGGATCTGTACTTAGAGTTCCAGTGACTCTTCTCATTGGCTGTGGAGCAGACGTCTGTAAGGAACTGGCCAATCAAGAAGCCTTATTCTGCTCCACCCCCAGCACCACAGGTTGTAAGTTCCCTCTGGGGCAGGCATTGTGAGCAGGGGCAGGAGTGCACACGGGTGAAGGGCTTGGTGGGGAGAGAGGGGCTCTGTCTAGAGAGGCTAGGCGTGAGGAGAAAGGGGTTCAAGGCAAGACAGAGTTGGGGCCACAGAGGCCAACCCAGCACTCCAGTCTCTCCCTCTCTCCCAGTTTTGAACTGCTAGGTCCTCCTGGAGTGTGCTAAGTATCAACACAAGGGATGCTACTTCCAGACCTCCAGCAATCTCTTCCTCACCTCCACTTTCCTCTGCCCAGCCTGTGGGCCTTAAGAAGTGGGCACGGACCCTGCTGTTTACTCGCTGGTGTTTGCTCCTGGGTCTGGCCTTGGTCCACTTTGGCCCAGGCCAGTTGGCACAAGCTGGTTGGTGTAACAGCCCTTCCTTCTTCCTTGGCCAGGAGGCTGCCCCAGACCCAGTTCCAGGAGGGCCCTGAGGCTGAGGGGTTCATCACAGGGAGGGGCCACATGGAGCCCCACCCCCCCAGGTCCCTGTGATGCTACCTATAGGATGGTAGAGGGGAACAGAGTTGCAGATACCCACTGAGGCCAAGAACCCAACTGCCCCAGGTGATCTGTAGGTGCTGGTTGGTGCTGCCGGGGGCTCCTGGCTGGGCTTGGGTTCCCGGGTGAGGTGGGGACCACACAGCTATGTGCTGCTTCAGTGGCAACCCTGAGTGAGAGACAGAAATGCTTAGGGAGAGATGCTCTGCAAACAGAAGTGACCTCTGCAAATCCTACCTGGTTTTGCAAACTGTGGTTGGAGCTTCAAATGCAGTGGAGCATGTTGAGGCAGAAGGAGCCCACTGGCCTGTCCTGGGCTTTTCTGTGGTATGAGTGAGTGATAGAGCAAGAATTTAGCAGCCAAACTGGAACCAGCTGCCTGCTGGCTGTATCAACCTTGAGAGTTATCAGCAAATCTTTAGTGAGTTTACCTGGAAGGTCTCTGGGGTTGTGGGGGCCTGCAGTGCGGCCCTCAATCCGTTCCCTCCACCAGTCCTGGGCAAACTCACCTGGGGAGGGAGTGATTTCTCTTTATGTATACTCCAGTCTCAGAAGCTGCCTTTGTCTCTGGTGCGTGTGTCATCTGGAACTGGAATTAGATTTGGTTATGAGTGACAGAAAAACCCAATTAATAGCGTTTTAAATAAGATCAACATTTATTTCTCTCTTACATAAATGAAGTCTGGTGGTATTCAGTCCAGGTTTGTTATGGTGGCTCTGCAAACATCAGGAATCCAGGCTCTTTCTATCTTATTGTGTCGCCAATCTCAAGCATGGCCTCTACCTCATGGTGCAATATAGCTGCCAGAGCTCCAGCCACCGTATCCGCATTGCAGCCAGCTAGAAGAAGGACGTGGTAAAGAGGAGCATCCCCCACACACTGGAAGTCACATCCATAATAAGTCACACAGAATACTTCTCTGTGTAGCCTGTTGGGCAACATTTAATCATATAGCTGCACCTAGCTTTAAGGGAAGACCAAAAAATGTAGACTTTAGTCTGGGTGGTCTTATGCCAAGCTTAAAATCAGGGATCTTGCTGCTGAAGAAGAAGGTGGAACAAATAGAATATAGCTAGCTGTCCTTTCCACAGTGTGAGACTTGAACAGAGGGTTCTGGGCAATTCATGATTACAGGTCCCTCCAGAGAGCAGCCTGGCTGTGGGGAGTGGGGCTCTGCCTCTCCATCCAGGCTCTGTCTCCAGCTTCGGGGCTTGAAGTTCCCCTCAGAGCTGTGGCAGTAGCAGGGATACGATCCTCGTGGAGCCTCCAGCAGGGAGAGGATCAGTTTGATGATCAAGGCCAGCCACGCCATCCCAAAGAGGATCCACAGAGACACTGTGTTCTTGTACCACAGAGGGTAATTCCGGGAGGGGTTCATCCCTGGGGGAGAAGCAAGGTCAGAGGACAGAGACCTGGGAAAGTCAGGGCCACGCTCCCAAAACAGAAACAGACATACATGGCTTGATGTGTCTGAGTAGAATGTGGGAAGTCCAGACCGGGTTGGGATTGCTGGTCTTGTGGTCACCTCCCTTGGATTCTAGGAAGCCCCCCTGGATTAACTCCTAGGGTTTAGAAGCTAAAATTCTTCTTTGTCTTTCTGAAGGACTCTGTGCTCTGTCCCAGTGGTCCTCAAAGTGGGGTCCCTGGACCAGTAGCATCAGCATCCCCTGAGAGTTTGTGAAAAATGTGAATGACTGGATTCCACTCCAGACCTACTGAATCACAAACTCTGGGGGTGGGCCCAGCAATCCGTGTTTTGACAAACCCTCCAAGAGATTCTAATGCCTGCTCTGTGGTTGGCCTGTTTTTGTGTTTGGTTTTCTCATGTCTGAAGGAAGGGAGCTTTCCAGGAGCTTTAGGAAGAACATTCTCATCCTACATCCTCATCCCAATGCCCTCCAGCTGCTTCTCCAGCCCCGCTTTGCCTGCCTCTCCCCCTTGAGTGCTGTGCTCTAGTCACTCTGGTCTTTCCCCCATTTCTCCATCCATCCTCTTTCCTGCCCCTGGGCCTTTGTACTTGCTGTCCTCTCAGCTCAGAACGCTCTTCATTTCCTCACCCTTCAGATCTCAGCTCAGACTTTACTCCCCAGAGACTAGACTGGGCCCCTGTCTCCCGCAGTCTGTATGTTACTTACCCTCTCTGGGCCTCAGCTTCCTCATCTATAAAATGGAGACAACAAGAGCGTCCACCTTCTAGGACTGTCGCGACCATCATATGGGTTCACGTCATAAAGTGCTCAGGATGGTGCCTGGCATGTAAGACCTATAGTCAGGCGGTTGCTTTCCTCGCCTTTGGATCCCCACACTGTGCCCCAGCACAGTCAGGACTGGATAAGGAATGAGTGAGGGAGGGGACGGATGGAGGCTTAGATAAGCTGTGTCAAGAGCCTACTCCATCACTTAGCTCTTCCCTCTGCGCTGGAGGGTCTATCTTATCAGATCAGGATTGTTCAAAGGGCAGAGATCTGGCCTCTTATTTCTTTGACATCGTCTTCTGTCTCAACTCTCTGTACCGCCCACCCCTCTGTCCACCCCCTACCCTGTCCTGCTGGCCCCAACACAACCTCTTTTCCCTGTCTTCCCCAGCCCGAGCCCCTCTCCTGGGCCCCAGCTCGGGGATGAGCCCACAGCCCCGGGCCCGACGTCACTGCCTGGCGGAAGCTGGGATTGGATTAGGCTGATTGGGTTACAGGGCCACCGTTCCGCTGGCGGTCCCAAATGAGATCAGCCGTGAGCCAGCTCTCTGCCCGTCAGCTCGACTTGCTTCTGGCAACGGAGGGGAGGAGGTGTTCTTCTCCCCTCTTATTTCATTGTTTTTTTAGCCGAAATCATAAGTGGCAGGAGACCTGGCAGCTGGCAAGGCGCTCAACGGAATTGCAAATGTATTTGGGGGAAGCGGAGGCTGTGAGCTAGGGAGAAGCAGGCGGCTGGGACCTGGGGGCTGTCCCGGCCACGGCACTGGGGCCAAGAGGAGCGACTGGGAAGACAACACACCCTGTGGCTGCTGACACAGGACAGTGGACACCCAGAGTCCAGGTGGTGGACCTCAGCACTCCCATCTGAGAAAGGGGTTTCGTCCTATCCCTGGAGGATGAGGAAGGCTGAGAGACATGGGGAAGAAGTGAGGGTGGGTTGTCCCCGCTGAGCTATGGAAGATCTTAGAACATATGTGTATGAGGATCCCTGGCTTGGGAGTCTATCCTAGACCTGTCCTTGGCTTGCCTGCTCTATGACCTTAATCAACTTCCTTCCCCTCTCTGGGTCTGTAGATGAGGCAGTCGGGGGCTGGTTGTACAGGTTGGGCACTGCACAACCCTAAATGGTTGCCATTCACACAGAGCATGATGAGCATGGCACCCATGGACTGTTCCAGCTTCTGTTCTTGTCCCCCCTTGACTCTTATGACCTTTAAAAATGACAAGTATTATCATGTCACCTGAAAACCATAAGTGCCTTCCTTTAGTCTTAGGACAGAGTCCAAAATCCGTGACTCGGCCTGTGAGGCCCTCTATGTGACCGGGCCCTGCCTCCCTCTCCACTCTGAGCTCTCCGCTTCTATGCTGGACGTGGGTGACCATGAAATACTCTTCCGACCAGCCCAGCCATAACAGCCTCAACCCAGCGCTGTGTGATCTACAGAGGGCAAGTGAGGGTACGTGTGGTCACTTGTCACGAGACACTGAGATGGGTACAGAGGGAAAAGTGTGAGTAGCACATCTCTGGAGATGTGGTGAAGGGGACAGTTCTGCCTGTTGCCACTCGGTGGGAGTGGGCTGCCCGGCAGTCCCTCTGGACTTAAAGGGCCCTCGTAGGTTCATACCAGGCCTTCTCAGTCAGAGCTTTTGGTTGAAGGGGACTCTGGGGGCCCTGCGCCTAATACACCAGCTTCCCTGCCCTGCCAGGCCCTCCTCACTGCTGCAGCTGTGTGGATGTCTCTGCCGCCCCATCCCCCCACCCCCCCGGTGGTGGCAGAGGCCTTGCTTCACATTTCCAGGTTGCCCATGTCTAGAGAGGCCTGCCCCCTCCTCCCCCTGCCCTGCCTTCCCTCAGGGGGCTGTGGGGCCTCTGGACATACTCACAGAGTGTGTCCTCAGTAACCCCATACAGGTTCCTCCAGGTAAGCTTCTAGGGGAGCCTGCTGTCAGCTATTCCCATCTAGGACCAAACTTTAGAAGCCCTAGTAATCCATGGGCACAAAGAGATTGCAGTTGGGGGTCCCATTCCCTCTTCTCCTCCCCCCTCCTTGCATGGGCACCCTCAGAGAACAAGGACTTGTGGGTTTAGGACTATCACTGGGGACACATCCTGAGTTTCATCCTTTGAGCCCTGGGGTAAGGTGGGGGGCAGTCAGTGGAGGGGGCCAGCTGTTGCAGGAAAGCACTGAAGGTTTTCAGAGGAGCTGGGCAGGTGACTAACCCCATTAGGGTTGTGCAGTGCCCAACCTGTACAACCAGCCATGTGCAACAGCCCTGCCTAGACTAGGGAAACGGCAGTGGGAACAGAGAGGAGAGGGCATACCCAAAACTCATTCTCTGAGCTCTGAGGTGGGCAGATGTGGGGACGGTGGGCTCAGCTCTCCTCAGATACATCTCTCCTCTCTGAGGGTAGGAGTGATAGCATGATGCACTTGGAGGAAACTGTCCCAAAGCTTCTCTTCCAGAGCAACGGCCTCCCTTCCAAGACAGAGGATATCAGGAAGGGGCAGCATGACGCCCCTGACACCAGACCTTGCTTCCTGGGGAAGGAGAGGTTTAGGGAAGGGGACTTTGCACACAGGCCAGAAAGCACTGAGGAGTCTTAGCCATCACCTAGACCGGCCCCTCATTTTATAGACAGGAACACTGAGGCCCAGACAGGGGATATGTGAGGCCGTCTGGAAAGGGCTAAGAGTTTTGGAGTCAGGTCAGAAGTCATACCCCACTAGCTGTGCAAAACCTCAGGCAAACGTCTTGGCCTCTGTGAGCTTCGTCCTTCTCCTCAGTAAATGTGGTGACAGTCATCGCTCTTGGCTGCTTAATGGGCTCTAGCTGTTTGTTACTTTGGTGGGACCTCATTTCAATATTCCAGGCTGGGTTCACATTGCTTCTGCAGGAGAGCAGAAGGGCAGCGCCTCCAACTCACTTTAGGGCCAGAGACCTGAAGGAGGGCACACAGCCCCTTGAGGCCATGGCCACTGCTCACTTGGCGACCCTTTTGCGGGGGGAGTAAAGGGGGATGGGGCTGGGCTGGGGGTCCAGCCACCCCTGCGCCCCGCAGAATGTCCCTCTGTTGCCACCTGCTGGGCAACTGCCACAGCTTTTTAATACAAGGACAGTCGCTTCCGGGGGCCCTTGACTTGACCACGATGGGTGACGACCGCTGATTAAACCCCACCTTGGACCCTATGGGCCACACAGCCCTTTCTTACTGACCAAGTTTGGAGACCAATTGTTTGGGGGTTAGGGGAGGCTGGGATTTTCTGATTCTCCCAGACTCTCCCGCCAGACCCCCTGGGCTGTGATGTGGGCTTCGCGGCCCTGAACCCAGGGGCATTTTGTGGGGCGGGGTGATGTGGGGAGGAGAGACCCTGGGACAACGATGGACGGGGGAGAGAACTCAGGGCCACCCTTTATCTGATGAGCTTTAAGAATAATAGGTGAGCCTGGGGAATTCTCAGGCTTTTCAGGATGGCCAGAAGTGTGGCTTACAGCATGAGGCGCAGGGTTCAAACTCCACTTGTCACTTTTTAGCTGGGTGACCTTAGCCCTATCACACCACAAAGGCAAGCTGAACCTGCCAAAGCCTGTGTCCTCTGGACTTTGGGCCCCAAACCCTTACAGGGCCTGGCACGCAGCAGGTGCCCGGGGACACGGACGATGGGCTGATGTGTGGAGGGCGCCCCTCCCGCCTCCCGCTGGGGGTTCTCACCAATCACGTAGTCGCCGAAGCCCACGGTGCTGAGGGTGACGAAGGAGAAGTAGAAGCCCTCCACGTAGCTCCAGCCCTCCACGTGGGAGAAGAGAAGCGGGGGCAGCAGCAGGAAAAGCAGGAGGCCGGACAGGAGGGCGCTGGAGCCCACCAGCCACCGGGCCTTGGCCGGGTCCTGAGGGTGCACGTAGCGCCCAGCCCCCATGAGGCCTCTGCTCAGTGCACGGGGCCGGGGGCAGACAGCCTGGGGGCGCACCGAGCCGACGGCAGGGTGAGCGCTACCCTCGTAGGAAGGGGGCCGCCTTTGGTGCCTCTGCCCCTGGTGTGAGTTCTCCAGGCTCCTGGACAAGGCCTTGGCTAGCTCCAGGTCCCACTGTGTCTCCCCACTGATGTCCCTTTATCATTGAAGACCCCCGTTCTGGGCAGTGACCCCAACCCCACCACACTCCCACCAGTAACCCCGGTTCCCAGAAGGATCCCTTGTTCCCACCAGTGAACCCTTTTACCCACCACGGCCATCATTTTCTACCAGAGACTCTCCCTCCAGGTAGTGACAACCTGGCCATCCACGGCCCCGATTCCCACCACAGCCCCCCATTCTAGAAGTGACCCGTCCTTCGCCCCCGTTCCTGCAGCCCCCTCACCTTCCAGGTGACCCCCAGCATGCGGGCGCAGCTGTGCACCCCCTGCTGCATGAGATGCCCCAGTCGGTTGAGCACCACGAGGTTGAGCGGAATCCCCACGAGAGCAAAGAAGATGCAGAAGAGGCGGGCGCCCATCGTGCGGGGGCTCAGGTTGCCATAGCCTAAGGCCAGAGGGAGACACTTCAGGAGGCCTTTCCGTCTTCAGGGGCCCCCGTTCCTGACCCGCTACGGACATGGCAGCTGGTATGTGCCATGGCCTTCCCTTCCCATGCAGGGCGCTGTACTTGCTCCCTCAGTCCAGCCTCAGCCACCCTTCCCAATGCAGATTATGCCCAGATTGACGGATTGGAAAACCTAATCTCTAGGGGGTGCTGTGTGCATGGGTACACACCACGAAGTGTGAGAATCCCATCTGTCCTCGCTTCGTTTCCTCCCTCCCTGGGTGGGCAGAGGGATGTGGGAGAGGGGTGTGGGAGCCTGCAGAGCCTCCAGCCACTTCCTTCAGGATAGGTGTTAGTTTCTCACGAGTTCCCTCACAATGGGATATCAGCCCCCCATGGGCAGCAGGGACTCGCCAGCTTTGCTCATCACTGTATCTCCAGCACCTAGAACTATCTGGACCATACTAGGTACTCAGTCTTTTTGTTGAATGAATGGATGGGTAGCTGAGTGAATAAAAGAGCAAGTTGGTGATGGGTTTTATAGATGATAAATGATTTCAGGGCTCAGGCCCATCCTGCTGGCCCAGAAGTATCTGTGTGCCGGTCAGACCCTGCTTCATTCTAGGGCTTGGAAAGTACAGCCCTCCCAGGGTGCTGGTCCTAGGGTAACAGGGGTGCCAAGGAGGCAGCCCACTGCTGCGCCTCTCAGGACCCCTTCCTTCTGTCATGAACTGTCCCACATGTACCCGGTCTCCCATCTCCCCTCTCCCCCTCCTTTCTCTGCATTTTCTCCGTGTGCGTGTGTGTGTGTGCGTCCGTGTGAGTGTGTGTATGGTTGGAATCAGAATCATGAACTTCCCTATTGTCCACCTCTGAATGGCTGTCTCTTTTTTCCTGCTGTTTAGAATTCCCACCCTAAGGGTAGGTGCTGTTGGAAAGGGCAAGGATGGCCCCCAGCTGGGTTTTGAACTCCAACCCTGTGGCTTACTAGCTACATGATCCTGAGGAAGTTGTGCAACTTCTTTGCCTCAGCTTTCTCATCCGTGAGAAGAAGCCTTATCCTTGGAGGTTGGACCATACGGACAAAATGAGATCTCGAGTATAAAAGTGCTCCTACGGTGCCTGCTACGCAGACCAGGCGTGTGGGGTAGGGTGGAGACCCCTTCCCCGGCCCTCCTCCCCGCTCAGAGCCGGCCCAGACAGCTTTAGGGCAGCACTGAGTGGAGAGAAGAGACAGGGACAAAGTCCACATCAGGAATGGTAGAGCTGGGAAGAGAGAGGCTGCGAAATTCTGAATTAGGTGGGCCGGTCACGGGCCCAGGGCAGAGAGTGTAGGAGGTGTGGGGTTCAGAGATGAGAGACCCCCGCACATCTGGGAGACGTGGCCCACAGTGACTGCATCAACATCCCCTCCTGCTCTGGAGCTCAATAAATGGTGGTAGAGTGGGTATATTTGGAATTCGTCACGTCAGCATTAGTTGAGCACCCACTGTATGCCGGGCCTTGTACTAGACCCGGGGGTGTAAGGGTGAATAAACACCATCCTGCCCCAACCTTCCGGGGCGCAGGGCCCATGGAGTCGAGGGGCCTCCCAAGCATGCTTGCTTCAAGGTGGAGGACTGCCCAAGCCCCCGGGCAGCCTGAGATCTACTTCCGAGAAGTATTATTTAAAGTCACAGGGAGAGTCCTCTGGGTGCGTCTGCCTGGCTCCACTCTGGGGAGGAGAGTGACTGGGAGTTTCCCGGGGAGTGGAGCTGGCTGGAGGTGGTAGCCACCAGTGGTGTCCGCCCGCCACCTGGTGGTAAGTCTGGTGTCATGCAGGCGTTCGGGCCGGGCGCCCAGGCAGGGTGCCCAGGCAGGGTGATGAGGCAGCCCCTCTGGAGTTATTTCCTGGGCGTCAGAGCCGGAGGGATCTAGGCCACTCTTCTTCCCCAAACAACAGTCCCCAGGCACCCACCCAGGACAAGTTCCACCTCTGCTCTCCTGAGGACAGGCCTAGAGATGGGGGAGGGAGGTCTAGCCCAGGGGTCCAGGTGTGTGAGGGAGGAAAGGCGTTGGAGAGGATGGTGATGGGGTGAGGGGGTGCCTTAGTGAGCTGTGGAGAGGTGGGAAGGGCCACCTTCCCCAAGGCTGCGAACAGGGGGTCAAAAGGCTCTTTTTGGATTTCTGCCCCTCCTTCCTCCCCAACTTTCCCTTACCTCCCCTCTGCCCTCACCACTCCCTAACCCAGGCTGAGTGCTGGGTGGGCTTGGCCGAGCAGACCAAGCCACTTACTGTGCCCAGCAGCGTCTTTATTGCTACCCGGGGGGCCCTCAGCTGCCTGAAAGGCTGTGTGAGGCAGAAGTCCCCAGAGCAGCATTTCACAAACCTCCTGGGGACCTGGGTGCAATGCAGAAGCCGATTCAGCACATCTTCAGTGAGCCCAAGGTTCTGCTCCCAGGCGACGCCCACGCTGCTGCGTCTGTTTACGCTCAGAGCCAGGAGGCCCTAGTAACCCCTCCGAAAGTAACTGGTGCCCTGTCCCTCAGGGGAGGCTGTCCTCCCCAGCCCCCCCTCCCTGGCCCCATCCTGCTCTTACCGATGGTGGTGATGGTGGACACGGAGAAAAAGAAGGAGCCCACAAACTCCCAGCGTCCCATGCTGGTGGTGTTGTCGAGGACGATGTCCCCATTTTGGTAGGCTTGGATGACGCCCTGGGGGAGAGGCTGTAGTGACCACCAGGCTCTGTGGGGCGATGGGGCCCCTGCACCCAAACACACACACACACACACACACACACACACACACACACACACACACACTCGTGACAATGATCCCAGCCTGTCTGGGGCTAGGAGGCTCTTTCCCTCCAACCAGGGACTCCCCACGGGCAGGGACCATGGGGATAGCTCCTTCCCCTCTCTTCACCCCAGAACCCAGGTCAGCCCAGGATATCTCACTGGCTGGAAGAACTCCATTTGTTCTCTCCCCTGCTCACTCCTGTTCTTGCAACAAGCCCTGGTACATGTGGTGTATTAGGGGAGCTGAAGATAAAGGAGACATGACCTCAGTCTTCAGCAGGACAGAGCCAAAAACTTAACTAACTTTGATACAGTGCAGCCCATGCAGCTCTAGGCACACAGGCAGTGCAGCTGCGTGATCGCGGGTAAGATATCCAACTTCTCTGCTCCTCAGTCCCCTTCTCTGTAAAATGGGAGTACTAATCGCACCCACTTCATCAAGTCATTGAGGGTTAAATGAGGTATTAGGTGTAAAGACTTAGAACAGTCTGGAACATGGAACATGGGAAAGGTTAGCAGTTGCTATCATCGTCATTACTGCAAATATAATGCTGTTGGAATACAGATAGGGAAAGTGTGCATTCTGATGGCGGTAGAGGCAGAAGGCTTCATGGAGGGGGCGATGTTTTAGTTGGGCCTTCCTTGAGGGTCGGACAGGACTGTTCCTGGTGGAAGGACGTTTAGGTAAATGGGGCCGCAGGAGCAAAGGCTGGGAGGGAGGACTGGGTCTGGGGTGTAGAATAGGGAGACTGCAAGGTAGTTGGCAGCCAGGCCATGCTTGACTCTGCCATGCCAGCGATGGAGTGGCAGGCATCTCCCAAGGTCACCGAGCAAAGGGGAGGCAAGCTCAGGTATGTGTGCTCTGTGGCAATTGGCAGCATAGAAGATGCTGGCAGATGGGAAGGGGAGAGTCCCGCAGGGGTGAGTGATGGAGAGGGCCTGGGCTGCATCCTGGCACAGAGTGGCCCGGGAGGCACAGAGAGAAGATATTCAGAAGCCCAGGGCTCTGGCCTTATTTGGTGTGGGCAGTGAGAGAAGCATCTAAGAACTCTGTGAAGGTGTGTGGAGGTGAGGCCAAGGACAGAGATTTAGAACAGGTGGAGGAACAGGGCTGGGAGGAGGAGAACCGCTTGCTCTTGACCCCGTGGGAGTTTGAGGGCCGCGGGAAGTTGCGCTTACATGTCTGCACTCAGGGGGTTGATCTGGGTTGGAGATACCACATCCCTATTCTTGGGGATGGTTGAATCCACCGGGGGTTGAGGAAGGAGCTGAAGTGGGGGTGGAGCAGGAGGGCGTGGAGAGGAAGAGATGAGAGCCCCCCAGGGATCCTTGGGAAACACCCACATACACAGATCTGTACTGAGCCGGTACTCATGGTTGACAACCCCAGTGCACTGGCTATGAACCTGTGCATTTGTATTTAACCTCTCTGAGCCTCATCTTATCCATCTCTAAAATGGGGATGATAATAATGGCACCTACCTGTGAGGTAGGTGGGGATGAAGCAAGTTAATACAGTAGGAACAGTGCCTGACACACAGTAAGTGCTACACAGAAGCATTTACTATCATTCCCGTTGCCATCATTGTCACGTTCCTTGGGCCCAGGCTGCTGGTAATTGAAGTTCACCACCTTTTCAAGCGGCGTGTCACACAGCCCCCAGGACTAGGCAGTCGGGCTGTATTTGTAGAAGTTGAGATGTAGGGGGTGGAGGTGTCACATCAGATTCTTAACAGAGATAGTCCTTTCCCTGTCCAGCTCCAGGCCCAGGCACAGCGGCCCAGTCTCAAGGGCTCAGGACTCTACCTCCAATCCACTGCTCCGGTCCCTTCCCACCCGACACACTTCCCTGCTACCTTCTGGGGACTAGCTTTGGGCTGGTGACTCGGGCACACAGGCCTTGCCCTCCTCGCCAGAGGAGGCACGGGGACTGCAGGGTGGGGATGGTGGTCTAGGGGCGCAACTGTCTGCACCCACTGACCAAGCCACGGTCCAGGACGTTGATGCTTCCGCCAAATCCAAGCAGCGCCGGGTCCCTCGCCGCCTGCCCAGAGTTGAAGGAGACCTCCGTCCATCTGTGAGGCCCTGCCCAGAAGAACCCTCGCCTGCCTGCCCTCCTCCCCAGGCCCCGATGGGTCTCCCCCACCCCCTCAGCAGTCTCTGTCCTCCGTGACCTCTGCATCCTCCCACCCACCGCCCCCTTCAGCCCCTCCAGGCCTCCGCCCAGCGCTCTCTGCCGTCCTTGCCCCCAATTCTCAAATTTGCACCTGGGTCTCCGGTGGAAGGGGCCAAGGGTGCCCTTTCGCCCTTGGCCCGCGGTCCGACATCGACACAGCGCCGCGCGGTCCCAGGTCGACCCCTCCTGCCACCTCCCAAGCCGGCCAGCGCGCTCTGTCCCTACGCCGCCCGTACCCGGTCGGCCCCGCCAGCCAGCTCCGGACTCCGTTAGCGCGCCCCTTGTCGTCCTCGTCCCCAGATTCGGGTGTGTGCGCCACGCAACTCTCTGGACAGGGAGGGTCACGCCCTCTCGCCCCGAACCGGGGACTCATGGCGCCGCGCTGCGCATTGCTCTCGCCGGAGCTGGGCTCTTTCCATCGGGGTCCAGCCCAGTTCTGGGGTCCCTACTCGGCAACGCGCGCCTCCGTTCGTCCCCGCGTCTGTGCCCTCCACTTTCTTTTGGAGAAGTGCTCCCGGCTTTGCCCTGACCCGAGCCGGTGCGTGCCCTCTCGCCGCATGCCTGTGCACCCCGCGCTCCGCTGCGCCAGCCACCCCCCTACGCCCCACCACGCGCCCGGGCCGCCCCGCTCGCCCCTGACCCGGATCAGCGAGTCCAGCGCCGGGCCATCCAGACAGGTGAAGTTCCGCAGCAGCGCCCACTTGTCGCGCTGGAATCTCTCGCTGGAATCGTGCGCCGCGGGGCTCTCCAGCAGCCAGAACACGCCGGTGCCCAGTGCCAGGTAAGTCAGGTAGGCAAGCAGCAGGAGCCATGTGCTCGGCATCGCGCAGCCCCAGACCCTGCCCTCGGGCGCCTCCCGTGCTCTCCGCCTGCACTCAGCGGGAAAGGCAGGGAGGCCGGAGCCGGGAGCCATGGACCAGGACTGAAGCGGAAAGGAAGGGCTAGGAAGGAACTGGGCTGGTCCGTTCTCTAGCCAACGCCTGCCTGTGCCCAGTTTTCTCAGCAGAGGAGGCGTGCTGGGGAATGGGACAGCCCTGCCCCACCCCCACCGGGATCCAATCCCAGGGACAAAAAGAGGCCCAGCTGTGGGCATCTGGCCCCGCCTCGAATGTGTGTGGAGTGCCCACCCCCAGGCAGGCCTAGCTCTGGGAGAAGGGGAGGGCTGCTGGGTGACCGCGGGCGCTGGGAGAGAAGGGGCCCAGAGCCTCCCAGCGTCCTATAGCGAACAGTGGGAGGGACTCTTGCAGACCGCACGCAGGGTGAACAGAAAGTGCGAACGAAGTTTATTGTCCTGGGGCACTGGGACTATTGCCACGGACTTGCTGCCTATCGGGTCCTCTCTGGGTCTCTCCCATCACCATCCTTTCCTTTATGTGCCCGAAGATGAGGGGCTCCAGCCAATCACCACCTGCCCATGAACTTGGGAGGCAAGAGGGGCCTTGACCAGTGGGCTTGTCCATTCCCTGCTTCTGAAGAGGCCCCCTCACTCCCTCCTCCACCCAGGATGGAGGAAGGGTCCAGGGTATGTGAAGAGTCCTGGGGGTCCTCAGTTTCTCAGGCCTCTCCTCTGTCTTAGGAAGTCCTGGGTGTAACCCGGGTCTCTTGCTGCTGTAGATCCTTCCCTAGGTGTCTCATCCGAGCCTCCTCTGCTTCACAGCCTTGCCTCAGTCCTGTCCAGAGGTCCCCAGCCACTCATGGGTCTGTCTTGCTGAGAGAGGTTTGCAGTCCTTGGTGACGTTGGGCCTTGAGATGGACTGGTGTAAATGTCTCCTTTCCTCCTGGCCAGAGATGTCACAGTCTGGCAGGAGGGAGACGAGGCTGCACAGCGTATTCCCAAGGGGTGCTGGGCCTCCACACAGGTCATTTCCTGGAAATCTCCTGGGATCAGCGGGCTGGTGTGTTCCCAGGGAGTGTTTGGAAAGGCTCTTAGGAGCCCAGAAGGGGTGATGAGGTCAAGGGGTGCCCTGAGGGGTTCAATGGAGGCCTTGCCCAGGAAAGTGGGTGGGACACCCAAGCGTGCCCAAGCCTTGTTCACGGACAGCTCTAGACCTGTAGGCAAGGGGGACTGGCAGGCCTCGAGGCAGCTTGCCTACCCCTCCGGCGGGCAGCTTCCCGAGGGCAGACGTCCTATTTGCATGAAGATGGCTCCCAAGTCCGCGCCTGGCCCTCTCCCGTCCTCGACCCTCC
Organism: Lagenorhynchus albirostris; assembly: GCF_949774975.1. Taxonomy (NCBI): domain Eukaryota; kingdom Metazoa; phylum Chordata; class Mammalia; order Artiodactyla; family Delphinidae; genus Lagenorhynchus; species Lagenorhynchus albirostris. The sequence goes on from NC_083104.1 coordinate 68,863,050, forward strand.
CTGCCAGCTGGTCCCATGGGCGCTCGTCATACCCAGGTCTGCCCCTCATCGTGGGGTTTTGGCCACTGGGTCAGGGTTGCCTCTCTGCTTGTCTAGTCCTTCCATCTGGAGGGCCCCAGAGCCTGGCCCAGTGCCTGACACACAGTGGGGGCCTGACAGCACGCTGTGCATGTATCAAATGAGGCCCAGACGCAGCTGCCCCGTGTTTGCTGTCCTGAACGAGGTCTCCTGGGTGGAGGATGCAGGGAGGGCGATGGAGATTTGGCCACAATGATCCATGTCTAGATTCAACTTTCTCGGGTCACTTTGAGGGGGGGCTCTGGGACCCCTGTGCACGTCCTGCGCCACACGCATCTGTCTCCCATCCTGTCTCTACCTCTCCTTTCTGCTACTTTCTTGGATGCTCCTGTCTCCTTTCTCTGTCCGGAGAGCCCCCGAGACCAGCTCTGGCTGGGAAGTGAGTGGGTTGGCAGAGGAGGAGGTGTGGCAGGAAGGGGGCATGTGGGGTGACGGGATGCCGGGAGGGGCTTCTGCGGCCACTGGGGGGCCTCATGCAGAGATGGGAATCTTCTGAGGTCTAGGGAGCCCGTTAGTCTCGGGGGCTCCCCTTTCCTTGAGGCCTCTGCTGAGCAGCCAGAGCTGGGAGCACCTGTGCAGAAGCAGGGGGCCCAGTGGGAGGACCAGTGCCAGCCACGCCAGGCCCAGGAGGATCCAGATGGCTGCCAGGCTCCGGTACACAGAGATGTAATGCTTGCTGGGGTCCGTGCCTGGCCGGGAAGGGGGACATGATAAATGCTAGAGGTCCGAGGGCACAGCCACCCCCCCAGGTTCCATTAGGGCTCCCACCAGCCTCCCAATAACAAGGATCGGCAGTGGAGGTCCCTGGGGGAAAGGGTGATGGGTCCCAGACCAGCAATTTCTGAGGATGTTGTGAGAATTCACAGCAGCCTCACAAAGTATTTGTCTCCCCTGAATACCCAGGGGCTCTCTGGTCCTCAGTAATTACCCCCTGCGGACATCTCCCCATCCCCTGAATCCCAGCGGGCCCCACCCCGAGATCTGGGATGCCTCTTTCTCACCGACGACGTAGTCCCCGAAGCCGATGGTGCTGAGGGTGATGAAGGCGAAGTAGAAGCCCTCGCTGAAGCTCCAGCCCTCCACGTGGCTGAAGACCATGGGCGGGAAGATGAGAACGAGCAGCGTCCCCAGGGCCAGGAACAAGGCCAGGCCCAGGGTCTGCAGTAGCTGGAAGGGGAGGAGTCTGTCTCTGAGTCCACTTGGAAGACCCAGGATTGTGAATTGTGGGGGGTGGGGGGGTGGGGTTCTGGGGCAAATTAGGAAGTGGGCTGGACCGTAGCCAGGTCCCTGCCCCGTCCTGCCCTGCAGACCTCTGGGATGGGGGTTGTATCTGTGTGTGTGTTACCTTGCCCAGGCCAGGGAAAGATTCGGTCAGAGGGATTGTGTCGGTGGGTCAAGTTGGAGACTCCTTCAGGTGTGGGGTCCACATGTACAGGCCCCCAGGGAACTCAGATCTGGGACGGAGGATGGGCATTGAACTGTCCCAGATTCCTCTGCACCCCTGCTTTCTTAGCGTGCCTAGCTTTGCAAGGGGCCGATGACAGGTGGGCACTGGTGGTGTTCAGGGTGGCGTGGAGTTTGCTTTTGGAGTTCTGTGCCGCCCAGATAGATACCCCTTCAAAGAAAACCTTGCCAAGCCACTGGCAGGTGGCCTCCAGCCGGCAGCTCCCTCAGGGTGTATTTCAGCCTGGCCCAAGGGCACACCTTCCCAGGGCCTGACTGAGCCCAGGGCAGAGTCCTGGCCACGTCAGCGCCCACTGCGGGACAGCTGGGGCGGCCGGCACCTGCCGAGCTCCTCGAGGGGTGGACCAAGGCTTTGTCCAGCCTGCAACACAATTTAATTTCTCCTTCTGCCCAGTCCTTTTCTTCCATAGGTGTTGACTCCTAATACCATGCTAGCCAAACTCTTGTCTCAGTGTCAGCTTCTGGAGGACTCCACCTGCAACAGACTCTGTCCCAGCGGGGCTGTGGGGAGGGAGGGGCCCTACCTGGGAGCGCCTGGGCTGGTCCTCCCACCTCTCCAGTGTGGTCAGGTGGGCATGCAGCCCTGTGCCCAGGTGGTTGAGGAAGAGCACGTTAAGCGGGATGCCCACCAGAGCGTAGAAGACACAGAAGACCTGGCCTGCCTCCGTGCTGGGCGCCAGGTTCCCGTATCCTGCAGTGGGAGGAGGGTGTGCAAATATGGGGAAAGAAGAGTTCAGAACTGCCTCCCCGACAGACTCTGGCAGAGGTTGGTTTCCCACCACCACTGGGGGTCGGGGCGTGGTGAGGGGAAACCCCTCTGCTCCCGTGAACACCCTTCTCAACCTCTTCTAGAATGATCTCTATTTGTAAGAATCCTGCTTGTCTTTGAAGGTCCATCTCCAAAAACACTGCCTCTAGGAAGCCCTCCTGACTGCCACTCTCTTCCTCTCTACTAGGTGTGATCTCCCACAGTGCTTTGTGTCATTCCTATCTATATTCTACTTTGCCCTGTGCTCTTGTTTTTGGCTTATCTTATCCTTCTTTATTGGTTCAGAAGCTCCTTGAGAGCCAAGCTTGGGTCTGATCCAAGTTCATACTCTCCTACCTCCACTCTATCTTCTTTGAATGTCACTTGAGTTCAAGGAAGGTGTGTGGAACTGGACTTAATTGAATGGATGTGGCGACCGGGGTTAGTGGGGTCTGGGGTTTCCTTGTGGGAGGTGGTGTGGGTTTTCTGGCTGAGGGGGTAGAGCAGATGCTTGACCATATGCCCTGTCCCCTTGGAACACCGAGATAGCACCTGCAGCTGGGTGGACAGTACACGCAGAGGACTCCCTACCCCAAGTCCCTGCTTCTCTCTACCTGAGAGACCTTTGGGCAGGTCCAAAATACCAGAAAATTAATACATCCGGGATCAGCCCTCAGCCAGCAGGGGCAGGAGTTGGTAGATGAATATGCCTGCTTCCTCTCCCCTGGCAGGGCTCTCCTTAGCTTCTCAGAGGGTCTCCAGCACTGGTGAACCCAGTCGCCCTAACCAGTCCCCTGCTCATTACTGCAAACTTCGTTGCCTTTTCCTGTCTCAATTTCCCACTTGTCCTGCTTCCCGGAATCGTCTCCTAGATAAACCACATCCTAGTCTCAGCACCTGCTTTTGGGGAGCCCAAACTTCAGCAGGGGCATTGGGGGTGCCCTTCTCCACCCTGACCCTTTACCTATGGTGGTGACGACCGTGCCCGCAAAGAAGAAACTGCTCCCGAAGTCCCAGTTGCTGGGGTTGGTGGAGTTGCCTTTGGGGTTCACGCCCTTCACCCAGGCTTCCATGATGACCTGTTGGGGGGGGTGGCATGGGGTGGGAGGACGAGGGGAGCTCACGGCACTGGCTGGTGGCCAGGCTCTCTGCAGGGTGCTTCCGTGTTGTCTCACCTGGTGATATTCTTACTCACATTCCCATTTCACGTAAGAGGAAACTAAGGCTCAGAGTGGCTGACTTGCCCAAGGTCATTGAGGTCCAAATTCACTGCCTGCTCCACTGGCCAGGGCCGAGTGAGATGCGCTGTCAGTGTGGCTGGTGGAGGGGAAGGGACCTAAGGAGGCGGAGGGCGCTTACGGACTGGGGTGCAGGTGGGAGATGCCACCTACAGCCAAGAGGGTGAGACTCCATGGGTGGTCAGAACAATGGGAAAATTTCAGGTAAGCCCTGGAAGGGCTTACTTGGGAACTTGAGGTTCAGGACCACGGGGAAGCCATGGGGCTGCCCTCCCATGGGGCTGGATGATTCGGGACAGAGAACCTGGCGCTCTCTGAGCTTCCAGGTGAGCTGGCAGCCTTGCTCTTTGCTGCCCCCTAGTGAGTCCCAGCCCAGGCCTGCCAGAGAAATTCCATCAGAGGCCAGGGCAAAGGTCCTCTGGGTGTGTGTGTGTGTTGGTGGTGTACATGTATGGTGTGTTGTATACATGTGGCGTGTGCATGGGTGCCGTATGTTGCATGTGTGTGCACGCTGCTGTTTACGGAACCAGAACCCCACAGGCTCAAGCCTGAGCCCCTCTGTCCCTGGGCCCAGCCCTCTCGGAGGTGGGCAGGACTCCCTCGCCCATCTGCTCTCCATCCTCCTCCCCTGTCGCTGTGAATTGTCCCAGGGCAGCAGTGCAGCCTCACCACCTGGTAGATCCCTAAAGGCAGGAAGGAGGCAGTGGGGGAGGGAAAGCTCTAGCCTCCAGTTCCTGTGGGAACCGTTTCCCCGCTGGCTGGGTGAGTGTGCTCTGCTGGGCTGGGATGGCCCCTGAGGGCCAGGCCAGTCTGGGTGTCCTGACACAGGCTGTCTGCTTCTCGTCAATTTGGCAGAACTGGCCTCTGCCCATGTGAACTTTGGCCTCCCCTCTTTCCCACACACCCAGAGAGGCCAGGACTGAACATTCCAGAACACACCCGTTCCCCAGAGACCCTCGCACGTGGGAGAAGCACTTGCCCTAGACCCAGCTGTCCCATACTCCAGCCTGAGGGTCTCCATCCTGCCCAGGAGGGGCTGTGATGTCGGCGAGGGCACTGGGCGTGGGGCGCCCAACGTGGACCATCCGTTCTTCTCTAAGAATCCGCGCGTGGTTAGAAAGGCAGATGCGAGTCCCAGGACCTTGGGCAAGGCCTTCTTTCCTCCTGGTGTCGGTCTTCAATACTGTTGTTACTACTGTTTATAGCTTTTTTCCTTCTTGTCATCTGAACAGTACAGCTGACCCTCCATATCCATGGGGTCCACACCTGTGAGGTTCACATCCGCGGATACAGCGGGCTGGCTGTCAGGTACTTGAGCTTCCACGGGGCTCCAGGAAGCAGTCCCGTGCAGATACCGAGGGGCAACTTGTGTTCTTTGGGAATCTTTCTGTTTTTTCCTTTTTTTGGATCTTAGTTCCCTGGTTCCCTGGTCCAGGATGCAACCCACGCTCGCAGAAGTGGAAGTGCATGTCCTAACCACTGGACCGACAGGGAATTCCCCTCTGGGAATCTTATCCTAGCATCCTTCTGCCTCTCAGCTAGACATACCCTGGCAAGTGAGGGTCCCTCCCAAGGGGGCTGAGGACCTCTGGGGAGGCCTGGGGGGTGTTAATCTGTGGCGCCTCCCTCGGGGCTGCAGTCCAGCCTGTGTCTCTAATTAGGCCCCAGCTATGAATCCTTCCGCACCTCTCTGGCTCCTGGGTTTCGCCTCTAACCTGGGGCTGAGTGTGGAGGTGGGTCCAGGGTCTCCAGGGCCTCTGCCTTTTACCCCCTGGGTCTTGGGAGGCTCCTGAATCCTTCCCAGCCCCGATAGGGGTGCTGTGGTCCCAGCCCTGTGCTGCTGGGGAGCAAGGAAGTGCAGCCAGAGGCCGGAAGCCTCATTTCCTGGGAGAAAGCGCCTGGACAGGCCTCTCACAGCTCCGGAGCGTTCTCTCATCTCCTAGGCCAACCCACTTCTCGTCTCCTAGGCCAGCTGTTCTCCATCTTCAGGGGGCATCAGTGTGACCTGAAGGGCTTGTTAACACACAGCCTGTTCCCCCCCACCCCGAGTTCCTGATTCAGTAGGTCTGCGGTGGGGAGTGGCTGGTGGCATTTGTAACCAGTTCCCAGGTGGTCCACACCTGGGACCACACTTTGAGAACTGCTGCTCTAGGTGGTATCCTGCCCCCTGCACTTATGCTAATTTTTGTGTTGAAGAGCAGCAAGGCTTGGGTGCGAATTCTGCCTTTACCACTAACTATGTAGCTTTGGCCAACGTACTCGACCTCTCTGTTCCCCAGTTCCCACCTGCAAACTGGAGACAGTGGTAGAGATAGGTACTATAATTATGAGGAAACACATGTAAAACACTGGGCCCCAGGTGATGGATCAGGACTGGTCTGACCCCAACGTGATGACCCTCCTCCCTGCTGTTTTGGGCACGTCGTAAATACTCAATACGTGACAGCTATTGTGATGATTCCGCAGCTGGCTAGTTCCTTTGCAGCAGGTGGGAACACTCAACCCCCTGGTCTCCAGTGCATTCACCTTCCCCTCACAACACCCTGGTTTTGCCTGGTTTCTGGGAGAGAGGGTGCTGGGGCCCCAGAGTTTGTACAGAAGGGTTCGAGCAGGGGTGACCCGCTCTGCCACCAGAGAGAGGCCCGGGGGGCACCGTAGCTCAGTCACCCCAGTTGCTGCTCATCAAGCCTGGCTGCTCCTGACCTTTATCTGTGTCTCCAACTCAAGTGTGGTCAGCACAGGGGTGTGATCTGGGGAGAGGGCAGAGGGTGCAGCAGCCCCGGAGTCGGGGAAGGGGAAGCTGTAGGAGTGTGCGGGGCAGAAATGTGTGCAGCATTGATAGCACTGACACACGTTTCACATTTATGCAGCAAGTGGCAGCTTAGAAAGCACTTTTAATCAGCTGTCAAATGTCTGCAGCATATAAGGTTATTCTTCTCTCCTAGAAGAGGATCAGAGAGGTTAAGTGACTTGCCCAATGTCACACAGCAATCCGGTTGTAGACCTAGGGCCAGAATCCGGCACTAGGTCTCATCTGGCTCTCTGTTCCCACCACACTCTGCTTCCAAATAGGGCCTCAGCCATAAGTGATGGCTCTGGACCTGCAACGAGACCCCTCTTCTGCCCACCGGCCCACACCAGCATCTTCCCTTCACCTGCACAAACTGCTCCACGGCCTGCTGGTCCAGGCAGGTGTAGTTCTCCAAGAAGCGCAGCTTCTCAAACTGAAACTGGTCCCTGGACTGAGCCTCCGCCTGTTTCTCCAGCAGCTGGAAGATGGTGGCGCCAAGCAGCAGGTAGCAGACATAGGCCAGCAGCAGGGGCAGCACCTGGCCGCCCCAGCAGCTGCAGAGCCTGGTGCGGGGCATGGCGTGCCCAGGACTCTGCCAGGGCCGTGGGGCTGGCTGTGGGTTCAGAGGCGGGAAGCGCCCGGGGACCTGTGCCCAGCCTCCTGCCTGCCTCGCCCTCCTCGGCACAGGTGTCCAGAGGCTGGGGAGTCTGTTTGAACAGTGCGGCTCAGCTTGGCTGCACTAAGTACCGTGAGTGCAAACAGTCCTGCCACCCCCCGCCCAGCCTTTTTTTTTTTTTTTTCCATGGAGAGCAGCAAGTCAGGGGCAGGGACCCCCTCAGAGACCTAATGGTCCTCCTGAGGCCATCGTGTCTCACCTTCTGCCTCCAAGTTGGATGGGCGCTTTGGGGCCAAACCAGATGCTCCCCTTCACTCTGCCCAGGGCCCCTTGGCAGCCCCCAGCTTCTTACCCATGATAGCTTCAAGCCCCCAAGCTTAGGTGCTGGGGAGACATCAGAATGAGTGTGAATAAACCTTGTACTCAGTTGCCTTGCCTATGAAGTGGAGCTAGAAGGATGGACCCGCCTACTGGGGGAGCCTGGGGATGAGGGAACTGGGTAGCAAATTGGGGCAAAGCGAACATACAAGTGACGGATCAGGAACAGTCTGAGGGTCGATGCTCCTAATCAATTGGTTGCACTTGCTTTAGAGCTTTTGCTGAAAATTTTCCTTGCTTGAAACCTTTAGCAGGTTAGCTTGGGAGTTCAAGTATATTCAGAGTCCTGCAACCATCTCCACAATCAATGTTGGAACATTTTTATCACCTCAGAGAGAAACCTTGTACCCTTTACCTGTCACCTCTATTTGCCCATCCTGCCCCCTTGACCTCTGGCAACCTTTAACTTGCTGTCTCTGGATTTCCCTAGTCTGGACATTTCATATAGATTCAATCATACAATACGTGACCTTTGGAGTCTGGCTTCTTCAATTAGCATAATGTTTTTAAAGTTCATGCATAGTGTAGCAAGCATCAGTACTTCATTCTTTATGGCTGAATAATAGTTCATTGCACAGATGTACCAACATTTCACATATCCGTTTATCAGTTGATAGATATTTGGCTCCTATGAATAATACTGCTATGAATGTTCGTGTACAAGTTTTTTTTTTTTTTTTTTTTGCGGGGCTGTATGTTTTCATTTCTCCCCTGTATGTACTTAGGAGTGGAATTGCTGGGTGACATGGCCACTCTACGTTTAACTTTTTGAGGAACCACCAGACTGTTTTCCGAAGTGGCTATACCATTTTATATCCCCACCAGCAGCGTGTGAGGGTTGCCAGTTCTCCGCTTGTGTTTTCTGGTGTTTCCTGTAATGCGCTGCGCCAGCAGACACCGTGAGTTGCCAGCCTGACAGCCTTTCCCTCCTTCCCGGCTAACAGAATCCCACGTTTGTACATGTCAGCCCCAGGCAGTGGAGCATGACGGTCTCACCCATCATGACAGTCCCGCTCCTCGCTGTCTCAGGAACAGCCCTGAGAGGGGGCTTTCTGTACGGGCAGTGGAGTCAGTGAAGGTGCATAGGGGTGTGGGGCAAGTGAAGCCAAACAAGGCACCGTAGTCCTGGCCTCCTCCTGGTTCCCGGGGAGCCCTGGCCGGTGAAGCACACCCCGTTGGTTCCCTGCAGGCAGGGAGGCTGCGCTTTCATCTTCCCGGCCCAGGCAGTCATCCAGGCGTCCCTGGCTCTGCACCTACAGGCAAAACAGCTCCAGGAGCCGGTGGATAGTCTACTGAGGAGCCCCAGGTGCGGCCAGGCCATTGGAAGCAAACTCACGCTAAAGCAGAGGAGAGGAGCCCAGAAATGGGGAGGGGGCCAGGGGACGGACCGCCCCTTGCAGCCACTTTCCAAGCTCCCTTGCAGCTGGGGCCACCTGTGAGCCAGTTCTGGCCAATTAGATGTGGGCAGAGGCAGCTGCGGAGGTGCGGGGCAAAGGTGTTCCATCCAGACCAAGGGTTTGGCTGCAGCCGGCCCCACCTTCCGCCCATCTGCCCTGAGTGCACAGATGACGGCACCTGTTCAGCCACCTCGTGTCCTTGAGGGAAGGTCAAGAGCGTCGCAAAGACGCTCCGCTGGTTTCCTCTCCTACCTCAAGATTTAAAAAAGTCTTTTTTTAAAAGAATATTTTATTTACTTATTTGTGCTGGATCTTAGTTGTGGCAGGCGGGCTCCTTAGTTGCGGCATGCAAACTCTTAGTTGCAGTGTGTGGGGTTCTAGTGTCCTGCCCAGGGATCAAACCCACGCCCCCTGCATTGGGAGTGCAGAGTCTTAACCACTGCACCACCAGGGAAGTCCCTTGAGATTTAAGAAAGTTTGACACATAAGTCCTATTTGTTTAAGCCAGTGTTACTTCCCAATGGTTACATAAGTTTTCTTTTCTTTTAATTGTTCAAGGCTTATTTGAGTTGGAAGGAATAGGAACACAATCTGGTTATCTCAAGTAATTGAAATAATTCGTGGTAGGAAGCCGGGAGCAGCCAGGGTTCTGGAAGAACTGGGCCATGACCTCACTCTGAACTCTCCCCCATTAACGTGCCCTGCCCACCCCCTCGGGGTGCCCCCTCCCCTCATCCTGTCCCAGCAGTGATTCCCTCCCTCTGCTGAGTTCCGCTCCAGGCTGACCCCGGCATCCGGTCGGCACCAGCTCCCGTTGCCCCATGCTTCTCTCTTTTGGTATTGCTTGGTTCAAATCCTCTCAAAGGCTGGGGGTCCAAGAGCACCTTTGCATGTGAGCCACTTCACAGGTGTCTGGCCGTCCTTGGGTCATGCACGACCCTCAGCTGATGGGCCCCAGCCAGGGGTGGCGGCGTCACACGTACAGGTGTCACTTGGAAGGGACGGTGCAGAGGCAGACACCACGGGCGTTATGTCCAGGGCAAGCAACCATGGTTTGTATAATGAGAGATGGGGGGCGGGCAGGGAGGGAGAGAAGTCTCATAGGAAACGAAAGCAAGGGGGAGAATGTTACTATTTTCAAGTGTATGAATGATCAAGGGAGTGGTAGTGAGGACACGGGGGTCCTCATCTGCTCTAAGGCCAAAACACAACACACACACAGTGGGTGGAGGTGCAAGCGGCGACTTGGAGGCTGCGTGTTATAGGAACATCCCGACGCTGTAAGTGTGTGGAAGGCAGGCCCAGGTGTCCCTGCAGCACCTCATCCTCCTGCGGTTTAGGTGGGGCCCTGTCTGGGGGTTGCGGGCGCCTTCTCTGTAGTCCTGCTGGTTCTGGGTCCCTAAGGCCACCTGGGGGTCTAGAACCATCTTCCAGAAGGCCTTCGTTGAACCCAGAGCTTTCCCAGACAGCACCACACTGGGAAGCGGGCTTGTCTTGGGGCAGAAGGAAGCGTCTGGAGTCACAAATCTCCCCCTTGACTGTTTCCTCCTCGTGTTTTGGAGAGACTGGGAGAGAGAGCTGGCCGTCATCTCGTCACTGCAAACTCGCTACGTCCTGGCTCTAAGCTAGGGTTGTACTTATACCTGCCGGGCCGTGTGACAATCAGGTCCCATTTTATTGCCCTGGAGAAGTTCCATATGTGAAGAGTTCTCTCTTTACTGTATGGAAAGCTATCAGCTGCTGTCTGGGGGACTTGGGCAGGTCTTAATAACCTCTTTATTTATTTATTTTTAAACATCTTTATTGGAGTATAATTGCTTTACAATGTTGTGTTAGTTTCTGCTGTATAACAAAGTGAATCAGCTATACATATACATATATCCCCATGTCCCCTCCCTCTTGCGTCTCCCTCCCACCCTCCCTATCCCACGCCTCTAGGTGGTCACAAAGCACCGAGCTGATCTCCCTGTGCTAGGCAGCTGCTTCCCACTAGCTATCTATTTTACATTTGGTAGTGTATATATGTCCATGCCACTCTCTCAATTCGTCCCAGCTTACCCTTCCCCCTCCCCGTGTCCTCACGTCCATTCTCTACGTCTTAGCAACCTCTTTAGCCCGAGTATCCTCGCTGGGTCTGGACATGGTCCGCGGGTAGGTGGTGGCTGTTCTCAGGTGGAAGGAAAGGAAGGGAGAGAGGGGCGAGCGCAGCGGGGGAGGGCTGTCTGAGACAGGTAGGGGAGGGGGGCTGGCACAGCCGGCGTGGAGCCCTCCCTCCCTGAGGGCCTGGGCAGGAAGGGGGGCCAGGGTGACTGTGGGCCAAGCCCTCCACTCCTTTATGGACCCCCTGTCGAGGGCCTCCTCCCACCTGTCCCCTGCCGCTGCTGCTTCCCTTCCGGCAGGGCATTACCTGACTGGAGTTTAAGACAGTCTTTCCCAGGAGCTCTTCTGGCTTAAGGGGGCCACAGAGCTGAAGAACGGAGCCATAACGGTGGACTTGATGGGAGGTCAGCTCGAGAGGTCCTCAGAGCCCTCCGCGCCCCAGAGCGAGCCCCCGCCCCTCCCTCCCTTCACTCCTTCAGTACACGCTAGTCCCTGCCCTCTGTGTGCTGCCACCTGCTTTGGCTACTCCCCTGCCTGGCTGTGGCCTGGCTTGGGTAGGTTTAGGAGGGAACCCTTAGGCCTGCAGGGACCTCTGCTGCTCATCAGACGTTGCACCTCCGCGCCCGACACCTCCCCACGTGGGCACCACTCCGCCTTGAGCAGCGGACGACCGTAGGGCGTGATTTATTATCCCTTTCAGGGAACTACTGCTGCTAATGGGCTGAGCCAATTTGCGCTTCCCAAGCGGGGAGGGCAAAATCAATTAATGGAGAGTCAAACATGGCCAGGCCTGATGGCAGAGTGCGGCCTGACATCCGGCAGTGATAAGGGAGATTGGAGGAAAAAGAAGAAAAACACCGCCCCCCCCCCCAAGATCAATTTCACGTACAGTGGGCAGAGGATGCAGAGCAAACAGAGCAGCTGGACATGGGCCTCTTTCCGTCTGAATGAGCCTGGAGATGAGGGGAAGGCCAGCCCGCCCACACGCCGTCCAACATCGGTATTCTCTCGAGGAGCCACTTAATAGGCACGTATCCGCACAAGTGAAAAAGGCACGTTCTGGACCGGAAGTAAGGGGAGGGGCTAAGGCCCCCCTGGCCCCGGGACGTCCCCTGCAGGGGAAAGGGCAGGTGGAGAGAAGGAGCTCTGGTTTCAGACCCTGCTGGTGGCACACGGGGCCAGAGTAACAAGCTCTGTGTGTGGTTGTCTGGGCTCCTGGCGGTGTCCCCGCAGTGAAGGGTGTGGGAGAGCCTCCTGTGTGGAGGCAGGGGGCGCAGGTGTGTGTGGGGCTTTGTCGGCCCTCCTGGCCAGAGAGTAAGACGTCAGGGGAGGTCCAGCCCGACGGGGTGACCAACAGAGGGAGGGGAAAGCGGAGGGGAGATTCGAGGGAAAGGCTCAAGACCAACACACAATCAAACAAACATACCGGTTATTGACCTTGTTCAGAAATTTCCAGTGTTTATTGGAGCAGCAGGATCCCTTTCTCACGAGAAGTCTTTCCCTGAGCCCCAGTGTGTAGCGCAGTGGAGAGCGGGACTCTGGTTGAAGTTGGAGCCCAGAGAGCTGGATGCAAGAGCCCCCTCCCCACCCCATGATTCTGAAATAGATGTCCTTGCCTAAGCTGGACTGTCCTCGGAGCAGACTCTGAGGCCGAATGTGGGTGTGAGTAGTTCATGTGGGAAGTGATCCCAGGGAATGATCCCAAGAAAGAGGGCAAGAGAGACAGGGAGGAAGGCGGCCAACGCAGCGTGTGTGACGGAGCAGGTGACTCCTGTGGGCATCGGGGGCTCCACCTTGCTGGGCTCTCGGGGACACCGTGGAGGGCTCACTTCAGAGTTGTCCCCCAGGGCGGAAGGAGGCTGGGGTGTTTATCCGCCAGCTCCTGTCCCTGTCAGTTGAGGATTGCTCCAGGGCAGGTTACCTCCTGCACTGCCGGCTTGCCCTGCACACAGGTGATCGGAAGGCTCACCTCACCTGTTTCTCTTCTCTTGGGGATCAATGTCCTGTACTGCCTTTGCTCCCATGTCTGAAAACCATTGTTTTACAGTTTTGTCTGGTCTTCAATTGCTTAAAGAAGGAGGCTAACTCAGGTCCCTGTTGCTCTATCATGGCCATAAGTGGCAGTCCCACTTTTTCATGTACAGCGTGCTCTCAAGTGCCTTTCGATAGGCAGCACGGAGGGACGGAATGAACTCTGAGAAATTCCGGGTCTAGGCAGGGACTGTCTCTGGGTTTCAATTTCTGTAGCTGTTCTTACAATTAATGCTTCATAACTAACCACCCCAAGTCTCAGTGTCTAATGACAACCAGTCATTTACTTTCAGGAGAATGGGTCTTTGGGTCAGCCTGGGCGCACCTGACCTGGGCTGGGCTTGATGGGGAAACTCTGCTCCAGGCTCCAGCGCCGCAGGCTGGGCTCAGGTCTGCTCACTGCATGTTCTGGGATGTAGGCTCAGGGGGCGGCACCTGCCCAGACCATGATCTTCCCAAGCAGATCACTGGCGTGCAAGAGGCAGGCCCAACCATGCAAGCACATTTCACGCCTCTGCTTGTATCATATCTGCCAATATCCCACTGGCCAAAGCAAGTCACAGGGCCAAGCCCAAATTTAAGGGGTAGGGAAGTGTACTTTGCTCCCATGAGGCCATGGCAAAGCTTTGGATGTATATTATTATTCTATTATTACAGGGGGTGAAGAATTAAGGCTAGGTATTCAATCTACCACAGTTTCTCTATCTGCTTTCTGAAACTCCCTCTTTTCAAGGTCCGAGAAAATCACATTCCACACCTCCCTCTTCCTAACACTTCCTGCCAAGGGAATGGCAGAGCCAGTTCTGTTCTAGTAGGAACTGGGCTGGGTCACTGGCCAGGCCGCTTTCTGGAAGACATTTTGGAAAGCTCCACATTTCGGCCTGGAGTGAACTCAGATACTCTGGACCTCTTCATGGCTCCACTGAGCCTGGGTGCATTGCTGGAGAGTCTATTCAGAACATTTCATCCATTTCTCCCGTTTGCAGGGGCCAAAGAGCTTTGGGGCAGATGCACCGTGGTGGAGCAGGTGTCCACGTCAGAGGCCAGCTTCCCTTGGGAGGGACTTTGGGAGCTATCTGTGTTCCTCTCTTCTTCATTTCCTCTCCTGCCTTAGTGATTGTTCTAGGAGGTGGATCTGCACCCTGCGTGGGGCCGCACCACATGTCCCTGTCAATAAGGCCTTTGGATCCAGGAGATAACTTCTTGGCGGGGGAGCTACGGTCCACACACTGTAAGCAGTTCCAGAGGGCCGGGGCACTAAGGTGTGCCAGGTACACTGAGGCTGTTTCTGACGGACTCTGGCCCACTCCACACCATCCTCAGGGCTCTTGACAGAGAAAGAGTGTGCGTGTATTTATGTGTGTGCCCTGTGGACTTCTGGGGAGGTTTTTCAAATCAGGCTGTAAGGGCTGTTTGGCCTCCCCCGGTTCTATGGACTTTCCTGAGGACTTATCACATGCCAGAGAACTGTGAGGGCCACCATGCCCAGTGGGCCTCAGTCACAGAGCCCGAGGGAGGTCGTGGGGGCCTGAGAAGCAGGAGAGCTGGTTCTGACTCTGATACTCATGAATTGAGTACCAGCTCGTGCAGGGGACACAGTGATGAGCAGGACAGACAGGTCCCTGTTGTCATGGAGCTTTTAGTCTTGGCGGTGGTGGTGGGGTTTGCGGACCATTAAAAAATAAGCAAATAGGGAATTCCCTGGCGGTCCAGTGGTTAGGACTCCTCATTTTTGCTGCCATGGACCCAGGTTCAATCCCTGGTTGGGGAACTAAGATCCCACAAGCCACGCAGCACGGCCACAAGAGGAAAAAAAAAAAAAAGCAAATAAAGGAAGATGTCAGGTAGTAATGATGAAAATATAACAGAGTGAGGACCAGGGGGGTCACTCTAGTTGGGGTGATCAGGGAAAGCCCCCCGAGGAGAGGACATTTGCCACTAACTGGCTATATATCAACAACTAGGTCCTCCTGTTCGCATTAGTTTTCTAATGATATAAATATATCTAATGATATAAATGAGTTTTCTAATGATATTTCATGACATGAAATGTCATGATCTAGCTTCTCCTGTATGATCCTTTTACCCAGACCTGAAAAGGGGTGGGGGAAGCCGATTATGCCGTGTTCTCTCTCTGCTCTCTCTCTCTGGGGTGGCGAGGGCCTGCACTTAGGGGACAGAGATAATGGGAGCAGTGGACAAGAACTTTTATTCAGTTGGCTTCATCTCCAGGTGCCATCCCTCTCCCTCCTCCCCTCCCCTCCCCCACTGCAGCTGGCTTGGACCCTTGCTGCCAGGATCCTGAGGTAGCGGCAGTTCCCCTAGGGGCTCCGGGGTGGGCATGGGGCGGCCCACCCACCGGGCCTCTGGCTCTGTGTCTGGAATGCTGAGAGGGCTCCTGAGACGAGACCCCCCCCCCAGACGCTCCCCCCGTGGGAGCGGGGAGAATCGGCCCAAATCCTGCAGAGCCCTAAGAGGCGGGGTGAAGGCGAGGCCCAGGGCACCCACACTGCCCCTCTCAGCTCTCTGCAGAGCTCCCGGAGCCATCCGCTGCTCTCTGGGTGCTGCCATGTCCTTAGACCTTGCAGTGGGGCAGCGGGGGTGGCTTCCTGGAGATACAGCTGATTTCGGCACTGCCTACGGGTCGTCCAGGCCATGGTGGAGGGTCCGGCCTGGGAGGTCAGGACTGGCCATCCAGATGCCCTGGATTCCACTGCCTTGTCTTTGGCTCTGACCTGCTGTGTAGCCTGCCCCAGCAATTCCTGGGCTTCTCAACCAGGGGCTGGGGCAGGGGAGCGGGTGGGTAAGTAGCTAAAAATAACCCATTATTGTTTCCCCCTCATTCTACCAGTGTGAGCTTCCCCTGCCACTACACTAGGATGGTACTATTTCATAATCTCAAAGTTTCTGATCGTCTGCGTGAAACACCACCACAAGAGTGAGCTAAAGCCCTCATCCCGCCCCAGCACCCTGGCATTGCCTGACTGCCAGCAGCTCCAGCACCCACAGCAAGGATGGCACCGTAAGCCTGGCCCCAGCCTCACTGGCAGCCTCCAAGATATCATCCTTAAAGAAGTAGCCCCTCCGCCAGAATCAAAGTCACCGGTTGCCCCCAGCAGCCCACAGATCGCTGCTGAAGACAGGGCCTTCATCTGTACTCCGTTCTTGCTGCCGCAATGCATGGTGGACGCTTATTGGAAACCTGAAAGGAGACGAGTGTTCTTGGTTAGACTGTGCGTGGAGCACGGACCCCTCCTGGATGGAAAGGCAAGGGGAGGAGGCTGCAGGTCACCACTCTGGGTGTCGGGCAAGGCACCTCTCAGGGCCTAACCTCTCAGGGCTGCATTTACTCCCCTTTGCAAAGGTTTCATCTCTCTGAGTCAGGATCCACCCTCCTTCTCCTAGCCCACGATTTTCACTGACCCTCCTACTTAATTCTCGCAGAGATTCTCTCCTTGCTTTTTGCCCTAGATGTTCATTGTATTGCATGATGGTTCCTCCTGACCACGTGGCTCCATCCTGTAGCCTCCCATAGCTGGATATGGAGAAGGGTTCTCTGGACTAAGAAGCAGGACCCCTGAGTTCTAGCCAGGATGGTCCCCAACCTGTGGTGTGACTTTGGGCAAAACATGTTTGTTCTCTGGGCCTCACTTCCTCATTTCCAAATCGCTGGAGCAGACAAGGTACCTGGCAAAAGCAACGTAGCTAGCATAGCTCCTTGCTTCACAAAGAGTGGTCCACGGACCGGCAGCCTTGGCATCTCCAGGAGCTTGTTAAGAAATGCAGAATCTTGGGCCCACCCAGACTCACCAGACCAGAAAAGTGTGAGAGCTAGTGTGAGTGACGTGCAGTTAATTTGCTTAAAGTTTGGCTGTCCTAATAAGAGCAAAAGGGAATTTCTGAAGATTCTCAGGTAAAGAACACAGTGTTAAAAAAAAATTGCAGCAGGCAGAGAGGTTGAGGGGTGAGGCAGCACGGGCAGCTGGGTGTGGCCGTGGGGACCCGGCAGTGGGAGAGTGTGGGCGTGGTCCGCTTGCTGTTGCTGGGGGAGAATCGGTAATTCTCTGCGACACATCGAATGTGGGAGATAATGGGGAGGGAGAGAGTGAACACAATTTAAGGCTGTGAGCCGTTGGTCCTTCAGACCTAGTTCTGTGTGCAAGACCCCAGGCAGGCCTCACTGTTTAATTAAATGGAGATGGTCCTTAGTTTTAGGACGTTCTTGGCTGTCCTGATTGAATCCCAGGACAGGAAGGGAGAATGTCAGACACACCAGACCGTGGGAAGGTAATGTGCTCTAGTCACCCTGGACCCATGGTTCCCAGCTCTGCTACAGACTGGAAACCCCCGGGGAGCCCTTTGGAATCCTCCTACCCAGGCCACTCCCAGGATGGGTTAAATCAGAATCTCTGGGGTGGGTCCGGGCGATTCTGAGGAACAGCCAGGCCGAAACCCATTGCTTTCATCTCTCTATTCCAAGGACTGGCGAGGGCAGGTACCGGGGACCAGCAGGCATGTGGCTGCTGAGTAAGTCACGGCTCTGATGCTTCCTCTGCCCCACGGACAAGCACCCAGGGCCAGGATGAGTGGGAAGGAGTGGGAAGGAGTCTGAGCCAGCCCCCACCCCCGGGCTGTCACCTTCCCCGCAGACAGTTGCCCGCGGTGATGACTGGGGGCAGGGCTGGGCTCAGAGTGCGCACGTCACCAGGACACAGCTCCTCACACAGACGGCCCTCAGCCCACGACAGATGTGCCATTTCCAGTGCACTCTTTACTTTATGAACCTTATTTAATTGCTGGAGCTCTCAGTCTATATTGGGATTTTGTGACTGTAGATTCCCAGAATGGAGGGTACTGCTGCACCCTTTACAAAACAATCACTGGTCTGTGTGGGACCAGTTCTCAGCACAGAGGCCAGCTTCCCCGATGATGGCTCCCTGGCGCTCAGCAGTTTACAGGGGACTTGTATGGACGTTATCTCAGGAGAGGCTGACCACCCAGGCAAAGGTGGAATCTGAACTCGACAGATGTGACAGGGAGGCTAGAGGAGGTGACCTGCCCAAGGTCTCCCATGGCGGAGACAGCCCTTGTGTTTGGGTCTCTTCCCTCTCGGATCTGTGTTCTTTCCGCTTCGCTGGGAGGGCTCCTGACTGAAGGAGAGAGCCGGGGTTTTTTCAGAACACAGGTGGTGGGGTTGGGAGCTCGGGGGGCTTTGGAGCCTCCTCCTGGCACCAGCTGGAGAAGAGGGCGTCGTGGTCACGGGGGTCACACCAAGGTTCCCGTCCAGACAGAAATACTTCCAAACTCAGGGATTAAGGAAGATTAAAAACAAAACAAAACAGAAGGCACTCTAGAAAGGGGTTAATCTCTTAAAGCCATCCTTGGCAGTTAGAAACAGATTTGAAACCATGGATGATTAACGCCCCTTACGGGGGGGAGATACACCTGTCCACGTGCGCCCCTGGCAGAGATTTAAACGCTCCACAGCTTTTCCACGCATCCTAAGTCAAGTAGATTCATGCTGGCCCTTGGTGAAGTCTAAGAGCTGGACAAGTCGGGCAAGGCTTGTGTTAAATCACTCTTTCTGGGCTGCTGCTCCCAGGCTGACGGTCACAAATTCCCCGTAATGAGCACTTCTGAAGGAGCCCAGGCAGACAGCGCCGCTAAATTAAGAGCAGAGGGGCCCAGGCCGGGGGAGAGGGAGTGTTTGCTTTGGCTGGGGAAGTGCCTGGGCCCCGGCCTGTGTGTTTGCCTGCCAGGGAGGCCTGATAAGTGGGCTGTGTAGAAAGCGCTGCGCGGTGGGACCTGGGCCATCTGTGCATCGGGAGAGGCTGCACCTGCTGCCTCTCAGCCCCGACCTGGCCGGAGAGGGACCCTTTGTCACCCTGTTTTCAGCTTCCTTGTGGCCCCATGGTCACTAAGAACCTGGAATTATTTTCCTTCCCTGGAGAATAAAAATGGAACCCTCGAACTTCTGTTTGTTTTGATGAATTACTTCCAGGCTGCTGTTTGTTTGGAGAACAAAGCTCTCCAGCTGCAGGGAGGGTGGAGGCCAAGAGAAAACCCCCGCCAGCAGGGTGGCTTTCCAGACAGCACGGGAGGCCAGGGTCCTCCTGGCTCTGCCGTTTGTGAGCAGTTTCCTCTCCTGTCAAAAGGGGGATCGCACTCTTGGCTCTGGGTAATTTACAGGTGTGTTGAGGGAATGATATATGCGGAAGAAACGTATAACTGGTAACCTGCCATACGCATTGTGGTAGAAGCGCCCCAGTCTTCGGCCCAGCTTTCTGCACCAGCTGGGCCTGGTGTCAGCAGGAAGACGCCATCCTGACATAGACCTTGGGTGTCTGCCTCTTCTCTTCTGAGAAGGTTGGATGATCTCATCTCTATTATGTGTACAAAAGCTAAGTAAACATAACGTTAAAGTATTGCTTATTTGTAGACTTCTTGACAGGACAAATAACGGTTGGTTTTTATGAATTTGTTCACTGAGCGGTGTGTCTCCCAGCCCCCAAAGCCAACACTCCCTCCACTTATGTCCTGGACATCATCCCCTCCAATTCCTCAAAGAACTTTCTCCTGCAGTTTTGGTCCTCTTTCCCAAATCATAAATTCCCTTCCCCACCCCCCCACACCCAGCACTGGGCCTTCCCTTTCAGTATATAAGCGAGTCTTCATGACCCTCACGCGTCCCATTCAGGCGGCGGGTAAGTCCCGGCCACCCTCCCCCTGGACCTTCCTGGGAAGGTGCTTCCCTGAGAAGTGAGCCACTTCCGGCCCTCCACAGCCTACACTACATATAGCAGCCAGAGCGAGCTTTCGAAAGCACTGATCAGATCACATCACGCTATGGTTCAAATTCTTCACAGAGCTCCCACCATTCCTGGAATGGAAGCCAAGGCCCTTACCCTCACCTACAAGGTCCACGTGATCTGGCCCTGCTCCCTGGCTCGGCTCCCCCGGCCTGTAACCAAGCCAAGCTCCTTCCCCTCCAGGGCTGGTCACGTTCTGCTCTTCCCAGACTGAGTGGAAGGTTCCCTTCCAGAACCACATGGCTACGCCATCCTCACTCTTCAGCCATCAGTTTCAAGCTCTCCCCCCACCGCCGTGTCCCTGGGGATCTCTACACATTACATATTTCAGCTACTTTAAAGCACTCGTTGGCACCTCGGATGACCTTATGTCTTTGTCGATGTGGTCATTGTCTGTCTTCTTCCTTCCAGAATGTAAAGGGCTTGAGTCTGCCCTGTTCACTGATATGGCCCCAGCACTGGTACGGGGCCTGACATACAGATGGTGCCTAATAAATGCAGTGTTCATTCACTGATTGGCTGTTCAGTATTGTTCTGTGTCTGATACGTATCATTAGAGTATTTGGGGGAGAGATGGGGCCTTGGAGAGCACTGAATCTGAATTCAATTGTTTTTCTTTTTTAGACAAGGAACCTGAGGATGAGAGGAGGCAAGTTATGTGGTCAGGGCGTCACGGCAGGTTGGTGGCAGAGATGGCGGGTCCCAGGTCTCAGAAAAGACCTGACAATGGCGCTGATGCTGCTGGTGCTAGTGGTGAAGAAGAAAGAACAGTCAGCGGGCCGGCATCCCAGCGAGGGTGAGGACGATATGACAAAGGCCACCCTTTCCTGGCGGTGCTCTGTCCATGTGCAAACCTCCTACTATCTAAACTGCAGGGAGCTGGCGGTGAAGCTGCGTGTAGGCCTCTCGGGGCAGGAGTCGGACATCGTAGGATCCAGGTCGGCCGTTTCACCCATCAGGGTGCCTTGCTGCCATGTGAAAGCAATGCCAAGCCTGACTAGTAGCCTTTGGATTACAGTGCTGGGATGAGGCTAAGACTAAAAGTGGGGCTGGGGTAGGGGGCCCCGGATGGAGTCTAGTCCCTGTGGGTCTCCAGGGAGAAGGAAGGAGAAGAGAAGGCCTGTCCACGGTGGCTGGGCCGGTGCCAAGACGAAGGGGAGAGGTCAGTGATGGAGGCCAGGAGGGGTCTTCTCTTTCTCATCCTGTTTCTGACACACCACATATTTCTTCTGTAACTGTTACCATGTCCTCAGGCCTGAGCTTTTAAGTGGTGTTTACATCTCCAACTCGCTGGCAAGGACCACGCTCCAAAAGGAGAGTGAAATTTTGAGCCAGGGGTTAAACAAGTTACCAAACCATCACTCAGCCCTTCCTGTTTGGAGAGGGCTGGGCAGAGGGGAGTGGGCTCTGGGGACAGGCAACAAGAGACGCTGAAGATCTGGAGGAGGGAGAGCAGCTTTGCCAAGCAGAGCCGGGGCACCTGGGCCAGCCACCCCCTTGGCCTGTCTCGGTGTGTCCAATGCTGCCTTCTGGGGCTTTCTCCAGGAGGAGGCCGAGGCAGGCACACGTGGAGTGACTGCAAGGCCAGGCCCGAGGCTTTAGGAACATTCGGGAAGCTTCCAACTTCCTCGGCTCTAGCCTCCCCCCCTCGCCGCCCCTTGACCATGGCCCTGGAGGAGCTGCCAGGGAAGGTGCACTGACCTGTCCTCTGCAGGATGCTCTGTCTGGCCTTGACGAACGCCAGGATGTCGGAGTCTGTCTGGCTGTCCCCCGTGAGCGGGACCGACGACACTGGCCTCTCCGGGATCCTGGGGACAAGCACAGGCCACACTTTACCACGCCTTATGTTTGGCCCCAGCGCTCACCTTTCCATAGTGCTTTCCCACGTTCACTGACTGGATCTCACCCGGGGGCTGCGGGCTCCTGCCTCCTCGCCCCCCTCCTTCTCTGCAGCCCCCACAGCAATCCTTCTGCACCCAGACGAGGCACGTGTCCCCCAGTCCTTTGGCTCAAACCCTTAGTGGCTTCTCATCACTCTTGGAATGAAATTCAAACTCCGTCTCTGTGTGATGTGGGCCCATTCACTGTGCTCCGGCCAGCCTGCTACTCTGTTACACCACGTTCCTTCTGGCCTCAGGCCCTTTGCCTCGCTGTCTCCTCTTCCTGGGCTGCTCTCCCCTCAGACCCTTACACAGCAGCACAGACTTTCTCTCGGCATCTTCTCCATCCCCTCACCCCACCTTCCTCTCCCTGCACCCACACCCTCCCCCCACCCTGCCCCTAACTTACCCAAACCAAGCCCATTCTACCTGGGGCCAGATTCCTTTAGCACCCAACTTAGATGTCGTATCCTTTAGGATGTGTCCCCACTGCATCCCCATCCCCTACCATGGCTTAGCTAGTTGCTCCTGAGACAGAGATAAGTCTTCTCCCTTCTCTCCTTAAAAACAGAACCATAATATTTAGCCCAGCAAGTTGCCGCATTAAAAAACGGCATTTCCCAGCCTTCTTTGCAGCTATGTGTGGTCAGGTGACCAGGTTCTGGCCAATGAGATTTGTAAGAAGTGAAATCCCCTTAAAAAGGGAGGGATGCCTGTCACCTTCTCCCTCCTCCTTTTCCATCCACCTCCTATACATAAAATCCCCCTTGAGAAAATTCAAAGCAAGGTACTCCCCCGGCTCTGCCAAGCGTCCATCCTCACACCTGTCACTCCACACAGCAGGTGACAGTATCCACTCTCTTAGAAGGCAGCGAGGATTATAAATAGCAAAGGTTGCTCGTTATCACATGTAATTTTTGGCGTTCCAGCTGCAAGTCAGTGAGAAGTGCTAAAGCAGAGTTGCGGCAGGGAGACTGGGACAGCTCTGGAGCTGTGTGCTCTGTCCAGGGCTGGGAGGGACGGTGGGTGGAGTTCACCCTTGGACGGCCTGCCTGCCACGGGAAGAAGGGCATGCAGGTATTCTAGTCAGAGGGCGTGGAGACACGTGCTGGGGAGAGGCCTCGCCGGCTTTGTTCATCCTGGAGTGAATGGCTCACAGCCCTGAGGCCAGGCTTCTCAACTCCATGCCCTTCCCTGCCTGGGGACTCTGCACAGGGCTGGTGGGCCACGTGGAACTGCCCCTGGGCTGGCTCCTGTTCCTTGAATGGCCCCAGGTACGTCATTTACAAGGATACATGAAGCCACTCTGCCTGCATGGGGCCCCAGCGACCCTGGGGAAAATTCCTTGGCTCTGGGAGTGGCATCTGTGAGAGATCCCAGGGAATTCCTGGGGTACCACGGCGGAGGCTTGCCCTGGGCTCTGTCTGTGAAGCCACCGCACAAGGGGCTCCTTGGGTTGTGAGGGAAGCAGATTGGCGATTTCAGCCTGCTGCACCCACAGCAGTGGCTGTCACAGGTGTCAGAGAGGGAAGACCACAGACCTGTCCTCCAGGGGGGTGCTGGGGCTGCTCTGCTCCTGGCTGTGCAGGAGGGGGCCAGGCGAGGGCAGGATTTTCCTGGCATATACGTCACTGCAAGAGACAAGTCGACAAAAGAAAAAGGTATGGGAGGAGGTTTACAGAAGAGAAATTTAGAGTTTATATCTAGGAGCTGTATGGACTGAAAGTTTGTCTCCCCAAAATTCATACGTTGAAATCGAATCCCCAGTGTGATGGTATCTGGAGGTGGTAATGGTATCTGGAGGGAAGGTATCTGGAGGGAAGGTAATTGGAGGGAAGGTAATTAGTTTGGATGAGGTCATGAGGGTGGAGCCCCCATTATAGGATCGATGCCCTTATAAGAAGAGGAGGAGAGATCAGAGCCGTCTCTCTACCAGGTGAGGGCACAGAGAGGAGGCCATCATCTGCAAACCAGGGAGAGGGTTCTTACCAGAATTGGATCCTGTGGACCTTGATCTGGGACTTCCCAGCCTCCAGAATTGTGAGAAATAAATAAGTCCCTGTTGTTTAAGCTGCTTAGTCTATGGCATTCTGCTATGGCAGCCCAAGCAGACTATGGCAGAAGCCAAGAATCCTCTGTGGTGGATGATGATTAGTCAGTTCAAGCTGCTATACCAGAACACCACAGACTGGATGGCTTAAACAACATGAATTTATTTCTCTCTGGAGGCTGCAAGTCTGAGATCAGGGTGTCAGCATGGTCAAGACTGCCAACTTCTCGTTGTGTTCTCACATGGTAGAAAGAGAGTGAGCTAGGTCTCTGGCCTCTTCTCATCAGGGCACTAATCCCATTCATGAGGGCCCCACCCTCATGACCTAAATGCCCACCTCCAAAGACTATCACTTTGGAGGTTAGACTTCAACATATGAATTTTTGGAGGACACGTTCAGTTTATAACATTCTGCCCCTGTCCCTCCCCCCATTCAAGTCCTTCTCGTGTAAAATACATTCATTCCATTCCACCAGCCCCCGACTTATGCCAGCATCAACTCTAAAGTCCAAAATCTCATCCATTGAAATATCATCTAAATTAGATATGGGTGACACTCAAGGTATGCTTCATCCTAAGGCAAAAATGCCTTGCCAGCTGTGGACCTGTAAAACCAGACAAGTTATGTGCTTCCAAAATGCAATGATGGGACAAGCATAGGATAGACATTTCCATTCCAAAAGGGAGAAACAGGAAAGAAGGAGGGAGTGACAGGTCCCAAGCAGGTCCAAAACTTAGCAATGCAAACTTCATGAGATCCTAGGGCTTGAGAACAATCCTCTTTGGCTTGACACTCTACCCTCCGGACCCACTGGGGTGAGGGTCCTGTCTTCTGGACCCATGGGTGGAGTTGCTGCTGAGCTCTGCTGGGCAGGGGTCGTGCCCTCATAGTTCTGCTGATCGGCCCCACCCCCACAGCCTTCGGCAGAGGCTGTCTGGATTGTTGAAAGCAAGGCTATCGTCTCCCTTTTTGAAATGGAGGAGGCAGCTGTGATGATCTCTGAATTGCCTTTGGGGAAATTCTTCCCTTGTCTTGAAGAATAGTGCCCATTCACAACAGAATAGTTCTATGGTCCTGTCCCGTGAGGTCCAAGAAGTCCACCAGCCTTCCTTTCTTCCTCCCATCTCCTTCTGCTTCAGTTCAGTCTGGCAGTTTTTCTGCTGGGGAGGCTGATGAAGTCTGGGATTCATGCCCACACTAATCTCCTAGCGTTCTCTTCTGAAGATGTTTTCTCATTTTTTGCTGTACGGATAGGCTGCGAGTTTTCCAAATCTTTAAGTTCTAGTTCCTTTTTGCTTAATAATTCCATCTTCAAATCTTTCCTCTCTTCTTGTATTTTGCTGTTAGCAGTCAGGAGGGGCCAAGCCTCTCCCTCAGCACTTTGCTTAGAAATCTCCTCAGCTAAATGTCCAATTTTATCCCTCGCAAGTTCTTCTTTCCACAAAACACTAGAACATGAACACAATTCAGCCAAGTTCTTTGCCACTTTATAACAAGATCACCTTTTCTTCACTGTCCAATAACATGTTCCTCATTTCTGTCTGAGACCTCACCAGAATGGCCTTTACCATCCATATTTCTACCAACGTTCTCTACGTGATTATTTCCGTATTCTCTAAGAAGATAGCAGCTTTCTCTACAGCTCTCCTCTTTCCTTTCTGAGCCCTCACCAGAACTGCCTTTAAAAGTCCATTCGTGACAACCTCAGCATCTTCTAGCACGTGCTTCAAAACTCTGACAGCCTCTACCCATTACCTGGTTCCAAAGCTGCTTCTACATTTTTAAGTATCTGTTATAGTAACACCCCACTTCTGGTACTAATTTCTGACTGAGTCTCTTTGGGCTGCTATAACGAAATGCCGCAGGCTGAGTGGCGTATAAACAATGGAAATTCATTTCTCACAGTTCTGGAGGCTGCAAGTCTGAGATCAGGGTGCCAGCATGGTTGTGTTCTGCTGAGAGCCTTCTTCTGGGTTGCAGACTGCCGACTTCTTGCTGTGTTCTCACATGGTAGAGTGAGCTAGGACTCTGGCCTCTTTTTATAAGGTCACTATTTCCATTCTCGAGGGCCCCACCCTCATGACCAAATTAGGTCCCAAAGGCCCCTTCTCTTAATACCCTCACATTGGGGATTAGAGTTCAACATATGAATTTTGGGGACACATTCAGTCTATAACAGATGGCTTATACACTAATTTTCATTGCTAGAGCATTGCATGTACCAGCTGTGGTCGTGGAACAAAAACAACAATGATCACAACCGTCCTTTATAGACACTCTCTGCACACCAGGTCCTGGGAGGGTGCTCTGCAAACATCACGCTATTTAATCCTCTCGATAGCCTCACCATCCCCGTTATATAGATGAGAAAGCTGAGGCTTAGAGAGGTTAAAGAAATTCTAAAAGTTGCCCAGTGGTAAGTGGCAGTATCTGGATCTAATCACAGCTCTGTGAGGCTTCAGAACTTGTGCTTTATTAACCGGACTCAGCTCTGGCATTCTGAGGAAACACATGCTGGAGACACATGGCTTATCCCTGGCCACACGGACTGAGCCTGGGTGGCCCTGGCTGACCGGCTCTGTGCTCCCTGAGTGAGCAGTTAGACCCAACAGCTCATGCAGATGCAGTTTTGCCCATTTAATTGATGTGCGCTCCTTGCCTTGGATTCTCAGTTGGGAAACGGTGGAGCCCAACAGCACCCCTTGGGAGGTGGAGAGGCAAGCTATCCTGGGATGTCAGTGCCATGAAGGGATCCACTCCCTTGCTTTGCAATGTCCTGCTTAGACACAATATCGGAGCAGTAGGGGCCTCCGAAGTCACCTCAGAACCCTCATTTCACAGGTGGGGACTCTGGGGGTGACTGGCAGGCAGGGTTAGAGACAGGTGCTCTGGCTTTGCTCAGCACGCGTCAGCAGCCCCAGGCTCTCCACAGGCCCAATAACCTACTGTCCCAGCCGTGAGCACTGCTTCCTCTCCAGCTCCTGTCTTCTGCCCTCTCCTGTCTCAGCCAGGGCAGGGCCTCTTACCCTGGGCCTGCCTCCACCGTCTCAGGAATGTGGGTCCTACAAACGGGAAAGGAAATCAGAGCCTGGGATTTTTTTTTTTTCCCCCCTCAGATGTCTATTTCCCAGTATCCCAGAGACTCTGCACTGAGTCTTCGGGTGAGCTGAGCATCTGTGCTGAGGGTCACTGTAGGACCAGAGGCAGCCACAAGGTGGCAGGCTCTGCATGCCTTTCTTTGGAGAACAGAGGCAAGTTCCCTGGGTTCCTTCCGAATGGTTCCTGGTGCAGGCCTCAACTAGGGAAGGAGAAAGGGCTTTCCATCCCGCAGGTGCTGCAATGACACCAGGTCACGGTCAGTTTGGAAGCTGCAGCAAGTCTTGCAAGATCAAGCCACTGGTACACAAATGGCTCATGAACTCAATGGTTTCCCGGCCGAGCCTTTTCTAAGATTCCGGGGAGTGCTCACAGGTGCTAACTGTTGAGGGCTGGGAGTGGGTGGAAAAGGGCAGAGATGGAGGTGACAGGACAGATGGGGGCATCCGGCACCCTCTGCAGAGGCCCAGCTGCCCGTCCCGTTGCCTTGAGCAGCTCCCGCAGGAGGATGGCGCAGTGTGATGGCTTGGGGCTCCTCCAGCCCCGAGGCCGCAGGAGCATCCCTGGGTGCCATAGCTCGGCCTCTGAACCCTCAGGGTCATACCATGACTTTTGCCCTCTCTCCTGACCCACGAGCCTTTGACGGTGAATTCACTTCTCACGCTGACACTCCTTCCGGAGAGAGCGCACAACGGCCATCAGAATCAATCATCTCTTCCTTCACAAGGATTAGTAAGTAATATTAATAGTAATTAGGCCTCCTAATGATGGTTGCCCATCACAGTGTTGTGAATTTAGTGTGATCAGCCCACAGGCCCAGAGCATCCCTGGGGAAGGGATGAAATCAGGTTTCTGTCAGAACCCAAGGAGCAAGAGGACCAGCCCCCGGGCTGCAGTGGTCCCATCAGGAGCAGCATCTCTGGAGCTCAGGGGAGACAGGCAGCTGGACTCTCACTCTCCTGTCCCAGCAGCTCTGCAGTGGCCCCGGGACACTCGCCTGCTCATGGAAGAATAGTGTCAGAGGGACCTCGACGCATCTTACAGATGAGACGAGGGGATCCCAAAGGGGGAGCTGGCTTGCCCGAGGGCCAGCACCCAGAAGAGCACCCTTTGTGAAAGTCTAAACTGAGGGGACTCCTTGCAGGTAACCCATGGTGAGCTGATGGGCACCTTTGAGATCCAAGGTTCTGAAAGTCAAGGTTAAGGATCTTTTGGCAAGCACATCCAGGGATCACCTTAACTTGGGATACCTTAGGAATATCTTGGAAGGCCAGGCCAGGCTAGGCCCTGCCTCTCAGACAAGGTAGATGCTGGGGGAGGATTCTAACGGTGTTTCCCGAGGAGATCCTAGGAGGCCTTCCCAGTGGCCAGTTCTTAGACCCATTCCAGGGTGGACACTCTCTCAGAGAAGCTGGCAGAGGGATGGACAAATGGACAAACAATAGAGAGTGGCCTTGGCCTAGAGGGAGCCTGGGAGGAGGGGGGAGAAGCATCGGGAGGAGGAGGAGAAAAGGGGGAGAAAGAATGTAGGGTGGGAAGGGTTAGGTAGAGCAAGAAAGTGGGGGAGGGCTTCCCTGGTGGCGCAGTGGTTGAGAGTTCGCCTGCCAATGCAGGGGACACAGGTTCGTGCCCCGGTCTGGGAAGATCCCACATGCCGCGGAGAGGCTGGGTCCGTGAGCCATGGCCGCTGAGCCTGTGCGTCCGGAGCCTGTGCTCCACAATGGGAGAGGCCACAACAGTGACAGGCCCGTGTACCAAAAAAAAAAAAAAAAAAAGAAAGTGGGGGAAAGTGAGGGGAAGAAGGGAGTGAAGGAGTGAGGAGGAGAGAGGGGGAGAGAGGGGGAGGCAGGGGAGCATGGGGGGCATGGAGCCTGGAGTTCAGGCTGAAGCTGCAGCTCGTCCCATTGTTAACCACAGAGTTCAGAGCATCACGTTCCCTTCCTGGGCCTCAGTTTTCTCATTAGTGAAATAGGATTGATTTCAGGGTTTCTCAACTGAAACGATGGGGCCAATCATCCCATCCTTGGATTGGAGTTCCCAATCCAAGGGAGCTCTGGTTTTCCAGTCAGAGGTTGGCCTTCTTAGGAGCCATAATTTTGCTCTTTGAAAATCTTGGTCTCTTGGGAAAATCAGATCGTGGACACATGGCAAGAATGGGGACCCCAAGCAGGAGGACCTGGCACTTGGATGAATATGAGGAAAACACATTTGTACAAAATAGTGCAGAATATGAGTGGGAAAATGTCACCTTCTACTAAACAACAGGATACGCACGTGTCCCTAAAGGATGGTCATGGTCATTAAGGTTAAAGGAAACTGATGTGAGGAGTGAGGGGAGAGGGGGGGCCGGATGCTGACAGGCCTGGGTTCCAGCCCTGGTCTCACCTCTTATTAGCTGGGTGACCCTAGCAAGTTAGTTGATCTCTCGGAGCCAGAGTGTTCGCATCTGTAAAATGGGCGCAATGATAGCACATACGTCACACACGTGTTCAGTTCCTGGCCCTTAGAGCCCTCACAGGAGATGTGATTACCGTAAGAGAGGAGAGCCTTGGAGAAGCCTCCTTGGAGAATTTACGGACGCCAACAACTAATCCTCCACAGTTGGCTGTTCACAGAGAATGTCTGCGAAGCCACAATGACCAGGGGCAGGGTCTCCTCCCTGCCTCACCCCTGGTAGAGCTCTGTGAGCTCTTCTCTGCCAGCTTTTTAAAGCAGTGGCAGGTGACTTCTTTATCAGAGGAGGAGCCCAAGACCTTGCCCTTGCCAGTCTCTAGCAGGACCCTTCTCCTCTCACCTGTCCACTGTAACCTTTCCGCCCACAATGAACGGTATCTGAACTACTCTGTGCGAAGGAATTGAGGGGTGCCGACCTCTCATAGCCGAGACATCTTAACAGACACTTCTCAGGACACTTGGTTATCTCTGCCGAAGGTTAGAGATCCCACCCGAGCACCGGCTGCCACCACAGATGACAGAGACTGAACAGTGCCCCGAGCCTGCCTGAGAGTCCACTCCCCAAAGACCCTCCTTCCAGCATCATCAAAAGTGCTGGGGGTAGAGCTCAGGGAGCATGATTTTGGGAGAAGCTCCTATAGGTAACCTGATACACGCCTTTGAAATTCAAGGTTCTGAGCTTCACTTGGCAGGCACGGTCTATGTCTACCTTATAGCCCTGGAGTAGTTTCACCGGGCCTTTCCCAACACACACACACACACACACACTCACACACACACACACACTCACTCACACACACACTCACACTCACACACACACACACACGCGCACACACACACACACACACACACACACTTCATTGTCTTGAAGCAAAAGAAAAATTAGAGCTGGAGCTTCCTGTTTGCTGGGCAGGATACTCCTACCAGTAGGAGCTTGGAAGAGGTCAGAAAAGAAGCTGGAGAAATAGTCAGGGGTTCTGAGAAGCCTCACACAGGGGAGGAGGGCTTATTCTCGTGTGGCGGACACTCGAGAGGCTCGGATCGGAGCCAGAGCCAGAGCAATGACTGGGGGAAGCTCTGGGCTGGCTGGACTAGTGTTTTCCAAACATGCTCTGTGGAGTCCTGGGGTTTCAGGGAGGGGGCCAGAGTGGGGCAGCAGGAAGGCATTAGGGGTTGGAAACTCAAGTATCCCAGAGATCAGCAGGTACCCAAGGGAAGGCACAGAGAGGGCAAGTGTGGGACACTAATGCCAAGCTCTGTACTGCCACGGAGAAGTGCAGCTGCCTACTTACACTGCCTTTAAGTTTTTTTATAAAATGAATGGACTATTTTTCTTACAAAAGTTTTAGGTTTACAGAATATTAAGCAAATAGTACAGAGAATTCGCATGTATCCTCTCTCTCCCGGCTTGTATTTTCCCCTATTACTAACATCTTGCATTAGTGTTGTACGTTTGTTACAACCGATGAACCATTATTATTAACTGATGTCCACAGCTTACGTCGGGGTTCACTCTTTCTGTTGTACGATTCTATGGATTTTGACAAATGCATACTATTGTATATCCATCATTACAGTATCCTATGGCATAGTTTCACTGCCTTAAAAATCCCCTGTGTTCTCCCTATTCATCCTTTCCACCCCTGCCCTCTCTCCCTCTCTCTGATCTTTCTACCTGTGTGCATAGGTTTGCCCTTTCCAGAATGTCATAGCTGGAATCACACAGTATGTAGCCTTTTCAGACTGGCTTCGTCGCTTAGTGATATGCATTTAAGTTTCCTCCACGTATTTTCATGGCTCAATAGCTCATTTCTTTTTATCATTAAATACGGAGGTACCGTTTGTCTTGTTTTTCCATTCAGCTTTTGAAGGACATCTTGGTTGCTTCCAGTTTTAGGCAATTATGAATAAAGCTGTAAACAACCATATGTAAGCGTGGATGTGAGTTTTCAACTCATTTCAGTAAACACCAAGGGGCATGACTGATGAATCGTATGGTAAGAGTATGTTTAGTTTAGTAAGAAACCACCAAACTGGTTTCCCAAGAGGCTGCGCCATTTT
The DNA here is from genome assembly GCF_949774975.1 of Lagenorhynchus albirostris. Classification (NCBI taxonomy): domain Eukaryota; kingdom Metazoa; phylum Chordata; class Mammalia; order Artiodactyla; family Delphinidae; genus Lagenorhynchus; species Lagenorhynchus albirostris. Next base: position 68,894,242 of record NC_083104.1, read on the forward strand.
GCATCCCCATCAGCAATGAACGAGGGTTCCTGTTGCTCCACATCCTCACCAGCATTTGGTGGTATCAGTTTTATTTTATTATTTTTTATTATTATTTTTTTTAGTTTTATTTTATTTTAGCCATTCTCATAGGTGTGGAATGGTGTCTCATTATTGCTTTAATTTGTATTTCCGCAATGACATATGATGTGGAGCATCCTGTCATACACTTATTTGCCACCTGTATATCTTCTTTGGTGAGGTGGCTGTTCAGATCTTTTGCCCATTTATATATGTTTTTCAAATATTTTCTCCCAGTCTGTGGTTTACCTTTTCATTCTCTTAACAGTGTCTTTCACAGAGCAGCATTTTCCATACGAAGATAGTCAAACTTATCAATTTTTTCTTTCATGGATCTACACTGCCTTTTAAAACACCAGCGTAGCCAAACAGAACATACCTTGCCGGCTGTTAACCTGGGGCTTAGGGGTTCACATAGGAGATGTTTCCTAAAGCTAGAATACAAGCCGGAGTGCTGGCCCTGAGGGCCAGGTTGGGGGATGTGAAGAGGTCCAGGGAAAATGTCAGCCAGGTGGTGGACAGCTCTCTGGTTGGCTGTTTTGTTTTGTTTTAAGAATAGTTTCAGATTTAGAGGAAAGTTGCAAAGATAGTGCAGAGAGTTCCCCTATACCCCATACCCAATTTCCCTCATTATATAATCTTATATTAGTGTGGTACATTTGTCACAACTAAGGAACCAATACTGATACATTATTATTAACTACCGTCTGTTCGTTATTTGGATTTTCTTAGTGTTTCTGATCTAGTTCCCATCCAGGATAGCACATTACATTTGGCCATCATATCTCCTTAGGCTCCTCTTGTCTGTGACAGTTTCTCAGAATTTTCTTGCCCTTGACAGTTTTGAGGAGTACTGGTCAGGTATTTTGTAGAATGCCCCTCGACTGGGACTTGTCTGACGTTTTCCTCATGACTCAACCAGGGTTATGGGTTTTTGAAAAGGAGACCACAGAGGTCATTGCCATTCTCATCACATCATCGGATCAGGGACACCGTCTGGCAACCCTCTCCCCAGCCCCTTTTAAAAAGCTCTATTTCACATTTCCAACCTGAGAACTCAGCTCTGCTCAGACCCAGGCAAGGAGCGTTCCTTGGCAGTCGAGGCCGAGGCCCCACTCATGCTGGCCTGGTCTCTGCCATGCGGACAGTGGGCCCGTCTCAGAGATGCAGGATGGATGACGCAGGTGTCATTGGCTCTACCGCCCGCGCTGTGCGGTTGGAAAGAGACAATAACGTGGGTGGCATGAGAAGGAACCTGCCTTCAGAAGGTGTGTGTGTGGGAAGTATAGTCTGTGCTGGCTCATGCCATCACTCAGGGACACTGGCTCTGGGCGTCCTCACGGGAGGCTGCCCACGTCTCTCCTGAGTCTGTGCTAGGACAGAGTCACTAACCAGAGGTTCCTGGGTCCTGGCAGGCTGACTCCCCTCTGCCTTACCCAACAACCCCTCCACAGTTCCCCCCTCCCTCTCCCCTCCCACTACTGCCAACCGCTTCTTCCCACCCAGCGGCAGGACCAGGGCTTGCACAGTTTGGTTAAACTGCTTCTCTTGTCACTGTGGCAGTAGGTTCACTGGCTGTCAGAGCCGGAGGGAAAGGGCCGGGGTGGGGGGAGGGGGCGCGGTACTCCAGTAAAGCCTGAGAGCCACTGGCCTGAGTATTTTCAACTAATTTAACAGTGAAAGTCACTCATCTTCCCGGATCAGGCAGCCTACCCTTAGAGCATCAAGACTGGGTTGAGGAGAGGTAGGGCATCTTTTCTGGGCATCCCAACCCTGTCGCAGGGTTCTCCCCTTACCTTTTGCTAGAGAGAAGCTGGGACCTTTCGTGCTGGGATTCTGGCGTCTGGGGAAAGGGTTTCATGTGATTCAGTGAATTCACTGCTGGGGAGTTTACCTGTTGGTCCAAGAGAAAGTTTCACAGTGTAAGCATGAATCTAATGACATGGGGAAAATGTCTTTGATGTTATTTCTTAAAGGGAAAAAGCCAGCTAGAAAAGTTGGTATGTACATGTGTGGGAAAAAAAATAAATCTAGAGGTAGTCATGACCTTAATGAGGGGCATCAAAACATTCTCTTTGGATGGCAGGATGATGGGTAATGTTTGATTTATTCTTTGTGCTTTTCTGTGTTTTCTAAGTTCTCCATATTGAGCCTGTATTACTTTTTAAAGTTAAGAAAAAGTGTTTAAAATGTGATCTGACAGTTCTCCAGAACTCCTTCCTGGCTTTGCTTTCCCTCGTCCCAAAGAGATGCTGGCAGAGTCAGGAGCGATGCATTCATCATGCATGTGGGGGCAGCTCCAGCAGGGTCCTGGAAACCTTGCGTGTCTCCACCCAGGTCTCCTGAGCAGCGATTAAACCCCAGCGGATCTGAGTCGTAGCAGAATGCCCTGCGCTTCTCCCAGAACATGAGAGCACGGGAGGCTTGCGAGCAGCTGCTGCCAGGCCGTCTCCCACTTCCTCGCCATCTCGCTCAGAGGCCGTCATGGGACGGTTTCTCATCACCTCCTATGTTCTAATGAGGGTTAAGGCTTTTTGCCTGCCCCACTCAGGGTATATCCGCCGGCTATAAAATGGCTTAGTGGCTGCATGGAATTGCTACAGGGCGCCCCATCATCCCTGCTGTGGTCACCTGGTCCCTTCTGTTTCAATGACATCCTGTGGCGTGGAGGGCACAGGGAGCTGAGAGCTTGGCTACCCTGCCTTTCACTATCTATGCAAGTAATAAACGATCTGAATCCATCAGCCTCGACTGGGTCATACGGGATGATGGGAGAACCCTCATCACTGTCCAGTGGCCGGATGCCCATGGGCACCAGCAGTGGCTGACGGTCTCACCCACTGATGACCTCCCGAGGGAGGCTTCTTAACTGGAGAGCAGGGGCACTGTGAACGTGACTGGGAACCAATGACATCTTTATTCTTCCTAACTTCTACCTGAAATTTAACATATCTTTCGAGGATTAAATGTAGACAACACACCACAGTAGAATGGGTGGTACCAGTGACTCCGCCACCAGTAGAAATTACAGATATTTTCAGATCACATTACAGTTGTTGCAGAAATCTTGAAATACTGTGTTCATCACTACTTTGAAATTGTGGTAAATATTGAGCCCCCCAGATCTTATTAATTAATGCATCTGTCAAATGGTATACATATGACTATACCATAACTGTGCTGCTAAAATAGTGATAACTGCATTTCCATCTTATTGGTTTTATTTGTCATCTTGTGTATTTAATTTTATCCAAATATGTTTCTCCATCGTCTGGTCACGAGGCCACTCGGTAATGTATGGGTTACTGCTCGGTTTTGTCCCTGGGACACTATCTTCTCTGGCTCTCAGTTTCTTGTCCTTAAAATGACACAATCAGCCTGTTAGAGAATTTCTAAGGGTTCTTCCAGCCACAAAAGTGGTAGGATTATGTGTATGTCATCTCTTTTATTATACACAGCTGAGGGGTCACACGAGGACAGTTGGAACTGGGGGCGTGTACTAACATTTCTTAACTGGTTCTTTAGTCTTCATAATATTATAGAGAACTTCTAGGAATTTGTCTAGGAAATATGCAAAAATGTATCTTCAAATACTTTTCTAGTGAAATGACCCCCAAACAACCTAAGCATTAAACAATAGGAGATTAAATGTATTAGAATAAATCCATATGCTTGAACAGTGACAGCACTGGAATGATGTCATGGCATCACGCCATGGAAGAGGTGGCATGCTGGACCACTAAGTGAAAACAAAAGCCGTTTGTGACACTTGAAGACTAATACGATTCTATTTTTATAAAAGCATATGGTTGTATATGCATAAAAATATAAAATAATATAATCCAACATATTAATATCGATTATCCTTAAATGGTGGGATTATGGCGATTTTACCTTGTGTTTTTCTGTATTTTCTAAAATGTATACCATATATATATATATATATATATACACACACATATACGTGCATATATATGACTCTAACAAAGAACAATCAGTGTTGTCACTCCGTCTCCGGAAGCAATGGTGGCAATCCATCGGCTGGGGAGCTACACCTCCCACCCCCTGCATTTCTATGCGTCAGGCACTAGCAAGGAAACGGTGAGCCCCTGACCACTCACGTTCCTTGTTACTAAAACGAGCCCTCGCTTCAGGAGGTAGGGGCTGAGAGCACGTGCACTGCGGGTCTAAGCCCCCATTCTTTTTCCTCTGCTCCCCCCCACCATGGGGCTGGGGGTCTGGCCCCTCCCTGGCTGCCCTGACGTTCCTCAGGCCCCAGCAGGAGGGTGGGCTCTGGGGCAGCGAGGGGCATGGCTGCCAGTACCTGCAGGCTGGTGGCCTCCTCTGCCCACCAGGCTTCAAACTCTTTCTGCAGCTTCACCTTGGCTTTGTCCATGAGTAGCTGCAAATGCTCAATCTCCACCTTCAGCGCCTTCAGGTGCGTGAACATTGCTTTATACCTGCAGTGGAGTCGGAGAGGAGTCTTGAAAGTCACTGGCAGGGAGGGAGGGCTCTAAAGAGACTGGCGGCGGCAGGGCCTGAGCCTCAGAAGCCTGGCTGTGCAGCCTTGGTGCCTGGGGCTGGGGCCTTACAGTTGCCCACCCAGGCCAGAGTATGGCGCCAGCATGTGAGCCCACAGCCAGGTGTTTCTGTCCAGTGGGCCGCGGGGCTCTGTGTGTGACAGGACTAACCCCTCTCCAAGAAGGACAAGTACCATTACTGGGCACTGAAGGGCAGGCGTTGCTCTAGGCCCTTGCCGTCTATAAACTCATTTAATCCTCTTCACAGCCCTATGAGGAAGGCGCTATTATCATCATCTCCCCTTTACAGATGTGGAACCCGAGGCATGGAGCGGTTAAGGAACTTGCTCTACGGCACTGAGCTAATAAACAGAGGAGCCAGGGTTTGAACCCAGGCCATCTGGGGGTGGGGGCAGTGTGACAGGGGGCGCTCAGGGTACATGCCTAGCCAGCCCAGGGGTGGGTGGTGTGTGTTACAGTGACAGCATCGCCCCCTTGAGAGTAAGGAAGGTTTCTTGTTTGGTTTCCCCCAAACGTCTCCGTGGCAGAGGAGATAGCTGCTGAATGCCTAAATGAATGAATGAACTGAGAAGCTTGTATCAGTAATGACCAGATGTCTGTTTATGCTTGAGGTTCCTCGCTCTGCAGGTTAAATCATTCTGGGGCCCTAAATGGCCGCAGGAGGGTCTGATATTCTCTGGACACCTTGCCGATAAGGAGCCTCAGGAGAGAAGTGGGGGGGAAGGAGGTCCTCCATGGTCATACTTCTGGGCTCCCCTAGAGGGCAGCAGCAGACAAGACTCGCCGCTTCCTGGGCTGCAGCCTGGGCTGGGGCTGCAGAGGCTGCTCTCCCTGCCCGATTCGGGGGTCCCAGCGCTGGAGCCTGGCTGGGCCTTCTGCTCCCCACTCCAGCCTCACCCTGCCTCGGCTTCCTGCATCTCATGACCGCCTGCTGAAAGGTGGCACCTCCTCCAGCTATTTTAGGACCCGCTTCCAGAGTAGCTGCTGGCCTGGGACGGGCGTGGCCACCCTGCCCTGCCCCACAGCTCCAGGTGGCCCCAAGGGGCTGGGGTCAGGGTGTGTGTGGCGAAAAGAAAGGGCACCTTCTCTTTTCTTCCTGCAGTTGTGATCGCAGCTTCTCTTCCAGCAGGTCTGGCGTCGAGGGCACGGGTGTGTTTTCTGAGATACCTGGAGAAGGGAGATGCTGATGATTCCCTCCAGCGAAGAAGAAAGGTCAGGGGAGAGTGTGGTTTAGAGCGGATGACACAGTCATCGTGCGTCCCAGGTGAAAGGGGACCCTGTGAGTCCTTCTGGGGCCTTTGGATGGGCGCCTGCTTTACCCACCTCCTCTGGGTGGCAACCTCTGCGCGGCTGAGAGCCCCAGAGGAGGCTTCCATGATTATGCTCCATCCACTGTCCCTCCCACTGTCCCACATCTGTCACTGGAAGGGAATTCTTCCTTGTATCGCTACCAATCCTTTTACCATGGAGTTCACTCGTTTGCTCTTGAGTCCCCAGGGAAGATGCAAAACACCATTTCCCCCTCCTCTGATACTGAGCCCTTCATAAACCAAGAAGGCATCACTAAAACGGCTCACATCTTACTTTGCATCAGCTGAGGTGCCGAATTCTCCGGCCTCAAATCATGTCTCCCGTTTTTGACTTCCCTCTGAAGCAGTGCTTCTAAGCCCGATTTACCCAATGTGCACCCAGGGCTGAGGACCACGCTCAGACGCCCTGCCCACAGGGCCCTGGCAAGTCCTAGGTGAGGGCTGTGCCCCCAGACACGCTAGCTGTCACTGCTGTTGCCGGGTTGCCTGCTCTGGTGGCTTGTGTGCTCGTCTGGAGCCCATCCTTTCCAGCCTGGTGGGTGGGGTCTGTCTATCTTCCCAGGAGGCTCTCGGTGGTTGTACTGCATTTCTCAGCCTCAGAAGGCGTCTTAGGAGTCATGCAGCCCCACTTTTTACTCTTTGGAGGGGAGACTCTATCACACGCTAGGTGCTTTCTGGACATGATCAGACTTAATCCTTCTGGCACTCATTGGAGGCATTATTGCTCCCCTTTCACAGATAAGGGCATGGAGGTTCAAAGAGGTTAACCTGCCCAAGGCCGCGTGGCTAACTTGAGGAGCCTGGATCCAAATCCAGGTTTGTCTGGTTGCAAGGCTCTCGATTCAGAAATTCCTCCGATAACATTTCTGAGGATGGTCATCTGCTTTCTCCCCCCGTACTGCCGGGGGTGAGGCTGAGTGCTTTACACAGCATACCTCGTTGCGGGCAGCTCTGTTTCCTCTTAATTGGAGCTGAGACCTGCCCCACTAACTGCTTTTCACCTCTCCTTTGGAGCTCTGGAGCAGCACAGTTTGTCCTCCTTCTTAATCTGATGGTTCTTTAAATACTTTAACAGCAACAGCAACAACAACAAAATACCACATGTGCCTGGAACTTTATTCCCGGGCTGACTCTGCCTAATTCTCTCACCTAAGGGCTCAGTAGTAAGGTGACTTTCTAATCCATCTGCAGTACAGAGCCTGAATCTGGACATCATACTCCAGATAGGCCCGAGAGGGGCAGGGTAGAGAAGAGTTCTCCTAGCCTTGAAAAATTTACGTTCTATATTTCTATAGGAGGTGAATTACTAACAATGACCATTTACCGAGCGCCTTCTGTATTCCAGGTTCTGCCAAGTTCTACTAGCTGCTGGGCTAGGTGGTCTACTCATCTTATTGCTAATTCTCAAAATAACTCAGCAGTGAAGGCATTACCATCTCATTTCAGTAAGATTCTGAGGCTCGGAGAGGTTGGTGAGTAACTCAAGGTCACAGAGCTAATAAGTGGTAGGGCTGGGACGGGAACACAATTTTTCTGGTTCCAAAGAGCTAGATGTTTATACCAGGCAGCCCCCAGCACTGTTTTTGTTTTTCAGCAGCTTCGTCATTGTCATGGCCATGTCAGTTTGTCACTGTCTTCTGTTAAGCTTGCGGCCAGTTTACCCACGTTCCTATATTTATGAGTGGTTGTCGAAACGCATTCTATTTCAGTGTGATTATCCTTTTAATCACAAAGGCAACATTTCCCATTTATTGGGGGCTTAGCCTGCTGAGAGGTCCTTATTCTGGCATGCCTTATTCTTTCCCTTGGGGCTGCTTTGAGGTCGTGATCTAACTCATCGATAAATACGCTAAGCGGATCAGGATTCTGTTCTTTATCTGCCAGGCACCTGTTACCCTCTGTCCCTTGTGTCAAGTACCTCACCCCTGAGCAAGTGTCTCACTCATAGATACCATAGACTTCCCAGCCGAAGGCTGTGCTGTCCCCCATGCTGGTGCATGCATGAGCCAAACTGCCTGTCCTCGTCACCCATGGTCCTCCAGGCCTAGGCACCAGAAGCCCCTCGAGGGCAGGGACTGGTCCCTCTGCTCTTTGTATCTCCCCAGTGCTTTGTTTGTTCAGACTCCGCATCCAGGGTGCCCTCAATGCTGCCCGTGCTCACTGGCCCTCGTCCTCTCTGGGAGACGTCAGACCTGATAAACTGAAGGAAGTATCTCAACACCAAACTGATAACGGTAGGACTTGAAACAGAATATTTCCTTTCCTAATGGTTTCAGAAATGGACACATGTATCTCCGAGTCTGTTAAAAAAGAAAAGCTGTGGCTCTCCTTTGTCCTTTTAACACTTTTTGATCCCATACCAAGGAACCCCCTGAGAGATGCAGTGAAGACCCTGCTCTGGGGTGAAGGCTGGGCCAGTGAGGAAACTGAGGCCAGATCAGGTAGGACCTTGAGGGCCTGGAAAGGACGTTGGCTTTGAGAGAGCTGAGAGGCTGGAGGGCGTTGCGGAGAGGAATGGTGTGATCTATTCCTCTGATAGCCAAGCCAAGTAGTTGCTTTGCTGGTCAAGACAGAGCTGCTCCAAACTGAAGCATAGTTAATGTGAGGTGGCGCCAGGGTGGTGAAAGGATCTGGGAAAGAAAGCTGGGGCAAGGGAGCTTGGGCAGCCAGAATGAGGGCACAGCGTACCCCCAAGACACAAGCTACCCGTGTTGCCATGACAACCAAAGGGGCCTCTCGCCAAAGTGATGTCTGCTGAGTGAAATGCATTGTAACCTCACCAGGAGACGGCCCTGGCTGCTCCTGCTGCTTGGCTAATCAGCCCTCTCTCAAGAGAAAGAGGGGCTGGGAACTCAAAGGGAACCAGACAAAACGACTGAGCAGGAACAGAGGAAAAGGGAGTACGTAAAGGGCAGTTGCGCTTTGCAGGTCCCCATGCCCGCTGGGACTGTGGCCAGGGACAGAAGCTCCAGTCACCTGACAGGAGGCACAAGGAGTCCTCCTTTCAAGCACAGGACTCTGGCTGGGATGGGAGCACTGAAGGTCATAGCCCCGAGTGGCCCATGAGGTCACACTGTGAGTCTGTGTGGGCAGCTGTCTCCCACACAATACAGAAGCGAAAAAGAAGGGCTTCATTCCAGCGGCTGTAGATCTGAATGTCACACACGGAGGAAGCCCTGAGCAGTCAAATAGTAACTGAAACTTACAAGGGCGTGGTGACTCAAGGGCACGCACATCTCAGGCTGACCCCACCTCTGATGTGTCAGGTGTTTGGAACCAGCAGCACAAGAACAAGTGGGTGCTTGCTGGGAAGGCCAGCCTCCTGTGGGTCCCCTCATACCTGGCATGATTTCAGGGTCACTGGAAAGATCACTGTACCTTCTCTTCCCACCTCCCCATACCCTACACACACACACACACACACACACACACACACACACACACACACACACCCACACACACACACACCCACACACCCCAAAACTCTCCTACAGTCAGTAAATGTCTGAAATGTGCAGAATCTCATTTCTTTCATTCACTGGCTTTCTACTGGGGGTGCACCTGAGAATCACCTAAGGTGCTTGTAAAAGCAGAGACTGCTGGGCCCTACCCCAGGCGTTCTGAGTTAGGATTTGATGGTAGGTTCCCCTGTGATTCCGACGCTCGCCCCTTGTTAAGAAACACCGTTCAAGGCTCTGTGTCCAGTTTCAGTGCAAGTACTCCATGCAGGAGTCACTGAGGATGCAGGACCTGCAGGGGTTCCTATAGGATGCTATATGGGGGCCAACATGGCCCTTTGCCCCCCGCCCACCTTCCAGACCTTGGGAAGCCACTGTGGGGCAAAGGAGCTCAGGGGTTTGAAGCAAGGAAGTCACACTCTCTGTAGGGCTGGGCTGCCTGCACTTGGCCCTTGCAGGTGGTGGATATCTGAATAACGATATCCACCATGTGGCTGCTCTGTGGCCCTTATATAACAAGCCCATCACAGATGGGGAAACTGAGTTCTGACAGGGGAAGTCATCTTCCCCGGGATCACACCACTGGTAAAAAGAGCTGGAGTCAGGACCCAGCTCTGTCTGACATCAAAGCTGGTGCTATTTCCCTTGCAAGCGACTGGCATAATGAAGGCAGCCATGGGGCAGATCACTGAGGTCGGTATTGACTCGTCCTTGGTATCTGAAGGTGATGCTCTTTTCCATGAATGCCTTTCAGGTGCGGGGCCGGGGCTGACAAAAAGCCTCAGTCTCTCCCCCGAGTGCCAGCCTGTGCAGACTGCCCTTTCCCAACCGAAACCACGGCCTGCACGCTGCTCCCACCGGTATCTGCAGCTCGCCTGATGGGTGCGAGGAGCTTCGCTACCCACGTTCCCCACGGGAGCCTGGCCCCCCCAAGGCAGCCCCCAGAACACCCGGAGCCAGCCTGCTTGTCTCCTTAACTGTGTGTTAGGAATCCTAAGGAAGGCGGTATTGACATTTCCAACCAGGCACCAGCCGAAAGGGGCCCTGTGGTCTTCCAAGGAGCAAAGGCCGGTGCCCTGCGCGGGAAAGGCCGTGAATTACGTGGCTCTACCGTGGCAGACGAGACAGCAGAGCCACGGAGGCATTCCAGCAGGTGGCCTTAGCTATCCAACTACGGATTCGCTCCCTGAACACCCACTCTGGGCCTCCTTGGGCTACACTGTCTCACAGAGCCCAGATCACAGCCTCCCCTTGCTTCCGAAGTCAAAGTGTCTATTCTACCCAAGATGGATGATGTCAGTAGCTCAATTACCACAATGGTCAGCAGCTCAGAGGCAAAGATTCTGGCTTCCCCATCAGACCATTTCCTGTTTAATGGCTCAAATGTATTGCCAGCTGGAGTGATCACACGCTGACAGGTGCTTAGGGCCACCATGCCTCCTGGTGTTGACTTTGTGTAACACCATCGCTGTCCGCAGCAGGCTCGGACTCAAGGGCGTGGTGAATACCCTGCGGACCCAGGGCTCAAGTCATTGCTCAGGTCCCCACTCACCACTGCTGTCCTACCCGCAGGGAGTATGGGGCGCTCTCCAAGAGCACAGTTGGCCCAGCTTTAGCACAATCAAAATCCTTCCCCATGCCGGTTTGGAGCCTGGACTCTGCCCATGGAAGGCCAGCTGCGTCCCTTCCCTCCTGAGTAACTGCCTCTGCGTCCACTCTGGGCCTCTCTGCCCATGACCAGACCCCTGGGATGGTGGCCTCTCTCCTTCGGCATTGCTCCCCTCCACTGCATTCCCGGAGGAGGATGCGGCCCACACAGAGGGTCAGTGTGGACTTGCAAGCGATACAAGGGAGACCCCAGGAGCATCCCGCATTCCCAGGAAAGATGCTTCTCGTCTCCTTACTCACTTCCCGACCACGATCACCTCTGCTCAAATGGGAGCTCTCTCCTTCCCCCAGCTCTCCACAGTCCTTTCTGCTGGGACCCCAGCCCCATCTCTGCGTTCCGGTCGGCATTCTCTGGGCGCAGCCACTCAGAGCCTGGCACCTCCTTCTGAGGCTCCTGGTACCCTCTCCCCACCCCCTTCAGAGGCAGGCCTGTGCAAAGGCTGCTCCTGCCTGCGTCCAGCCCACTGAGGCCTCCTCACTCCTCAGAAGTGTGCCGACATTACTGAACTCAGGGTTTCTCTACAAGCCCGAGTCCGTCGGCAATTCTACCCTCTTGTCACTTTTGCCTCACTGACCAGTGGTGACCACATTTCTTAATCTCAGTGGCTTTTCAGAGAGACATTAGCAGGAAGCTTGGCATCCCTGAAACCCAGCTATATCCTTGTCACACTGGACCCAGCGAGTCTGGAGTGTTCTCAGGATACCTATGACCTGTTGGGGAGGGCAGTTTTCCCCACACCTGTGAGGGTGAGCACAGGCCTTCCTCCTGTGAAAACCTCTAATGATAATGATTAGTGGGGTTTGGTCAATTCTCTTGATTGGCTTGTAAAAGAAATTTTAGGACTTCTAGGAATTGAACTGAGAATCCTTAATAAAATCATCTCCCTCCACTTTTGGAAAACTTATTTGCTACTAGGCAATTTGTAAGCCAATCTGTTCATTTGGCAAAATTTTGTTGTATTTCGGAGTCAAAAGTGAGTTCGGAAACAGACTACACAGTAGAACCGGCACATTTTCAAAGTGAGGTGGCAAGAGTGGGCAGACAACCTAAATGCGCACATTGACGTTAGAAAAGGGCCCAAAGAAATTTCTGGAGATTTTTTTTTAAAGACCCTAGTAGTTTGCCTTCAGCCCACCTTATCCGCTTCACTGGGGGTAATGTGTGTAGAGATCCTTCCCAAGGTAGGGAGAGGGCTTGAAGGAGACAGCTCAGAAAGCTTGATGAGAACTCTTGGGAATCTGTGTGTTTGTGGTGTGGTGTGTGTGTGCGCATGACATGTGTTTGTGTGCGTGCACGGTGTGTGCTGTGTGTGCACGGTGTGTGGTGTGTGTGTGCATGGTATGTGCTGTGTGTGTGCATGGTGTGGGCATGGTGTGTGCTGTGTGTGCACGGTGTGTGCTGTGTGTGCACGGTGTGTTGTGTGTGTGCATGGTATGTGCTGTGTGTGTGCATGGTGTGGGCATGGTGTGTGCTGTGTGTGCACGGTGTGTTGTGTGTGTGCACGGTGTGTGCTGTGTGTGTGCACGGTGTGTTGTGTGTGTGCTATGTGTGCACGGTGTGTTGTGTGTGTGCATGGTATGTGCTGTGTGTGTGCATGGTGTGTGCTGTGTGCACGGTGTGTTGTGTGTGTGTGCTGTGGACAGAACTGTGACTCCCCTCAAGAACTCTAGAGGGTGGGGCACGTGATGCTGTGTGAGAAGAAGAGCAGAGTGGCTGCCATTTCTGTGGCAAAACATGGGCTCCAGCATGGAGGAGAGTCAGTTAGGGTCACCTGAGATCAGAGGCATGCTGGCAGATGTGTCACAACCAGCTCCCTGGAGAGAAACAGCCCTGATTTGTAGTGTTTGCCAGTGTTTGTGGTGTGACTGATTTCACGCCACCAGCATGGTGCTCCTGAATCTGGAGCTGGGAGGAGATGCCCCTGGTCAGTGCTCGTGAGCCAGAGTGAGCGGGGTCCAGCACAGCACTCAGACCCTCCGGCGCACCACTTAACACTTAGATCCCTTTTAATAAAGCCACCTAGAGGGACCTTAGGAGAAACAAACCTGGCGGTGGACCACAGGAAGCCTGCGAGAGCTGGGCCTGTTCCTTTTGCTTCTCCAAATCCACTCTCCGCCCTCTCCTCTTCTGCTCCTCACCCCAGGAGCCTGGCTGCTAGAACAGTGGGCTTCCTTGCCCTCCGCCCTCTGGCTGGACTCAGCCGATGGGGAACATGGGCAGGGGCTAGAGCACGGGAGGAGACAGGCTGAGGTATTTCTTTCCCCAGACATCTCTGTAGAGGCCACGAGCTGGATGCCCTGCTTTACTGAAGGTCACAGCTCCTATCAGACGGCCAGAGCCTTTTTGCACAGCCATTACTTTTTTTTTTTTAACATCTTTATCAGAGTATAATTGCTTTACAATGGTGTGTTAGTTTCTGCTGTATAACAAAGTGAATTCGCTATACGTATACATATATCCCCATATCCCCTCCCTCTTGCGCCTCCCTCCCACCCTCCCTATCCCACCCCTCTAGGTGGACACAAAGCACCGAGCTGATCTCCCTGTGCTATGTGGCTGCTTCCCACTAGCTGTCTATTTTACATTTGGTAGTGTATGTATGTCCATGCCACTCTCTCACTTCGTCCCAGCTTACCCTTCCCCCTCCCTGTGTCCTCAAGTCCATTCTCTAAGTCTGAGTCTTTATTCCTGTCCTGCCCCTAGGTTCTTCAGAACCATTTTTTTTTTTTTTTAGATTCCATATATATGTGTTAGCATACGGTATTTGTTTTTCTCTTTCTGACTTACTTCACTCTGTATGACAGATTCTAGGTCCATCCACCTCACTACAAATAACTCAGTTTTGTTTCTTTTCATGGCTGAGTAATATTCCATTGTATATATGTGCCACATCTTCTTTACCCATTCATCTGTCGATGGACACTTAGGTTGCTTCCGTGTCCTGGCTATTGTAAACAGTGTTGCAGTGTACATTGTGGTACATGACTCTTTTTGAATTATGGTTTTCTCTGGGTATATGCTCAGTAGTGGGATTGCTGGGTCGTATGGTAGTTGTATTTGTAGTTTTTTAAGGAAACTTCATATTGTTCTCCATAGCTGCATAGCCATTTCTGTCTTCAAGTTTCATAACTGCTCATTCCCTTGCCCTCTTAGGCCTGATGCTTCCTGCCTTGCTGCTGTTATTACCTCTGGGGTACTGCGATCTCCTTTGTGGTTTCCCTACCCTCTGCTCACGCCTTTGTCAACAGGACTTTATTCAACTCTCTTCACAGTAGCTAATTTGAGTAGTGCCACTTGCTTCCCGTTTGGACCCTGACCTGTACAGGTAAGCAACTGTCCGAACGAGGTGCATTCCCTCGAGACAAGGAATGTGTGGGTGAGGGGCCTCCAGGGACCCGTGAAAGTACCCCGAAAGAGCAAGAGTCATCTTTGAACATTTGCTGGGCCCAGAGAGCACAAAGCTGTGTTACAATGGTACCAGTTCAGTGTGATCTTTACCAACTGCCTTTCCTCCCTTCCTTCTTCTCTCCAACTCCTTCTGGGGAAACAGCTTAGCAGGCTGAGGGAAGAAGTGAGTTAGAGAGAGAAGGAGCTGACCATGTCCCTCTCTTTCTGGTGGTTGGCCTTAGCTGGGGAAAGGGAGGGAAGTCTTTTCTTTGAGTGAAATTTGAACTATTGAGACTCTAGTTACAATATAGAATGACCATTGTGAGTTTCTGTCTTTTTTGTTGTTGTTTGTTTTGCTGGTAATTAACAATGAACAATTGAGTTACTGGGCTGCCCAGTTTCTTCCAGGGGCAGGAGAAGAACTCTCTCCATTGTGAGGATTTATAGAAACAGGGGGAGAGCAATAAAAAGCAGCCTTCACAGGCGCTTCCCCTGTATTGTTCAACATGCAGGCAGACCATCTGCAGCTGTTAGTCCCTCCCAGAGAATACAAGGCACCTGGAGGAGAAAATGAATGGCGGTAAACTTTCCGTTTTCCTCTTTAAGTAAAATGATCCTGACGTGAACGGTAGTGAGGAAAATGAAGATGAATTGAATTGAATTGGGATTCACTTTTTACTACCACTTCTACCAACACAATGATTCCACGAGAACAGTCATTTGTGTTTGATTTCTGAACCGTTGGAATCTAGTCCTTCATAGAAATTATTATAAACCATTACAAACACAAAAAAATATTCAAAGAATGATATAATAACAATAGTATTTTGGATAATCTAAAAATCAGCAGTTTGTCACAGCTGCCTTAGACTTGGGCTTTGTTTGGAGCTAGAACGGTTCAGAATTGGTGGAGGCCTCCTTTGTGCCCTCCCCTAGCCCCACCCTCCCTCCCTGAAGGTAACATCACTGTCCTGATGGAGCGCCATAGCCTTCCCTTCGTGCTTTCATATTCGCGCTCTGTGTCTTTAGTGCCCTGTAAACATTACTTAGCCATTTCTTGACTTAAGGGGCGGCAGAGTGTTCTCTTTATAACCGTTTGTCGGACTGTGCACCTGTACTTGTGTGTTTTATGAATCTTTCATGTCCAAAGCTCCCATTCCCTCCCCCCCGACAAAAACTATTGAAAATTTTGGAATTTACACAAATGGTATGGGTCCATATATATCCTTCAGCAATTTTCTTTCTTTCAATCACCATTGTGTTTTGAGACGTATTCACACTGCTACACGTAAATCTAGTTTATCCATGTTGAATTCTCTAAGGTGTTCCACTGTATGACTGTATCACAGCTCTCGCTCCCTTATCCACCCCCTACGGGGGACCTTTGCGTGGTCTCCTGTCTTGGTTCTTGTTCGTTTGACTGTCTGCTATGATAAGAACAATGCTGCCAGGAGTGCCCCCTCGGGCACACATGTGACACCATCTCAGGTATATGTTCCTAGGCGTGGAATTGCCAGGTGGTGGAGGTTGAATATCTTCTAGATATTGCAGATTTCAGATATTGCCAGATTCATCCCCAATGGTTGGTCATAGACTTTATCTGTACAATTCACTTCTCCCTGCTTCTCTTTTCCTTTTCTTTTTTTATACGGAAATTGCTCTGCTCTGCTCTCTGGGTGTCCCCTGCCCACAGCTCTCTGTACAACAGTGCCCTCATGGTTTTCTGAATAGACATCAGTTTTTTCAGAGCACCACTTAGAGCTTTATGTTGGTTATTTGGAACACAAAGCACCCATCGTTTGTATCTGAGCACAGACGACCCTGGTTTCTTGTTGGTAGGTCTTCCCCAAACTCATCATCAGTTTCCTCGGGGATTTAGGAAGGTCTTACCCAGCTCCACTATGCTTGCAACAGAATAGGTCCTGCAAAACAGTAAGAACTTTTCTGGGCTGAGACTGGCCAAACACAAGAGAGGACAGATGGAGGAGCCGGCCGTGGTATATTTTATCAGATACATTTTTGCAGATGAAGTCAAGAGGTTAGAATTTTGTCTACTGTGTTTGATTGTTATGGACTGTGTCCCCTCCAAAATTCACATGCTGAAATCGAATCCCTAATGTGATGGTATCTGCAGGTAGGTAATTGGGTCATGAGGGTGGAGCCCCCATGAATGAGATTAGTGCCTTTCTAAGAAGAGACCAGAGAGCTGGCTCGATCTTTCCAGCACAAGTGGACACAACGAGAAGCCGGCAGTCTGCGCCCAGGAGAGGGACCTCACCAGAACCTGCCTCTGATCTCAGGCTTCCAGCCTCCAGAACTGTGAGAAATAAATCTCCATTGTTTATCAGCCACCTAGTCTGTGGTAATTTGTTACAGCAGTCCCAACTGATGGAGACATTGGTCAAATGCCTAATTCACTCAAAGCAGCACATATGGTTTCTGCATATCTGCACAATGAAAAATGTGGCTCTGGCAACCGGTAACAGGATCATCAGTGTTCAAGTGCTCAAAGGAATAGACAGCCCCTTCCTGGGGCTTGATGTATTTTTGCAAAGAAGAGTGATTTATAGAACCTGTGAGCAAATGTGGGTAGAGAGACGTGGTGACTGGGGACCATGGTGACCTCCACCAGTTATGCCAACTCATGTTGGTAGCCCAGGACTGTGGTAGCTCTGTGGCCAGGGGCTCTGCCCACTGCCTGGGCATTTGGTTCCCGACACCCAGAGTCACGGTTCATGACAATTCACTGAGCATCTACTTTGTCCTCGGCTCCATCACATATACACCTCGCTCAGCACTGAGATCAGTCCTGGGGAGTAGGTGTTCTTCTTCCCTTACGGACACGGAAATGCAGGAAGGTTAATGGGCCAAAGTCACATGACTAGCGAATGGCAGAGGCACCATCAACCAGGGTTCTCCTGACTCTAGAGCGAGTGCTCTTTTTACTAAACCATGGTCGCAGTTCAAGACTCACCCCGGGGCTGATGCCCACAGCCTTCCATTCTCCAGAACGGCTGCTGAGGGAGTCGGAACTCCTCAAAGGGTCTGGAGCCTTGGCAACTGGGAACTGGGCAGGGAAATGGGGTGGGGACTCCTTATGACTCCCAGCCTCCATCTTGAGCCTGGACATTTGGCCAAGGACCTTGTGTCACCGAAGCTGACCCTATATTCACAAGCACCTGTGGAGTAGAATCGGCTCAGGTGGTGAGACTTTATCACTGGTCTACAGAGCCACCTGAGTCCTTTTGGAACCAGCTGAGATGCCATCTCAGCCTCTGGGGCAGCTGCTTCCTTTTCTTTCTCCCTTACTCCAAAGGGTCGGCATTTAGATCATTCATTTCAGGTAGGATGAAAACATCTCTAACCAATCCAAGCCCTCGCACGTCTCCTTGCCAAGGCTGTGAGTGTTTTCTGCATGTCTTAAGGAACTCTGTATCCACAAAGAGATACAATTGTGGCACTTGACGGCTGAGGAGTGTTAGAGTCATTTGTTCATTCAACCAGGGATCTGTAGACGTCCGCTAAGTCCCAGGGACTGTGATGGGCTGTTGGGCACAGGATATCATTTAATCCAACCACCCCCATTTTACAGATGTTGGAACCTAGGCACAGAGTCCCTTAGCTGGTGAATCTTTAAGGCAAAAATCGGATCCCTTAGATATCACTGATTTATTCAGCTAACACTTAGGGAGGACCTTCTGTGTGCCAATCACTGTGCTTGGGGCTGGGGGAGAAGGATAAAAGACTTCTATACTATAAAGATAAAAGACTTCTATACTTGTATAATTACTATACAAGTGACAAGTTCTCTTATAGAAGCATATGCAGAGTTCCGTGTGAGCCCAGGGGAAACTGAGATAGCTCTGGGGAAGGGAAGCTTGGACTGTCTGCCTTTGGAAATGTCTCAGAAAGAGCTGCAAGTTCCGAAGGGAGGAAGATGTGTTCGAAGCTCAGAACCTTTTCTTCAAGCAAAGGCTTAATGACAAAAAGAGAAACAGAAGTTGCTTTGGTTGAACCAGGTGAAAATCCTGGGGTCCTGCCATTTGCACCCTGGGTCCCCTCACCCTCACCCTGTGGTCCCAAAGGGGCCACAGGGTGGCCCAAATGGGTCCCCTAGAGCCCATTTGAAAACCACTGGGCTGGCTGATGCCGGGAGGGTTGCTCCAGTTGTCTCCATCAGTGGTTCCTCCCCTCATCCTGGAATTCCTGGTCTCATACTGGGTGCTCAGTCCAGTCTGCTGAATAAATTGATGACAGTCTGGCCTTTTGCTTTCTCTCAGATTTGTGGCTCCCGGGCTCAGAATTCCAAAAAGCATTTCAAGACTCAGGCTTAATTTTCCACCACACGGGAGAAGGTGGCAGTGGTGGTGGCCTGTCTTTGGAGAATGGCAGGGACGCCACAAGAGGTCACTGCAGGAACACCGTTCAGGAGAAAAGAACTCCTCAGAGCGCTCTAAGCTGGAACAATGAGGTAGAACAGGGAGCCTTCAGGGTCAGTGCCTCTGTCGACCCTCATTAAGGCCCTGCTGGGATTCAGCGCTGTCACTGCCGGCTCTTCAGGTCAGGTAGCGTGTACTACCCGGTGGTAATCCAAGGGCCCCACGAGGCATTGCAGCTACAGTGGCCTGTTCTCAGGGGTCGCTTCTGCGTGGCATGTGGTCAGCGTGGGACTCCCCGGGCAGCCCCAGATTTCGCTGGGCAGTGTCTGCAGCAGGTTTACCCAGAGATGGCCAGGAGTCCTCAACCCCTCCCTGGGCCTGGGCTGCAGGCGTGTGTACCCGGAGGAATCACCCAGTGCAGGGGCCGGGTGAAGGCTTGGGTGAGGGGGGTCTCCAGGGTGGTACAGATTATTTACTCATCAGTCAGGTAGCAAATGCTGAGGAGTTCGAGCTACCGCCTGGGGCTTTCTTTTCCTAAAAGGCCTCTTTGACCAAGACTTCCTTGCTCAGAAATGCTCAGTGGCTCAACTGCCTGTGAGAGAAATCTTTGGATTCAAGGCTCTCAGTGAACTGGCCCAGCTCACTGTGTTAGCCTTTTTCTGGACTACTTCATATCAACTCCCCACAAAGCACAAAACAAACACATACCACACACACACACACACACACACACACACACACACTGTATACACCCCCCCACATACATATACATACACATCACACACACACTAAATACACATACATCCCCTTCATACATACATATCACACACACACACACACACACACACACACACACACACACACACACACACACACACACACACACACCTCGAATCAGCCTTCCCCCCACTCCCCACCCCAGCACACACACGACAACTATCCCCTGCTCCCACCCTCCTCTCTGTGGTTCTGACTCCTGCTTATTCTTCAAGGCTTAGCTCAGGCCCATGGCCTTGGTGACACCCCCCAGGGGCCACTCTCTCTGTTAAGATCCTGGAACTCTGATGGTCTGTCCCTCTCACCTGCCACATTTCACACGCTACTTGGTAGTGCGATGGGCCTTTTGAATTTTAATGACAGGCACGTGGTAGAATTTTGATTGTGAGCTGCAGGAGATCCAGGCCCTGATCAAATATTGCTTGGAAGAGACACCTGAGAGAGAGGGCACAGCTCCCGTTCCTGGGATGGCTTCCTGGGCTCGCCCTGAGCTGTGAGGCCGTCAGAAAGCAGGGTTCCTGGAGTACATCACCTCTCAGTGAGTTACGCGCTAATGTCAGGCCTCTCGCTTTTACAGAGGGTCAATGCGAGAATCATCTTGTGGAACATTTCGGTATCTTTTGTAAAACTGCAGTTGACGACATCATTCACTATGTCACTCAGTGTCCTTTACACAAAGGTCCCCACGATAAATTCTGGTCTGTGTTTAGTTCCAGAAGACATTTTATTTCTGCAGATAAATTAGTTAGTATGCTTCCTGTGGTCAGAAAATGAAAACTGTGTAACTCTGGGTACTCCTCTTTCTGCTCGGTGGCTAGATAAGACAGAGTCGGATTTATTGCCTTGTGTTGTAATCCGCTCAGCTGTGGGCTCCGAAAGCACTTACTCCTTCTACTTCTTTTAGATGGACTTATTTTATGTTCAAATGTCTCATTCCACTTTTGCAAGATGTGTGAGTCTGGGAGTCATCTGGGGAAGCACTGACTTGGCCTGTTTATTGCCTGTGCTGGCTGCCGGGGGTACAGAGATTAACTTGACTGCCCCCAGCTTTCCAGGAGCTCACATTTTAGAGTGGAGAATAGCTATGGAAATAAATAATTACAAAACAAGGCTAAAGGACAAAGCAGACTGGCGAGAAGCGGGTGGGCAAGGCTGCATGAAGGAGGTCAAGGCCAACTTGGTTTGGGGCTACAGTAGGAAGAGGTCAGTGGATAGAATAATACATATGTCTAAATCCGGAATTAGATAAAGAGTTATCTTTTTAATGTATATATCCCCTTGGGCTGGCTATGCACCCTTCGAGGGCAGGCACTGAATCCCTGTCCCTCTGTGGACTCCATAGTGCTCAGCCTGGGGCTGAGGGCCGTGCGGTGTGGTGGTTACAGCACAAGCTCTCAAGCTGCATCTGCATTTGCATCCTTAGCTGAGCAAAGCTGGGTAGGTTCACCTTAACCCCTTTGGGCCTTAAGTAAAGTGAGGATAATAGTAGTACCTCCCGCATGGGGATTTTAGGAGCTTCAAAGAGGGAAATACAAGGAAAGAGCTTAGAGCCATGGCACATGGGGAGGTACTCAAGAAACGTCTGCTGATTAGTCCCCGCTGCATCACTGACAACACTTTACCACGTTGGGGAGCTAGCACAACAGAGAGGGAAAAACACACACAGCTGAATTCAGCAAAGCACTCTCAACTCAGCCAGCTCGATCTAGTTCAGTTAGTATCACTTTCAAATGATGCTTCATTGAAAAATAATAGTTTTATTGTTTCCTGAAATAGTGTGCGGGAGTCAGCCCTGCTCTAAGTCCACCAGTAACTTGTTTGTTGATGATATTCTTAGAACCGGTCATTGATGATTTTCTTAAGAAACCCACCCCCTCCAGCTCTGGCTGTCACATCCAGGGGGCCCACTGGGCCCAATTCTTCTCTTGCCCCACCGCCTCCGTCGGTTTCCCTGGTCACTGCCTTTCGAAAGGACCAGGTTCCTTGGGTGGGCAGTGAATGCAGGCAGCGCCATGATGTGGACTTTCAGCTGGGAAGGGGAGTAGAAGGCTTCTTAAGAGCAAAGATGCTCACGCACAGAATGGGCCTTTCCGTGGGTGCTTCTCTGTGGCGTGGAGTGGCGTGGCGGGAAATGGTTAACAACCAGCTCTCTGGGGAAGAAAGCCCCAGTTTATAACAGTATTTGCCCTTGGCGTAGATACTCCCACTGCGGCTGATTTCAAGCTGCCAGTGGGATGTCACTGAGGGTGGAATTGGGAAGAGAGGCACAGAAGCACACCGTGAGACAGTGTGTCCAGGACACAGACGCAGTCATCGTAAATAACCTCATGAGCAGAGATAGCAGTAAAATGTAGTAAATTAATCAGGAAGTGATACATTTTGAGTGTTCCCCAAATTCCTGACAGGGTGACATGCTCTCCACTGGATCTGGCCTTCTTTCATCAGTCTGCTGTCTCTTCCACACGGGGCCTCTCACCTCACCATTAAGTATGCTTTACAAGATTACACTTCTGCAAATTTTCTTGGCCGTATGTCTACTTATACAAGCAGAGACATATTCTTATGCAAAATACATGAGAAAACTTCTCCTGCTCAGACTTGCTTATTACTCCTGACCCCCCTAACCCCCCCAAACCCCAAACTCAACCAAGCGACCCCACCTGCACTTTCATGGAAACTTAGGAACATGTAGGTAAAAGAAAGAAATAATATCAAAGGGAATACTTGAAATGGAGGGTGAGGGAAAGTAGGGAGGAGAAGAAACAGACAAAGAAACAGAACAGAAAGGGGGAAGGAACCGCAACACAAACCCACAGAAATGGAAGGGTGAGACCAGGTGTAGTCACTGCCTCATCCCTGTACTGAAGCCCAAACTACAGGACGTCAGGAAGCCAAATACACCGAGCGAGTTGTTTTTGTTCTTACAGGAGCCATGGCTCCTGGCCTTCAGCCCCAAGGCTAGTCTGAAGGGCAAGGGTTAAGGCAGGAAATGGTGCTGTAAATGATCTGCTGCACTGAGAGCTTTCTCTCAATGAGAAGAAGTCCCTTCTGAAATGTGTCCCTTGGGACACATGTGCACCGGCGGGTCCACAGCCCCATCAGACAAGCTCCTAAGGCGTCTGGATAACAATGTGGCATTTGATCTCAAAATGGCAGCTGGGAGATGGTAACACTTCTTCTCTAATTGGGATAGTATGCTTTTAAAATAAATAGGTATTTCAAATGCTCTTAATTAGACTTTCAGCCAAAGTGCTTTCTGTTTGAAGTTTGCTGATTACTTCAGGCAAAGTTGGGCCCTGCTGCACCTGACACCTGCTATAGTTCATAAGAAGGCTCCCAGAGAGGTGAACACAGGAATTAAGGAGGAGCCTGCGGTTGAAGAGACGCAGCAGGGTTGGGACGGGGGGCGGGGGCATAGAGGATGGAACACCTCTTGCCCTGAAAGCCATGGAAACGACTCCCCAGGCCCTAGAGCAAAACCGCCCTTGGAATTACTTGAGTGGTATTTTCCACATCATTGTTTCTGTTCAACAAGCATCATGAAGACTGAAGAAGAGACCAGGTGGCAGCCAGTGCTAGGGATGACTCCCTCTCCGGTGACCTGCACCTCGGCGCAGCTCCCCACAGAGGTCCCTGTGCCCTTCCCAAGCACGGCGCTATGAGTTAGGGCCCCGGGCAGCCCTGGCTGTGTGCTGGGGAAGGTGCTCTGCAGAGTCCTGGCTCCAAGACCCTGCCCAGGCCTCTGGCAATGGGAGGTCAGGCCCAGCACATCTGCCTGACCCCTCAGTCCCGGGCCAACAGGGAAAAGCTCAGGCTCCATCAGTGTGTCTTAGGCTTCCTTGTTCTGTGTTTCTGATGTAATCAGTAGTTATTTGGTATGATCATTGTTATGACCAAAACTAAACAAGCAACCTTCCCAATAATCCAAGTTACTAGGCTCAGATGGGTTACCCTCATGACGCTGGGGCTCTACTCCATTACCCCCAGAGATCCTGCGCACAGGATTTCTCCAACTGCAGGTCATTCCAGGGGCCAGCCCCTCTCCAGGGGAATCCCGTTGTTCGGAACATATGAATTGCTTATTTAATCAAAGCTCTAGAAGGCTTGATCCCAGGCTAGTGGGAGAGGATACGGGGGGCCCTGCCCAGGAGCCCTGTTCCACCAGCCTTCCAGGGAGCTGCACACTCCTCCTGGGTGACTTCCTTGGGTCACATGTCACAAGGGGGCATTTTCTGCAGATGCCCACTGCCTAAAAGGTGCCCAGGCCCTCTTACGATATCACTCTGTTGGTTTAGTGTTTGCATTATTAATGTATGAAGTGGGCCCATCGTTGTTGTGGGCAGTAAATTGCATGGGGACCAAGAGCGCCCAGTGTGGACTCAGAGACCTGGTTCAAGTCCTAGTTTCAACACTTACTAGCCTGTGACCTTGGGCAAGTCACTGAATCACCTTCATCTGGAAAAGGCACTGCGCTCTTAGGACTGTTGTGAGGATGAGGAGACGTGCACATAAACCAGTGCACAGAGATAGTTCAGCCACTGGTAGCTGTTTTCATCACCAACCGTTACTGCTGCGATGAGTTAGTCATGGTTCTAGAAAGCTCCGAGTAGGACCCTGAGGAGCTGGGACATAGGGGGTGAATTGTCCCTGGTCAATTGGTCCCAATTGACTGGTCCCAGAGAGGAGGGGCGTCCCAAGAAAGCTGCACTGACCGCAAACCTCCCCTCCTTACACCTTCCCAAGGGTTCTGGATGGGTTGTTGTTCAGCTGGGTGTGGGCTTCCCATACCAGGTCAGCCTGTATTACCTTCCCCGTCTGCTTGCAGGCTCCACTTTGTACCCACCTAGAGCTACTTGCTGCATGTGCCGCTGGGTGATTTCTTCCTTCAGGCGACCTGTCAAAGACACAAAGGAAACCACGGGTGAGTCTCCAGTGGGCTGGAGGAAGACGTGGCCTAGGAAGCAGGTGGCGAGCTAAAAAAATTAGGTAGAGTATGAAAGACCAAGCAAGCATTGCCCTGCAGGCCCTGGATGTGTGGAACAAGAGGCTGCAAAGGCTGGGGCCCTGGCGTATCAATATAAGCACACATTTCACCTTTGGACTCTCTGTGGGTTCAGTTATCTTAGTATGTCACTCATAATCTTTGCCAGGGCTATAGTCTCTTAAACAGTTCTATGTGTCTATTATTAAGGAAAGGGGAGGCAGGATTTGATCTTTTAATAATTTATAGGATCCCTTTTAAATCCACTTCTTTCTTTTAAGCTATAAGAAACTGTGTCAAAAAATATGGTGGTTTTAGTTGATGATAACCTTAATATGAACACGACAGTTGATCATTTGGTAGGAAACACATCTAATTCCACGTTGCACCAATAAAGGTCTAGTGTGTAGATCAAGGGAGGTGAGAGCACCGCCGTACTCTGCAGTGGTCAGACCACAGTTGGTTATCTGTTCTAGGAGCTACTTTTTGTAAGGAACATTAGTAAAATAGAAAATACTTAGAAGATGGTAACTGGGATGGTGAGGGCTCGGAAACCACGCCATGTGAGAAATGGTTAAGGTGACTGGAGATGTTTAAACAGGAAAAAAAAATATTTGGAGTTATGGAGACAATGGCTGTCTTTAAAAATCTAAACATTGTTATATGGATGAGAGAACAGATTTATTTTTGTCCTACTGCTGAGGGTAAACGTCAAGTCGAATGAAGGCAGCCTTGGGGCTCAAGACGGGGAAGAAACAGCTCACAACGAGGACTGTCTCCACGTGGATTAAGTTGTCTCAAAATGGACTAAATCTCCTGGCAGAGCAGTGAGCCCCTTCCTGAAAACGCTCAAGCAGAAGCTGGGCAGCCATCTGTTGGGCTGTTAGATGGAGAATTCCTGCCCTGGGTAGGAGCTGGGACCAAATGACCTCCAGGCTTCCTCTGTCTCTGAAACTCCGTGATGCGGTGCTGGAGGCATGGCTGCAACAGCAGCCCTGGGGTTAGTTTATGTCCAAGCGTTCAGCACACTTGTTAAAATGTCAGCGCTGTCTGTATTGCACGTCCCATTGGGGAGATGTGATCAGACCACTGGGGGATTCTGAGAAAGCCTGGGAACTTCATTGCTTCCTTTCCTCATATACAGTTCATTCTATGCCTCAAAGGCTACACCTGAACTGAGTTTCCAATGAAGCAGTCACAGGAGACCTTGTCACTCCCCAAAAGTTCTAGGGCACTCCTAGAATATTATGATTGGGAGGGATGGCAGAGGTCATTCAGTTTAATTCCCCACACAATTTAGGAGTCCCTTCTACAGAATGAAAGGGTCATTTCACCTCTGACTTATATGTACCCCGGCTGTTCCACTGGTTAAACTGTATATAAGGAATTGCTGATGAGCTATTGACACCTGATTCCTTGGAATTTTCCTATTTGGACCTGGTGTGTTCTCTGGAACAGCATAGAAAAAGGATCCTCTCTCATGAGCAGTGAGACCCCTTTACACATCTGAGGGTGCTATGGTTTCTCCACTTAGATGTGTCCTCCCTGGGTTAAACATCCCCAGTTCTTTCAGCTCCACCTCGGAAGCCACCGTCTCCTGGTGTGTCACTGTGCAGGTCTGCCCTGCCTTCCACGTGTCCCCCCTGGAGAGAACTATGCACAGAGAGGGAGCCAATGACTGGGTGGAAGCGATCATTGCACCCTAATTCCAAGTGGGGGCGAGTGAGAACTTAGGGAATGTGTTGGAAGGGGGTGAGGAGGCGGAAACCTAGCCCATGGATGAGTACTGGATGAGCCTGGAGCCACCAGGACCTGAAACCCAGCCCAGCCATGGCCAGAGGTGGGCTCTCTTCCCCACGTGACCCTAGTGTCTGCACCAGCAGAGTCAACGAGTTGGGGGCACAGGGGTGGTGCTGGGCTGAGCCTCCAGTCTGCCTCAGACATTGCTGACTTGATTTTTAAAGAAGCACGGCACACACGGTCTTCAAATAAAAGGAGACCGTGCTGTGGCGAGGAGGTCATCGAGGGCTTTCTCACGCCCACAGTATGGAGCACCGATGCCGCTGTGGCGCCTGGCTGGTTTCCCGGGTATCTGGCGCAGGTGCCACGAGCCTCTAACGTGCCTGGGTACCACCCTCCTAAGGAGACTGGACAGTGACCTGCTCCTTTAGAGCCCATACGGGCTGCCTGCCCCCTTGGAAACTACCTCCCCGACAACAAGCCTCCCCGCCAAAGAGTGTCCTCGACGGCTGGCCTCCCTGACCATGCGACTCCCCAGCTATGCGCCTCCCATAGGTGCTCAGCCTAGTGTGTTGTGGCTTCCCCTGTTCCTACCAGAGTGACCAGGCTCCCCTTCCAAAGCCCTGGGGAGGCTATTTTGGAATGACAGGGTGAAATATTCTCCACAGATCCAGCCTGGGAAATACTGCTCATGAAAATAAAGAGGCGGGGTTTTGCCACCAGGACTGAGAGTTCTATAAACTGCACAAACGTAGATACCTATTCCCAGAACAATGAGCCATCCCTTGGGGTCGTGAGGTGGGTCATTAGAATGCCGCAACTTGATAAAGGTAGGTGGAAAATCTGTTTAGTGATGCTCAATTCCGGCCAGTTGGCTAACACCTCCCACCACATGGCATTTTTTGCTTTTGAGAGCTTCCCAAACAAGCTTCTAAAAATAGCCTTATGGCTGATACCTAATTGCATTTTCCAACAGGGCCATTCTTCATGTGAAGGTAACAGTCTCTGTAATCGGCTGGATCTTGCAGCTCCATAGGTCTTGGCAGAAGAAGGAGTTGAGGGGGATTGCAGAATTCACTCAGCATGCAGCTCGCTGTCATTAGCACGGTGATAAATCTGCTACTTTTGGCCTGGGTTCCTGGACACATCCCTGTCCCGAGGTATGGAAAAGAGATGAAACGGAAACAGAGAACTCCCAGCCCGAGGCAGGAGATGGTCTGGGAGGGAAGCCGGGGAGGGGAGGAGCGCTCTGCTTGTAGGAGAATGGTGGTAATTTGTAATTTTGCCTCCGGTAACTTACAACAGTATACGCTGGAAACACCTTCTCTCGCTTTTGGATTCATTACTTGACAAGAGTGGAGGTGGCAGCGAGGGGTGCAGGGGTACGCTGAGCTCCAGAAGAGAGGCATGACCTTTAAAAACACCTGCGTGCAGGGTATGTGCCAAGTGGTGGTTCATAGGAGAGGTATTATCATCATACAGAAGCAAAACTCATTCTTTTACAGTGATACTCAGTTTTCTGGATAAAACAACTTCCCTCAAGCTTCACACTGTATTTTGCACGCGTGTTAGCTTGAAATCGTTCACCAAGTGAAAGCTGTTTAGCTGGTCCAGGACAGAGCCCTTCACTCATTCTCCCTCGGTACAGCTGTTGCAAGCTGTTTGTGCAGCTCCACGATGCGGTGCCTTATCGAGAATGTTGATGTTCCTGTCAAGCAGTACCTATTTACTGTTCCTCCACCCTATGTTAAGCACTGTGTTCTAAGTGCTATGGAACCTACAAACTAATAGAAGACTCCATCCTAGTTCAAGAAAGTTAGCGTGATATGGGGGATGGCAGACAGGTGGCCTGCATGCTTTTCCTTTACAAAGCTGAACCCACGGTTGACCTTGTCCTTCCATCCTGGATGGTTTGCTTTCCTGCTGAGTCTGAGTTTGGCTCTTCAACCCAGTACTTTGGGCAGCGATAACCAGTCACTTGGGGTTGGACTTTGAGATGAAGCAGACCTCTTTGCCGTTCTGATTTTACTAGAAAGTAATTACAGATGGGTAGGTAGAGAGAAGTCCCAGCTCTGCTACTTCCTAGTAGGGCAGGTTACTGAACATCTCTAAGCCTCAATTTTAGCATTTGAAAAATAGGAATAATAATATAACTGTGATAATACCTGCTTTACTGGGTGGATCAAGAGATAATGTACCAGCATCTGTGACACATGACACTGGCTTTAGGCATCAAGGTACTTTCAGACATACTGGAAGGATACTATGTTCATAAGATGACAGGCCCTGAAGGGCAAAGGGCTAAATGTCGATCAGTGCTAGAGGGAAGTTCAGAGGAGGAAAAGGTGGGTTAGTGGCACTAGGAAAGGCAACATTACTAAAGGTGAGACTTGAGTAGGTTCCGAAAAGTGCAGGGGGTTAAGGGGGCCGTTGGGAAAGGCCCAGAGAGCTGGGCCCTTAAAATCAGGCACATTCGTCTCCTCCTTGCTAATAAATATTTCCAGTCACAGAGAGCTGTTGGAGCAAGATGGTGGAGGAGGTCAGGTATACATTGGTTTGGGGCAGGGGTTGGAAGGAGGGCTTGAATGGGGGAGTAAGGCTGGGGGGAGACCGAGTTCTAATCATACTAGAGTCCAGGATCCTAGGTAATAATTACCAAGGGCTTTGGACCCAGGTAAAAATCTCTTCTTCCATTTGACTATACTACTATGGTATCCCGGGAAAATCCAATGAAAATAAACTTCAGTAGCAGGATTGGGGTGTGGGGAGAACACACAGAATGTTTCCTGCCTGAGGGACCTCCTTGAAAGGGAAGGTCTAGTTAGTGGTTCTGAATTTGGAGCATCGGTTGTGGCTGTGACGTAGAAGCCAGTTTCCCTGTGCTCTAAATAGAGGACTGTGATTACCAAAGGCTGGATTCCCTAAGCTGTTTGTAAGGCTATCTGGGAAAAGAATGGGCCTAGCATAAATTAAGCGTGCGATCCTTAGATGAATTTCCAAGAAACGAGTACATAAATCATTTGAAGCCTTAAAATCAGGCACATTCAACTCCTTGCTAATAAATATTTCATCAGGCTTTATCTAAACTTGTTTGTGTAATCTGAGTATCTATTGAGGCAAGAACCACCTCTTCCCACCGTAGCAATGGCGGGTAAAATTAAAAAAGACAATATCGAGAAGACTTTGCTGGGTTAGATTACAAGACGTATTTCTGAACACCAGGAGCAGGACAGAGATGCAAAATGGAAAGTGGAGCTTAAGCCTTCAGCCTCGGGGCTCCGGTCCAGAGGCAGGAAGGAGGTTGAAAGTGCAAGACATGGTTGCAAGCTGCAGGGTGGGGAGAGACTCCCCGCCACCCAGCCTGTGAGTGAAAGGGGACGGAGGAAAACAAGTGCTGCCTGCTGTTGCCTGGGGCTTGGGTCACGCCCACTGCAAGCCCAAGGTGGAAGAAAGGGCAAACTCAGCCTCTCTGCTTGCTGAGCTGAGCCGCCCACTGACTCTGACCAGGTCAGCCACAGCCCTGTCCCAATACTGCCGGGAACAGTTGCTCCAAGTTGTCCTTCTTGGAGCTGCTTTTGTACTGGGGGCCTGGAGGGTCTGTCAGACAGAGAGGGATGAGCACAAAGGGACAGGGAGAAAGAGAAAGAAAGAAAATGGTTTTCATTAAAAACGAACCTGTCCACCAAAATGCCAAAGTATATGAATAAATCTAATGCTAGAAAAAGATCGCAAAACCAATGGTTGGGACCTGAATTTGTTATAGATGAAAAGGTAGTTTTCTGGACAGGCAGAAAAAGACATTTATTGATACAGAAGCACAGAGGGCTGAATGAGCCATACTCTTCAGTTTACTGCACACCACCCTTGTCAGTCTGGGCAAAGCCGTGTGCGTGCGCTCCCGTGCCCTGCTTCTTCTAACAGGCACACGTTCTAACTGGTTCGATGCATACCCTTTTATTGTATGTAATCTTACATCTGTGTTATAAGTTTTCTGTGCAATTTGTAAGCTATGGAAGTAATGCTGTGCTACAGAGCTCATTCTGTTTCCTACCTATTTATCAGCACAGCGTTTTTGACATCTACCAGTTTTGCTATATGTGCATCTAGTTCTCAGTTTATAACTGCTACATACATTCCATACTGTGTGCCCCCAAATTTTACTTCCCTTTCCTGAGGCTGGAACAACTAGATTGCCCCCCATTCCCACTAACAGAAATAGTGCTGTGATGACCATCCTTGAACATGTAGTCTGGTAAGTCTGGGAGAAAACTCCTTTGTTGGGTCTCAGCAGACCCGTATATTGAATTTGAGGCACTGTTCTCCATCAAGACTGTGCCGGT
The DNA here is from genome assembly GCF_949774975.1 of Lagenorhynchus albirostris. Classification (NCBI taxonomy): domain Eukaryota; kingdom Metazoa; phylum Chordata; class Mammalia; order Artiodactyla; family Delphinidae; genus Lagenorhynchus; species Lagenorhynchus albirostris. Next base: position 68,924,884 of record NC_083104.1, read on the forward strand.
CTACACTCCCAAGACAGACTTCAAAATAAGCATGTTGAGAATACCCAAAGAGATGAATGCAGGCATAAGATTTCTTTAAAAGGAATAAGAAATCATGCAGCAAATAGGTATAAATGAAATAAGAATAGGTGGATAGGAAAGAAATTTTGAAATGAAAACTAGAATCACGGAAACGAACAAACAAAAGATAGAAGGAATAAGGGACTAAACACCAGATTGGACATACCTTAAGGGTGAATTAGTGAACTGGAAGCTAATACAGAAAAACTCATCCCAAACACAGCACAGAAAGCAAGAGGTAAAAATGGAAAGAGCAGCTAAGAGTCACAGAGAAGAGATTGAGAGGTTTCATCATTTGCCTGATAAGAGTCCTAGAAGAAAGGAATGAGGCAGTGGTGAAGAAGCAATATTTGAAGAGACAGCAGTTGAGATTTTCCAGAATTGAAAAAAACATAAGCCCTTGGATTGACAGTGCACTCTGAGCATTGAGCAGGATAAATAAAAATAAATCTACCCCTGGACATATCATAGTGAAACTGTATAACTTCAGGAGAAAAGAGCCACTATGATCAGCTTCCAGGGGACCTGCAAAGACCCACTTAGACAACAGCCCCGGCCGCAGTGACAGCAATATGTCCTGGAGACAATGGAGGGAAATAACTGTCAACCTGAATTTTATACACAGTCCAACTATCATTCATAGGTGAGGACACAATAAAGTCATTTCCCAGGCTTCCCTGGTGGCGCAGTGGTTAAGAATCCGCCTGCCAATGCAGGGGACACAGGTTGGTGCCCTGGTCCGGGAAGATCCCACATGCCGCGGAGCAACTAAGCCCGTGTGCCACAACTATTGAGCCTGTGCTCTAGAGCCCGCGAGCCACAACTACTGAAGCCCACATGCCACAACTACTGAGCCTGCGCTCTAGAGCCCGCGAGCCACAACTACTGAAGCCTGCGCACCTAGAGCCCCTGCTCCGCAGCAAGAGAAGCCACCACAATGAGAAGCCCACGCACCACAATGAAGAGTAGCCCCTGCTCGCCGCAACTACAGAAAGCCCACACAGAGCAACGAAGACCCAACACAGCCAAAAATATATAAATAAAATAAATAAATTTATTAAAAAAAACGTCATTTCCCATCATAAGAGGACTAAGCTTTCACCACCACTCCCCCGCCCCTATCTCCAAAAGGACTCACTGAGAGGCAGCCAAGCAAGAGAGCATGGACTCTCTGGAGCCAGGCTCCCTGGTCAGCAGACCAGCCGGGCCACTTGCTGGGCAAATTCGGGTAAGTTATGAATGGCAGTGTGCCTCAGTTTCCTCATCTGCAAAACAGGGATAATGACAGTATCTGTTGAGAGGACCGAATTAGGTCACCTATGTAAAGTGCTTGGAAGAGTGCATGGCGTATAATAAGAACTATGTAAATGTAAGTCATTATTATGATGATCAGCAAGAAGAAAAACACAGAGAAATATGGAGGATAAAGAAACAATGATGAACATAAAAAAGTAGAGTACTTAAGTAAAAATATTTAAGTAGCTACCATAAACACCCTGTGTGTGTGTGTGCATGTATGTGTGAAAACTAAAACTTTAAGCAGTAATAACACTGGAGCTAAGGTGAGAGACCGTCCAACAGGGACTTAAAGCAAGCTACAGCCCTGGATGTGGGTGGAGGAGGATGGATTTGGAATAACTACAGACATTGTTATACTTACTTTTTAACTCCAGAAGAATAGAAATATGTAGTATAGCAGCCAAATCAATAGAGAATTAAAAAAAATGTAGGGGAGAGGATTGCAGAGAGGGAATGCCAACATTTTAACAATTCAACACGGCAGGAAAGGAGAAAAGAAGCAAAGAAGACAGTGAGAAAAAAAAGGGCATAATAATCCTGTTTGGTCAAACAATGTGGCAAGAGCCTTCCATATATGTGTATGTGAATAATTGTGTGTGTGTGTGTGTGTGTGTGTGTGTGAGCACACGCACACCCATATACACGCTTATATGAGTGTGGAGGTGATGTGAATGGGAATCTACAAAGCTGTTACAATGGGTTAGCTGCGATGGAAGTGGTGTCGTGAATGAAATGGGTAAGGAGGTGAGAGCCAAGCAAGATGAAAACAAAATCACACATCAGTAAGCGTGTATGATTTATGGTTTATGTAAAAATATATTTGTGTATATTTATAAAATGCTTCCCAGAGAGGGAAATGTGATGCTACTGTAGCATGCTGAAAATTGTGCTCGGGCACCTGCCACACGTGCCCACACAACCTGGGCATCAATGATAGGCTGGGGGTGATGGGGAGTGTTTCAGTTTATTTGTCAGACCTCTGTTTTTGCTCAGGAACATGATTGAGAAGGGGGGAGGATGGAGGATGGAGAGTCACAGGGAGCCCAGAACAGCAGCAGCAACCCAAGAGCTGTCCACTGGCCTGGGCTGGGGGAAGCATGTGGTACGTCTCCAGCCCTCCCTAGGTGCAGAAGAAGACAAGTCCTTCCTGGGTTCCCTAGAGACAAAGGTCCAGTGACAGAGCACAGAGTGGGAGACCGGAAATGGTCTAAATGCTGTGCAAATGTTTTTTTAAGCCTTCTCATTCCAAAATGTTATTTCAGTTCTCCAGAATTCAAGCTTCTCCTTCCATTTAATATCATATTTGGTAACATTATTAAGTCACACAGAGAGGAAAACGCAGCTCATTCTGAAAATATCAATAGTTTTAAGAAAAAACATATTGTAACTTGCTTTGATTCCCCTCATGGGGCTTTTCACCAGGACACCCCATCACCTTGGTCCTCCCTTGTAGAAGAGGATGTGCCCTGTAATTGATGAGCATTTCAGCTCGGGATGAAAGCACCAGACAGCAGTCTGGGCTACTTTCTTATCTCTAGGATGGTATATGATAGTATTTTGGAGGACGCTCTCATTTATAAAATATGACCAAATTATACCATGTCTGGGAGACCCAATTCTTTTCCTATGGGATATTCATTCTGGTTACCCAAGTAATCATAATAATCATACAAGATTAGCACATTCTGTCTGAAGCTTAGGCATTTGGCTATTGTATACGCTTAATTAACCTAAGGAGCTTATTGATATCACTATTCCAGTATGTGATAATGTTCCATAAACTTATTCAGAGAATTAAGTAAATAAGTGCATTTGTTAAAAGCTCAAACAAATGTGCAAGTAGGTAAAGCATAAGGAAAATTTTCAGCTCAGCAACCAGCATGAATTGTTACATACTAAACATCTCAGGGAGCTGAGGATTCATGACTGTGTTGGCATCCATTCAAAAGATGTTACTTTAGATGTTTGGAAGTTCTTATCTCAGCAAGGGAGGAATATAACTAGCTTCCACGACCTGCCCTGGAGGAGTAGGCATAGATCACAATCCTTCTTTCCGTCTGAAGACATGGCTCTGGTTGCCAGGGATGCTATTTGGGGTGAGGGGAGGGCCCGTGCAGCATGGCCTCTGACCTCCATCCCTGAAGCCCCAGGGGTAGTAGCACAGGACACTCTCAGAGGTGCCTGGGCACATTCAAGGCTCCCCTGCTCCAGGATGGGGGCGCAGGTATATTCCACCTATTCCCAAGGTCCCCTGCTCATGCTGGAGGCTAGTTTGTATGGCCCCCTCACTGACTGTGGAGGTAGAGGGCAGGGTTCACCTAAGGAATATAAAATACCCCCCCAAGCACTAAGATGTTTGATTTGGCAATGTACGTAGTTTTTAGATGGATTAACATGAAACTAGTGAGTTTTACATTGCTCTTTGATATAAATAATAAACTCTCTCACTCCAAGATAAAGCTTGGTTCTATTCACTTAGTTTTAAAAATTAGCTAGTGCTTAAAAAAAAGTCAATGGAAAGAAACATGCCCCAGTTAAGGTTCACTGCTGGTCAGACTGCCAGCTGGCATGTGAAATCACTGCCTTACACGGAGTGCTTCTTGATGTGGGAATTGTTCTCCGTCTGAAGAGGCTGGAGATTAGGGGAAACGTGTCAGTGAGTTTGTAAATAAAAGACGAAATCATACGGAAATGGTTTCAGCTTCCAGGTTCAAAAGTCATTGTTTATGTGCTGCTACACCTGTTGCTTCTTTCTCGTGCAATGGGCCAAGCCCTCTAATCCACGAGGGCTCCTGTGCTCTGTCTCTGCAGTCACGGGGCTGGGGGCGGGGGGCTGGGACCTATTGGTGCACCTTGGGAGAATCACCCAGGGGAGCCAATGGGGGCTAAGCTTAAGGGAAGGAGCCAGTGGGAAGACTAGGAAATGGTGGTGGAAGTGGGAAGCCAGAGGAGGGTGGTTGGCCTTCTGAGAGCACTGAACAGCGGTGAAGACTCATTCGGTAGGAGGGCTGTGGAAGCTGGCAGGAGAAATGGCAGCGGGAACCCTGGGCCTGGAAGAGTGGAAGGAACACGGGCTTTGGGAGGACGCGAGTTGGGATTGCCAGTGACTACCTGTGAGTGACCTTGGGCCACTTCATCCCTTTGAGTTTCAATTTCTTCACTAAAATTGGGTGATAACACCACTCTGGTAGGGGTGCTACAAGAATTAGACAAGATATACATCAACCACCCAGCACAGTGCCTGGTACATTGTAGGGGTGCAAAGTGGGGTAGCATTGGTGGTGGTAATAGTAAAAGTAATTATTATGGGGGGGTTGAATTACAAATAATACTGTATGGAGGACAGGAGAAAACAAACTCACCGCAATTGTTTCTAAGGCCTTGGTTATGTTCACATATGATATGACATCTGCATTTTCCCCCGTTCCCTTTCCTGAAAGCCATCTAAGGTCTTAATTAACTCGTTTCCTTGGGCCCAGTGGACTGAATGGAGGTGCTCTATCCCCCAGTGGGCGCAATGTCCCTGCAACAGTCCCAACTCAGGGCTTCGGCAGCCACTGAGTCCAACTCCAACTTTTTACAAATGTAGGACCGCACGGACTACACCCCTGCCTTTGGATCGGTTACTCAGCCTCAAGTTCACCATCACTTTCATTAGTAACGGGGTCTTTCATATTCCTTTATGATGGTAAATACGATTGATTTCTGCAAGTGTAACTAAATGACTTTTAATAAGCTTGCTTGAAGTGGTGGTGGTAATGGCTCTATTTTCAGAGCCTGAGATGATTCCTACCCTCATCCTTTTATTTTGTTTAATTTTCCAGAAAATAGCACTAGAGCTCTTTCTCCTGAGGTTTCTGTGGTGGCTGAATATTCCCAGCAAGGAGAGGGGTAGGGGAGCGGCTAGGAGGGAATTGCCGGCCATTTTGCAGAGGATGCTCTTTAGCAAGAATGTGGTTCCCCTCCCTGAACTTGAACTCTGCCTTCATGAAGTTCTAGTGTACACGTCTCTATTTCTGTACAGATTTCAGTCCCAGTAGTTAAAAGCTGGTCATTTTGGGGATAAGTTAGGACTAGTTGGGGATAGTTAGGACTAGAAAAAGGAGGCAAAGCAGATCACAAAACCAGGATGGAGGCTTTTGTGGCAAAGCTTTGGGAGAGATGAAGGAAGCGGAAGGGGGAGTCCCCCCCAGCCTGAGAACTACACTTCTTCATTCATCAGGAGGGCGAGGAAGGGGGCGCGGGTCAGAACACGTGTAAGTACGGCTGACGGCGCCGGGTTTGGTGCTGCGTCTCAGCGGAGTCAGCAACTCCGGGTGAGAACATCGGAAAGGGGGGTGAACACTCAGAGGGAAGGAAACAGGCACAGAGAAGGAACTGCCGTCATACACAAAAGCGGAAATAATTGACCAGCTTCATGCTGAGACTTTAGGGGAGAGAGATCCCGAAGTTTTTTCAGTGTATAAGGAATGGTGAGTGGAAGTCAAATATACAGAACCCATCGCGACAGACTGAAGATGAATTAGGTGTCGCGCGTTCTTTAGCGTACTCGCTTTAGTGTTTTGTTTTGGTGAATATAAAAATGTTTGCAGGGCCTTTCATGGGTTTACTCACAAACTCAGTCTTATTTTTCACAAAAAGCCTTAATCCTTAATTATGACTTTTCCTATCACAGGATATTCAAATCCCTCGTGGCTGGGGATAGATGAAGAACTGTACTCTATAAATTAGAAGACGCGACAGTGCACATCTCAGGGCACAGCAACTGATGAGAATCCTCATTTCAGCAGAAGCTACTTTCCTTTCAGCTCATGGAGTATATTGGTGGTCAGCTGCTTCAACAGCCCAACGGGTGCCGGGAGGCGAGCAGACCTTCACCTTCTTTGAACTGGGGAAGATTAAAATTCTCAGAATTAGGAGCAGCTGTTGTCTTCTATGGGCGAGTCTGAATATTATCTTTGAGGCAAACACAGCTCTGTTTGAGATAATCTAACAACTTTAATGGACCATTTGAGTCTCTGCATGTAAGGTTCAGCTCCACCATTCTTGGGGAGGCTCTACACATGAAATAACCCCAATACAGGTGCTTCACGATGAGAGTCGGGTGTTCCATTTGGTGTTGTGTGTTCAGAAACACAGATTGGATGTTTCTTTAGCAGAACTATGTGCTTGTACAGCTAGCGAAATTTTTTTTTTCTATATCTCCATGGAGATTGTCTTACACCTAAAAGGTAGTGTTTGTGTTTGGCCAACGTGATGGTTACTTTTATGGGTCGACTTGGCTAGGGTCTGGTGCTCAGATGTTTGGCCAAACAACTAGATGTTGCTTTTAGATGTGATTAAGATTTACATCAGCAGACTTTGAATAAAGCAGACTCTTCTCCAGGATGTAGATGGGCCTCACCCAACCAGTTGAAGGCTTTAAGAGAAAAAAGGTAAGCTACTCTCTGAAGCATCAGTGCACACACCTGCTGTTGCTTTTGATTTCTGGAAGGCATGTGGTTTCAACTTGTAACAAAATATTTGTAGTCTTCAATACACTGTGGTATTTCTTTAAAAAAAAAAAAATGGGGCTTTCCATTAGCCTCAAGCCTTTGGCAAAGTCTTGTAAAAGTCTGCCCGGCCCAGTGTGGGGCAGTAGCCAGGGGAGCAGGGTCCCTGAGGCTGGAGCAGTGGCCACCAGCAGTGCCACCGTCAGAGGGGGGGGGGCCCAGCAAACGGCAGCCCCCGCAGTGTAGAGGAAGACGAAGCCAGGGGAGGAACCCCAGGCACACGCTCCAGAGCCGTCAGGAGGCAGCCCCTGGAGACCCTCATGGGAACAGTCTGGGGACTTTTTTCGAGACAAGTGGATGAATATGTAGCAGTAAAGCCAGCAGGGACTCTGGCCATAATCATTTGGGAATAAAAAGGAGGCTGGTGAGGCCAGGGATGTGTGAGACTCCTGGGGAGCAGCCTCCTCTAAGGCTGTGCCCGTCCAGGGACAGGAATGGTGGCTTCTAAGGGCGGGCAAGAGGCAAGGAGCCATGCAAACTGGAAAAGGATGGCCTTCTCTCAAACGCGGCCTGGATGCTCATCCGAACTCACAAACTGCTGAAGAAACAGAATCTGCTTAAATCTGTTCTTTTCACCCTTCTCAAAAACATCAAAAGCTAATATTTTGCAGACAGCTCTAGGCTGGCCATGCTGGCCCGGCCTCATGGGGTCCAATACAAACACACCTGATCTAGATTTGGCCGGCATCAGGAGGCCCAAGAAGCGGCCAAGGAATTAGGAGAGGAATCTGAGGACTGTTTCTCAACCCGAAAGGCCTCCACTTGAAATAGCTCTTGCTTTGGAGGAGCTGAGTGAGCGTGTGCAGAGGAGGGGGAGTGGGGATGTGGGGAGAAGCGTATGAATCCATCTGGGTTCAGGTAAAAGGATTTTGACGCTGACCTGTCACTGGAAACAGATCTGACTCCTTCTTCACGGTGATGAGTATTTGTAATCTTTTCTCTTCACAGTCAAGGGTATCAGTGAAGAGTGACGATGTGTGACATATGGGTTCCGTGGGGACTTTGCTCTGGGCCTTAGAATGTTGTCTGCTGGAGACAACAGGCTGGAGGTAATGACCTTCCATACCACAGAATCATAGAAGTCTATTTTTCGCAGATTACGTGGCAGCAGACTAAAGTCAGTGATCCTTCGTGGGCTGTTATTTTAGCCATGAGGGGGCATTCAGTGGAGTTGGTGGTTTTCACCTGGATCTTAGGAAATCGCCAACTGTGCTCCTCCAATGGATGGATGACATCTTCCTGCATGATGTCACAAATGACATAAGATCTTGCGTGCACAGCAGGAAACGAACAACTAAGTATCTGGATGGCAAACAGAGCACCCCTGATTCCTAAGAGTGTGACATTACCAGTATTGACATCGTGACATCTAGGAAGCTGTGGAAGGGCTCCGAGGCCTGCCTGTGGCTCTTCCACTCTCTTTCATTCTCTCAGATCCAGCCTGCATAACCCCGCTCCCGGTTTTCTCTGTCTTCCCTTCACCCTTTGAGTTATGGTGACCCCTAAGTTAGTGAGGTGTCTTCCAGAAGCAGACCCTAGTACAAGTAGCTTATTTGGGAAGTGATCCCTGGATAAACTGATAAGAAAGTGGGGAAGTGAGACAGAGAGAGAAAGTAGCCAGTGAAGCGGGCACTAGCCATCCAGTTCCACTGTGGGCAAGTGCAGCTGAGGCCCACCGGGGACCTCTGAGGGCGAGTGGAGGACACATGTCTCCAAGTTGTCCCTGATGGGGGTGAGGGAGGTGGGGTGTGTATATACCAGGTTTTAACAGTCACTGGGTGAGGCCTCCTGGGGGGCGTTAATTCCCTGGCACTAGCCTGCGCCACGTGTATCTCTTGGATGGTCAGAGAAGGCTCTCAGAGAGACTGGAAGGTGCTAGCAGATGAGACTGTGCTAGGTGCACACACGATATGCATCGGGGATACGGGTGGGGCTCTGACAGCATTTGCTCTATCCTTTATTTCTTGTTCTTCATCCTCCTTGTCTGAAAAAGATTAGTACTGCCTGCGGTTAATATAGTCTCTTACAAACAGCTAATTCGCTGGCTACCAAGCCAGCAAAGAGAGAGGCAGAGGAGATTCAATATTCCAGCCAGTCCGCTGCCTCATTTCTTATAGGCCTGGCTGGTACTGGGGGGCCAGGTTTATTTTCTGGCTTAATAGCCCCTAGTTTTCTACTGACCACATTTTAATAGACAAAGGATTTCCCAGACCTTGGCACACATTCTGCATGTTGGGGTGAGCTACTCTCTCTGGTGGCCTCAGTTTCCCGCTTTGAGGTGACACCTTGGAAATGAAGCTCTGAGAGCGGAAGCTCCTTAACACTTCTTCACGGAGATCAGCTTTCACGTGGAGCACCGGAGAGATGGCAATGTGTTGCTATGACGGTAAATGCCACTTTGACCAACCCCGGCAGAGGTGGACACCATGTGGAAGCACGAGGGATTCAAGCCGCTTCAAGGACTCAAGCTAGAACAATGGGAACAATGCATTCTCCTTTACTCACTCTGTGCCGTGCCTGGCAGAACCTTGCAGCAAACTAGGAAGTCAGGGAAAGACATCCCTGGCTGGGGGAAGGTTGGTGAGATGCTGTTATGTGCAGAGAGATGAAAAGATAAGCAAACTGTCTTTAAGTGGGACAGAGAACAGAAAGTCTCCAGAGGCGCATTTAAGAAACCCATAGATTTTGCTGGGATGACCATAGCAGGGGAAATTGCATTATAGATGATTATCTCTCGTCAGATGTCCCCAGATCTTTTACTGGACACTTATTTGTGGTGACCTGTTACTCCACCACCAAGGCCTGGCTGAGAAGCCCTGACTGTTTTATCAGGGGCTCCAGAGTAACCTCAGGGCCCAAACCCCACGAATCGTCTTTGTCCTATCTTCTCAACCAGCATATAAGTATCCCGAAGCTGGGACTCTCTCCTAGGGATTTGTGTGTCCCCCACAGAGCCCTGGAGTTAATAGATGTATAATAACCGCCAAATGAATAAATCACAAGACCTAGAGTTTCTGCCAATATTCCTGATCACAGAAGCCCTCAATTTCCTACTCTTTCACTCTTGACAGCCCTACCCGAACTGTGGAAAAACTGTAGTAAAGGTTCCTACTGTGTTCAGCCTGAAATAATTTACCAAATCTTGTACTCTTAACTTACACACAAAGAAATTTAAAAAAATTTAAATTTCCCTTCCCAGAGAAATTTAAAAAAATTTCTGTCCTCTACATAAGATTCATTTCAAAATTATAGCTGAGATATGTTGTTTAATATTCCCTTCCATCTTCTTTTCTTGTGGACTCATCCTGTTTTATTTTAAATTTTATTTATTAAATTAACATACAGTAAAATTGACTTGGCTGTGAGTGCATGTATGCACGCACGGATAATTCGATGAGATTTAACACATACATAGATTTGTGTAACCACCATCGCAATCAGGATTCCCCAAAGTTCTATTACTTCACAGAACTCCCTCATCCTGCCCTGTTGGATTCACACTCTCCTCCACTCCTGCTCATTGTCACTATAGTCGTCTTTTTCAGAAGGTCACAGAAGTGGAATTAGGTTGTGTACAAGTTCATGAGCCCAATGCATCTGAGGTTTTGTATGTTGTCATATGTACCAGTAGTTTGTTCTTTTTATTGCTGAGTAGTATTCCATTTTATGTAGTTGAGCCATTCACTCAACAAAAGACATTTGGGTTATTTCCAGTTTTTGCCAGTTGTGAAGAGGACTGCTATACACATCTGTCTACAAGTTTTTGTGTGAACATAAGTTTTAATTTCTCTAGGGTAAATAGCCGAGTTGTATCATATATCTATGTGTAACTTTATAAGAAACTGCCCAAGTTTTTTCCAAAGTGTCTTTACCATTTTGCATTCTCAATGTATGAGTTCCACTTGTTCCACATCCTTGTCAGCACTTGGTATAGTTAGTTTAAAAAAATTTTTTAAATCGATTTCAGTAAGGTATAGTGATATCTCATCATTGTTTTAATTTACCTTTCTCTAACTACTAATGATGTTGAATATCTTTGCATGTGCTCATTTGCCATCGTATATCTTTGGTTTGTTTCAAGAGTTGGTTTTTTTTTTTTTTGCGGTACGCGGGCCTCTCACTGTTGCGGCCTCTCCGGTTGCGGAGCACAGGCTCCGGACGCGCAGGCTCAGCGGCCATGGCTCACGGGCCCAACCGCTCCACGGCATGTGGGATCTTCCCGGACCGGGGCACGAACCCGTGTCCCATGCATCGGCAGGCGGACTCTCAACCACTGCCCCACCAGGGAAGCCCGTTTCAAGAGTTTTTTTCCTTAATTCTTGAAGCATAGTTTTAGGAGCTGCTTTAAGTCTTTGTCTGATAGTTTTTAAAAAAAAATAATATTTATTTATTTATTTTGGCTGCACTGGGTCTTAGTTGCAGCACACAGGATCTTTAGTTGCAGCATGCATGCAGGATCTAGTTCCACGACCAGGGAGCGAACCCAGGCCCTTCGCATTGGGAGCTTGGAGTCTTACCCACTGGACCACCAGGGGAGTCCCTGTCTGATAGTTTTAACACTGTGTTATGTTGGGGCTGGTACTTATTTATCGTCTTTTCCCTTGTGAGTTGAGATTTTCTTGGTTCTTCTTATGCTAAGTAATTTTGGATCACACCCTGAACATTTTCAAGATCTTGTTTAAATCCTAAGGAGACTACTGATTTTTGTTTGTTTGTCTGTTTCAGCAGACAATCAATCTGGTTAGGTTCGGGTCACAAATTCCAGTAAGCCTTCTTTGGACTGTGGTTCCAATGTTGGCTCCGTTTTCAAAGGCTCTGCAGTGCTTTTCAGATTTGTTCCATGTGTGTGCTACCCAGTGGCCAGTCTGGGACTTGGGTGCTGGTCTACCTCACAGCAGGATTGTCAAAGCCTCTGGCATGCTCTTTAGATCCGTGCACGCTCAGCCTGAAGGTGAGCCCTGTAGTTAATATAAACAACTTTATGGAATTACTGTCTTGATCTCCTTCTCTCTGTGATCTACCTGACACATTATGACTTTCTGAGGCCTGGCTCCTGGACCCCTCAATGCTGCCATGCAACTCCCAGGACTATGTCTGCATCTCAGACCAAGCAGTGGGAGGACAGAGAGGAAAGAGCAGTGGGAAGTCTTCCCATGTTTCTGGTACCACGGTTCCTCTGTTCAGAATGGAGGCGTCTCCTCCATCAGAGTTTTGGGCTTCTGTCTGACGGCTGCTGCTGCTTCTCTGCTCCCAGAAGATTCTCTGGGAGTGCCAATTTGATGACACTGTGAATTCTGGTCTCCTTCCCTGAGTTGCCTGCTACCACTTACTTTTTGGAATTCTCAGACAGCTGCTCCATGTGTTCTGTCCATGGTTTCTAGTTGCCTTCAGTAGGACAGACGGGATGGAGTGTGGTCACCTTGTCCAGAACCTGGAAACTCACACCGTTTTTTGTTTGTTTGCTTGTTTCTGTTTTGTTTTTTTTTTAATTTTAAGAATACGTCCTTCTCACTAGCCAGCTGTACAGTTAGGGCTGAAAAATCTCATCCATAATATTTGCTTCCTTTTCTTTTTTCATCGTTAAGAGCAGACTCATCTCTCTTCTTCCCCCAGCTCATTAGCTGATCTATTTGCACTGTATTTAATTCCTTATCAAACCTCAGGCATTTGTACCTTCCTGATCCTCTGACCTACCAACCAGGCCAATTCTCAAACACTGAATCTCTCCATTACCTGCCTTTCTGGTCCTGTGTCTAGAGCACTGTGGCTCTGCCTCATATCAAATTCATACTACAGAAATTCCAACAGCCTGGACTCGGGTGAGGTATGGCAATATTTATCACATTCATATGATGTCTTTTGTCATTCTGAATTATGTAATCTTAAGCCATTTTCATGAAACTTGGGAACAAGGAAGGAGAGGCTGTTACTGTTATTAGCTAATAGTGATTCAGAAGCTCTAATGAATGCAATAAGACAAGAAAATAAAATACTAAGTGCAAAGACTGGAAAAAGATTTTTCTTTTGTGATGAATATGATTTCATTTCTAGAAAATTCAAGAAACTATAGCAAGAGAAAGCCCACTAAAATTGAAAAGAGAATTTGGTAGGATGACTGGGTACAAGAAAAATCTATTTTTTTAAACAGATTTTTTTCTATCCCAGGAAATGGAACAATATTCCATTCAAGAAAGCAGCAAAAATTATAATACTCTCAGGAAGAAATCCTACTCCTAGGACTCTATTCCAAGGATTGGCAAACTAGGGCTGGCAAGCCAATCTGTCCTGTGGTCTGTTTTTGTATGGCTTTGGACTGTGACCTCAGAATGGTTTTTACATTTTTATAGCGTTGTAAAAAAAAAAAGAAGAATGTGCAACAGAGACCATAGGAAGCCCACAAAGCCTAAAATATTTACTATCTGGTCCTTTACAGGAAAAGTTTCCATTGAAGTAAAAGGACCAGTATAAAAGGATACATGTGCATGGGTGTTTATTGCAGCACATTGTATGGCAGAAAAATGGAATAAGGCAAATACCTGTTAACTGGAAAATGATAGAAAAATGTTGTGACACAATCATTGTATAGAATATTATGCAGCTACTAAACAGAATGAAATATAACTACCCCAGCTGATGTGGAGGGATTTTATATGTATATTCATATGTATATGAAATTCAGGATACAGTGAAAAGCAGGATGCAGAGAAATGTACATAATATGCTTTTTAAAAAAATAAATTTATTTATTTATTTTATTTTTGGCTGTGTTGGGCCTTTGTTGCTGCACTCGGGCTTTTCTCTAGTTGTGGTGAGCAGGGGCTACTCTTTGTTGTAGTGCGCGGGCTTCTCATTGTGGTGGCTTCTCTTGCTGCAGAGCACAGGCTCTAGATGTGCGGGTTTCAGTAGTTGTGGCATGCGGGCTCAGTATTGTGGCTCGTGGGCTCTAGAGTACAGGCTCAGTAGCTGTAGCACATGGGCTTAGCTGCTCTGCAGCATGTGGGATCTTCCCAGACCAGGGCTCGAACCTGTGTCCCCTGCACTGGCAGGCAGATTCCCAACCACTGTGCCACCAGGGAAGACCCCATAATATGCTTTTTATCTCTCTCTTTTTTTTTTTTTTTGGTAAGACAAGCAACCCAATACTTCATGTAAGTATATGAATTTAATATAATTATATTGACATGGATAAGAATTTAGAAAGGCTAAAGGGGCATGAATACTTTTGGTAGGCCTCAGAGGTTTCTTAGTGAGGAGGAATTGACTGGAGCTGTGGCTTGGAGATATTCACCTTTAGAATGCAATCTTTACTACTAATCACCCAGAATTCTAATTTAAAGGTGGCCAACTTCCTCTCTCTCCCCAAGACCCTTCTGTTCGATGGATTTCTCTCTTTCGGAATCAGTGTCCTTGGATTCTACTTTAGCAGCTGAACAGCTCTTTTCCTTTGGCAGCAGTCTGAGTCAACCCTGACTCTGACCTCCTTCCTCTGCAGTTCATCCTCTGCCCCCAGTAGCAGCAGAAGAGAGGTACTGCCATTATTGTCCCATTGAGTGCTGACTACGGAGTCACCATCGCACCATCCGGCCTTCCAGGTGTTGGACCCCTTTTTGCATGTGACGTCACCTCTGTAATGGGAGTTAAAGAAGGTTGTGTCCCAGTTATCTCACCAGGGGTGAGGTGAAGCTAGACCCTTCATGACTCCTCTCCATGACATAGCCTTTCCGTTTTACAAGACACCTCTGCAGGAATACACTGAATATGTTGTTTCACTACCTTCAAATATAGACCTGGCCTGGCTTTGGATTACAGGTGCAGGCAATCAATAAGCTTTATGTCTTTGATGTCCCTTGTCTATTAAGTTTACTTGGCACTTTACCCATTTCTGTACTCATTCCTTAATTATTTGCTTTTGTCTTCCAACAAAGGGAATACCCAAGGACCCTAGTATTTGCTACTGAGTTACCAGGTAGTGTGACATTCCAATTATTTATTAGCAGGTTCTCTAGATTTCAGTATTGCCTAAACATGTGTTAATAGGTTGTTTTGCAAAACACGATTACGTTTTTAAAATATTCAGGCATTATTAAAGATGTCTTCAATAAAGGTTAAGTTAATAAAATCAGTTTTTACCTCATTACAAAGCTTATGTTTTCAGCAGTAAGATTGCCAGGTTTGTGGTCTGCTAAAAGGTTTAAACATCTGTACGCAGGAATCATGCATTCATGTAGTGGCTAGTGGCCAAAAGACAATGATCTGCAATCATCATCATGTTCAATTTTAACCCATATATGTTTCAGTGAGATCTGTGCAGTATGACCAAAGTTATCTTGGACATCTTTGGGGCAGAGTTATGGTGAGTCAGGGTTGATAACTCCCAACTTGTGGGACTTGTGGACAACTTCAAAAAAAGGAGAGCAGACAGATTAGTCTTATCCAAGGAAATTTTTAAAAATTAGAGAGAAGCAACTGTTTCAGGGTTCTTCCAAAAATCTTAAGAGAAAATTAAAACAAGTGACAGACTGGAAGAAAACATCTGCCAGCTATTCCGTGGAGAAAGGCCCAGTATCCAGAGGATACTAAGTGTTCCTACAAATCAAAAGGAGAAATCCAACCACCCAATGGGCAAAGGATATGAGACACATGAAGAAGCACTCACTTCCACTGGCTGTCAGTGAAATGCAAATTAAGACAATAAAGAAATACCATTTTTTGCTCTCCAACTGGCAAAGCCTAAAATGACTGATATTACGATGTAAAAGCAAGGATGCAGAGGAATGGGTACTGTCACACACTGATGCAAATACAAACTTATGAAACACTTTTGCAAAGGCAAATGGGGAGTACTCATGAAAATTAAAAATGGATACCTGCTGTTGTTCTCCCCAGTTCTACTTCTAGGCATCTACCTCAAAGGAGCACTCATGTTTGAGTGGACTCGATCTCTTTGACTCTTAGTGGCCCAAAATCTGTGCTTAGACACACGATGGTTGGCTGCAATATGTCTCTGTTTACTCCCAGTCCTTTTGGGCAACCCCAGCTCTGACCAAACATTGATACCAGACTTTGGGGAGTCCCTGTGGCACTCACTCTGGTTTCCCTGCCACTGGGCCCCCTTTCAGATTTGCTCAGGTAGCTGCCCAGGGTTGGGCTTTTGTTCATGATATGCCTGATTAGTGATGTAGCCTAGATGTGCTCGGGAGGGAGCTTCCCTGCTTTATAAATGCTGCCTGAACGGCAGCCTTCTACCTGCCAGAAGGGGAGCACAGGGTGCCGGCGGCTGCACAAATGTCTCTGCGTGGTGTTTCATTGCCTCCTCTAAAGGCCTGTGCTGCAACTAGCATGCCTTGCTATGGAGCTGCACGTGTATGTTTTAGGCTTAAGTAAGTTGTGGTGCAGACCATCCATTAGAGAGCGGGGCTGTTCCACGGAGTCCTGTTATTACACGAGGCCAACACCAAACCATGGCCATCTCCACCCGGAGCAGAACGGCCACTGCAGGGAGGGGATAGTCCCACTCTTGTGTGTGCTGTATTTTTGAAACACGGTACTTTTCAGCAGGCGGGCTCATCAGTGATTTCAGGGTGGTAGACAGTGGACACAGCAAACTGCTGTTTTCAGATCTTCCCTGTACAGCATCACTGACAAAGTCCCTACTCTCATTTCCGCCTTAACTGTCATTATTCCCCCTTTTTAATCAATGTAAGAAAACGAAATACACTTTTTCTCCTTGGAAGTGAGAAAATACGGTACCAACTATCTTCCCCTGGCAAATGAGTAAGGTGAGCCCAGCTTGTGCTGCTGTTATTTAAAGACCATCTCCTTCCCTTCAGAGGGCGCCGACAGAGCCTGCGGGGACCACGCATGTACAGATACACGCCTACTGTTCCCCATCTGTGAGCTTCCTGGTTTACATAAAAGTTGGCACTTTTCTGCAGGGTTATTCTGATCTCTAGATAATAGTATCTGCTGGGAAACTTATTTTTGAAATACTTGTATGAAAATGATCATGTCAAGAATGTATACTACTGCTGTGATGAGATTAGGATGCCTCAGCTGCCTTCTGAAAATCTGAAATGACTCTCCTATGAGAAGAAATGTTATTTTAAGGCATTTCATTGAATGAAATAGGTGTTGGGAAAATTGGTTGTTTGAAAAAGATTCAACTTAGAGCCTCAGCTTATACTGCATTCCACAATAAATCCCAAATGAGTTGAGTGTGAAAAATAGAACAACAAAAAAAACTATAAGAAAATTTAGGAAAGCATTAAACAAATACCAGGCAATGAACGATCCATTATTATTGCTGTTACAATGACCCTTTCTGAGTACAAAAGCACTGGAGGAAGTTGTAAAAGAAAAGATCAACGAATTTGATGAGATAAAAATAAATAAAATCCCTATATATTATAATGCACTTTACAAAGACTAGTCACTATTCCTGTTGGTAAAACAAAGGGACAAGGGCAAGATGCTTCCTGGAGAACCTAGAAGTAAAGGAATTGATGTCGCCTTATAAGAGTTGAACTGGCAAAAATCTTCACGCCCGTGAGATAGAACCGAGAGAATACAAGATGTCAATCATTGTGTCTGCTCTATCCATCCTGTTTATAAAACAGAAACCTACCCTGTCACACCCTCTTTTGCCTAGGTGGACACTTTCTGAAACACAAGACCTCTCCTCCTCCCTGGCCACATCTGCCTGGACCAGAGGTACATTTCTGACTCAAAGACAGCACATTCTTAAGCTCGCCATCAGCAGCTGTCCTGAAGGCCTAGAAAAGATAAATCGGGCCAGTCAAGTTCTCTTTCTCATAACTTTGAGCTAAGAAACAAGCAAATAATTAGCTTGTTACCTTGGGAACAGAGTTAAAGGATGCTTTCAGGTACAGCTGGGGCCAGAGCAGACCAAAGCCACGAGCGAGCAGGACCCAGGGTCAGCAGGGCCAGCAGGTTGCGAGAGCAGACGTGCACAGAGGTAGCGAGAGGCCCCAAGGGAGGCACGGGGCGTGTGCTGGCCTCTGGAGCCGTGCTGGTTCCCGATGACCCCCTTAACCCCACCCTGGGTCCTGGCTCTGGCTCCCGTTGCAGCTTGGAGGGCTCTCAGATCTCATGGCTGTATCTCAGGGAGATTCATCACCATACAGGCATCCTAGGCCTGAGCTAGCTCCACTGGGTTTCTATGTCTGAAAATCAAGGGGGCCAAAGTAAAACTGATTATTCCTATGACCTGAAGCAATGTGACTTGGGGTTCACCCTCGAGAGGCAGGAGCCGGGATATAATTATAGTTTAGTAAGTAGAGACCTAACAAGTGGTTTCTGTCTTTTCTGGAGAAAAGGGTATTGTGCACAGAAGAGGGGTGGTCGGGCTGGAGGCTGCCTGTATTGTTGTGGGGATATTCGCTCCCGCGGGCGGTGGATGCCTGGTGTGGCTTCACCGTGACTGTGGGAACCTATCTGTCAAAACTCTTCTCCTTTTTTTGACTCCCTTTGTGCTTGGGGCTGCTTATTTACTAACCTTCCAATAAGGAATCTACTTTTTCCCCTGGGAGAAGGGGCCCTGGATGGAGGCAGTTTAAGAGTTCCTGTCTATAAAAGAACATCCTCCATGGAAAATTAATAGATTGCCTCTCTGGTTTATAGTGAGTTTGACTGGCATTGGACAGCCTTCCTGAGTCCACCCAGCAAGGCCAGATCCTGGACGTTGTTTCATTCACTAAGGTAAGACCACCCTGTCAGGACTCTTGGGAGGCAGCCATCCATCTTTTTTTTCTTTTTTTCCTGGCATTCCGACCAAATCACTGCTTCCTTCTTTATATATGACAATTATTAGCATTACCTCTTGTCAGTTAATATACTCCACAACCCTCCAGCTTGCTCAAATCATTTTTGTTGTTGTTGTTGTTTGATCTCCGAAGTATGACAGCAAACATTCAATCAATTCTATGAAGACATCAGTCGTACTGGTTATGGGCTGTCACTCCAATAACTGCACGTCTTGGAATCTCAACATTCCGAATTGTTACAGAAAGGACTTTAAGAAATCTGCTTTGCTCTTTTCATCTCTATATACACTGAGTCATCTCAGAAAGGTGCCAATCTATCCTGCTTTTAATGATTCCTAGAATCTATATCCATTTAATTACCTTTTCTGACAAAAATGTCTTTTTCACATGATCAGCTATAGTTTCAAGACAACTGAAAATTTTTTCTTCCTTTTTGAGTCTCCTTAAAGATGAACTACAATTGACTGGTCCCTCTGTATAACACCAAGTAATACACAGCCTGTCCTCATGCAACTAGGTTTCTTTCACAGGAATCACTCATATGCAGTTGGTTAGAGGGAGCTGAGGTCAGTATCATACAGCAGACTCATTTGTTGACGTAGGATTTTTTTCCTAATAAATTCAAGTTTTGCATCACCGAGAAAAGGTCGTTAAACACAAAACTAGCAGAGCTGAGCCCAGCAGTTGGGCGGGGGGAGCTCAGGACTGAACACACCCCTCTCCCCACACTCTTCCTCTGAGTCCATTGTGGTCAGTGATCCTTCTTAGAAGGAAGCGCTTCTTCCTTGTTGAGGGGCCCTTCCCATCTTTGTGTGTGTTGTTCACGCCTCCATAACTCAGCCCTCAGCCCTTCCTGTATGCTCTTCTACCATGATAGCCTCATTTTGGAAAAAAAATGGCTGTTTTACATAGTGTTTCCTTATGCATTAGGAATTTAACATGTCTTTTAAATTTATATCATTATTTTTATTAGCATTGCAATTGGTTTTCTTAGAGTACTCGTTATAAAATTGCATGGGTTTTGAGAGGTCTTCCCAGTCTTAATTCTTCTACAATTCCTGCTAGTTTTTTTATCATGCAATTTTGCATTTATTCCATTATAGCAGAGGCACCAGTACTTAAGCCAGTTTTTAAATTCCTCATTCACAGCTTTCTTTTTTCCAGGATAAATTACTCTAAACGTTGTAGTCTCTCACAGGAACTACTATTCATTCCTTTACAGATGCATCTTGTTTCAAGCCACAGATCAATATCTGAAAGGTTTGCAGTGAATACGATTGTTGTCGGCCCAACATTTCTTCCTTTGAGGAAAGATACTTCTTTAATTCCCTAAAAATCGTGTTCAGCTTGTGTGGAGCAGATGGGCTAAGCCCCCAGGAGTGGGCACAGGATCTAGGATCAGTCAGTCAGAGTGTTTCATTCCCCTGAATGCAGGGACTGCTTCAGAGATGGGTGTATGACCTCAGCCAGGCCAGTCATCCCTCCCTCCAGGGACTTTTGCTAACACTGTTGGAAAAGACCCTGTTTACTGGGATTATGAATTCTATAGACCATGTAAGCCTAGAGCTTTCAGAAGCACCTTCCCACTAAATGGGGAGAGGCTATCAGAGAACCTAGTCGAGTAGCACTGAGAGATGGGAGGACGGGGATGAGGTTGCATGTGAAGCCAACTGTATTCCTTGGATTTCCTGGTTACATGAGACAATAAATTTCCTTTCATACTTACAGCCAAACATCCTGGCCAATACAAGCTGAACACAGATTAATTAAATTTGTTTGATAAGAGTAATTAGAAAAATCGAACTAAATACTCTAACAGGCAAGTAGAGCTTATTATTTAAAATAAACTTGGTGGATTACTTAATAAAGCCAAAAAAATCTACCTCATAACTTTTTCATCACGACTTTAGCTGCTTTTCTCTGAACCAGCTCTCTTCCTGTAGAGAGGCAGAGCTCCCGAGGAAACACAGCGCACCTGGAAATGCTGGGCAGAGCGAAAGGGTGACATCTTGACTTTTGCATTTCTTACTTTTGAGAACGTAGTATTTTTTCACTTTATGGTGACATATTTTTATTTTGTGGTCCTTGATGATTTCTATGCCTGCCCTTAATCAGGCTTTCTCTAGTCCAATTTATTGGTGCTGGTTTTGGTACTTAAGCATAAGCACTTCATTACACCCATTCTTACTAACCTCATCTAAGTTTATCCTTTGAATTCTCTCATGTTTTCTGAAGCATCGGTAAACCCACTGAGCTGGAATTGTATAGAGCCTGAAAATACAACTCCTCTATTCTATTTTCCAAACCACTGAAAATGATAGTTGAAATGTGGGACACTGAAGCCTACCAGGGATGCTGCAAGCCCGCAGTGCACCTTTCTGCAAATTGGAAAAAGGCGCCTCTTCCTAGGGCAGATACAACTGTGGGCCAGTGCACATGGGATGGAGAGCAAGGGTAGGCTGGGTGTCCGACCCCACTCACGCCTGCAACTGAGCCCCACTGGGCAAAAGGTGACCTATCATGAATCATGTTACAAAGACCCTTTTCATCTTCTTGGGCTATGTGTGCACGAGCTAGGGTCTAGTGTGAGCCTTTTGCTGGGCACAACAGATAAAGGGCAGAGATTCAGGAGAACTGAGTAACAGCTTAGTGAAATGTTAAACTAAGAAAAAAACTTCAGAGTCAGATAAATCTGAATTTATGGGGATAGTATACTGTATTTAAACGTTTTGGAGTTGGACAGAAATGGACTTTGACTCCAGCGTGGCCACTAAGTAGGCCACCTCCCTGAAACTCCGTTTTTAAAAAATCTGCAAAATAATGATAATACTATATTTCATAGAATCTAGACTATATCAATTGTAAGACCCTGTCTCATTACAGAGGTTTTTAAAATGAAAAAATGGCCAAGTGAATGGTCAAATGTTTTCCTGACTTCAGAGGTGTTAAGACTGTAAAAATTGTTTATTTCAGACTCTATGACATATGGTAATATCCACTTTATAGGTAATGACTCTTCTCATTGCCTATAGGATTATGAGGATTAAATTAGATAATGCGCGTGTCAAGTTCTTGACGCGGCCCAGAGTCAGTGCTCAATGAAGCTGCTGTAGGTGTGATGGTTATTCAGAGTTGGTGACAAATGATAACAAAAGGATAGACTTGATAGAGGTCTTCACGGCCTAGCAAGACGATCTGGATATAGTCTTTCCTTTACGCCAGGGTGAGATAGTAGAAGCCAATATGCACGAGGTGGGTCTAGAAGTAAACCTCAGAGGAAGATGAAAGTACAGAAAATGCACAACAGAAAATAATCCTATGTATTCTGCTGATGGAGACCGAGATCTGAGTAATGATTTTCCCAAATCCCAAATGTTCAGGAGATACATTTTTAAAAAGTGTACTGTTCAAATGGTGGGTTGGAGGTCCTTCTTTGAATGTGGAGTAGGAGAAAGAAAACTTCCAGAATGTTCTGTTCCCTTTTCTAGCGTTTCCTGCTCTCTGACAGCTACTCCTATTACATTACCTGTGATTTCTGAAGTGATCACTGATTGGCTCCCCGGTGAAAACCCCTCCTGTGCAACAACCTGTGATGGGCATTTTCCTTTAGGCCTGGAGGGGTCTGTGGAGGGCGAAGAGGTCCAAGACGTGTCAGTCAGACTCTTTCACCTGCCTCCACAGCAGCTGGTTCCTGGACTGGTCGAGGGTAGGCCTCAAGCCAAAGAACAGCCATTCATTGTCCTTTGTTGCCAAAGACAATGCTGCCAGTGGTAGCTCACTGATGAAAACCAACGCCAGGATTTTAATAAGTGAAAAATGGCCTGGTTTATGCCGCTGCTTTGGAAGCTGTCTGTTTCTTTCCCTACAGTTTGGGCTTTAATGGCATCTTTAGAGATATGATGAATGGAGGTGGGTATACATGCATATGTTCAAAACACAGCCCCATGTGATGGAAAGCAGCCTAAATGCTATTGTGTATGGGACAGGCAAATGCAATGAAAATGGCTCTCCTTTCTGAAACAAAGACACCGTTCTCTTTTGAGGAGACCCTAAGTTGGTTATTTCTTCCATTTCTGATTTCAGCTTGTTTCAACATCAGGACTGATGTAAATGGCGTACAGAGAAGGACAAGAAAGGAGTTTGTGGCAAGAGTTTAATCTACCTAGTTTGGGTTGGCTTGTTATAAGAAAAGGAAATAATATGGAAGTTTTGGTTGACTGATTATGCCATGTAAAAATTAGATATTATGTGGTCACTCCTGAGTTAATAGCCTTTAGGGATTTTTAAGAATGAAATTCAAGTCGCAGCTCTAGATCACGATGTCAGAGAAAAAGCAAATTGCCTGAGAAGAGACAGTGGCAACCTGAACTCTAAGCATGTGGGCTGGCTGATGTGTAGATCACAAACACAGCTTCCATTTCCTCTCGGCAGGCCAATTACATGTGCACCCCCCAGCATCTCACTCCTGCCCCGAGGTCCAGAGGCAGGATGTGGCTCAGTTTGGGAGGGGCGCTGAGTCATCATCCCACGCAAGTCATGGTACATCTGTGCCACGCTCCCACCTCCTGACTCTTAGATTAATTAAAGGACTTGGAGGGGAATGAAAATTCCACTTGATTTAATTTCTCCCTAGGAAAAATGCACTCAGTAATGTCATAAATCTCTTGAAACCAGTTTCCTTCCAAGTTGCCTTGGAAATTTTAAATATGTGTACAAGTTCCACCTTGTACTTCCTTAATCTTAACCTTGTGTCTGAGATGCAGTGGTGGAGGGGCTACTCCCTGTGGTCAAGCACCATGAGGGGCTTGTTGAGTAACGGGGCTGAGTCTCAGCGATCCACTGACCTGGGCCCTCCTTGGGTAAAGAGCACATTTGAAAGATGCTTGGCCAGGAGATGGGTCTTTGTCTACTATTTGCATAGAATGAAGTAAGAGTAACACTGGTTTTATTAGCACCGCTGAACTAGCAGCCACTTTCTCGTTGGCAATAGATGTTTGAATTTTAACACTGGTAGGAGCCCTACTTATTATTATCTAGAAAACAGAAAGGTCTACTTGCCCAGGGCTTCTTCTAGTATACCTGGATTCTTTGTGTGTAAATTACAGACACCCTCTCTGGAAGATCAATTACATCCCTCAGACCCCGGGCCCCTGCCTCTTGGGCAGCTTGTAGGGCAGCCACCAATTTGCCTAATCCCAAGAATGTGGCAAACTGGATTCATCAATGTATGTTTTCGCACCACAATTATGGTGAACTTAGGATTAGTTGTGACAACAACTCATTGTATTCAGAGAGAAACACTAAGTGTATTAGTATAGGCCACTGGTGCCTTCCATAGTTAGCATAGTTCATTAGTGTTGGAACAGTTTCATTTTGGTTTCGAGAGTTAGATCTTTTTCAAGAGCAAAACTTTATTATCACTTTCTGGGCAGAAACGGTTTATAAAAGGTCCTTCCCTCTTGTCTCCCCAGGGATGCAAACAGACCGTTACGAGCTTCCAGTCAGACAATTCTGACAAGCCGGCTCTGGATCCACTTAAGCCTGCTTCCCCTTCCCTCACTATTGGTTTGGGTCACTGACCCCTTTGAGAATCAGATAAACTATGGATATTATCTCTAGAAAAGGGCTCCTGACCTCCAGTTTTTTTTTTCATGCAGTATTAGGAGTTTTGAGAATTCATGCCAAGAAAGGAGTTTTACATAGGATTTTAAGAGAGACCAATTACACTGAAGTAGTTATCAAAATTAAAAAAATTTTTGTGATATAGAAATATCTATGTGCTTTTATATAAATGCATTAAATAACAAGATCTACTGGTGAGTCTAATAACTCCTGTAATTTTGAAGTACTGATGAGTATAAAAGACATTTTATGATGTCTGCTAACCGTGCTGTGAAATGAAAATGTCTGTGATTTCCGCTGTGACAGGTGCTGCTACTTCTACTGTGGTCTGCTGCCGACATTCATCATTGGAGGGGGTGCTAAACTGGAGTTAGAGGTTAGTGAAAATAAAGATGCATTTTTCCTCCATCCAAGATCCTGGACCTTAAGTCAAGAATCTCAGAGACTCTGGAGATTCTTGGCCTGGTACTGGGCATGGCTCAGGGCTTGGCGGCCTCAACTCTTTCCACTCAGGTCACAGAAGAGCACGTGGGGCTCCCTGTTTCCCTAACTGAAGTGACCTGAGGCTATTGTGAGCTTCCATATTCTGTAGGAAAAGCCAAAAGGGACATTCATAGTGGCTTCCGTCCTGTCCTCACTTATGAGAGGAGAAAGGTGAGGACAAGGGGGACACAGGGAGTCAGCTGTGACCAGGTAACTCCTGCTTTCCCTAGCAGAGACGAAGCCACAGGGAAGCTGCAGCTTCGTGAAGATGCCCCAGCCTGGGAGATGGGTCACCGTGTGTCTTCTAGCCTGGTGTGAAAGAAACATTTTCCTCTCACTTTGACAAAGATCTGAGGCATACTATTTTCGAGTTAGCCTGTTGCCTTAACCTCACGGGTCCAGGGATGCTCACTAAAGTGAGGGAGCCCTGCTGGGCAGCCTGTGCCCTGGGAAGGCACAGTGACTCATTCTTTCCTCTCATCCTCCAGGCGGCTTACTGAAATGGTGCTGAAAATTGCGCACCTGGGCCAAAAACAATAAGTATAAGCTGTGGGAGGTGTAAAAGTGTTCCATGGCACTCGAAAATGAGAAATGTCGCTATAATTGTACAGTTATGACCAGTTGGGCTACTGCTGGAAAACACCAGGAAAAGCAAAACTTTCTCATTCGGATGCTAGAGCTCAAGGCTGTATGAGGACGAAAAATTCAAGTTCTAGACGAAAGAAAGTGCTTCTCCTGATGGATGGTAGGAGAGATGACAAACTTCCAAGGAGAGGTGCTCTGAAAGCAGCTTCCTTGGCAGGGACCTCCTGAAACTCATCCTCACAGCTATTTGGAAGCACATCATGACCTGATTTTCACCAGGAAAACGGCCTGTGAAAGAGGCTCACAGAATATCATCTGCTTACCAATTTTAACTCTTGCTTCGTTTATACTTTCTCCCAGGGCCTTTGCTTCGGAAAATCTGGAGGAAAAAAAAAAAAGAAATGAGAGCTTAACCTTTTCTGTTCATCCTAAATTATGTTTTAAAAATAAGAGCTTTCCAAGAGGTCTTTAAAATAGTATAAAGCTTTATCAAAAGACATAAAAGAAAATTTAAATGAATGAAATATATTAGGCTTAAAAGTAGAGATAAAATTTGTATTCATTACTGGTATCGTGCATTTTTACTCCTCTCTCCAGCATAGAACTTCATTCTCATAGTCTCTGATTTATGTAGATTTATCAAATCTACTTTTGATTTCTAGTATTTTATGATACAAGGGAACCAGAGTAAAGCACGGCTGTAAGCCTTCTGTACTGTGCTCTATTAATCACAGTGCCAAGATCTTAGAGTCAAAGAATACTTAAAGAACATTTTTTTTTTCTTATCCTTTTTTGTTTTCTGACCAGCAAACTATGGCTGGTCATGACGCAGCTCCATCCCAACACCAGTTTCTGTAAGTCAAGTAGTATGGGACACAGCCGTACCGATTCGTTTGTTTATTGTCTAAGGCTGCTCTCACACTGCAAAGGCAGGGTCGAGGGGCTGGGACAGAGACTATAGGGCTTGCAGAGCTGAAAATATTTACTATCTGGCTTTTTCCAGAAAGAATTTGCTTACTCCTGTTATATATGATGTTAAATCACATTTTGGACATATAAAAACAAGAAGAAAAAAATCCCTAATTATCCCCTACCCAGAAATAAGCTCATTTTGAGATCCATCCAGTCTTCTTTCTGGCCAGTTTTTACAGAGTTAAGATCATACCAATATATGATTTTTGTGCTTTGGGTGTTTTGTTTTTACTCAGCATTATTAGTCCTTCCCTATGTTATCAGAAACTTCTCCACTCTCTTAGATTGCTGCCCACTAGTCCACCAGATGCTGTGTTGAGTTTACTGAATGACTCCTATTTTCTAACAGGTATTCCTGAGATGCCCCCTGAGAGCCCAACCGTGCTGGAGAAGTGTAGGAAATGGCCTTTGTAAAAACCATACCATCCAGGCCCCTACACACAGCGGGCCCTTATGAAATGTCAATGCCCCATCCCCAAATCTTTCTGGATCTCAGTAAATCTCAGATGTCACATTGTTTCATCCATAAATGCTTTAGTCGAGCAGGAGTTTGTAGAGGAAGTGGGGAGAAGAGGGCATTTCCAGGCAGGGGAACAACATAAGCAAAGGCCAGAGTGCCCCGCAGCCTCCAGGCTCAGTGGAAAAGAGGCGTGAATGATGTCACTGCTATTTTCTGAATGTGTCTGCTGGGCCTGAGATTGCAGACAGATGTTTCCAGGGAAGGGGACTAAATTTTCTCTTAGTGTTCGGTTTCTTGGGACTCCACCTCTGCCTCCTTATTAAGGGTGTTCAGGCTCATCACAGATGACATATGTCCCTTCCTCAGCTAGTGCCTGTCACCTTCCGGAGAGAAATGCAAACCCATTTGATGCCATGAAGACTGAATTCAGCTCAGCAAATATTCATATCACGTGTAGATCACTGTGCTGGGCTCTGTGGGCTCATTCTGGCCTCTGTCCCCTGGGCAGACAGACTCTGAGGTCTGGTCCGGGCCACTCAGATGAGGACTATCTTCATACTTGAAGTTCTGCCAAGTGCGGGGCTCTAATTGTTTGGTGGTCGCTGCATCCATCCCCAATACCTAGGATTTCATGGGGTTTGATAGTCCTCCATTGCTCAATGAGTGGCCCCCCTTACTGCCTGTTCCAGAGAGTTCTGGAAGCTTTAGATTCTTGGGAATGAGGAAAACACAAGAGCAGGGCTGCAAAGCTGCTGACATTCATGTCAACGCTGGAGGCAACCAGAGGAGAGCTGGAGGAGGGAAGATCCTGCAGGCAGAACGGGCCATCTCTGCAGCAGCCCGGCTCAGAGAAGCTCCGACAGGCCTGGAAGGGAGCCCCCCATCCTGGCCGGTGCCCACGTGTGCCTTAGGGGGCACGGCGAGGAGCTGCTTAGTGCTGCGGTCGACCGTCTCCGGAGAGCCGCCCCACACCCGGGCTGGCGGACACCACCGGGAGCCAGGAGCTGTTCCATGCTCTCCTCTGCAGCCCAGCGCAAACTCAAAAGGGCTTTCCCACTGAAGAGGTGCGGGTTGAGGGCCGCCCTGTCTCCGCCAGACCATTTTCCCTTCAGGCTGCAGTTGTCACTGCTCCGGACCACCCCACCCACATGTTTTCCTGATCTCCGGTTGTCAAGACAAACCCTTGCCTAAGGAAGCACAGCCCTGAGGGGGAAGGAGGGGAGTAAGGGATGGCGGGAGAGATGAGAAAGAAGGTGGCCCCCCCGCACTTCTGCCCTGTTTCTCCTGCGCACCCTGCACCTCCACACCTCCCAGCCCAAGTCTCCCCCAGCCCCGCCCCCTCCCCTTCCTCCCGCCCCAGCCCGCGTTCTGATCTTCCCAAGCGGGAGCCTCCTGACTCCTGAGCTTCTAAAAGGGGCACATTCCCATTAGGGATGTGGTCCAGGTGGTTGAACCTGTGCTGACTTTCCCCAGGGGTGCCGCCCTCCTGGACAATATCTGAGGCTGCTGGGAGGAGGCTGGTGCCGGGGAGCCGCTGAGACTCAACCAGTACCACCTGTGAGCCCCTGAGGGTCTCCTACTCCCGGTGCCCAAACCTTCCTATCGGGGAATCTCTGCGGGCTCCATCTGAGGAGCATATGGTGCTGGCGGCAGTTCCAGAGCGGGGCCTGGCAGACTGCTCTGCCCACCTGCCCGCGCAGAGAAAGCTCTGCCTTGGGGCGAGGCCTGGGTTTGGAAGGAGAAGGAACGCAGCGCTCTGGCTGCTCCTTCTCAAGCCTGGCTCCCTGTGACATCCAGCCCTCACCCACCCAACAGCACCCACTGTGCGCCAGGCTCTGTCCACAGAGCAGAAACAATTCTCTCCCGTTGGCTTCCACGTTACATCACCTCCGTTTTCTGCCCTCTCTCCCTGGCTGCTGCTTCTCAGTCTCCTGTTCAGGCTTTTCTTCTGCAGCCTGTTCCTTAGATGTTGGTGATGGTCAGGGTTTAGTCTTAGACCCTCTCCTCGAGCTACCTCTTCTCTCTGGGCATTCCATTCGTTCCACTCTAGGCAGTGCCTCCTCTAGGGACACCTCCCAGATCTCCATCTTGGCCCTGCTTTATTTCCTGACCCACTATCCAATTGCCCATTTGATGCCCTGCAGATAATTAAAACCCACAGGACGTAGAGCAGAACTGATGCCTTCCCTGAAGACCTCCGTGCCTTCCTCCCATCCTTTCTCCTCTCGCTGCACAGCACCCACTCATCCAGGTGCTCATGCCAGTAACCTGCACACCATCGTCTGCCCTGCTCTCCATTAGATCCTTCACTCAGCCCTGGAGTCTCGCCCATTCTACGTCCTCAGTACCCATCCTGACGTCCCACTGAGCTTCACCCTACTCCACCTGCCTTGGGAAGGAGCTGTCACTCTCCCCCAGACCACTTCAACGGCTCCTTGCTCAGCTCCCTGCATTCATGCTGCCTGCCTTTGGGCTATTTCCTACCTTTCAGTCTTTCCTGTCTTCTGGTCTGGGGTGATTAACTTAATATGTTGATTATTCACAGAGTGAACAAACATCCAATTTTCTTCCCCATCAGAGAGAAAGACCATTTGTCTGTATAGTCTGTATCTATGCCCTTTCTTTCCTCTGTTGACTTGTCCCTGACATGGTACTTTGGCTGCCTCTGTTATAGTGTGATGAAGATCCACCTTTCATTTCCTTTACGCTTTTTAAAAATACCGAAATAGAAACTTTCATCCCATTTCCCCATCAGGATGGCTGCCCTCTTGTCTCCCATTGAGCGGTTCTTTCCCTGACTCTCAGGAAGCCGCTGCTACATTCCCCTACTCCTAGGAAGCAGTTCTCATGCAGTTTTCTTGGCTGCTAAGGTTTCTCAAAGTCAATTTCAAATTGTCATTCTCAAGCCAAAAAGCAGTGTTTTTGAGTACCATTTTTGTGGCCAGCACTGTTTTAAAAAACTGTGGGAGGCTTAGAAGATTCTAATCTAATCTCTGCTCTCAGAGTCCATAATTCTTGTTCAGGAGACAAGGTGTAAATACAAAAAACAAATGGCAAAATAATAAAGGTTAAAACTGGAGTCTAACAGGAACCAGGGAACTCCTATTTGTCATGGACGTTATTTCCAGATGGTGCCACGAGATTTCTCGCCGCTCTCGGTCCAGTTTTCCCGTTGGCGTTAGATTGCTGATCTATTCTCTATCTGAAGGATCCAACTGAGTGAAGGGGTGCTTTTCTTGGTTTAGTTCACATTATCAATGCCTTCGTTTCCAATTGCGGCTAATCTCCCCATTTATTTATTCTTTTGTTACTTAATGGGACTCAGTGACAGGGGATTCAGTTTGCATGAAAGATCTGCCACAAAAGAAAGTTAGCTGTGTGGTGCCCGGGCACTGGAATTTGCCAAGCATGGGGTTTCCAGCCTCTCTTCATCTTATTATATACTATGAGGATGAGTCATGCCTGAAAAATGTGGTGATTTTCAACTGCACTTCTACTTGAATTGTCTTCTATTGAAAAATCCGGCTTAAGAATTGGCTCACGTGCTCTAGTTCACCGAAGGGTAAATATCCCATTAATGTGCAACATCTTGTTTCTGTTGTCACAGGCAGGCAGCACAACTTTCCCCAGACTGGGGGCAGAGCTGAGATGCGCTAGAAGTTCCCTGTGGGGTAGCAAAGGGTGCCGGCAAGAAGGGGAAGAAATCGCTCCTACTAAGTAACACTGATGTCTGAGCCATTGATGGTCCCCTCCTGCATCTCTGCATCAGCCTTGCACTCTGAGGGAGCTGAGGGAATTCAAAGGGATCTGGGCCACCAATAGTCTCTATATTTGAGCTTAGAAGCTACTCGCCATTGGCTAACAAGGCTGAGCTGCACCAAGGTTCGTGTGTGGGGTCCTAAGCCCCTCTTCCGTGGACTTTTCCAACAGGACGGCTCAACACCCGAGCCATCGGATGGCAGAGTTATTTGACGTGAGAAGCGGGGAATAAAGTGGGAGCCCAGGCCTGTGGGTCTTGCTGGCTTAGGGTTACCAAAAAGGTAAGACTTTCTAAGAGGAAGTCTGCTCGAAGTAGGGTTAGGGAACAGCAATTTAACGCCGCCCTGAGGAACACCCCCCTGGCACATGTCAGTATCCCCAGGACCGGTCAGTCCTCCCACAGATGGTCCACGTGGTGCTCCTGGTCAGTAGAGGGAATGGGAGCAAATCTGTGGAAGGGATCAGGGTTACTGCAGACCGTTTCCTAAAGGGAGGCATGGAAGTCATGCTTTATTTTGATGTCTGCTATGGGAGCACTGGTTGTAGTTATTTGTTTTCATATAAAAACATTTCTCTTTGTCCTCTGCCATCGCAGTTATGAGCATGTAATATCTGATAATTGAATACTCTCCGTGAATGCAAAAAAGTTTCCAATCCTGAGAAAAGAGTAGGTCATGGCTTACTCTCCCCAGTACCAAATATTCCTTTAATAATTGGTAACATTGAACAGATGTAGACATTTTAAAAATGTGGGCTGGCCTCCTGACTTTTCATTTGATTTTAAAAGACTGATTTACTGCTGGGAAAACCTCTTCTCAGAGGAGAGCTTTGTGTGAATTTCATTAATTCCTTTGCTTCATGGCCACAAGGAAGATGGGACCACCATTATTACCAGCCCATCCTGTGCGATTTAGATGTATTTGAACCGAAAATCACATCTGTCCCGTGGGCTGTCAGAACTCTACTATTCTACTAGAGTTAAGCGAGCTCTGTATTGGAAGCCCACAACATCCTCATCTCTGCCATCCCCTCAACCCACCCCCCGCTGGGAAAAGACCTAAACTCAAGGGTACAAGCCCGATCCTGGAGCCATGCCAATCTAGAACAAGGAAGACAAAGTATTATGTTCTTCCTAAGCCAGTGGTTCTTCAGCCTGAATGTGCAGAGGAGTCGCCTGGTAACTGGTTTAACCTGTGGAGTTTTGAGGCTTTCCTGCAGAGGTTCTGGGTCTCAAGGTCTCTGGACAAGGTCTCTGTCTGGCCAGTGGTTTTCAAACCTGGTGGCAGGTTGGAATCCTGAAACAAATGGATGCTCAGCCTCTACCTAATTCAGTGAGACTATCTGGGGAGTCAGGCCTAGGCTCTGGTAGCTTTTACAAGCTCCATGGTCATTTTACTGTGAAGCAAGGGTTATGAGGCGCCCGTATAAGCTATGAAGCCTGAGGTGCGGACACAGCTGAGAGCTCCTCGGAAGTCACTGGACGAGGCAGCTGTCATCCAGCTTCATATGCTTGTCTCCAGATGAACAAGGTGTCCTGCTTCAACACATCCAACTGACTCTGCTGAAAATACATGGCCTGCACTAGGGAGAAGCACTGGAAAGTCTGTGAGACCCCTGGATTCACGGGCTAAAGTGTGGATGTGCGTACTCCATTCCTCTGGGGACAGAGTCTTCAGCTTTCCCTAGATTCACTTTATCTTCTCCCCACCCCTTGGTTTAGTCATCTATCGCTCATATCCCATGTTGGGCTCCCATTCTGCTCCCCGCAGAGGCAGCCATTCTTACGGTCAAAGTAGGTGAAAGTATATTTTTTGTTCAGCTGTTTTTGTTTGCTTGGCGTGCATCTGTTTATAATTTACATAAATCGTGTGTTCTTACTTAGCGCTGTCCTTGTTGGTACGTGTGCATTAATCCATCTCCCACCTGCCACATCCGACTCCCCAACACGCAGCCTGCACAGAGAGCTCCCCAGCATTCTCTCTCTCGACTTCCCCAGGGATGATGCCCACAAGGTCTCCAGTGCTCCTCGGCCACAAATAGAGCTGCTGTGAACATCCTCATGTATGTCCCCTCCTGAATCCATGAGAACCTCTCGGGAGATACAGTCGGCCCTCTGGATCCGTGGGCAGAACCTGTGGATTTGGAGGCCCGACTGTACTACCCATTTTATATACGGGACTTGAGCCTGAGCCAATTTTGGTAACTATGGGAGTCCTGAAACCAATCCCTATAGCTACTGAGGCATGACGGCTGTAAACCCAGGAGGGGAACTGCTGGGTCACAGCGGGTGCAGACACCTCTTTGGTTAGGAGGGCTGCTCTGGCCTTCACTGAATTCCTAAAGTGATCTGGGATCCATGCCCCCCAAGTGCAAACGTCACTGGTCAACAGGCTGGGCTGGGCCCTCAATGCTGCTTGCCTTTCCTTTTTTATTTTTATTTTTTTTGCGGTACGTGGGCCTCTCACTATTGTGGCCTCTCCCATTGTGGAGCACAGGCTCCGGATGCGCAGGCTCATGGGCCATGGCTCACGGGCCCAGCCGCTCCACGGCACATGGGATCCTCCCGGACCGGGGCAAGAACCCGTGTCCCCTGCATTGGTAGGCGGACTCCCAACCACTGCGCCACCAGGGAAGCCCTGCCTTTCCTTTTTCTTTTCCTCCACTTCTAAATGTATCAGCGTCAGCCCATCTTTCTGTGTTTTTCTATTCAGGCTTCCTTCCAGGCTCCCCTCCCTCTGACATTCCCTACTGCCCGGCTCCCTGGAGCCTTGCTGGGTCAGTGTTTCCCTTGTTTTTCTCTCTCTCCCTCCCCCCCACCCCCCCCCCCCCGCCCCCGCACCGACTGGCTTGCTTCTGCCTGAGGCCTACAATCTTGCCCAACTCTCTCCCCTTCTGAAACCAACTTCCCTTCTCCTCAGGCCACTCCCCTTTTCCTTTTACCAATGTCTCCCACCTCTCACGGGCTTTCTGAACACATTGCTCACCCTCTCTCCTTTGCTCAATTCCTTCTCACTTGCCCCTTCCCTCCCAGCGCCCAACCCGTGCTCTTCCAGCTGCCAGCCCCCCATGCACTTGCCTGCTGCCTCCTGCTTGTTTCTTTGGAGTATCTGACACCCCCGACAACACGCTTCCGGGAGCCGTCTCCCCTCTTGGCTCTCAGGCAGGTCTTTCCTGCTGGCTCTTCCCCTCTTCTCAGTCTCCCTCATGGCCTCCTCCCTACCCCCCACCCCTTTCCTTGAAAGCTTTCCCTGTCGTTCTACCCTCCAGGCCCTTGTACGTCCACATGTTTTCCTGAGAGAGCTCATCCCCTTCTCATGCTTCCTTGAAACATTTATAAACATATGACTCTCAAACCTGGATCTCATTTTAATTCAACAAATAGTTTTTGAAAATGTACTGTGTGCTGAGATGCAGTCATATGTGACATATGAGAGTTCGCAGTCTAGAACTCTAGTTTTTGAACTCCAGAGCCACACGTCCAGTTTGAGGACATGCGTCGAAATCATGGATTAGTTGAAACAAACGATGTACCTCTAAGTTTTTTCTAAAGGGTCCAGAACACAGGCTTGCTGGACAACCTGTCAGCAGATGGTGTAGCCTGCTCTGCTTCCGGCCTGGGGAACACACCAGAGGTGTCTGGGTCACAGGGTGTGCATGTGAATACTTCCTTTGACCAAGCAGTACAGGCTTTCCTGAGCAGCCGGAGGGCCTAGAGTTCTAAGAGGTATCATTTAGTCCGTAGACACTTTTTTCCTTTGCCTTTGGAGCAGTGAAATAGCAATAGAGTCCCAGGCTGCTGAGAATTCATGTGAGATGTGAGAATTGTATACTAAGTGCTGTCAGTCACAGCCCTGCTCTAACGTCGCTTACCCAGCGGTACTGGGATGATGAGGCTTAATGCATGGGAGAGAAGTGTACCAGGCTGGATGTCATTCAACGTGAAACCGCACACACCTTGTGCCTTTTTTCAGAAATCAATTTTCTCTAGGCTGGCCCAGCTAAGCTTTGGAGGACCAGCTGCTCACCGTGCCAGCCTTACCTCTGCTTCAGAATCTGTTTGTTGTCTTCGATGGTGACGCTGTCAGCATGGTCCCTCTTGAAAATTTCAAAAGCCTCCTGGCGTCCTAATGACATTTCCTCTCTCATCCCTGTTTGGAGACACGGGGAAATGGCCTCAGTCAGAGCATCAGGATCCCATTAATTTCACTGTCGCTTTAGCCAGACTGTGAAGCCAAAGAGGCCCACAGCAGAGAGGCTCCTCACCAGACAGGTGACCCCAGGCTCTTCCAGCTGGCCGACGCCAGCCGCCCAGGAGGCCCTTTCAGCGACACCCGCCGCGCCCTGTGGGCCTGAGCCTGGGCATCCACGTGACTCGTGGGGGTGGAGTTTGGAATGTCTGGTCAGAGGAAATGAAAACCAGAGCGCCAAGCCCTGGATGTCCGGGGACATCTGCAAAACCACTTTCTGCCATCACTCAGGGCCACATTTCTGCCCATTGTCCTGTTATGCCCCATTTTGGTTTTCTGTGAAATTTCACCCTGAATTTCCAGGGAATTAATTAAAAGAAGAATAATCCCAACTCAAAGATTGAGAATCTAGAAAATTCTGCCCTTAGTCTCCATAGAATGACTCATCCTTGTTACCTGTGTCTAGTGAGAGGCCCCAGTTCTAACTTGAGAGTTAAGTTCTCAATCACAAGATCCGCAAGCAGACTGCGGTGCAGGTTCCTGGCTCACGTCTAACTTCAACCTCCTGAGTCCCTTTAGCCACTACAGGCCAAGCCTGGGCTTACCTCCTCTGTGCGCCTCCTGTCCCCCCTGTCCCAGAGGCTGGGCCCTGCTCAGGGGCCAAACTCTGAAACCAGAGTCAGAACGGCCAGGGCCCTGGGAGTGAGCAGATGGCATTCCTGCCCCGAAGCCCTCTTCCTCGCAGCCTCCCAGGGTGAGGCTCCAGGCAGGTGTGGGTCTGGGACTCCCATGGTGACAGTTGCATTCACAGCTGGATGTTGGATAAATCTATGGAGTCATTTTTTTATGCCTCTGCCCTTGGTTCCCTTTCCTGTATTTCCATCCACTTAACTCTATCTTGGAAGCCCTGGCTGAGTGCTACCACCTCCATGGAGCTTTCTGTGAGGCCCAGACTAAACAAATCCTCCCTCCACTGTGTTTCTGTGACATGCACAGCCCCGTAGACACTGCCACTTCACGTGACAGCCCTTTCTCATGAAATGCATGTCTCGTAGGAGGTAGAGATAATATCTTTCGTGAGTCCGCAGTGTCTTGCTCAATGCCTGGCATTTAGAAGGTGCTCAACATATGTCTGTTAAATGACTCGGGTCAGGAATGAACCAGGAGTGATGAGGAGCCTTGCTCTCGTTGCCATAGGAACACAGTCCAGGACTAGAGGGACTCGCTCTGAGACCCAGGGTTCCAGAGGTGCGTTCATGTGGGCCACATACCACATCTTTTGCCTGGAAAAGCCCCGGTGTAAGGAAGTGGACCAGCCCATCTGACACCAATTTAATGATGACTGTTGATAAAAATAGCACCATGAAGAATGTCTGAATGGTGAGGCACACAAAGACACCCCACCCTTTTCCAATCAGAAGCAAATGGGCACATCTCAGTTCTGTCTCCACATCTGCCCCGCACACTCCCGAGTCGGGTGGGCCTGGGAAGGGGTCTGGGCGATGTTCAGAAAGATGAGCCCTGATACGCGAGAGACATTAGCCAGAGAGTGCTTTGGCCCAGCGGAGCCCACCAGGAGCCAAAGGCCTCATTCCACACCTTCTCCCCACCCTAATCCACGCCCAGCTCTGACAATGTATGCCTTTTATTGCGTCATTTTTATGATTTATCATTTTTATGATTTGTTTTAACCACAGAGGGTAGAGGAATGAGTCTCTCTGGACTAGGGCTGGGGGAGAGGGGAGCTCCACCAAGACTACACTGAAATCCGCCCGCCTGTGGGACCCCCAGATTGCTTCCCACACAGGAGGTAATGAGAGGGCTTCCACCAACCGGAGGCGGCAAGGGTGGAGGTGGGGTGGAGGGTTGTTCAGAAAGCTGCAGCGAAGAAGAAGCGTTCATGGCCTTTACTCTCCCAGGCTCTGCTTTCTTTCAGAGCTGACAGCCCAGGGTGACAGCTGGGTGGAGAAGCCAGGGCAAGGTTTCCCAGCACCCATGGTGCCGATACGGCGGTAGGCCCCAGAAGAGCTTACAATCAGCTGAAAACCCCACGGGGCCTTCCCTAAGGTGTGGAGGGGTCCAGGCAGTGGGAGCAGAAGGGACAGGGGGCGCACAGAGGAGATAAGCCCAGGAGGGTAGTTTGGGAGCATTTTGCAGAGAATTTTGAAGGTCGTGCTAAGAAATTTGGGGCCAACGCCGTGACATATTATACACAAATCATCAACTTTCAAAGACTTAAAATTTAGTAAAGTACACATTATGGGATAGTTACACTGGAAGTATTTGATATTTCTGGTGAGTTAAAAGGCACTTGGGGTCCTGCAGTGCCATGGGCTTATGGTCAGGAACACGGGATTGGCTTTTCTCCTGCTACAGTGGAGGAAGAGTCTGGCATTGGTGTTCTTTGACGGTGTTGACCTCAGGTGAATGGACATGAGTGTGACGGCTGTAATCCCAGCAGCTCGTATCCTAAGTGTCTGCTCAGGGAGGTCAAGGTGAGGTGGTGAGGATGCCCATAGACTGAAGGCCAAGAGGCAAAGCCAGGCCTGGAAGCCTACTGGGGCTTCACAGCTGCCACGTGGAGGGTGAGGCTGGGTCCACAGGGAGGGGCACGTGGAAGGAACCCCACAGGCAGCTGCGGTGCGTGACCCCGGTTCCACCTCCGTCCCACTCTTGTCCATTCCCGTTCTGCTGGCTCAGAGCCCACATCCAGCCCCGTTTGGACTGTGCTAATAGACCAGTTCTCACTCCAGTTTGGGGCCAGCCACTAAGCTAATCAGCAGCTTTTTATTTACTGAAGAGATGCCTCCATCTCCCTTTCCCTCTCAGGGTTTGCAAAACAGCTCTTTCTCGTCTGGCGAGCTCTTGCCCCTAAGCACACATCGTGCACTAAAAACACCAGGAGCCGTGGAGCGCGCGGTGACTGAGGGCTCACTTCGCTATGAGATGATCATCAATTTATTTATTCTCTCGATAAGTATTTATTCATTTTGTTTATTCACGTGCTAGGCATGTGACAGAGATATAAACTTGAACGAGAAGATTACAGCATGATCCTTGCCCTTAAAGAGTTCAAAATCTAGTAAGGGAGAAAGAAAAGTGAACAAATAATTACAAAGAAGCTGCTGCTTGCTGTAAGGGAGGCGTGTTGTCCAGCGCCGAGCAGCGGGGAGGGAGGGAGGGCCGGCTCTGTCAGGGAGTGTGTGAAGGGTCCTGGAGATGAAGCGGCGCTTGCGAGGTGGAGAAGTGGAAGAGATCCCAGGAGGAGCGGTCGGAGGAGTGTGGATGAACAGGGCAACTGGATTAATATGCGCGGTTCTGCCACCTGATAGGAATGACCTTTGGGTGACTCAGAAACGAATTTTTTGCATACCTGACGCTAAGCATGGTGCCAAGTGCTTTCTTACATATTATTCCAGTTAAACTTGTTCGTGATCCCTGGTCATAATTTCATTTTACAGAGGAGGAAACTGGGGCTCACTTAAAGAAATGGTTATAAAGGGGTAAAAAATTGCCCAGCTTTCCGAGGAAGGTAGACCTGCTTTTAGACCAGTTTTTCCAGGGAAAAGTATGCCTGATAGAGGAAGCAGGTGGTGGGCCTCCAAATGATCTGGTAGAAATAGATTTACCCACGAGATTGTCCTCTTATTAGTGCCTATCTTGTCTAAAACTTTTAAGTCTTTTTTTAAAGTATCACAGAAAAAACAGAACCATGAGTTTTGTTCACTGTTTGCAAAGTTCACTTCATATGTTTTTTTTTTTTTTTGCGGTACGCGGGCCTCTCCCGTTGCGGAGCACAGTCTCCGGACGCGCAGGCCCAGCGGCCATGGCTCACGGGCCCAGCCGCTCCGAGGCACGTGGGATCCTCCCGGACCGGGGCACGAACCCGCGTCCCCTGCATCGGCAGGCGGACTCTCAACCATTGTGCCACCAGGGAAGCCCCTACTTCATATGTTAATATGTTCGGTTAGTGTGTCTAGAATTTGTAAGCACCATGAGGGCAGGGGTTTTTGTCAGTTTGGTTTGCTGCAGTCTTGCTAGCACCTGGATAGTACCTGGCACACAGGGGGAACTCTATCAAATATCTTTTGAATGAATGAATGAATGAATGAGTGAATGTATGTTTTAGATACTTAGCGTTGTTCCTTTTAGGACAGTGCACTGTGACGCGATGGCGGAGGAGAGGCACGCACCCACTGCTCTCCCTCTCTCCACCATCATGCTATGGGGGTGGGTCCCTGTATGGTGTGATTTTAGAAACCCAACACCATCTTCTCCCCACTACATGTTACCATTAGAGGTGAATTTCAACTCCAAGAAGCTTTTATAAAAAAACAAATACTCTTGAAGGCATCTATTTTAGGGCTAGCAAAGAAAAACTCCATGATTTCTTGACAATTAGCTAAGAGGTTCTGCAAAGATGAGGCGTAAGATGGTGTCTCAGGCTGGTGCCAGAATCAGGGGGATCTGAGCTTGCAAGGGAAGATGGATATACTTTTCCCCAACTTTGTTTAGTCTGTCAAACTCAGAGGCTCATCAGCTTTGGCCCTCAGGAGTTCTGATTTGCCATGCCCACTTCTAGTTCTCAGTTGCTTCCTCTTAGTGAATTTCAGTCATAGGTCCCAGTGTTAAATCCCAGAAAATATGGATGACTCAGAGAAGCCTGCTGGCTTGCTGAATCACAGGACTGTTTAAAACCTAAAGGAGAGTAAATAAAATATCACAGGGTAGTATAAAATTTCAAACAAAACAAAGCAAAAACCAAAACCCAAAAAAACCCTGAAGGAGAGGAGTTTCTCAGTCTCAGCACCAAAATAGGACATTACAATTCTGGGCTGCAAGTTGGATGGAAAATATTTCCAAGTCCTGAAGGTACAACCTCTTCTGGATTTTGATACCTATTAAAGAGCACTTAGATAGAAACGGCAGTCAATGAGGTACCCTCCAAATTAGCCTTGGAGTTGGGTTTCTGGAAATGATAGGCACCCGAAGTTCTTAGGTACTGGTCCCTTACACATTTCTTAATGCTCCTTTTTTTTTTTTTTGCCATCCTGAAATTTGGTTCCTTATTTTTCTAAAGAATACAAATCAGTACTTTTGGAAGTCCTCCCTGCCCCCAACACAGGGCCCCATGGAAACCAAATGGAAAGAAAAAACAACGGAAATGGAGAGTTTATGCTGCTGCCGTTGGGCCTGCTGTCTGATTTCCTTTAGTCTGGGCCTCCTGGGCCAGAGCTCATTTTCCTGGCTGCCCCCAAACAACCTACTACTGCTTAAACTATTGCTTAAAAATTGACAGGAATAAAATGATGGAGAGTTGTGTTATTCAAGCTGAAAAATGATTTGCTAATCAGAGCCAAAAATATATTTTCCTTGGGAAAGACATTTATTCATGTGGTGCCTCACTTCCTTCTGACTGAAGAAGGAAAGAGAGAAAAAAAGACCAACAGGGAATGAGGAAAAGTGCGAGATGGGGTGGATTCCAAGGGGAGAGGGGGTGTGAATCCACCGTTTGGGACTAAAAACATGAGAAGACTCAGAGCTGGGAAGGGACATTCAGGGCTCAGGCAGGGAGAAGGCTGGTACGAAGGGGATGGTTACACTCTCTGCGGCTTGGTAGCAGAAACTTTCGAAACCAAAGATAAGGGAATGGCTTTGATATAGTGTTATGATGAATACCTACAATATGTAGACCACGGAAGTGCACACAGGAATGAGAAGCAACAGGTAGGGATAGAGTGTGTTTTTTTGGTATCTGATATAAGTTCTATATGCACTGAAATTTCTCAGTAAGTGTTGACTTAGGTGAAATATACAAAAATATCCTCCCACAAATAGCCAGAAGAGAATTCCATCCTCTAGTGTGTGGAGAAGTTAGAATGAATGGGCCAACGGGAGGGAAAGGAACGAAGACTGTAGATGACAGGAAGGGATAACTTATCAAGGTGGCATGAAACATATAGGTCAGGAGGGATAGGAGGACCAAGGGAAGGGTCAGTGGTCCAGCTTTCTTGGGAATGGTGCTTGGAACGAGGATGTCCGCGGGGCCATAGAGAGGAATTGATGGTTTCAGGTTGAAACTCGGGTGAAGGACAAGTCAGCAGCTCCTAGCATGGAGAGCAAAGGGTCCTTTGATGCTGGACTGAATGAACTCATGAGATCGGGAGGTGCTAAAGGATGGAACGTCTCCCAGAAAGATTAGAAAGGACATCTGCGATACTGTCTTCATTGTCCTCCCCACCCCATCTGTGGGGTAAATGCTGTCATCTAGGAAGGAGGAGGTTTTCGGAAGTTACATGAAAGACAGAGATGGCACATATGTAGCTCCCATGTTCCCACTTTCCTTCCTCACACCCATGGAAGACATTGCTAACCAATCATAGCATCCTTTGCTGGGGAAACTAATTATAGCACTAGAGTTGTCAGCGTAGCTCTTCAGGCAGCCTCTTCCAGTCAATCATCCCTGGCATAGAAGCTCTTCCTGTAATACATGGCTCCCACTTTACTACCCAATTAAATGCCGTTACTTTCATCATTCCTGTGCTTTAAGGGAAAAATGGCTGCCTTCTTCCATCACCTTAGGGGATGACATGAAGTTAATTTTCCCCAGGGAGTGGCATCAATGCCCTGAATCACTGAGAGTGGCCGTCTGGGAGGAGATGCTGAGGAGCGCTCTGTTCATGTCTCTCCACTGCCAGGGTGGTGCAGGTCACCACAGGAAGAGCCATGTGCCATGGCTCTGTTTACTTTAAGGGCCAGGAGCAGCTCATCTACAATTTGTGGGGCTGCTGGGTGGGTACAGCAGGGTATGGAATCAGAGGATGAAGGGAAGACAAAACCACTTAGCCACGGCCAAAGTGACTGCAGATGTGAAGACCAAAGAGTAGATCTTTTGGGGGTGACCTAGAACACTTGCCCAACCTGCTTCTCCCTTTTGATTGACAACTTCTGGAATGGGTTGGTGCCCCAAAGGCTTTGGGGTCAAAAGCCTATGTTCAAACCAGGTGATCCCACCTGGGCTAAAGTCCTCAGATTAGGACTTGCCTTGGAGTTTCCTAAATTGCCGCATGAAAGATGTCAAAGGAGAACCTTTAATTAGTAGATTCTTAGGGCTGGCCTGGAGCAGGCTGAAGCATGGCAGGCTTGGCAAGGGCTCTAGGGAGTGGAGTGAAGGGAAGATCCAAAGTGGAAAAAGCCACTGAAACCTTAGGAGACCCACCCCATGGCGGCACCACATCTAAATAAATCAGATGGGTTCCTGACTCCTGGTGCCAGAAATCACACATCCCACTGGCAACCTACCAGGCCCAGCAGCACAGACCGTGTAGGCTGGATGGGATGAAGGGGCAGCGCACGAGGCAGGCTGTGTTTCCTTTTTGTCTTGGTGCCGGGTTGATTCACCCTCCTGATGCAGCTGTGTCCTAGATGTGGGCCTGAGAAGGTGAAGAAAGGTCCCAGGTGCCAGCCCAGTGGACGGGCTTGGAGCCCCTGAAAGAAGGGCAGCTGCTTGAACATAGTTGCCCATTTCCAGCAGCAACGTAAAACCTTCAGACAATGGTCCCAAGACCATCTGCCGAAAACTGTCATTTTCCTAACCCAGCGTCTCTGGGGTTTTTATTTTGTGAGTGTTCTTATTCAGGACAAAATGCCCATGTGGGTTGCTTAGAGAGATCTGTGGATGGACACAGGCGTGGAGCTTGGAGAGCAGCCTGGGTCACGTTGGCATTTCTGCGTTTTGGAGTTCACTCAGGAATCTGGAGGCCAGCAATGTTTCCACGAAATAAGACATCACCCTGTGGTTCCTGCTGCCAGGCTAACCCGGACCTATGGGGTCTTTTTCATCGATTTCAACCCACGGATGTGGCAGCCCCAAAGGGCCTTGGGGTCTCATTCCATGCCCAATATTTGGACCAACCTTGGGAATCATGTGTGCTCTAGCCCTTTGTGGGTTAAAGGGCAGTTGACTGAGAGGCCCCCTGGACAGAAAGGTAGCATTCCTCTTCAGCTTAGAAAGAGGCTCCAAATTCTGTGCAATCTGAAAAATACCGGATTCCCTGAGTTTGACGTGTCTTGACCACTTCCAAAGGCCATGGTTAATAGGGTTCTGTTGCCTGGTCACCACCCTGACGAGTTTGGTTCTTGTGTCAGCCTATGCGTTGGGGACAGTGGCTAGAGCTGAGTTCACATGTCCTATTGTCTGAAATGAGGCAAGTTTTCTATGTATGCCTAAATTAGGAATACATTCCACTCGTCTCAAATTTATTTTGATACATTTAAAAAAGAGAATTAAAGAATTACATTCTAGCTGAATAGCAAAATTCTCCTTCCCTGAAATGCATGTGGATTTAGATAAAATTCTGTTTCCCTGGTTTGGAAATAAGTATAAGTCAAAATGGAGTTTAGATATGTCCGTGTTCATTCCTTGGGGGAAAAAAAGGAAGGGGAAAATTATTTTTTGTGTGTGTTTTCTATGTGACAGGCCCTGTTCCATAGTTCATAAATATTAACTCAGTTAATCTTTGCAATGA
The DNA here is from genome assembly GCF_949774975.1 of Lagenorhynchus albirostris. Lineage (NCBI taxonomy): Eukaryota > Metazoa > Chordata > Mammalia > Artiodactyla > Delphinidae > Lagenorhynchus > Lagenorhynchus albirostris. The sequence continues at coordinate 68,968,174 of NC_083104.1, forward strand.
CTCTACTGGTGGTGGTGGGGAGCTAATGCTTACTGAGAACTCTGTGCTACAGGGATTATACATGTCTCATTTAATTCTCACAGTGACTCTGTCAACTAGGCAGTATTGGGCCCACTTTACAGGTAAGGTAACTGAGGTTGAAGGAGGTTAAAAGTGACCCCAACACAACAGTTAGTAAAATGGCAAAGCCATAACTTGGTCCCAGGTCTGTCTGACTCCAAAACCTTCTCTTTGCATATAGTGTTGCTCGATGGAAATCATTTGCCAAGTAGAAATGATCTCCTAAGTACCAGCAAACCACTGAGGTCAGACTGATGGAGTCAGGACTCAGAGGTGGTAAAGAGAAAAAAGGCAGTTTTTGGAGGGCTGTGAGCTGGCATGTGGACTGAAAGCAGCTCAGAAGAGTTGGGGAGATCTTTGTGGAGGGGAAACAGGGAAGGCACCAGGTGGCTGGGAGGAGCTACTTCACCTGGGGACCTGTGGGGTGGGGTAAGGATCAGAGGTAAAGGGGGAGTTGGCTGACTTGTGGTGAAGCCTTGACTCTCTATGAGGACTTTGTTAGTTAGCCAATTACGGCTGGACCAGTTAAATAGCTATCTTTCCCTCAGGTATACGGAGCTTGTGCTCAGAAGGGTCTCCACGATAAAAAGAATTTATGCACTTAAGACGGTTTTGTTGGACTGAGCAGGAGGGATACTACAGGGAAGAGAAGAGAAGGGGCAGGGTCCAGGTTCTCAGGGTGTGGACTCTGCAGAGAATAATCTCCCACCCATTAAGAGCAACAGTTGTGAAAAAGAGGTGAAAAGGATCTAGGAGGCCATCATTTTCCCTTTGACCTCTTTGTATCCTAACTGCTTCTTTTCTGGAAAACATCTCATTGTTTAAATGAAACACCTGTTTGTTCCCTCAGGCAGTAAGCCAGTTGGTGAAGCAGACCATCTGTTAACAAGTACTGAGCATCTACGCTATCGACAGCCCTCTCCCATGGCTCCTTACAGATAAATAGAAGAGCCACTGCCCTTGGCCTTAGGATAGAAAGCAGTGGGAACACGGGAAGGTCAAAGCTTACGTTACAAAGCAGGAGAGCACCCCGAGACAGGGCACTGATGGTAACGCGGTACAGATGGTGCGGTGGTTGCACAGGTGCAGAGGGGCTGGTCAGACTGCAGAGGGGCTCTTGGAGGAGCGTTCCTTCTGGGGCAGGTTTTAGAGGAACCGAGGGGCAGGAGCTGGAGGAAAGGAGCTCGGCCTGGTGCAGAGCCTGACTGAGAGTACCTGGGGGTTTCCTTGGGCTGTGGGGGGAATTGGGGCTCGAGGGACCACTAGGTACAGACACCACACTCCTCACTACTTCCCTGCTTGCCCAGGAATCCCCAGGCAGAGGCCACTGGAGTTTTCCACACCTACTCAGGCAACTCTCCTTCCCTCACATGACTGAGGAAGAATACTGGCTTTAGCGTGTAACCTCAGTGTTCCTCCTGTCCAGTGGCTGCAAAAAGGAAACAGGATTTGGAGTGAGAAGCCGTGGGATTGAGTGCTGGCCTCACTCCAGCTGTGTGACCTGGGTGGGGTCTGCCATTTAAATTGCTCCCAGTCTCAGCCTCCTCATCTATAAAGTGAAGCTAACAGAACTCCTGTCTCTTAATGTAACTGTGAAGGGGTAATGAGAGGAGGTGCCATGAAGTGCATAGCTAGCTCCCTTTTAAAACTACTGAATACTTTTTTCTTTTCTAACATCTTTATTGGAGTAGAATTGCTTTACAATGGTGTGTTAGTTTCTGCTGTATAACAAAGTGAATCAGCTATACATGTACATATATCCCCACATCCCCTCCCTCTTGCGTCTCCATCCTCTCCCCCTAATCCCACCCCTCTAGGTGGTCACAAAGCACCGAACTGATCTCCCTGTGCTATGCAGCTGCTTCCCACTAGCTAGCTATTTTACGTTTGGTAGTGTATATATGTCCATGCCACTCTCTCACTTCTTCCCAGCTTACCCTTCCCCCTCCCCATGTCCTCAAGTCCATTCTCTAAGTCTGAGTCTTTATTCCTGTCCTGCCCCTAGGTTCTTCAGAACCATTTTTTTTTTTTTTTAGATTCCATATATATGTGTTAGCATACGGTATTTGTTTTTCTGTTTCTGACTTACTTCACTCTGTATGACAGACTCTAGGTCCATCCACCTCACTACAGATAACTCAATTTTGTTTCTTTTTATGGCTGAGAAATATTCCATTGTATATATGTACCACATCTTCTTTATCCATTCATCTGTCGATGGACACTTAGGTTGCTTCCATGTCCTGGCTATTGTAAATAGAGCTGCAGTGAACATTGTGGTACATGTCTCTTTTTGAATTACGGTTTTCTCAGGGTATATGTCCAGTAGTGGGATTGCTGGGTCGTATGGTAGTTGTATTTTTAGTTTTTTAAGGAACCTCCATACTGTTCTCCATAGTGGCTTTATCAATTTACATTCCCACCAACAGTGCAAGAGGGTTCCCTTTTCTCCACACCCTCTCCAGCATTTATTGTTTGTACATTTTTTGATGATGGCCATTCTGACTGGTGTGAGGTGATACCTCATTGTAGTTTTGATTTGCATTTCTCTAATGATTAGTGATGTTGAGCATCCTTTCATGGGTTTGTTGGCAATCTGTATATCTTCTTTGGAGAAATGTCTATTTAGGTCTTCTGCCCATTTTTGGATTGGGTTGTTTTTTTTTTTGATATTGAGCTGCATGAGCTGCTTGTATATTTTGGAGATTAATCCTTTGTCAGTTGCTATGTTTGCAAATATTTTCTCCCATTCTGAGGGTTGTCTTTTCCTCTTGTTTATGGTTTCCTTTGCTGTGCAAAAGCTTTTAAGTTTCATTAGGTCCCATTTGTTAAATTTTGTTTTTATTTCCATTTCTCTAGGAGGTGGGTCAAAAAGGATCTTACTGTGATTTCTGTCATAGAGTGTTCTGCCTATGTTTTCCTCTAAGAGTTTGATAGTGTCTGGCCTTACATTTAGGTCTTTAATCCATTTTGAGTTTATTTTTGTGTACGGTGTTAGGGAGTGTTCTAATGTCATTCTTTTACATGTAGCTGTCCAGTTTTCCCAGCACCATTTATTGAAGAGGCTATCTTTTCTCCATTGTATACTCTTGCCTTCTTTATCAAAGATAAGATGGGTTTATCTCTGGGCTTTCTATCCTGTTCCATTTATCTATATTTCTGTTTTTGTGCCAGTACCATACTGTCTTGATTACTGTAGCTTTGTAGTATAGTCTGAAGTCAGGGAGCCTGATTCCTCCAGCTCCGTTTTTCTTTCTCAGGATTGCTTTGGCTATTCGGGGCCTTTTGTGTTTCCATACAAATTGTGAAATTTTTTGTTCTAGTTCTGTGAAAAATGCCATTGGTAGTTTGATAGAGATTGCCAGCAATCCTTTACAAATATGCTTTACATCTCTTTGTTTCTCCTGGTCTCTTTTTAATCCCAACCTAAGGCACCACCTTTGCTCACCTGGACTGTCTCCTAACTGCTTTGCTAAGCTTCCATCTTACTTTCCTATGACGTTTTCCTCACATAACAGCCTGAATGATTTTCTAAGAACACAATCATGTCACTCCTCTGCTTTAAATTTTCTCGTGGCTTCCTGTGGTCCCTGAACACGCCCCAAACTCCTCAGCCTGGCAGGCCTCACATCATCTGGTCTCTGCCTACATGTCTCCCTCCCCATGCCCCAATCATACCTCCTTTGCTCGTGCCTTCTTGGCTCACTGGTCTTCTTTCAGATCCTCATATATGTCAATACTATTCTTATCTCTGGGCCTTTACACTTGCTGTCTGTTCCTTTTGTCTGGAATGTTCTTTCCCTGAACATTCTGTATGACTATCAACTCCTTATTCAGTTCTTAGCTCATATGTCAGCTCCTTTAGGTCCCCAACCCAGCCCAATTGTTTCCTACCCTGTTATTCGGTTTTATATCCTTTCTAACATTTGTCACCATCTGAAACTACAGATATGTATGTATTGTGTGGACTGAAAACTCCATATAGGCATATCTATCTTGTTCACTGCTCCTTCTCTGGTGCTGGGAAGAAAGGAAAAAAGGAAGGAAGGAAGAAGAAAAGAAGGGAAGAAGGAGGGTACGAAGGAAGTGAGGGAGAGAGGAGGGAGGGAGGGAGGGAGGAAGAGAGGGGTCACAGTCTTATCGGAAATAGGTCCCCCTAACAGGCACGAGGTTTGCACCCTTATCCTGCCTTGCACTTCAAGGCCAAACCGACTCCTATGAAGAATCCCAGGTTTGAGCTCCCTCCTCTTTGTATCCACAATCAGAATATTTAAAATGACCCTTCTTTCCCAGGGACCTGTCTGGGTGAACTTCCACAGGCCCTTGCTAACCCATCCCCTGAGTAACCACATCACCTCACTCTCCTGCTATCTCTCTCTCACTGAGTTTTCACTTTTTGCGGTTGTTTGTTTTGTTTTTATTTTCTGAATATTAAACCTAGAACTAATTATTTCTAAAGGGAGCCAAACTGTACTTCACATGTAAGTGGCGAGGGGCCTGTGAGAATAGCTCTCATTCCCTTCCCTGGCAAGACCTTCCATTTCTAAGACAGAGAAATGAGAATCTATGGGGCTATCTAGCATCATTTCAGAATGTGATAGGGTCATCCAAGTTAATATCTGTGTCTGGCATTCGTACATCCTCAACAGGGAGAAGTAATTTGCTATTGTGAACCATTTGTATTAAGCCATTCAGGAAAGTTTCTGAAGAATTTTTCTTTCATAGGTGCATTATCCTATAAGGATTCAGAAAGGAATATAGTTGATGCAGAAGGCAAGTCCTGAAGATTTAAACCCCCCATGTCTTTGCCTAATGAGGTAAGAATATGTAAAAGGTATTATTGGGCTTCCCTGGTGGTGCAAGTGTTTGAGAGTCCGCCTGCCGATGCAGGGGACATGGGTTTGTGCCCCGGTCCGGGAAGATCCCACATGCTGCGGAGCGGCTAGGCCCGTGAGCCATGGCCGCTGAGCCTGCGCGTCCGGAGCCTGCGCGTCTGGAGCCTGTGCTCCGCAACGGGAGAGGCCACAACAGTGAGAGGCCTGCATACCACAAAAAAAAAAAAAAAAAAAAAGTATTATTTTACTACTCCTAATTATCACGATATAGCTTGCCCATTGCCCAAAATTTGGGAAATAAAAAATGGTATAAAGAAGCCGGAAAAAAAAATCACTCACAATCCCTCCACCTCTGTTTTTTCTATGCTTTGCTTTACTACATAGTTAAGATGATAATGTATATACAATTATGTAACCTGTTTACTTACTTCACTTAAAATTATGTCACAACCCTTTATTCTAAGTCATTAAATTCTTCATGAATATTACTTTTTACGGTTATAGCATTTCATCATTATAGTCCATTCCTCAATATTGGACTTATACATTATTTTATATATATGCTCTGTAAATAATGCTGCAGTGAAGATCTTGGTGTATAAATTTTACTCCACATTTAATTACTTATTTTCTTAGTTAATTAATACAACTAGTATTTACCGAGTGCCCACTATATCCCAGTTACTGTACTTAGAGCAGATGAACAAAGGTCTACTTCCTTGGAGAGCGTACATACTCCTGAGGGTGTACAGACAAGAGGAGCAAATAAATCCATATACTGATTAGCTCTATGAAGAGAGGTGATGCAAAGTAAGGGGACAGAGGGAGATGAATGACGGGGGAGGCGATTTTCCTCAGGAGGGTTAGAAGAATGTCTCTCTGAGGAAGTGGTATTTGCACAAAGACATTTTGGATTATTTCTGTAGGCTAGATTCCTAGAGGGAGTTTCTGAGTTAAAGTTCTTGCTTTCTAGGAAGACAGTTTACTCCCTGACAGTTCTGGAAGAAATCACAGTTGTAGAAATGCACCCTACTAGGGCATGATCTTGATGAGCAAGTTACTTAATTCCTCTATTCCTTAGTTTTCCTGTGTGAAATGGAAATAATCACACCTGTTTATGTACACTGTGTGTGTGTGTGTGTGTGTGTGTGTGTGTGTGTGTATGTGTGTGTCACGGGGGCGGCAGGGCTGCGGGTGGCCACAGGGAAGGGATGTTAAGGTTCTTGCATCCCAGGAGAACGAGGGCAGGGAGCAAACACGTGTCTGTGAAAGGGGAGAGATCAGGTTGTTGAATGTATGCAGGGCATTCCAGTTGATGAAAGCGTAGCTGAAAGAGGGTTCTGGAAGGTGTGGCATGAATGCTCACTGTGTCTAACACGTATCAGGTGGTCAGTAATGTATTTTGAAGGAAAGGAACCCAACCTCTCAAGAAGAGCTGACTGACAGAAGGAAAGGTCTTAAATGACTGGTCACGTAGCAGTGCCCTCTGGCTCATGATTTGTCAAGAAGACACTACAAAGACAGCCTCTTCATTCACGAGTCTGCAAATAGGTGGTATCCTCAGTTTTCTCAATCATAAAATGGAGCGAGTAATGTCTACTTCATAGGCTTGTTTGGGGGATTAAGTGGGCTTGAAATATGGAAAGAACACAACACTGTGACTTGTTCACAGTAGTTATAAATGCTTGTTTTTCTCCTTCAACTTTGTATAATTAGGTGGGAAAGGATCTGGGATAGTGAGAGGTGGGACAGCGGTGTACAGCACCCAGAGGGCTCTAAGTAAACCTCAGCCCCGAGAACTGGATAGTTTATTTGCTTATGCACCAGCGTTTGGGTTGTATCCTTTTGAGTTCTCAGATCTGCAGTAATAAAATCATTTTGTTGCATAAGACAATTAATATGTGCTAATGTTGACAAAAAACTCCCAGGAAGGAGTTTCAAGGCCTTGGTTGATGGCTGATGGTAAACAAAGTTATCAAAGGCATGCATTGTAGCCTCAGACATAAATGCTTTCTTCATCTAAAATGATTAACCTAATTTGGAAAACAGCTCAAATCACATATTTCCTTTGGGTCTTTCCAGCAGTGTTCCCTTGGGCTCCAGTCCCTCCACCTCCACAGGTCCTGCTGTAAACTCTCTGCTGTGTCTCTCCCTCCTCTTTCAGACCCTTCTCATCCAGGCGAGGCTCTTTGTAAGATGTGCCCGCCTGGGGACCTGGCGGACCCTGCTTGGGTCGTGCATATTTGTATGGGGTGGGACACACACGTGACATGCCCGCTACTATCATCCTCCCCTTTCCCAAACTCCAGGGATGTCCAGGAGGTTCCTCACTCTTGAGGCATCCAGGGGAGGCCACAGATCGGCTCCATCTGCTGCTGGCCTCGCGGCTCCTACTTGCTTTTCTCTTCCCCTATCTTTGCTGCAATCTCTTCACGCGGTAGCAGCATGTAAGCGGCTTTTCTCAGTACTTGCAGTAATAGCCTTTGTCTGACTTCTTCCTTCACTGTTTAGTTTTCTTTTTTTAATCCTGCCTTTTCTTTAAGCCAGAAGCAGAACTGGATTGTGGAAAACAATGCCAAGGGCTTGGGGCCCTGATTTCTGCCATCTGCTATGGCAGGAAGAGGCGGGGGAAGGAAAGGGTGCTAAAAGTTAAGTAGCAGGATGAAGAAGAATCTCAGTTTGATTTGCTTAAAAGCTTCTCGCATTGGCATGCATCTGTGGTGGAAAATGTTCACTGGCAGATGCTCTAGGACCTGGTTAACTGTTTGTAGTTCACGTGGCTGGGTAGACAGACTGTCCCTGCTGCCGGGGCCCAAGAAGCTGCCTTCCACTTCACTGGGTCCGCTAAGGAGCTTCGGGTTGCCTCGGTCAGTAATTTGCTCTCTGGAGACAAAGAATGCTAAGAGTGAGCAGGCTGAAAGGCCCTCTGGCTGGGCTTCCTCATGTTACAAACAGCCAGTCTTTGAACTTGTAATTATGAGTCATGGGACTCCCAGTCTGGTGTAAAAGTGACTCATTTTAAGCAAATTATCAGTGTTTTCCCTATTACCAAATGCTGTGATCAGCCATTCTGTATATATAAAAAAAGGAACTGTTTTATTAAAAGAGCAGGATGTGTGGAAGGAGAACGAGCTGCACTACGCTTTCCAGACGTATGGACCCAAGTCAAGCTCAGGCCCAGTGTGAGCCAAGCAGCAAAATAAAGAGTAAAAACGGCACAGAAAACAAACGAACAAGGAAAACTCATTTCGGAACAGATGCAAAACCAACTCTAAGCCAGCAGCATACGATTCCTATAATGCTATGATTCCTGGACATTCTCCCCTGCCCTCCTTCCAACTCACTTGGACCTACTGGAATCGAGGTCAAGGAAGAAATACCTATCTTTGGGTCAATTTAACCACAGTGTTGTTAGAGAGTCATTGATGATAGATGCCTCTGAGTTGCCCAAAGCTAGTTACTTAGACAGATGGACTTACAGACACAGCAATCATAGTAAATAAATGTGATCTAGTGATGAGTCTGTGGTGGAAGGAGAATTCCACGGCCTTCTGTCCTAGAGCCCTCTCCTGAGGACACCTGCTATGTTAACAGTCTTTGGCTCAGGAAACATTTGAAATGATCATTGCCCCTTAGTCAGTTGCAAGAGTAGTAACTGATCTGAAAAGACAATTTTTCTTCTCTGATGCCTTGGGTATGATGAACAATTCCCAGGACCGCAATAAGAGGAAATGGGCCCAGGTTTGACATTTCTAATTAACACCTTTACATAGGTTTCTCATTCACCTACACCACTGTAGGAAGATTCCATAAGCTACATGGGGAACTTGGCTCTGAGATAAATTGTCTGACTTACAACCTTTCCAAATTATTTTCAATTTAAAACTGCCTCTCTTGGGACTTCCCTGGTGGTCCATCCCCTTACAATGCAGGGGATGCAGGGTCAATCTCTGGTTGGGAACTAAGATCCCACATGCTGCAGGACAACTAAGCCCGCATGCCACAACTACTGAGCTCGCCCACCTCAACTAAAGAGCCTGTGTGCCGCACACTACAGAGCCCATGTGCTCTGGAGCCTGTGCACCACAACTAGAGTGAGAAAATTCGCCACAACTAGAGAGAAGCCCGCATGCTGCAATGAAGAGCCCACGCGCCATGATGAAAGATCCCGCGTGCCATAACTAAGATCCCACGTGCCGCAACTAAGACCTGACTCAGCCAAAAATAAATAAAATAAATAAATAACAAATAAATCTTTTAAAAAAAATCTTAAAAAAACTGCCTCTCTTGTTTTTTGAAAACTTTATTTCTCACCCCTTGCATAGAAACCATATACCAAAAGACTATTTTTGTATGTTCTCAAATCCCCAAAAGAAAATCCATTAATCAGTCACTCAATGTTTTTGAAATATCACCTTCTAAGCATTCTGTTAATCATAGCAATTGATAAAGAATCAGCAAGAGCCATAAAAAGTAAAGGTGGAAGATAATAGTCAGCAGTCATCTCCTAATTGACAATTCCAGTACCTGTTGTCAATTTTCATACCTCTTGACCTCTCTGCAGTATTTAAATATTCCTTAATTATTAAAATTTTCTTCTCTGCCATTCTGGCATAGTTCCCTCCTTATTCTCCTGCCATGTCTCTGACTGTTCATTGTGAGCCTCCTTTACTGGCTGCTACACTGCATGCCCACCTAAGGAGGAAGTCAGTGGGGATGGAAAGGAAGTGTTGAATTCTGCGGACATTTCTGATGGAACACGATGACATATACTATGTGAGTCTATGTTAGAACCCTTGAGTTGCAAATAATGGAAACTTAAGATTGAAGATGGCTTTAAAAAATGGATAGTATTAGTTCAGGCAACTGAAAAATGCAAAGGCAATGCTGGTTTCGGGCACTCTTTGACACAAAGACTCAAAAAGCAAAAGAAAGAAAAGGTTGATCTGAGGAAGTCACTCAAAACGCAGCACAGACATCTAAAGAGATGGAAAATATGAAAGAGAGACAGCGATGTGAAAGACAGGGTAATAAGACCTAACCCATGCCTAATAGGAGTTTCCAAAGAAGAAAACAGAATGGGGGAGAGTCGATATTAAAAGAGATAATGGCTTTGCATTTTCCGGAAATAATAACTATGTGGATCCTGGTATTCAGGAAGCACAATAAATCCTGGGCAGGAAAAATAAAAACAAAACTCATTCCCTAAACATAATATTGATACCAAGAGCACCAAAGACAAGAATCTGAAAAGTAGCCAGGGGTTTTAAAAGGCGTATTACTTACTAAAGAATGGCAATTAGATTTACAGCAAACTTCCCAATGATAACAATGGAAACAAAAAGACAATAAGATAGTAGCTTTAAAGTTTTCAGAGAAAATATGTACCAACCTAGAATTCTATATTCAGCTAAATTGCCATTCAAATGTGGGAGACAGATTGCTTACTCCCCTCTCCACCTTTATGCAAAGCCCAAACTTTAGCATCAATTCCAAGCAATCTTTACTCCAGCTACACACAATTTTTCACCAGTATCCAAACACACTGTATCTTCTCAGGACTTCAGGCTTTTGCAATACTGTCTCTTTGGCTTGGAATGCCCTTTTCCACATGGCAGCCACCAACTTATTCTTCTATTTTATTTCATGAAGAAAAATGTTGAATGCATAAGAAAGAAGGAAGATGTAAGAAGAAATAGTAAAGGCAAGTAAAGTTAAATAAATAAGTAAATTAGAAGGATAAATCTAAATAAGTAGTGCCTGTATATAAAAATATTAATACTATTTGTTAATTTGGAATAAAGGAAGAATAAAAATAAATCTAGTAATATATTGGACAACAATAATGTTTAAGATAGAGAGTGCTTTGAATTAAAATGTTCTAAAGTTCTTTTGTTTAGGAAGGGGTAGAACTATTAACTAACTTTTGATTTCACAAAGTAAAAATTGCTTGTTAAATTTGAGAATAATAGAAATAGCATATAAAATGTCCAAGCCAATACAGAAAAAATAGAGGAAAAAGCCCTCAATAAATCTACTGAAAGTAGGAAAGAAACAAAAGAAGCAAAGACAAATGATAGTGAATGGAAAGGATAAATTAAATAAAACCATGAAATCCAAGATATTAGTAATCACAATAAACGGAAATTGATCAAATTCACTATTATAACAATAAAGATTGTCAGACTGGATTTTAAAAATCCAACTATATTTTTCTATGAGAGACACATCTAAAAATATAAGGACCTAGAAAGGTTGAAAGTAATAGGATTGAAAAAAAATATTAAAAGCAAATGCTAACCAAAAGAAAGCTAGTGCAGTAACGTTAGTATCAGGCAAAATAAATTTTAAGCAAAGTGCATTGTTAGGGGCTAACAGGCTCACTATGTATTGATAAAAAGAAATCACAAAGCAGATACAATAATTCATAAATTGAAAGCTCTGATAGTGTAGCATCAAAATGGATAGAACCAAAGTAAACAAATTACAAAAAAGTAGCCAAATCAATTACTATAATGGAACATTTAAATATACCTTCTCAATAATGGAAAGATCAAATAGACAAAATGAGTAAAACTGTTGAGGAGTTGAAATAATATGGTTAATGAGCTCAATCCAAAGAACACACAAAAATCCTATATCCCAAAATGGGAAAATATACTTTCTTTTTAAGCATACATAGAACATTGACAAAAACCAAACATATACTAATTCCCAAATCAGGTCTCAACAAGTACAAAGATTTAATCATAGAAACCATGTTCATTGATGATAGTGCAATAAAATTAGAAATTAAAAACAAAAATACACCTTTAGAAAGTCCATATGTTTGATCATTTATAGAACATCTTAAAATTACTTATGGGTCAAAAAAAACCAAAAAGGAAAGTAGACACTATTTATAACAATGTTAATGTTTTTATAGCAAATCTTGTGGAATGCAGCTAAAACAGTAATTAATGGCAAATTTATAGCTTCAGGGTTCTATTAGAATATAAGGAAGACTGTAAGTTAATGAAATAAGAATACACCTCGAGCAGGTAGAGAAACATCAGGATAAATCCCTTACAAAAAAGAAGGATATAAGAGGAACACACCTGTTCATATCATTCCCCTGCTTAGAGAAATATTCTGCTTACTCCCCATTCTGCCCTTATAGAAACCCCAAATTCTACCTTCAATTCCAAGCAACCTTTATTCTGGCTAAATTTTCATCAGTATCTAAATACACTATGTATTTTTATGCTTTTGTAGTACTGCCTCCTTGGCCTTTCCCACATAGCAGGCTCCAATTCATTCCTCTAATTTCAGTTCAAGTGCTACCTCTTCTGGGAAACTTTTCATGACCCCTCCTGACAGAATTATTAACTTCCTTATTGCATTCTTTCACATTCATTTCAATATAAAATGATTTTTAATACGGAAGTGAGCATGCACGCATGAATAAAGTGCTGAAGTAGGTAGTCAAAAAAGAGGTTTTGGAAGACATCAGCTTTAAGCTAGAATTTGCTTAAAGCTCAGCTAGATCTTGTTTAAGGCCAAACTTAATAGCAACAGGAGTAACCTCAGCAATAAATCATAGTTAAGATTTATTGAGCGCTGCTCTGTACCAGTTAATAGTTGAGGATAGAAGAAGTATTCTTCATGGGCAGATGACACAGGCAATATAAGTGAGGCCAACCATATTGGTTGGCTAACCTAAAAATCATCCCTAATCCTCTTCACCTTTGCCTTCTTCTTACTCTAGACAAGCACTGTTCAATAAAAATATAATGCAAGTCATATATATAATTTTAAGTTTTCTAGTAGACACATTAATAATGTAAAAATAAACAGGTAAAGTTAATTTCAATATTTTATTTAACCCAATATATCCAAATATTATAATTTCAATATGTAATCAATATATATAAACAAGATATCTGCATATGCTTTTTTTTTTTTTCAGTACACGGGCTTCTCACTGTTGTGGCCTCTCCCGTTGCAGAGCACAGGCTCTGCACGCGCAGGCTCAGAGGCCATGGCTCACGGGCCTAGCCGCTCTGTGGCATGTGGGATCTTCCCAGACCTGGGCATGAACCCGTGTCCCCTGAATTGGCAGGCGAACTCTAAACCACTGTGCCACCAGGGAAGCCCTGCATATGCCTTTTATAATAAATATTTGAACTCCTTTGCATATTTTATACTTAACAGTACATCTCATTTCAGACACTGAATTGACATAGAAACATGATCTATATTTATGTTTCATAGAATTTACAATTTTTCCAAACATCCTTAAAGGTTTTCCAATAACCAAAATGAGTGCTAAAATAGTATTGTCTTTTAATAGTTGCATCCATATTGACAAAGCTGGTCAATGAAATGTTTATGTGTAATACTAGAAACAATGCACGTGCCTGTTGACATGTGTACTACAATATTAAAATCTGTGCCATGCCATGATTAAAATGCATGATTATAGTGAAATGTAGTCCGACTGAAACAATAAATTTGTAGCTAATGGAGATATGTTTTTTAACTGCTTCCATTTTTATATTTAAATTAAATATAAAATAATTATAAATTAATATGATAGATTAAAATTAAATAAAATTAGAAATTCAGAGCCTCAGTTGCACTAACCTCAGTTTAAATACTCAATAGTCACAGGTAGCTAGTGGCTACCACATTGAACAGTGCAGCTCTAGAGGCTGGAAAAGCCATATATCCATGTTCCCAGCCTTCCTGGCACCCTTAGGGTGGCTGTATAATACATTTTTGACCAAAGAAAATGTATGACCAAGTTTCTAGTGGTCTTTTAGGAAGTCTTTTGCTTTCCTGATAAAGGGACAAACTTAAGAAGAGAATGTGCTAGCACCATTCCCTTCTCCTTCTTCTTGCTTTGCATGTGAACATTATGTGATGCCTGGAGCTATAGCAGATATCTTGTTGCCATGATGTAACTCATATGAGGATGAAAAATAAAAACACTAGAACGATGAAAAAATAAACAACTTGAAACCCTGAGGAAAATCACTGAGCTGCTGGACCAGCTCTGAGATTGCCTACATTTGAACTTCTTGATAAAAAAAGTGTCCTTCTCTATAACTTAAATCATTAATAGACAGATAATACTTGCAGCTGAAAGCATTCCTAATTGATACAATGAGCATGGCATGCTGGGAAAAGAGACAATAGGCAGCCTGAATAGGATAGAGGTACATGTTAAGGAATAGTAATAAGTTTAAAGAGATGGGGTAGAGCCAGAAAATGGAGGGTCCACTAGATAGCTCAGCTGAGAAGCCCAGAGTAGTGTAACTGTCCTTGTCTTATGAGCTTGTCATGTTCTGTCTTTTGTATAGTAGTTTATATATATGTTCTTTTTTGGTTACTAGATTATAAAAGCTGAGAACTTTTACAGAAAAAGTATTCAGTAAATACTCATTAGCTGAATGATTAGATATAGAGCTGGAGGGATGAAGACTGTCTCTTCAGCATAGATCAGATGTTTAACATTAAAAAAATGCAGCAAACTAAACCCCTCAGTGAGAAACCCTATTAAGGAAAGTCCTTGGCCTAACTTTTCTGTCCCATAAACACCTAAAACAAAAAGGCCAACATTGAATTGAATTTCGCCTAACCCTCTCCACTTTCAACTTAATTACTAAGTAGCACCTTTATCCTTCCTCTGACACTTGGCTTCTATTTTCACCTCTTTGAACATGTCATACCTAACCTCATGGTGCCCTTTCTGTCTTTAGTCCTCCTTTATCTCATTCCCACATCCCACCCACAGTGTGAGAGCAGGCCTCCAACTCCCAGCTCAAAACCTGTGCAAACCTCTACTGGCCAATCTGCCTCCAGCCCCATCAAGGCCAAACTACAAGCCAGTCAAATTCCTCTGATACTATATTTTAAAGAACATGTAATTTTCTTTTTCAGATTTTAAGATAATACATTCCTTGTAGAATATCTGGAATAAACTTAAAAAAGAAATCTCTAATCTGACTACCAGGAGATAATAACTATATTTCAGGGTATTTTCCATCAGACATTTCTCTATACATGTTGAGACCTATGTAACATAATTAAAATCGTATTACAAACAACACTTGCATTCATCCTTTTCATTTCTCATCACATCGTGAAACGTTTCCTCTGTAATTAGGAATTCTTCAAAAGCATTAAAAAAAATAACTGCTCGATACCCCATCAGATAGCCATTCTTTAACTTAACTATATCTTTATATCATCACTTCTCTTTTCTGATTCCCCACAGTGACTGCCAATTGTCTTTTGTATTAAATAAAAATTCCAACTCTTGGACTGTGTCAGGTGCTGTCATTCTACATCTGCTTCTACCCTCCAGCTGGTGTTTCATGTTCCAGCCAAATAAATTGGCTCACTCTTTCCCACACAACTTGCCTCTCTCCTTCTGAGCCATCCTTCATTTGCTTCCTCTTACATCTCTGTCAAATCATTGTTCTCCTTAAAATTTACCCCAGGTGTCATTCCAGTAATCTCCCACTATCCCTTTCTTTATATTTCCCATATCCCAGTTTCTCTAACATATGGGTTTATGACTTGAACAGTTTATAGCTGGCTGCATATATGTTTCTACCATGTGGGTTATGGTGTGATAGGGTGGTAGGGGCCAGCAAGATGGGCCAAGAGCAGGAGGAACAGAGCTAGTGGGTTGGGGGCCGCTTCTTGACCCCCCGTTGCACTTTGTGAGGTCTGGTTGGCTTTGGAAGGGAGACCAGGCCTCATATTCTCGTGCTCAGGACTGAGTGGCGGGGAGTGGTTCATGTTGGCCCGGCTTTGATTAACAAGATAGACTATCAGGCATTTGGAGACCATCTGCATTTCCAGGCTAAATGAAAACATGTTTATTTTGGCTGCTGAGTACCTGGAGGATGAGGGAACCTCTGTGCATATGAGAGTCTTAGCCTTCTTTTGGAAAAAGTGATCTCAATTAAATCCAGTATCTGCTTTAGATTAGCCAGTGTGTTAAGTATAAACTTGTGCACTAACTTAAGGGTCCTGGCGGAAGTGTCCCTACTTTTGCATTTAACGTTTCTTTATCTCACACAGCTATTCTTTTTTTTTTTTTTTTTTTTTTTCCGGTACGTGGGCCTCTCACTGTTGTGGCCTCTCCCGTTGCGGAGCAACAGGCTCCAGATGCGCAGGCTCAGCGGCCATGGCTCACGGGTGCAGCCGCTCCGCGGCATGTGGGATCCTCCCAGACCGGGGCACGAACCCGTGTCCCCTGCATCGGCAGGCGGACTCTCAACCACTGTGCCACCAGGGAAGCCCACAGCTATTCTTTCATAATTGAAAATTGTAACATCTGGTTAAAAGTTGAATCTGGAATACAAAACAGCCACTAGCCTCCTCCTTCTCAGCCTAATCAGGCTATCACTTGCCTTGACACAGCCTAGATGCCAGCAGGCCAAGGTGGCCAGGCCAGGTGGAATGTTTGCAAGCACCACTCAGTGGAGTAGGACTTGCGCTAACAAGACCCCGAAGGACCCACTGATCCCCTGACTGTGGGAGATGGTTACAGCTTGGTGAATTCAGTGTAGTGATCTATTTACGATGGATTAAAGATCTTTCAAGAACTGCCTTTTTTAATTGATCATTTTTACCCTTGTTAACTTACAACAAACTTTGGGTTACTGAAAGCATGACTGTCCCAGTTTATGGCAAAAGAAAGTTACATGCAAACCAGGTTTTGTGCTTGTTAGCTACCTGAGCAAAAAGTTGGATGGGAGCTAGCAGCTTTAAGATGTACCTGTAAATTTTAATTGGTCAGGACTTCATTCTGTAGTCCACTTTCCCAAATATTTCTGGTATCATCAGATAGCAGTATATTTCTTATTTCAAGAATAGGCCATGGACTAATTCTGCTGCTTCCCTAGGTGAACAGGGATGCCATACCCTCAATATACATGAGCTGTGAAGTAAGCAGCCCTATTATTTGGTTACTAGCATCACTGGCCATGAAGTTATCAAGGGAGGGCAGGGAGGAAGGTCAGATGTTACCATATAGTGTGATAGACACATCTTTGGCAAATGAAGAATTTTGGACGAGTAACTCTTGTCTCTTCAAAAATCAAAGCAATGACATTGTCATCAAGAGACAGTTGTAGGCAACTGAGAAACAGCTACCAAATGTGAACCCTCTGAATCATCCTTGACTCCTCCTTCCCCTCCTTCCCCATTTAATTGGTCACAAAGACCTTTTGATTTCCTCTCATATAAATCTCTCCTACTCATCTCTCCTTCATCTTCAACACTGAGGTTTTGGTTCAAAACCTCATCATCTCATGCCTAAACAATTTCATCTCTTATCTTCCGAATTGTCTCTCTGACTCCATTCTAACCCTCTCCCTATTCTTGTCAGGAGTATCCTTCTAACGTCAATCTGATAGTTTCTCTCTGAAGCTTACATATTTGCAGAGGTTCCCTAGTGTTTGTTTACTGTACCATTTCCAAACCTTATGGATTCAACAAGTGGGCCTCAACTTAAGCCTTTACTTCTGCTGCCCCCCACCAGACAGTGCGTCTCGTGTTCTGACTACGCTCAACCACTTGAAGTCCTCCAGACATTTCATACCTACCAGGCTTTGGCACATCTCTGTTCTTTTTGACTATGCTGTTCCCTATTTCTCAAATGTTCTTCTCCAGCACCTCTGAATTTATTTCAAGAGGCAGCTGAAATGTTGCTGCCCCTGAAGCCCACCCTAATTCCTCCAGAATAGAACATCATTCCCTCCTCCCCATGACACACCACTCTCCACACGCCGACCCCCCAACCCCCGCCCCAAGGGCTCCTTTACTTTTATCTATCTCTTTGACTTCTCTGTGAGTTCCCTGACCTTAGCACTTTGTACACCAGGAACTAGCACAAAGCCTCACATATGTATCCTGCTCATTCATGTTTGCTGAATACATAAACATGGTGATAGAGGAAGTTATTCTGATAAAGAGTTTTGTGTGACACCAAGACCAACTTCCCTTCCTCCCTCTCTCCCTTCCTTCCTTCTTTCAACCCTTCCCCATTCCTCCCTCTCTCCCTCCCTCCCTTCCTTCCTTCTTTCCAACAAACACTGGATACCAGAACTCTTTCATACTTTTTGGAAGAACATAGAGCAATGGTTCCACAGTTAAAAAATCACAGATAAGGGAGTTAGCATTTCCAAAATGGTGGTATGAGGAGCTCAGAGGGCCTTCTCACCAGAAAACAACCATAGCTAGTGAAAAATTTTTTTTAAATTCTGGAAATTATCCTAATGGGACATAGCAAATGGAGAAATTTGTATTCAAGAAGATCTACTAAATCTTGGTAAGAACAGTGAGAGTTTGTGGCATTTGAGCCAGGACCTACTCCCTTCCCATTTCCCAATTCTGCATGATGGAAGCTTTACTCTGGGCGAATGCAGATTAGAACACAAGGCTCCCTCTCCCCTTAGATCCCAGACTAGAATTATGGTATCTCTCTAGGAGGGGTGGGCTGCCAACAGTTCTCATGATCCCCAGCTCTGTGTTGCAGAAGTTTTATTCTAGGCAGGAGGAGATGACAAGCCTGGGGCTTCCTTCTTTCATCCATCCCCCACTTTAAAAGCAGAATCTCCACCCCAGGAGTAGCAGATTAAGAATACTGGGTCTTTATTGCCTTGCCCCGGTTTGCTCATAAAGTGATGGTTCCATGCTAGAAGAGATAAGGTGAGAAGATAAAAGGTTACTGCAACTGGCCAGCACTCTAGTTGTAAAGCAGGAGTGTCACTTCAAGAGAAGCAGACTTGTCATGTATAAGGGAACCCCAGGAAGATTAAAAGCTGACTTCTCTTCAGAAATGATGGGGCTAGAAGGCAATGGGATAATATATTCAAAGTCCTGGAAAAAAAATTGTCAACCAAGAAATTATATCCAGCAAAAGAAAACTTAAGATGAAATAAAGACATTCTTAGATAAACAAAAATGGAGAGAATTCATTGCTAGCAGATCTGCCTGACAATATATACTAAAGGAATTTCTTCAGGCCAAATGCAAGTGACTTCAGACATTAATTCAGATCCATAAGAGGGAAGAGGCCAAGATGGTGGAGTAGGAAGACCCTGAGCTCCCCTCCTCCCATGGGTATACCAAAATTACAACTATTCACAGAACAACTATTTATGAGAACGATCTGAAAACTAGCACAAAACATCTTCTACAACTAAGGATATAAAGAAGGAACCACAACGAAATGGGTAGGAGGAATAGTCAAGACCTGCACCCCCAGCTAGGTAACCCACAAACAAGAGGATAATAACAATTGCAGAGGTTCTCCCCGAGGAGTAAGGGGTTCACACTCCACATCAGGCTCCCCAGCCTGTGGATCCTGCACCAGGAAGATGAGCCCCCAGAACGTTTGGCTTTGAGGGCCAGCAAGGCTTGCTCTTGGGAGAGCCAGAGGGCTAGAGGAAACAGAGACTCCATTATTAAAGGGTGCACATAAAATCTCACAACACTCTAAGGTCCAGACTAGAAGGAATAATTTGAAAAGAGCCTTATCAGACATAATTTCTGATCTTGGAGAGCCTCCCAGAGAGCCAAGAGGCAACTGGAACTCACTCTGGGGACATATTGGGTTGGCCAAAAAGTTCGTTCGGGTTTTTCCATATGATGCTATGGGAAAACCCGAATGAACTTTTTGGGCAACCCAACAGATATTGACGGCAGCCATTTTGGGGAGATAAAATTCCAGGAGAAGAATTAAGTGAAGTAAAGGTAGGCAATCCACCCAATAAAGAGCTCAGATAATAATCATAAAGATGCTCAAAGAACTCAGGAGAAGAATGGATGAGCACAGAGAGAATTTCAACAAAAAGTTAGAAAACACAAAGAAGAACCAAACAGAGCTGAACAATACAATAACTGGAATAAAAAATATACAGAGCTAGAACAAATAATTCTAAAATCTGTATAGAAACAAAAAAGACCCTGAATAGCCTAAACAATCTTGAGAAAAAAGAACAAAGCTGGAGGTATAATGTATAATATTCCCTGATTTCAAACTATACTATAAAGCTACAGTAATCAACACAGTATGGTACTGGCACAAAAAATAAGCACACAGATCAATGGAATAGAATAGAGAGCCCAGAAACAGACCCACACTTACATGGGCAATTAATCTATGACAACGGAGGCAAGAGTATACAATAGGGAAAGGACAGCCTCTTCAATAAATGGTGATTCATGTAAATGAATCAAACTGGACTACTTTCTCACACTATATACAAAAATAAACTCAAACTGGATTAAAGATTTAAATATAAGACCTGGAACCATAAAACTTCTAGACCAAAACAAAGTCAGTAAACTCTTTGACATCAGTCTTAGTAATATTTTTTTGTAATATGTCTCTTCAGGCAAGGGAAGCAAAGCAAAAACAAACAAATGGGACTATATCAAGCCACTGAGCTTCTGCACAGTGATGGAAATTATCAACAAAACAAAAAGGCCACCTACTGAATGGGAGAAGACATTTGCAAATGACATATCCAATAAGGGGTTAACATCCAAAATATACAAAGAACTCATACAACTCAACATCAAAAAAAAAAAAAAAAAAAGAACTCTATTTAAAATGGGTAGAGGTTCTGAAGAGACATTTTTCCAAAGAAGACACACAGACACATGAAAAGATGCTCAATATCACTAATCACCAGGGAAATGCAAATCAAAACCACATGAGTTATCACCTCACACCTGTCAGAATGGCTATTATCAAAAGGACAACAAATAACTAGTGTTGGCAAGGATGTGGAGAAAAGGAAACCCTCGTGCACTGTTAGTGGGAACGTAAATTGGTGCAGCCACAATGGAAAACAGCATGGAGGTTACTCAAAAAATTAAAAATAGAACTACCATATGATCCAGCAATTCCACTCTTTGGTATGCACATAGAGAAAACGAAAACACTAATTTGAAAAGACAAATGTACCCCTATATTCACTGCAGCATTATTTTCGATAGCCAAGATATGGAAGCAACTTGTGTCCATTTGGATGAAGATATGGTATAAATACACAATGGAGTATTATTCAGCCATAAAAAAGAATGAAATTTTGCCATTTGCAACAATAGAATGGACCTGGAGGGTATTATACCAAGTGAAATAAGTCAGGCAGAGAACAACAAATACTGTATGATTTCACTTATATGTGGAATCTAAAAAGCGAAACAAATGAACAAACATAACCAAACAGAAACAGGGTCATAGATACAGAGAACAAACAAGAGGTAGCCAGATCGGAGGGGAAGGGCAGGGGGGGATGAGAGAAAAAGGTGAGGGAGATTAAGAAGTATAATCTTCCATTTACAAAATAAGTGACTCATGGGTATGAAATGTACAGTGTAGGAATAGTCAACAACTACGTAACTATGTAGTTATGTAGCCAATAACTATGTATCTATATAATATCTTTCTATGGTGACAGATGGTGACTAAACTGATCATGGTGATCATTTTGAAACATATAGAAATATCAAATCACTGTACTGTGCACCAGGAACTAACATAGTGTTGTAGGTCAATTATACTTCAAAAACAAACTAACAAATGAGTTCATAGAAAAGGAGATCAAATTTGCGGTTACCAGAGTTGGGGGGTAGTGGGAGGGGGAATTGGATACAGGCGGTCAAAAGGTATAAACTCCCAGTTATAAGATAAATAAATACTAGGGATGCAATGTACCACATGATAAGTATAATGAGCACTGCTGTCTATTATATACAGAAGTTAAGAGAGTAAATCCTAAGAGTTCTCATAACAAGGGAAAATTTTTTCTATTTCTTTTATTTTTTATCTATAAGAGATGATGGGTGTTCACTAAACTTATTGTGGTCATCATTACATCATGTATGTGAGTCAAACCATTATGCCATATGCCTTAAACTTATACAGAGCTATATGTCAATTATATCTCAACAAGACTGGAAGGAAAACAAAAACCACATGAGAAAACAAAGAGCACCAGTAAAGGTAATTATGTGCATAATTATAAAGACATTATATCTCATATTTCTTCTTTTAACTGACTTTAACAGCAATTATATAAAACAATACGCATGTAATCATATTGTGTGGCTTATACCATATAGAAATTTAATAAAACAAACAACACAAAAGAGGTGGGTGGGAGCAAAGTTGCATAGGAGTAAGGAAATTACCAAGTTACACCAGATGGTAACTTGAATCCACAGGAATAAATGAAGACAATCAGAAATGGTAAGTCAGAAATATAGCAAATTCTATAAATATATAATTGCTCTCCTTTCTTCTCTCAGCTTATTTAAAAGATATAAAATTATATAAAGGAATAATTATAATGTATGATAATATAATCATATAATAATATATATAGTAATGCTGGGTTTGTAATATATAAAGATGTAAAATGTATACCAATAATAGTACAAAAAAGGGAAAATGGAACAGTGCTATATATGATTAATTTTTTATCTCACTGGAATTAATTAGTATAAATATGAAGTAGATTCTAATAAAATTAAGATGTATATTTAAGCCCAAGCAACCACTAAGAAAATAACTCAAAAATATAGTAAAAAAAATCATTAAAGAAATTAAAATGCTACACTACAAAATATTTGCTTAATGCAAAATAAAGCAGTTAATGAGAAACACAAAAGAAAAATGGCAGCTATAAATCCAACTACAGCTATAATAACATTAAATGTGAGTGGCTTAAACAATCCAATCAAAAAAGCAGAGATTTTTCAGATGAGATTAAAAAAACAAGATCCAACTATGTGCTGTAGGAGACATGGTTTACATTCAAAGATACAAATAGGTTGAAAGTAAGAGGACAAAAATGGTGCATCATGCAAACAGCCAACTAAACAGCAAAGCTAAAGGGACTTACCTAATATAAGACAAAATAGACTTTAAAACAAACATTGTTACTAGCAATAAAGAGGGATATTTTATAATGGTAAAAGGGTTAATCCATCAGGAAGATATGACAGTTACATGTATACAACTAATGACAGAACTGCAAGAAAGATAAAGCAAACTGACAGAATTGAAGAGACAAATAGGCAATTCAACAATAGTATTTGAAGAGTTCAACACCCCATGTTCGTTAATGAATAGAACATTAAGGAGAAGATCAACAAGGAAATAAAAGACTTGAACTATGCTATAAACCAACTAGATCTAACAAACATCTATAGAACACTCTTTCCAACAACAGCAAAATATACATTTTTTTCAGGTGCAACATTCTCCAGGATAGACTATATTCCAGACCATAAAACAAGCCTCAATACATTTAAAAGGACTGAAATCATACAAAGTATGTTCTCTGACCACAGACTGGTGACAGGGAAGACAAAAGGGGATCATATTGCAGAGGAAGGGCCAGGAGCTGAGATATCAGGGACAAGGAAGGAGCAGTTAAGGCAGAGGAGGGGACTTCATGGTTTGAGGTTCAAAGTTCAGAGGTCTCAGAGGAGTTTTATATGGATTAAAGATCAATGCAGTAACAGCAGCTCATGGTGTGGCAGGTGGCTGAGTTGAACAATGCGGCTAAGTACAGCTCAAACACCCACCTGGTAGCTCCTGCCCATTACACAGGGGTCACAGATTTCTCTGTAGGAGCATCTGGACTGGTCACAGCAGAACATGCAACAGTGTACCCTAGTGAACTTGTCTCTAATCACTTCAGACTGGAATCTACCAGATGACTGTCCTGGAGATTATCTAAGGATGATGCCTAGGACACCCAGGAGTATGATTAGGAGGGGTTTCTTTTCATGCTCCCAGGTGATGTGGAAGATGTTGCACATTCACAGGGTCAAGCTTAGGTAACATATTTTGGGGTACGAAAGATGAATAATATGTCACTTTTTCACCTACGTGAGTAACTTTTTCACCTACGTGAGACAATTGTTCCTACTACTCTCTGTGAGTGAAACATTTGGAGAGAAGCGTTAACTCCATCGGTGAATACTCCTCCCGGCAGCCACATGAGCTTCCAAGGGAGTCGCAGGCACTAACAGCCCACACTCCTTTATATGCTGCCCTTTTTAATGTGGGCTCCTTTAAGATCATATTGCTTTAAGATGATCAAAGTTTTCCTTTAATGAACCACCACTAAGCTCTTTTTCCCCTTGACCTTTTAATTCATGTTGAATAATAAAACTTAACATTGAGCTGTGATTTGACATTACAATGACAGAGATGCCAAAGCTAAGGCCTTGAGTTGGTCAGAAGTTTGCAAATCTTGGTCCAGCAGGTTTTCAGGATGCAGTCTGGAAGTGTTCTAAATGCCAAAAGAAATGTGATACCCCTCTCTTCTGTTTTCATTTCCTTTTATCCTGGCCTTCTTTTCTCCTGGTATCTATTTTTTTTTTTTTTTTTTGCGGTACGCGGGTCTCTCACTGTTGTGGCCTCTCCCGTTGCGGAGTACAGGCTCCGGACGCGCAGGCTCAGCGGCCACGGCTCACGGGCACAGCCGCTCCGCGGCATGTGGGATCCTCCCGGACCGGGGCACGAACCCGCGTCCCCTACATCGGCAGGCGGACTCTCAACCACTGCGCCACCAGGGAAGCCCTCTCCTGGTATCTTTTATAGTCTCCACTTTTCCGCCTTGAGGCGGCCTCTCCAGCACGTGGACCCACCTCTCCCCAGGGAAGGCTCTGCTGTGTGCAGAGTGGCTGCATTTGCTGCTAGTTTTGCTTCCTCCTCTCTGACTCCCTGACCTTTCTTTCCATTATGCCTCTGTGGACCACACCCAGACTTTTTACTGCCTTCTTCTCTGGTCATGAGATTGAGCACTCCCTTTGCTCTCTGCCAGCTGTGCACATGGATCTATCATGCTCTCTCTGGGCAAGGACACTAGTCACATAGCCAGGCCTGGGCACTCCATATCTTGAGTTTTCCTTTTCTGTGGTCATTTTATAGGTCCTCCATTCATAAAGCCACATGTGTTCAGAAAATGTGTACCCCTGATGGCTGCAGGCTATTCAGAGACCCTCAGGTGTCTTGGCCCTGAATGCCACCAGGAGGGGGTGGGAGAGTAGTAAATATCCTTTCCCAGCCCATCGGGGGGAACAGCTCGAAGTAGAAAAGGTCTAAGTAATTCAAGCCTTTGTATTCCTCCCCGTGGAACTACTTTAGCTCTAGGAAAGAGAGGTTCTCCCTACATACTCGCTGAGCATCTCAGTTTTTGGGATACATGTATGGTCTTTCTGAATAAACATTAAAGACATCATAGAGAGTGGAGTAAACAGTAAATACATGGCCTTCTACTTCTTCCATTTTTAAATGAAGACCTTGATACTGTCGACACACCAAAATAGCCCAAAGTCCAGGAGTCCTAGCACAAGTGACCCTTAAAATCTGTCTTAGAGCACTGTATACTAATATAAGTAGCAGGAAACCCCTCCCTGTACCCTGCCTTCCAATCCTCTACTAATCTGCATCTTCTTCCCCTTCACAAGCAAACACCTAGAAATGCTATTGGTATTCCCTGGCTCCATTTCCTCAACTACTCTTCACACCTCATTTCACTGTGGTTCCTATACTCAGCACTCTACTGAAACTGCTCTTCCGAGGTCAGCTTCCACCTCCTTATTGCCACTCCCAATAATCTTTTTTTTTTTTAATAGATCTTAGATTTTAGAGCAGTTTTAGGTTCGCAGCAAAATTGAGGGGAAGGTAAAGAGATTACCCATTTACCCCATGTCCCCACACATGCATAGCTTCCCCATCATCAACATCCCCCACCAGAGTTACAACTGATGAAACTACATTGACCCATTATTATCACCCAAAGTCTATAGTTTACAGTAGGGTTCACTCTTGGTGTTGTACATTCTGTGAGTCTGGACAAATGTATAATGACATGTTCCACCATTACAGTATCATGCAGAATAGTTTCACTGCCCTAAAAATCCTCTGTGGTCTATTTATCCTCCCCTCCCCCTAACACCTAGCAACGAATGAGCTTTTTACCATCTCCAGAGTTTTACCTTTTCTAGAATGTCATATAGTTATAATCATACAGTATGTAACCTTTTTATATTGGCTCCTTTCACTTAGTAATATGCCTTTGAGGTTCTCCCTCATGGCTTGATAGTTCTTTCATGGCTTGATAGTTCATTTCTTTTTAGCACCAAATAATATTCCATTGCCTGAATGTACCACAGTTTATTTATCCATTCACTACTGAAGGATATCTTGGCTGCTTCCAAGTTTTGGCAATTATGAATAAAGTTGCTATAAACATCCATGTGCAGGTTTTTGTGTGACATACATTTTCAACTCCTTTGGGTAAATGCCAAGGAGTACGACTGCTGGATCTTATGGTAAGAATATATCTAGCTTTGTAAGAAACAGTCAACTGTCTTCTAAAGGGGCTGTATCATTTTGCATTCCTATCAGCAATGAATGAGAGTTCCTATTGCTCTACATCCTCCCCAGCATTTGGTGTTGTCAGTGTTTTGGATTTTGGCTATTCTGATAGGTGTGCAGTGGTATCTCATTGTTTTAATTTGCATTTCCCTGATGGCTTATGATGTGGAACATCTTTTCGTAAGTGTAATTGCTGCCCGTATCTTCTTTGGTGAGGTGTCTATTAAGGTCTTTGGTCTATTTTTTTCATTGGGTTGTTTCTTATTGTTGGGTTTTAAGAGTTTTTTTGGTATATTTTGGATAACAGTCCTTTATCAAATATGTCTTTTACAAATAGTTTCTCCTAGTCTGTGGCTTCTCTTTTTATTTTCTTGACAGTGTCTTCCAGAGAGCAGAAGTCTTTAATTTTAGAAGTTCAGTTTATCAATTCTTTCTTTCAGAGATTATGCCTTTGGTGTTATATATAAAAAGTCATTGCTAAACCCTAGATAATATAGATTTTACCCTATGTTAACTTCTAGGAGTTATAGTTTTGGGTTTTACCTTTAGGTCTGTGATCGATTTTGAGTTACATTTTTGTGAAGAATATAAGATGTGTGTGCACGTCCAGTTGTTAAAACAGCATTCGTAGAAAAGACTATCTTTTTTTTCTATTGCATTGCTTTTGCTCCTTTGTCAAACATCAGCTGACTATATTTATGTGGGTTTATTTCTGAGTTCTCTATTATCTTCCACTGGTCTATTTGTCTATTCTTTCACTGATACCACATTGTCTTGTTTATTGTAGCGTTATAGTAAGTCTTGAAGTTGGGAGTGTCAGTCCTCCAACTTTGTTCTTCTTTAATATCATGCTGGTTATTCTGGATCTTTTGTTCTCCATGCAAACTTTAGAATTAGTTTATCAATATGCACAAATAAATTTTGGGGATTTTGATTGGGATTGCATTAAATCTATAGATTAAGTTGGGAAGAACTGACCTCTGAACATTATTGAGTCTTCCTGTCCATAAACATATGATGTCTTTTTGTTTATTTAGTTCTTTGGTTTCTTGCAGCTGAGTTTTATAATTTTCCTCATATAGACCATGTACGAATTTTGTTAGATGAATAACTAAGTATTTCACTTTTCTGGATACTAATGGAAATGGTATTGTGTTTTTAATTTCAAATTTCACTTATTCATTGCTGGTATATAGGAAAGTGATTTATTTTTGTATGTAAACTTTGTATCCTGCAACATTATTATAATCACTTATTAGTTCCAAGAGTTTTTAAAACATTTATTATTGTTTATTTTCTACATAGACAATCAAGTCATCTGTGAACAAATACAGTATTATTTCTTCTTACTCAATCTGTGTGTGTGTATATATATATATATATGTATATGTGTATATATATATATATATATATATATATATATATGTATTTTAAGAACTAACCATTTTATTTATTTATTTTTTTGGCCATGCCTCATGGCATGTGGGATCTTCCTTGACCTGGGATAGAACCCATGCCCCCTGCAGTGGAAGTGGAGTCTTAACCACTGGAACACTAGGGATGTCCCCAATCTGTATATCTTTTATTTCAATTTTTGTCTTATTGCATTAGCTAGGACTTCCAGCATGATGTAAAAAACAGCGGTGAGAACAGGATATCTCTGCCTTGTACCTGATCTTAGTGGGAAACTTTTAAGTTTCTCACCATTAAACATGATGTTAGCTGGAGGTTTTTTGTAGATAGTGTTTATCAAATTGAGGAATTTCCCCTCTGTTCCCAGTTTACTGAGCGTATTGATCATGAATGAGTATTTGATTTTGTCAAATGTTTTTTCTGCATCTACTGATATGATCATACAATTTTACTTTTTTAACCTGTTGATGTGATGGATTATATTAGTGTATTTATTTATTTATTTATTTTTTATAAGCAGGTTCTTAGTTATCTATTTTATATATATTAGTGCATATATGTCAATCCCAATCTCCCAATTCATCCCACACTCCCCACCCCTGCTTTCCCACCTTTGTGTCCATAGGTTCATTCTCTACATCTGTGTCTCTATTTCTGCCTTGCAAACCAGTTCATCTGTACCATTTTTCTAGATTCCACACACATGCGTTAATATATGATATTTGTCTTTCTCTATCTGACTTACTTCACTCCGTATGACAGTCTCTAGGTCCATCACGTCTCTACAAATGGCCCAATTTCGTTCCTTTTTAAGTCTGAGTAATATTCCATTGTATATATGTACCACATCTTCTTTATCGATTTGTCTGTCGATGGGCATTTAGGTTGCTTCCATAACCTATTGTAAATAGTGCTGCAATGAACGTTGGGGTGCCTGTGTCTTTCTGAATTATAGTTTTCTCAGGGTATATGCCCAGTAGTGGGATTGCTGGGTCATATGGTAGTTCTACTTTTACTTTTTTAAGGAACCTCCATACTGTTCTCCATAGTGGCTGTATCAATTTACATTCCCACCAACAGCGCAAGAGGCTTCCCTTTTCTCCACACCCTCTCCAGCATTTGTTGTTTGTAGATTTTCTGATGATGCCCATTCTAACTGGTGTGAGGTGATACCTCATTGTAGTTTTGATTTGCATT
Source organism: Lagenorhynchus albirostris (assembly GCF_949774975.1). Taxonomy (NCBI): domain Eukaryota; kingdom Metazoa; phylum Chordata; class Mammalia; order Artiodactyla; family Delphinidae; genus Lagenorhynchus; species Lagenorhynchus albirostris. Next base: position 68,997,091 of record NC_083104.1, read on the forward strand.
TCTCTAATAAATAGTGATGTTGAGCAGCTTTACTTGTGCCTCTTCGTCATCTGTATGTCTTTGGAGAAATGTCTATTTAGGTCTTTTGCCCATTTATTGACTGGGTTGTTTGTAATACTGAGCTTCATGAGCTGTTTATATATTTTGGAGATTAATCCTTTGCCAGTTGATTCATTTTCAAATATTTACTCCCATTCTGAGGGTTGTCTTTTCGTCTTGTTTATAGTTTCCTCTGCCGTGCAAAAGATTTAAGTTTCATTAGGTCCCATTTGTTTATTTTTGTTTTTATTTCCATTACTTTAGGAGGTGAGCCAAAAAAGATCTTGCTGTGATTTATATCAAAGAGTGCTCTTCCTACATTTTCCTCTAAGAATTCTATAGTGTCCAGTGTTACATTTAGGTCTTTAAATCATTTTGAGTTTATTTTTGTGTACGGTGTTAGGGAGTGTTCTAATTTCATTCTTTTACATGTAGCTGTCCAGTTTTCCCAGCACCACTTATTGAAGAGATTGTCTTTTCTCCATTGTATATCCTTGCCTCCTTTGTCATAGATTAGTTGACCATAGGTGTGTGGGTTTATCTCTGGGCTTTCTATCCTGTTCCATTGATTTATATTTCTGTTTTTGTGCCAGGACCATATTGCCTTGATTACTGTAGCTTTGTAATATAGTCTGAAGTCAGGGAGTCTGATTCGTCCAGCTCCATTTTTTCCCCTCAAGTTTGCTTTGGCTATTTGGGATCTTTTCTGTCTCCATACAAATTTTAAGATTTTTTTGTTCTAGTTCTGTAAAAAATGCTGTTGGTAATTTGATACAGATTGCCTTGAATCTGTAGATTGCTTTGGGTAGTATAGTCTTTTTCACAATATTGATTCTTCCAATCCACATTCATGGTATATCTCTACATTTGTTTGTGTCATGTTTGATTACTTTCATCAGTGTCTTATAGTTTTCTGAGTTCAGGTCTTTTACCTCCTTAGGTAGGTTTATTCCTAGGTATTTTATTCTTTTTGTTGCAGTGGTAAATGGGAGTGTTTCCTTAATTTCTCTTCCAGATTTTTCATTATTAGTGTATAGGAATGCAAGAGATTTCTGTGCATTAATTTTGTATCCTGCAACTTTACCAAATTCATTGATTAGGCTAGTCGTTTTCTGGTGGCATCTTTAGGATTCTCTATGTATAGTATCATGTCACCTGCAAACACTGACAGTTTTACTTCTTCTTTTCCAATTTGTATTCTTTTTATTTCTTTTTCTTCTCTGATTGCCATGGCTAGGACTTCAAAAACTATGTTTAATGATAGTGGTGAGACTGGACATCCTCGTCTTGTTCCTTAACTTAGAGGAAATGCTTTCAGTTTTTCACCATTGAGAATGATGTTTGCTGTGGGTTTGTCATATATGGCCTTTATTATGTTGAGGTAGGTCCCCTCTATGCCCACTTTCTGGAGAGTTTTTTTTTTATCATAAATGGGTGTTGAATTTTGTCAAAAGCTTTTTCTGCATCTACTGAGATGATAATATGGTTTTTATTCTTCAATTTGTTAAAATTGATTAATTTGCATATATTGAAGAATCCTTGCATCCCTTAGACAAATCCCACTTGATCATGGTGTATGATCCTTTTAATGTGCTGTTGGATTCTGTTTGCTAGTATTTTGTTGAGTTTTGCATCTATATTCATCAGTGATATTGGTCTGTAATTTTTTTCTTTTTGTAGTATCTTTGTCTGGTTTTGGTATCAGGGTGATGGTGGCCTTGTAGAATGAGTTTGGGAGTATTCTTTTCTCTGTAATTTTTTGGAAGAGTTTGAGAAGGATGGGTGTTAGCTCTAGATGTTTGATAGAATTCACCTGTGAAGCCATCTGGTCCTGGACTTCTGTTCGTTGGAAGATTTTTAATCACAGTTTCAATTTCAGTGCTTGTGATTGGTCTGTTCATATTTTGTATTTCTTCCTGGTTCAGTCCTGGAAGGTTAAACCCTACTAAGAATTTGCCCATTTCTTCCAAGTTGTCCATTTTATTGGTATAGAGCTGTTTGTAATAGTCTCTTATGATGCTTTGTATTTCTGCAGTGTCCATTGCAACTTCTCCTTTTTCATTTCTAACTTTATTGATTTGGGTCCTCTCCCTCTTTTTCTTGATGAGTCTGGCTAAAGTTTTATCAATTTTCTTTATCTTTTCAAAGAACCACCTTTTAGTTTTATTGATCTTTGCTATTGTTTTCTTTGTTTCTATTTCATTTATTTCTGCTCTGATCTTTATGATTTCTTTCCTTCTACTAACTTTGGGTTTTGTTGATTCTTTTTTCTCTAGTTCCTTTAGGTGTAAGGTTAGATTGTTTATTTGAGATTTTTCCTGTTTCTTGAGGTAGAGTTGTATAGCTATAAACTTCCCTCTTAGAACTGCTTTTGCTGCATCCCATAGGTTTTGGATCATTGTGATTTCATTGTCATTTGTTTCTAGGTATTTTTTGATTTCCTCTTTGATTTCTTCAGTGATCTCTTGGTTATTTAGTAATATACTGCTTAACCTCCATATGTTTTTGTTTTTTACACTCTTTTTCCCCTGGAATTTATTTCTAATCTCATAGTGCTGTGGTCAGGAAAGATCCTTGATAAAATTTCAATTTTCTTAAATTTACCAAGGCTTGATTTGTGACCCAAGATGTGATCTATCCTGGAGAATGTTCTCCGTGTACTTGAGAAGATAGGGTAATCTGCTGTTTTCAGATGGAATGTCCTATAAATATCAATTAAATATATCTGGTCTATTGTGTCATCAAAGCTTGTGTGGCCTTATAAATTTTCTGTCTGGATGATCTGTCCATTGGTGTAAATGAGGTGTTAAAGTCCCCCACTATTATTGCGTTACTGTTGATTTCCTCTTTTATAGCTGTTAGCATTTGCCTTATGTATTGAGGTGCTCCTATGTTGGGTGCATATATATTTATAATTGTTATACCTTCTCCTTGGATTGATCCCTTGATCATTATGTAGTGTACTTCCTTGTCTCTTGTAATATTCTTTATTTTAAAGTCTATTTTATCTGATATGAGTATTGCTGTTCCAGCTTTCTTTTGATTTCCATTTGCATGGAATATCTTTTTCCATCCCCTCACTTTCAGTCTGTATGTGTCCCTAGGTCTGAAGTGGGCCTCTTGTAGACAGCATATATGTGGGTCTTTTTTTGTATCCATTCAGCAAGCCTGTGTCTTTTGGTTGGAGCATTTAATCCATTCACATTTAAGGTAATTATTGATATATATGTTCCTCTTACCATTTTCTTAATTGTTTTGGGTTTGTTTTTGTAGGTCCTTTTCTTCTCTTGTGTTTCCCACTCAGAGAAGTTCCTTTAGCATTTGCTGTAGAGCTGGTTTGGTGGTTCTGAATTCTCTTAGCTTTCGCTTGTCTGTAAAGTTTTTGATTTCTCCGTCAAATCTGAATGAGATCTTTGCTGGGTAGAGTAATCTTTGTTGTAGGTTCTTCCCTTTCCTCACTTGAACTATATCATGCCATTCCCTCCTGGCTTGTAGAGTTTCTGCTGAGAAATCAGATGTTAACCTTATGGGAGTTCCCTTGAATGTTGTCATTTCTCCTTGTTGCTTTTAATAATTTTTCTTTATCTTTAATTTTTGTCAGTTTGATTACTATGTGCCTTGGCATGTTTCTCCTTGGCTTTATCCTGCCTGGGACTCTCTGTGGTTCCTGAACTTGGGTGGCTATTTCCTTTCCCATGTTAGGGAAGTTTTCCACTATAATCTCTTCAAATATTTTCTTGGATATTTTCTCTCTCTCTTCTCCTTCTGGGACCCCTATAATGTGAATGTTAGTGTGTTTAACGTTGTCCCAGAGGTCTCTTAGGCTCTCTTCATTTCTTTTCATTCTTTATTCTTTCTTTTTTTTGCAGTACGTGGGCACTGTCGTGGCCTCTCCCGTTGCAGAGCACAGGCTGTGGACACACAGGCTCAGAGGCCATGGCTCAGGGGCCCAGCTGCTCCACGGCATGTGGGATCTTCCCAGACCGGGACATGAACCCGTGTCCCCTGCATCAGCAGGCAGACTCTCAACCACTGCGCCACCAGGGAAGCCCATTCTTTATTCTTTATTTTGTTCCATGGCAGTGAATTCCACTATTCTGTATTCCAGGTCACTTATCCGTTCTTCTGCCTCAGTTATTCTGCTATTGATTCCTTCTAGTGTATTTTTCATTTCAGTTATTGTACTGTTCATCTCTGTTTGTTCTTTAATTCTTCTAGGTGTTTTTATTTAATTCTTCTAGGTCTTTGTTAAATATTTCTTTCATCTTTTCGATATTTGTCTCCATTCTTTTTCCAAGGTCCTGTATCATCTTCACTATCATTATTCTGTATTCTTTTTCTGGAAGGTTGCCCATCTCCACTTCATTTCGTTGTTTTTCTGGGGTTTTATCTTGTTCCTTCATCTGGTACATAGTCCTCTGCCTTTTCATTTTGTCTATCTTTCTGTGAAAGTGGTTTTCGTTCCATAGGCTGCAAGACTGTAGTTGTTCTTGCTTCTGCTGTCTGCCCTCTGGTGGCTGAGACTATGTAAGAGGCTTGTGCAAGCTTCCTGTTGGGAGGGACTGGTGGTGGTCAGAGCTGTGTGTTGCTCTGGTGGGCAGAGTTCAGTAAAACTTTAATCCACTTGTCTGCTGATGGGTGGGGCTGAGTTCCCTCCCTGTTGGTTGTCTGGCTTGAGGCAACCCAGCACTGGAGCCTATGGGCTCTTTGGTGGGGCTTATGACAGACTCTGGGAGGGCTCAAACCAAGGAGTACTTCCCAAAACTTCTGCTGCCAGTGTCCTTGTCCCTGCGGTGAGCCACGACCACCCTCCACCTCTCTGCAGGAGACCCTGTAACACTAGCAGGTAGGTCTGGTTCAGTCTCCTAAGGGGTCACTGCTCCTTCCCCCGGGTCCTCATGCACATACTACTTTGTGTGTGCCCTCCAAAATTGGTCTCTGTTTCCCCCAGTCCTATTGAAGTCCTGCAATCAAATCCCATTAGCCTTCAAAGTCTGATTCTCTGGGAATTGCTCCTCCTGTTTCCAGACCCCCAGGTTGGGAAGCATGATGTGGGGCTCAGAACTTTCACTCCAGTGGGTGAACTTCTGTGGTATAATTGTTCTCCAGTTTGTGAGTCATGCACCCAGCAGTTATGGGATTTGATTTTATTGTGATTGCGCCCCTCCTACCATCTCATTTTGGCTTCTCCTTTGTCTTTGGATGTGGGGTATCTCTTTTGGTGAGTTCCAGTGTCTTTCTGTTGATGATTGTTCAGCAGTTAGTTGTGATTCTGGTACTCTTGCCAGAGGGATTGAGCACATGTCCTTCTACTCCACCATCTTGAACCAATCTCCTATTAGTTGATTTTTGAATGCTGAACTAGCCTTGCATAGCTGGGATAAATACCACTTGGTTGTGGTATATTATTCTTCTTTTACATTGTTGGACTCAATTTGCTAATATTTTGCTGAGGACTTTTTTGGGAAAAACTTTTCAGCTTTATTGAGGTATACTTATTACAGAAAATATTGCACATTTTAATTTACATATTTTGATAAGTTTGGACATATGCACACACCTGTTATATCATCACAACAATCAAGGTAATAGACATATACATCACTTTCAAAAGATTTATTGTGCCCCCTTGCTTTTTTTTGTGGTAAGGACAGTTGGCATAAAATCTACCCTCCAAAGAAGTTTTTAAGTACACAAAACTGTTGTTAACCACAGGCATTATGTTGTAACAGTAGGTCTCTAGAACTTACTCATCTTGTGTCAGTGTAACTTTATACCCAATGAGCAGCTCTCAATTTCTCCCTCCACCCATTCCCTGGAAACCATTATTCTAGTCTCTGCTTCTACAAGTTTGACTATTTTAGATACCTCATACAAATGGAATTGTCTGGTGTTTGTCCTTCTGTGACTGACTTATTTCACCTAGGATAATGTCTTTCAAGTCTATCCATACTGTTGAAAACAGTAGGAATTCCTCCTTTTTAAAGGCTGAATAATATTCCATTGTATACATACATGTCACAGTTTCTTTATCCATTTGTCTGTCAATAGATATTTGGGTTGTTTCCATATTATCTATTGTGATCAATGCTGCAATAAACATGCGAGTGCATATATCTCTTCAAAATTCTGATTCAGTTATTTTGGATATATATCCAGGAGTGAGATTACTGGATTATATGGTAGTTCTATTTTTAATTTTTTGAGACATCTCCATACTGTTTTCCATAGTGGCTGTGCCATTTTGCATTCCCACCAACAGTGTACAAGAGTTCCAATTTCTTACACCCTTGCTAACACTCGCCATTTTTTGTTTTTTTGATAATAGCCATCCTAACAGATGTGAGATGATATTACATTGTGGTTTTGATTTGCATTTCTATGATGATTAGTGATGTTGAGTGCCTTTTCATATACCTGTTGGCCATTTGTAAGTCTTCTTTGGAGAAACCTCTATACAAGTTCTCTGCCATTTTTTACTCAGGTTATTTTTTAATTAAAAATTTTTTCTGCTATTGAGTTGTAGGAGTTCTTTGTATATTTTGGAAATTAATTATCTGTCATATACATGGCTTGCAAATATTCCCTTCCATTCTGTAAGTCACTTTTTCACTCTGTTGATTGTTTTGTTTTCTGGGCAGACGTGTGATAAAAGTTTGATAAAAGGAAACACTTCTGAACTCATTTTATGAGGCCAGTATTACCCTGATACCAAAGACAGACAAGAAAAGAAAATGGTAGGTCAATATACCTGGTGAACACAGATGCAAAAATCCTCAACAAAATTCTAGCAAACCAAATTCAACAGCACATTAAAAGGATCACACTTCATGATCAAATAGGATATATTCCTGGGATGCAAGGATGGTTCAACCTATGCGGATAAATAAATGTGATACACCACATTAACAGAATGAAGGATAGAAATCATATGATCATTTCTATAGATAAAGAAAAAGTATTTAAGAAAATTCAACACAATTTTATGATAAAAACGATCAACAAGTTACATATAGAAGGAATGTACCTCAGCATGATAATTGCCATATATTACAAGCCCACGGCTAATATTAAACTCAGTGGTAAAAAATGAATCTTTTCCTCGAAGATCAAGAAGAAAACAAAGATGCCCACTCTTGCCACTTCTATTCAACTTAGTACTGGAAGTCCTAGCCAGAGCAATTAGCCAATAAAGAGAAATAAAAGAAATCCAAGTCAGAAAGGAAGAAGTAAAATTTTCTTTGCTTGCAGATGACATGATGTAGAAAATCCTAAAGATGCCACAAAAAATCTTTTAGAAATAATACATGAATTCTGTAAAGTTGCAGGATACAAAATCAACCTACAAAAATCAGTTGCATTCTTACATGCTAACAACAAATGATCAGAAAAGGAAATTAAAAAAATATCATTTTCAATAGCATCAAAAAGAATAAAATACTTCAGAATAAACTTAACGAGGAGATGAAATATTTTTACACTGAAAACTACATTTATGAAAGAAAATGAAGAAGACAAATAAATGAAAGACACCTCGTGTTCATGGAGTAGAAGACTTAATATTGTTAAAGTGCCCTGTTACTCAAAGTTATCTACAGATTCATTCCAATGCCTATCAACATGCCAATGGTATTTTTTATAGAAATAGGAAAAAAGTCCTAAAATTCTTGTGGAACCACAGACATAGAATAGCCAAAGCAATCTTGAGAAAAAAGGAACAATGTTGGAGGCATTACACTTCCTGATTTCAGAAAGTTACCATAATTAAAACTGTATGGTACTGGCGCAAAGACAGATATATAAACCAATGGAACAGAATACAGAGCCCAGAAATTAAACCATGCATATACAACTGCAAATGATCTTTTTTTTTTTTTTTTTTTTTTTTTGCGGTACACGGGCCTCTCACTGTTGTGGCCTCTCCCATTGTGGAGCACAGGCTCCGGACGCGCAGGCTCAGCAGCCATGGCTCAGGGGCCCAGCTGCTCCGCGGCATGTGGGATCTTCCCGGACCGAGGCACGAACCCGTGTCCCCTGCATCGGCAGGCGGACTCTCAACCACTGCGCCACCAGGGAAGCCCCTGCAAATGATCTTTGACAAGGGTGCAAGAATACACAATGGGGAAAGAATAGTCTCTTCATAAATGGTATTGAGAAAACTGGATAGCTACAAGCAGAAAAAGAAACTGGACCCTTATCTTATACCATACACCAAAATCAACTCAAAATGGATTAGAAACTTAAACTTAAGACTGAAAACTATAAAACTCTTAGAAGAAAACAGAGGAAAACTTTCATGCCATTGGTCTCGGTAATAATTTCATGTACATGAAACCAAAAGCACAGACAACAAAAGCAAAAATAGACAAATGTTGAGGATGTTTGCATATATGTTCATGAGAGATATTGGTCTGTAGTTTTTTCTTTTAATGTCTTCATTTGGTTTTGGTATTAGGGTAATATTGGCCTCATAGAATGAGTTAGGAAGTATTCCCTCAGCTTCTGTCTTCTGAAAGAGATTATGGAGAACCAGTTAACCCACCTGGGCCTCCTTCCTATTGTGGAAGGTTACTGATTATTGATTCAATTTTTTCAATGGATATAAGCCAATTCAGATTGTCTCTTTCTTCTGTGAGTTTTGGCAGATTGTGTCTTTCAAGGAGTCAGTCCATTTCATCTAGATTATCAAATTTGTGGGCATAGAGTTGTTCAAGGTGTTCCTATATTATTCTTTTAATGTCTATGAGGACTGTACTGAAGTTCCTTCTTTCATTTCTGATATTAATAATTTGTGTCCTTTCTCTTTTTTTCTTAGTGAGCTGGGCTAGAGTCTTACTGATTTTACTGATCTCTTCAAAGAACCAGCTTTTGGTTTTATTGATTTTCTCTACTGATTTCCTCTTTTAAATTTCATTGATTTCTGCTCTAGTTTTTACTGTTTCTTTTTTCTGCTTACTTTGGATTTTATTTGTTTTTCTTTTCCTAATTTCCTAAGGTAGAAGCTAAGATGATTGATTTTAGATCTCCCTCCTTTTCTAATACACACATTCAGTGCTATTCATTTTTTTTTCTGAGCTCTACTTTCACTGTCCCACAAAATTTGATACCATGTTTCCATTTTCATTTAGTTCAAAGTATTTTAAAATTTCTCTTGAGATTTCTCTGGCCCATGTGTTACTTAGAAGTATGCTGTTTAATCTCCAAGTATCTTGGGATTTTCCAGCTGTCTTTCTGTTATTGATTTCTAGTTTAATTCCACTGTGGTCTGAGAACAGATATTCTGTGATTTCTATTCTTTTAAATTTGTTAAGGTGTGCTTTATGGCCTAGAATGCATCTATCTTGGTGAAAGTTCCATGTGAGCTACAGAAGAATGTGTATTCTGATGTTTTTGGATGAAGTAGTTTATAGATGTCTAGTATATACAATCGAATGATGGTGTTATTAAATTCAACTATGTCCTTACTCATTTTCTGCCTGCTGGATCTGTCCATTTCCGACCGAGGGGTATTGAAGTCTCCAACTATAATAGTGGATTCATCTATTTCTTCTTGCAGTTCTATCAATTTTTGCCTCATATAGTTTGATGTTCTATTGTTATGTGCATACACATTAAAGACTGTTATGTCTTCTTGGAGAAATGACCCCTTTATCATTTGATGCCCTTCTTTATTCATGAGAACTTTCCTTACTGCGAAATCTGCTCTGTCTGAAATTAATATAGCCATTCCTACTTTTGATTAGTGTTAGCATGGTGTATCTTTCACCATCATTTTACTTTTAATTTATGTGTCTTTATACTTAGAGTGGGTTTTGTAGACAACGTATAGTTGGCTCTTGTTTTTTGATGCCCTCTGACAATCTCTGTCTTTTAATTTGTACATTTAGACTATTGACATTTAAAGTGGTTACTGATACTGTTAGATTAGTATCTACCATGTTTGTTACTTTTTTCTATTTCTTGCCCTTGTTGTTTTTTCCTATGTTTGTCGTCCACTCTTTTCAGCCTTTTGTAGTTTTAATTGATCATTTTATATGATTCTATTTCTCACCTTTCTTAATATATCAATGGTACTTCTCTTTCCACTCTTTTTAGTGGTTGCCCTAGAGTCTGTAATATAAAACTAATCCAAACCCACTTTCAAATAACACTATTTTATTTCATTGGTAGTGTGAATAATTTATAACAAAATAATCCTAATTCCTCCTTCCCATCCCTTGTATCATTGCTGTCGTTCTTTTCCCTTATGCATAAGCCTATATACAGTTGGCCCTCTATATCTATGGGTTCTGCATCTGCAGATACAGATGGCTGATTGTACTACACCATTTCAAAAGACTTGAGCATCTGTGGATTTTGGTGTCCATGGGGGTTTCTGGAACAATTCCCCTATGGATACTGAGGAACAACTGTATACAGACACATACACGTGCACACAAACACACATATATACCTTTATATATATATATATATATATATATATAAAAAAAACATACCTTAATTTAAAATGTTTTATTACTAAAAAATGCTAATCATGATAAGCTTTCAGCAAATAAGTTATCTTTTTGCTGGTGGAGGGTCTTGCCTACAATTTGATGTCTGCTAACTGATTATGGTGGTAGTTGCTGAAGGCTGGAGTGACTGTAGCAATTTATTAAAATAGACAACAATGAAGTTTGCTGCATAGATTGACTCCTCCTCTCACAGATGACTTCTCTGTAGTAGGCAAGGCTGTTTGATAGCATTTTACCCACAGCAGAGGTTCCTTCAAAATTAGAGTCAATCCTCTTAAACCCTGCCTGCTTTATCAAATGCTTTATCAACTAAGTTTATGTAATATTCGAAATCCTTTGTTGTCATTTAAACAATTGTCACAGCATCTTCACCAGGAGTAAATTCCATCACAAGAAACCACTTACTTTGCCCATCCATAAGTAGCAACTCCTCATTCGACAAAGTTTTATCATGAGATTGCAGTAATTCAGTCACATCTTCAGGCTCCACTTCTAATTCTGTTTCTCTCACTACATCCACCGCATCTGTAGTTACTTCCCCCATGGAAGTCCTGAAGCCCTTAAAGTCATCCATGAGGATGAGGGTTGGAATCAACTTCTTCCAAACTTCTGTTAATGTTGATGTTTTGACCTCTTCCTATGAATCACTAATGTTCTTAATGACATCTAGAATGATGAATCCTTTCCAGAAGGCTTTCGATGTACTTTGCCCAGATCTATCAGAGGAATAACTATCTATGGGAGCTACAGACTTACGACATGTATTTCTTAAAGAATAAGACTTGAAAGTTAAAATTACTCCTTGATCCATGGGCTGCAGCATGGATGTTGTGTTAGTGGGCATGAAAATAACATGAATCTCATTAGATATCTCCGTCAGAGCTCTTTGGTTACCAGGTGTATTGTTAATGCAGTAATATTTTGAAAGTAATCTTTACTTTTATTTTATTTTTAAAATAAATTTTATTTATTTATGTATTTATTTATTTATTTTGAGCTGTGTTGGGTCTTTGTTGCTGTGTGCAGGCTTTCTCTAGCTGTGGTGAGCAGGTGCTACTCTTTGTTGTGGTGTGTGGGCTTCTCATTGTGGTGGCTTCTCTTTGTTGCTGAGCACGGGTTCTAGGTGCATGGGCTTCAACAGTTGTGGCACACAGGCTCAGTAGTTGTGGCGCATGGGCTTAGTTGCTCTGCGCCATGTGGGATCTTCCTAGACCACGGCTGGAACCCATGTCCCCTACACTGGCAGGCGGATTCTTAACCACTGCACCACTAGGTAAGTCCCTGAAAGGAATCTTTAAAAGAAAATTGTTTTTGAGCAGTAGGTCTCAACCGTGGGCTTAAAATATTCAGTAAACCATGTTATAAACAGATGTGCTGTCATCCAGGCTTTGTTGTCCCATTTATAGAGCAGAGGCAGAGTAGATTTAACATGATTCTTAAGGTCCTAAGATTTTCAGAATGGGAAATGAGTATTGGCTTCAACTTCAAGTCACCAGCCGCATTAACCCCTAAGAAGAGAATCAGCCTGTCTTCTGAAGCTTTGAAGCCAAGCATTGACTTCTCTCTAGTGATGAAAGTCCTAGGTGGTATATTTTCCCATTATAAGGCTGTTTCATCTACATTGAAAATCTGTTGTTTAGTGTAGCCACCTTCATTAACTATCTTAGCTAGATCTTCTGGATAACTTGCTGTTGCTTCTATATCAACACTTGTGGCTTCGCTTTGCTATGGAGATGGCTTCATCTCTTACACATCATGAACGAACACCTGCTAGCTTCAAACTTTGCTTCAGTAGCTTCTTCACTTCTCTCAGCCTTCTAGAATTGAAGAGAATTATGGCCTTGCTTTGGATTAGGCTTTGGCTTGAGGGAATATTGTGGCTGGTTTGATCTTCTATTCAGATCAGTAGAATTTTCTCCATATCCACAATAAGTCAGTTTTGCTTTCTTATCATTCTTGTGTTCACTGGAGTAGCACTTTTCATTTCCTTCATGAACTTTTCCTTTGCATTTACAACCTGGCTAATTGTTTGGTGCAAGAGGCCCACCTTTAGGCCTATTTCAGCTTTCGACATGCCTCCCTCAATGAGCTTAATCATTTCTAGCTTTTTATTTAAAGTGAGAGAAATGGGACTCTACATTTGAACACACAGAGGCCATTGTAGGTTTATTAATTGGCCTAATTTCATTGTTGTGTCTCATGGAATAGGGAAAGGAGAGTTAAAGAGATAGGAGAATGACTGGTAAAGCAATCAAAACACACACAACATTTACCAATTAAGTTCATTATCTTATGTGGGCATGGTTCATAGTGCCGCCAAATAATTACAATAGTAACATCAAATATCTCTGATCGTAGATCACCAGTAAGTTTTTATTTACCATCACCAATTCCTCCTCCAATGCTCTTCCTTTCTTTATGTACATCTGAGTTTCTGACCTATGTAATTTTCCTTCTCTCTAAAGAACTTCTTTTAACATTTCTCGCAAGGCACATCTACTGACAATAAATTCCCTCAGTTTTTGTTTGTCTGAGAAAGTCTTTATTTCTCCTTCACTTTTGAAGGATAATTTCACAGGACATATAAGTCTAGGTTGGTGTTTCTTTCTCACAACACTTTAAATAATTAACTCTACTCTCTTCCTGTTTGCAATGTTTCTGAAGAGAAATTGGATGTAATTCTTATCTTTATTATTCTACAGGTAAAGTGTTTTTTTTTCCTCTGGATCCTTCCTGGATTTTTTTTTTTTTAATCTCTGACTTTCTGTCATTTGAAAATAATATACCTAGGTGTAGTTTTCCTGGAATTTATCCTATTTGGTGTTTTCTGAGCTTCCTAGATCTGTGGTTTGGTGTTTGACATTAATTTAGGGGATTCTAAGTCATTACTGTTTCAAATGCTTCTTCCATTCCTTTCTCTCCTCTCCTGGTATTCTCATTACACATATGTTACACTTTCTGTAGTTGTCCCACAGTTCTTGGATATTCTGTTCTACTTTCTTCTGTCTTTTTTCCTTTTCAGTTTTAGAGGTTTCTACTGAGATATCTGCAAGCTCAGAGATTCTTCAGCCATAACCAGTTTACTAGTGAGTCCATCAGACATTCTTCATTTCTGCTGCAGTCTTTTAAAATCTCCAGCATTTTCTTTTAGTTCTTTCTTAGAATTTCCATCTATCTGCTTACATTTCCCCTCTGCTCTTTCATATTTTCTATTTTATTCATTAGAGGGCTTAGGATCCCTTAGGATATTAATCAAGGCTTTTAAAATTCCTGGTTTGATAATTCCAACATTCCTGCCTATATCTGAATCTAGTTTTAATGCTTGCTCTGCCTCTTCAACCTGTTTTTTCTTTGTTGTTATTTGTTTGTTTTGCCTTTTAGTACATCTTGTGATTTTTTTTCTTGATAGCCAGACATGATGTACTGGGTAAAAGGAACTGCTATAAATAGGCCTTTAGTAATGTGGTGGTAGGGTGTGTGTGGGGAGAGGGAAGCATTCTGTAGTCCTATGATTAGTGTAGTGAGCTTATGCTTCTGGACTGTGAACTTCACACATTTCTCAGTCCCCACCTCTCCCCTACTTCCCCTTAGATGGGACAGAATAGCTCTAATGGGCTGGAGTTGGATATTTCCCTTTTCCCACATGGAAGGCTAGAGTCAGCTGGAGTTGGTTATTTTCCTTCCCCTAGGTTGGTTAGGCTCTGATAAAACCCAGAAGGTTAAGGAGTTTCTCCTGAGAGATCTTGCTAAGAAGAGCAGATCCATTTGCATGGAATATATTTTTCCATCCCTTTACCTTCAGTATATGTATGTCCTTACTTCTGAAGTGAGTCTCTTGTAGGTGGCATACAGATGGGTCTTGTTTTTATTTATCCATTCAACCATTCTATGTCTTTTGATTGGTGAATTTAGTCCATTTAAAGTTATTATTGGTAGGTATGTACTTACTGCCATTTTATTAATTGCTTTTTGGCTGTTTTTGTGGTTCTTCTCTGTTCCTGTCTTCTTCTCTTTCTCTTTTCCCTTGTGTTTTGGTGGTTTTCTTTAGTGTTATGTTTAGACTCCTTTCTCATTGTCTTTTTATTTTATGTATCCCATAATTAATTATTGTAATTTTAGTTAATTTTACTACTTTTGCCTTTTAACATTCATTCTTGCTTTACACTACCTTTATTAAGTATTTACCTTTTCCAGTGAGATATTTACTTTCAGATGTTTCTTATTATTAGTTAGTGCCATTTCTTTTCTGCTTAAAGGAATCCCTTTAACATTTCTTGTAGGGCTGGCTTAGTGGTGGTGAACTCCTTTAACTTTGCTTATCTGGGAAACTCTTAATTTTACCTTCAATTCTGAGTGATAATCTTTCTGGGTAGAGAATTCTTGGCTGGAAGTTTATTCCTTTCAGCACTTTGAATATATCATGCCATTCCCTTCTGTACTGTAAGTTTTCTATTGAAAAATCTGCTGATAGCCTTACAGGGTTTCCCTTGTATGTAACGCTATTTTTTTTTTCTCTTGCCACTTTTAGGATTCTCTTTTTATCCTTAAATTTTATCATTTTAATTATAACATGCCTTGGTGTGTGTCTCTTTGTATTCATCTTATTTGGAACTCTCTGGGCTTTCTGGACTTGTACGTCTGTTTCCTTCCACAGATTAGGGAAGTTTTCAGCCACTATTCCTTTAGATAGTTTTTCTGGCCCTTTCTCTCTCTCCTCCTTCTGGGACCCCTATAATGCAAATTTTATTCTGCTTGATGTCGTCTCAAAGGTTCCTTAAGGTATATTCACTTTTTAAAATTCTTTTTCTACTTTGCTGCTCTGTCTGGGTGAACTCCATTTCTTTGTCTTCCAGCTTGCCAACTTGTTCTTCTACCTCATTCAATCTGCTGTTGAATCCCTCTAGTGTATTTTTCAGTTCAGTTTTAACTTATGTTTGATGCTTTCTTATATTTTCTCTCTTTGTTGAAGGTCTCACTGTGTTTGTCCATCCTTCTCCTGAGTTTGGTGAGCATCTTTATGACCATTACTTTTAACTCTTTATCAGATGGACTGCTTATCTCTGTCTTGTTTAGTTCTTTTTCTGAGGTTTCGTCTTGTTCTTTAGATTGGAACACATTCCTTTGTCTCCTCATTTTGCCTAATTCTCTGTGTTTGTTTCCATGTATTAAGTAAATCAGCTCCCTTTCCCAGTCTTGAAGGAGTGGCTTTAGGTAGGAAATGTCTTTTGGTGCTCAGAAGAGCAATCCCACCTGGCCACCAGAGCCAGGTGCTCAAGGGGTGTTTCCAAGGTAACACTCCTAAGGGGTGTTAGAAGGCTACATGAGCCCTCCTGCTCTGGCGGAGCCCTGGACGCTGCTGTGGCACACTAGTGGGTGGGGGTTGCCTCTGGAATGGCTGCAGGACCTGGCCATGGCAACTACCAGGTGCTGGTGGATGGAGCTGACCCCCAGAACAACTATGGCATTCAGCCACAGTGGCTGCTTGGTACTGGTGACCAGGGCTGGCCCCCAGAATAGCTGTAGGGCTCAGATGTGGTGGCTGCCAGGCACTGGTGGGCAGGGTTGTCACCTGGCCAACTTTGAGGCCTGACTGAGGCACAGGAACGGATGGGGCTCTCCATAAGTCATGCCCACTGGTGCTAACAGGTTAGATGGAGATTTCCAAAATGGTGCCCACCAATGCCAGTATTAGCAAGGTAGCCTGAGATCACAAAAAATGGCTCCCACCAGTGTCTCAGTCCCCAGGGAGCATCCCCAATTTTTCCTGCCTCTGGCAGAAGCTTCAAGATTAGTAAGTGGGTCTCCCTCACCTATGGTCCATGCACTTTTCAATGTGCTATTTTTGCCCTGGTTTTCAGGTCAAGTGAGTCTGTGCCCTTTAAGAGCAGGTCTTCTGTTCCCTGAAGTTTTGTAGTTTTCTTGGACGTATTCCTGTTGGTTTCCAAAGCCAGGTGTTTTGGGGGCTCACTTCTCCTGTACAGGATCTAAGGGTTGGGGGTGCCTGATGTGGACTCAAATCTCTTGCTCTTCAGGGAAAGTAACCATGACTTTGTGATCCTTCTTGATTGTGGATTGCCACAACTGGGGCGTGGTTTTTTTGCTTGGTGTGGCTGTATGTCTGTTTCTCCTACCTGTCTTGATGTTGCTCTTTTACCCTTTGTTGTGGAGACTCTGTTCAGCCAGTTTTTAGGTCCCTTTCAGAGGGAATTATTCCATATGTAGTTATAAATTTATTGTGTCTGTGGGAGGAAGTGTGTTCAGGATCTTCGTATACCACCATCTTGAGTCCTCTCCTAACATATTCATCCTTAAAGAAAATATCCTTTTTACTTGAGTTCCCTTTAATTGCAGGTATCCAGTATCTAAGGCAACTGGTATACAGTAAGTGTTCGATAAATTTCCTTCTTTACTTTGCTTGCATGAATGAAGTATTCAATACATCCTAACAAACCTTATATTTCATGTCAGATACCCAGACTCTTGACTAATTCCATAGGGTTAATAACTGATCAAAAACCCACAATAATAAATGAGCTGGACTGTCAGTTCCTACTGTGAAGGGGCTGTGGTCTGAAGCTTCTTTTCTATTTCTTTTTCCACAGAGGAACTGTGGGCCCATAGTAGGGCTAAATACTTGGTGAGAACTGTGTGTTGTCATGTTGTGGTTTGTAAATTGTGGCAGAACAAGCTTATCTCTGGATAAGAGGTCAACCTAAAGAGTGATTCCAACTCTAGCTTGCAGTTGAACTGCCTTGCAGTAGACCCATTGCCCTGATGGTTACCAGGGTAACCATTCAGAGGTATTGATTACTCATTTATCTCTGTGTTTGGATATAGGACAATTGCTATGACCTCAGATGATCACAGAACAATTTTATAATGGTTCTATTGCTGAAAGTGAAGATGATGCTTCTTCTCCTGCACTTCTCAGTGCCACAATTCCTTCCCTTAAACTAATTTTGCAATGAGCTAAGAACTGAATCCTGGAAAGGGCCATAGTTTTGGGTGCAGAAGACTCAAGTCTAAGCCCCGACTCCTTTTTATGAGGTGTGTGACCTTGGGCAAGTCACTTAACCTCTCCTGGCTCCTCCTTGTCTACAAAATGGGTGGCTGGTGGAGATGGAAATGACATATAAAGGTGTTCGGGGGAGGAAGTTATACAATGAATACAGATGCATGGAATAGACTCTTAAATGCTAATATCTGTTAAAATTGTTTCTTCTTGACCAGTCATTTAAACACACACACACACACACACACACACACACACACACCCCAAAAGTGACAACAGAAAGGAAAAGAACCAGTGGTGGTAAGTTTGCAGGTATCCTAATTTTCCAAGGGTCCTAATTTTAAACAGCTGATCTCTATCAACAGAACTACTTAAAACATCAAGTAGAGTCCCCATTCACATCATTTTCCTAGGTCCCTGGCAATATTTTTTAGGATTACTTTCAGTCACAGAGGGTCTGGAATTGGGGCTCTAACCTGAATTACAGGTCTGCCTTTTCATTCTTCTTTTCCTGTCCCCTTTCTGCCTTGTTGCTCATTAGTGTGGCTGTCACCTCTGACCCAGTCCCTGGCTTGATGTGATCTTATATTCTGGGCTGGGCTCAGCTTTAAGAGACCTCCCTGTAACTGTGGAGGAAAGTCTCATTCTCTGAGGAAGAAGAGGAGCTTCATAAGCAGGTGGAGGGATTCATGCTTCTTCTGGGGGTGGGCTTTCCTTTTCATACAGCTGTTAGAAAAGTCACTTCAGGTAACAGTGCACCGTGGAAAGTTCTGCCGTGGTCTTGTCTTGCTGACAATTGCTCTCACCCTCTGCCCGTCTAGCAGTGGCTTTTCTTTGACTGAAGATAGCATAAAATAAACAGTTGGCAAATGTGCTGCTGGAGAATGGAATTCCATAAAAGTCATAAAACTAACAGACAAACAATCAAACATGCTTTGCTTGTGGCTTATGGTATTTTGATGTGGGAACGCATAGAAACAACAGAGAAATGAAGAAAGCAAGCTTGAAACTCCAGCTAATGACAGTTTTCATGTCCACAGGAGCTGAGTTCTGGGTGGATTCTGAGGGAAAATGAAGCTGGAAGGAGCCTTATTTTATCTCTCCTGATTTACTAGTTAGTTCTATGGAAACCAGTTAATCATACCAGCTCCAAACCACTCTTTAAATGAACCAGAACCCATGGAAAAGAGCTGTAGGATTCCTTCCAACGCTCCCCCACCCCCGCTGAACCATCCCTCACCTTCCTAGGGATGAACAAGGTATTTCATGTATCATTCTCCATTTTTCAGCCCAAGGTAAATAATTATTCACTCTTAGAATGCTGCACGTAATCTCTGAACATACATATGTTGCTTTAAATCTGCTCCATGAGCTTATCACATCTTGAAGAAAGAATCATATTTAATTGAAGATTTCTAACTCCAATAGCACAAGCATCTGTGCAACCATTTATCTACTCATTCATACAAACATTTATTGGATTTACAAATTTTGACTGAAAACCTACTCTGTAGCAAGGCACTTGGGAAAGCTCTGGGACACATAGAGAAATGATGAAGTCAGTCCCTTAAGAAGGAGCTTAAAATCCATCGGGTCCATGAACTGATGAAAAGATGCTCCACCTCACTCATAATAAGAGAAAAGCAAATTAGAGCTGTATGAAGATTTCTCCCAATAGACTAGAAAATCCTCCAAAGTGATAACCCACTGTGTTGGCAAAGCCGTAGGGAAGCAGGCAATCTCAGATATTGCTGGCAAGAATGCAAAGTAGTACAACTCCCCAAAGAGGGCAATTCTCAAATCTCCATTAAAATTATAAATATATGTAGAATTTGATGCAGTGAGCCCATCTGCAGAAATTTATTCTACGGTTATACATGCACACATACAAAATGATATAAGGGCAAATTATTTTTTGCAGCGCCATCTATAACAGCAAGAGATTATTAAAAAACACATCCATCAATAAGGGTCTGGTTCTACAAATAATGGAATACCATGCAGGTGACAAGAAGAACGATGTGGAAAAATCTTCAAGATCTATTATTAAGTGAGAAAAGCAAAACCCAGAGAAGTGTGTATAGCATGTTATTTATGTATTTTTTGTAAAAAGATGGAAAATAAGAATATACATTAATATTTGCTTGAGTTTGTGCAAAGAAACTCTGGAATACACAGGGAGGTCATGAAAGTGGCTTAGAGTGGTGGTGTTGTGGTGGCAGGGAGACATCGTGCCTGGTGGGGATAGAGCAGATGGGGAGAGAGGTGGGAGCAAACCCCTTTACTGTATGCCTCTATATTGTTTGGATTTAAGAGTCACATGGCTGTATTACCTCTTCAAAAAATAAAATAGGTATGTTTTAAAAATTTTTTTAGGGAAGACATCACATGTTCCAATAATGTGTACAATACACGTTGCTGCCTTATTTTCTTATTAAATTTAAAACTCCTTGAGGGATGAATCACATAAGAGCCTTTTAAACTAATCTCTCACATGGTTTCTCCCTCTCCAATTTCTCTTATAAACCCTTGCCAGATTAATCTTCCCAAATACCCCTTTAGACAGATTGCCAGAAATGTTTCCTTAGGGTTTCTGCATCAAATTCAAACATCTCTGTTTGACTTTTAGGTCTCTCCCCAAACAAACTCACCTCACCCAGCCGATGCAATCTAGTGTCTACTCCTGAGATCCCCAACAAGCATCTTGTGCTCCCATCAGGCTGGGTTCAACATTGTTCTTGAACGTTTCCATCCCTGTGCTTTCGCTTGTGCTATTTCTCCTGTCTCTGGGGATGCCTTCCACTTTGCCCTCTGTTTATCCTGAGTCTCACTGTCTTCCAAGGCCCCTCCCTTCCCTAAAGACTGTGCCTTGAACCCATACTGATCTATCCCTTATGTGACCTCCGCAATACTTACCATCAGTAGTGCAGGCTTAACTTTGACTCCATGTAAGATTGTTAGATCCTTAGAGATAAAGCCTATGGGACCTAAACACACACACACACACACACACACACACACACACACACACACACACACCCCACTGGGACCCTTGGGAGGCAGCAACATCAACCATACACATCTACAGCTTTCTGGGTCCTACTAAGAAGAAGTTGTCCAGTCACAACTGTAAGGACTGGCTAGCCCTCAACCCATCCCCCACTTTCTGCTTT
Source organism: Lagenorhynchus albirostris (assembly GCF_949774975.1). Lineage (NCBI taxonomy): Eukaryota > Metazoa > Chordata > Mammalia > Artiodactyla > Delphinidae > Lagenorhynchus > Lagenorhynchus albirostris. The sequence continues at coordinate 69,017,829 of NC_083104.1, forward strand.
AAGTGGGGTTTTAGGGACCGTGAGGAAATTCTCCAGATTCCTGTTAACTGTTACTTGCATAATAGGCACCCTACCTTTAAACCAAACTGAACTCCAAACATTCCTGGCTGTATCTAGGGAACTGAAGGGTGGTCCCACGTGGAGCACCCCCTGCCCCCACCCCACCATCACCACCAGATGAGAGAAGAGGCGAGAGGACATTTGAGGTAAGAGAGAAGAGAGTTCAGCACCCGTTCTCAATCCCTTTAGCCCGCATCCGAGCGCTATGGAGCAAGACACTGCAGGTCAAACTAAAGGGTCCATTTCCACGAGGAAGCCAGGAACCACACAGTAAGACTCCGAGTTTGTGAGGGAGCCATCTGCTCTGCCCGCGTGGCTCTAGGTCAGTGAGAATGGAGAGAATGCAAGGCAGCTTCCACATTTTTTGAGTTTTGCTGCTGGGAGGAGAACCAGAAGCCAGAGTCTGAGCCAGGTGGCCTGGTGAGCGCGGGACAAGTGACTACTCAAGGCATGGATGTCAGGGAGGGGACTGCTATGGAATTACAAGAAATACCAGTTCTTGAGCAATGTAAGATCCCCGTAGGCGCCGTCAGAAATCCCTGGGTGGTGAGGGGATTCTGCAGGATGCTGAGGATGGGAGTGGATGGTGGCAAGAACCAAGACATGTAGCCGATTTCTGCTGGCCGTCCACACCCACAAGGAGATGATGCCTCAAGAAATTCAGCTTCCACTTGACATTCATCAGTGACTCCTCCCACAGTGTGGGGCCTATGATCTCACTGGTAATGAACCCATGGTTTGAGTGACAGAATTTTAGAATATGAGTTAGGAATGGCCAGTAGGTTGCATCCTGGGTGCTGACTCCTTCTCATCAACTGGGGAGTGGCCCCTTGGAGTTCCATCGGGAAGGATTTTGAACACCAGTCCGGCTCACTGGGAGAGAGCACATTAATCCACTACACATGTCTGCCCTGGGCTCAGAATGGGAGGGTACACTTTCTGTGGACTTGTTATCCTTGATCCCATATTACAGACAGGGAAACTGAGCCCTAGAGAAGGAAAGTGGCTTGTTCAAGGCCTCCTTACCAAGGTAGAACTAGAACCTATAGTTTCTCCATTACCCTGTAAGGTCTGTTTTTGTTTTGTTTTGTTTTAGATAAAGGAAAAAGTAAGGGTAATCAAAATAACAAATGATCCAGAACTTTGACTTCAGTTAATGGTTTTATTCTTCCATCCCTTCCCTCTGTCCCTCCACAACAAACTATGAGTTCCTCATAAAATAGTCAACAGATTTGAGATTTTCTCCTTCCTCTCTGGCTCTCTGCCTACCCTTTGGGGGGTGGGGTGGGGAATTACAGGGAACCAAATAGACAGAATATAGGCAGTCTGAAGGAGCAAGTAGGAAAATATTTAGTTCATGCACAAACAGCGAATAATCCAGAATCGATGGTACCTGCAACCCTTTCTTGTAGGCACTCAGATCTTTTCCCTTCACAACTGCTGCTTTCCTGAAGCTCCTTCCTCCATCCCTGCCACGTACAACCCCTACCCAGCTCCACATCTGATTTCTGCAGCTGGGTTTATGAGGAAATATTGATCTTTTAAGATTTCCCACCTGCCACATCACATTATGAGTCACCACACTGGGGTGTACCTTTGTCTGATGTGCCAACGTTCTCTGCTAGCATCTGAAAAGGCAGTCTTTCACTCACGATAACTATGTGAAATCCACTGATATAGAGCAGGTTTTAAACTAGTGCATTTCAAGCATCTGAAAGAGATCTAAGTTTTGACCCTAACATGAAGGCGTGGGCACTTAAATGTTTTGCTATTCTTCCAGGCCTTTATCCAGGATTCAAAGGGAAAACTCAAGGACTGTTCCTGTAATATTCAGGATATTAACCCTAAGAGAAAAGGGAAATGGAAAAAAAGCCTTTCAGGAGCAATAAATGAAATGAGACAGCCTCTGACGGAAGACAAGGTATCTAAGAGTGACATTTCTCAGTGACTAGCTGCTATATTCATTCCAGAAACATTTACTGAATTCTGACCGAGGGCTAGGAACCAGGGATAAAAAAATGAACCAGTCATATTCCATGCTCTTCAATTCACTGTGTGGGGAGGGCTACACGCATGTGAACAGGTGATGTTGGTGCAGTGTGACAAACGATAATGAAGACGAGGGCACCGAGCTATGGGAATACTTTCAAAAGTGACTTAAGGGGACTTACTGCTGCTAACATTTATTTTGTGCTTTTATACTCTGCCCTACATGTGCACCTGTGCATTTTTTTCCTCATCTCTGCTATTATATTGTAGGGACCACGTTTCAACATACTTTTGTTGTTTACAGGGTCTTCCCTATAGAGATGCTTACTAAATAATTAGATCCACAGATATTGATCGAGCAGCTGGTACCTGGTGTGACACAGAAAGCAGAGGAGGCTTACTGTGATGAATACGTTCATTCCCCCATTCAAGATGATAGTTCCGTGAAAATGAAAGGCATAATATGATAAAGGGCCATAAAAGCAACACACACAGTAGTGCTGGAATGCAGGGCCAGGAGTGATCAGTTCTGTGTGGATCAACAGGGAGGCGTGAAGCAGGGGACACAGCGTGGAGCAGGGTGGGAGACGACCACAGGCAAGAGTTCGGGTGGAGCGGCAGAAGAGGCAGGAAATAAAGACAGGCCAGGGCCATGCTGGGGACCCTGAACTTTATTTTCTAGGCAACAAAAAGCCTATTGCTGATTGGCTGATGGAAGTGATTAATTTCAGGAGTCCCAGGTGTGTGGGAACCCGGCAATATTACCGGAGTTCAGCAATTACTGAGAGCCACCTGGACTGTGGACCCTGGTGCCATTTCTCTCTGCATTCACCTACATTCACCGTGTTAAGTACTGGGCCTTTATATGTGAAGGTATCGTTCTTCCCTCTCGCACAGGCCAGGCCACAGGGCGCTGTCTCGAGACACTCCGGTGGTCATCCCTGCCCCTCCTCAGCCTGGTGTTTGCTGCCCCTGGGAAGCCTCTCTTACCCAGTCTACACAGCGAGCCCTCTGGGCCCCTTTTTCTGCTCTCCTCTCTCTGGCTTTTCCTCTATCAGGTTCTGTCCCCCCTGCATTTCACTGCCACGTCCCCAGCCCCAGCCCCGGGCTCTTTCCTTGGCCCAAGGATTTCTCCATCTTATAGATGAGGAAATAAAACCTTAGTGAGGTTGACAGACTTGCCCCTGTCACTCTCTAGAAAGTGCACTTAGCAGAAAGGGATCAGCAGTGGTGCTCCCAGCGCTGGGACACTGGGTTACTTTCTGGCAGTGATGTTAACACAGTGTACACATAGTGGATGAGATTAACCACCTGCAGAGCCATTTCACACACAGGATGTCTCACAAATGAAGGAAGAAAGGAAAGCTCTAGAAATTTAGAAAGCTCAAAGAGTTCGCCCCCGATATTTTATCTAAAAACCTCCCCCCCACCCTCCCCCAAAACCACAACTCTTACTATGTTTGATTCTCTCCAGAGCGCTGCTTATGTCTTTGGATATTTGATTGGTAACTGTCCCATTCACTTGAATATGAGGCCCTTGAAGGCTGGGGTTTTGTGTCTTCACCAAACTCTGATCCCAGCACTTAGAACAGGGCTTGGCACATAGTAAACAATGGATTAATGCAGCCTGTAGCTGAGTGATTTTCAAGTGAAGAGCTTGAAAAAGAACTACCCATGTTCCCCACCTTCCAGAGATTCTTATCCCTCACCTCTCTCATTGATAAGCAGTGTGCAGAGAACCACTGTCACAAAAGGAGTTGTTGGCCTTTCACGTATTTGAAGCAGAGCAAAGGAGCAAGCCTGAACACGGGTATTAACACATTTTTAGAAAGAATGTGGCAACACAAGAAGGAATGGTAAGAGATGGAGCTGATTCGTACATAGCACTCACTCCAGGCCCAGAAAAGGGCTAGGTGCTTCATATTTTGCAAGCATTCAATCTTCACAACAACCCTATGAGGGAGATGGTATATATTAACCCCATTCTGTAGATAAGAAAACTGAGGCACAGGAAAATTAAGTCACTTGCCCGAGGTTGCACAGCTAGGCAGTGGGATTCAAGTCCCGATGGTCAAGCTCTAGAGTGCACACCAGGCAATCCAGAGCAATGCTTGTGGCAGATTGAAGATGGCCACAAGCACTCTAACATTCCTCCCCTCGAGGGACTCCGTGTACCCTCCTCTTGAACCCGGGTTGGCCTGCAGCTGACTTGACCAATAAGGAATGACAGAAGTAACACTACGCCAGTTCTGGGCCTAGCTTTTAAGAATTTCCATTTCTTTCCTCTGGAGCCTTGAACTTCCACATAAGTGGTCTGACCACCCTGTGGGAAAGGCCAAGTGGAGAGGTCCGGAGGCTCCATGGAGAGAGTGGAGCTTGGCAGGGCCCAGCCCTCCCTTCTGGGGCTCCGGGCCTGCGGAGGAGCCATCTTGGAGCCCCAGCCCTGGCCGGCTGACTCCACTGGGTAACTCCATTCGGTGTCACGTGGAGCTAATCATCACTCAGCTGACCCCCATCTAAATTCCCGAGTCACAAAACCATGAGCTGTAATAAAATGGTTGCTGCTTTACACCGCTGAGTTTTGGGATAGTTTGTTGGGTAATTATGTTACATTAACCAGAACAGTGTATTCACACTTTCTGAGACACACAGAAAGAAATACATTTTTGAGAAAACACACATACACACTAGAGAAACCCTGAAGTTTAGCTTTGACTCCAGACTTTGAAAGTGCTGGTGGCCTAGAGCCTAAGACATCATTTCTGGAATCTCTGAACTCATGAGTGATCAGTGACAATGTGGTGGCACAGGCTGCATGAACCCAGCAATGTTAGTAATAAAACAAGGCATGTTTGTTCGCATAGACTCTTAACATCCATCCATCCATCCATCCGAAATAAAATCTCACAGAACAACACTTGCCCTTATTACGTGTGATACACTCTGACAGTCTCTGTTCTATTTAATTTTTAAAATACTCACTGTGACCCACTAAGTTACCTTCCTGACCCACCAGTGAGTCAACGTCAGCAGTCTGAGGAAGGATGGGCACTGAGGAGAAGCTTGTCAGAGAATGGGCATCACCCAGGAGAGGCAATGCTCAAAGTCAGCCAATCCCGAGGTTCAGTTTACTCGGCAGACAGAGTGAGGTTGGAGACACTGCCCCCATCCCCTCCCTCCGTCCTGGCTTCATGATGCCGATGTTAAGATCTCCCATCTGACTGCCTTGTTCTGATTCCAGACTCAATAATCAGCTTAGATAGTTTGGCCTGTAGTTTCTGCACATGCTGCTCCCTCTGCCAACCCCACCATTGCCCAATGAACAACTCCTACTATTCACCCATCAGGACCATCAGAGATGCCCTCTTCCCCCAGAAGCCTTCCTTGACTCTCCGCGGCTGGGTTAGGTCTCCTCTCTATGTATTCTAAGCTGATTGTATTACCCTTGCCTGTTTACTAGGTGGTCCGCTCTGAGAGCTTAGCAACTGTATCTTATTTAGCTATGACTCCCTAGAACCTGACACAGTACCTGGCACTGAGTAGGCACTTGGTAAATATCTGTTGAATAAGCAAATATCTGTCTAACCATGTACATATAACTACTAGAGAAAGACTGTCCTGACCAGCCATTCCCCAACCAAACGTTAGAATTCCAACTTGCTTGGCAAACATAAACAATATTGTAAATTTTTGTCAATTGACATTTTGTGATTTATAGCCCTCTCTTCTGTGGGTTTAGTTTGCATGAGTCAGTCCCCACTAATTTCATTAACCCTGGGAGGAATCACAAGATTGTTTCTAGAATGGCAGTGCTGACTACAAGACCTTTATGATTACTGAATTAATGTGACCTTCTAAAGTCTTGACGGCAGCCATCATGCGTTTGACTCTGATAGCCCTACCTTGCTCCCTGACATCAATTATAAGTGCAGGGCCAATATCTGAAATCTGAGGCTTTAAAAAATACAGCTGTTTTCTATATCTTCATCTGAATTGAAGTGATGACAGTCTTAGAAATAGGTTTAAGGTATTTTTCCACTTTTTACAATTTCATATAAAATCTTTGTTTTCTAAATTGCCTTTGACTTTGAATTTCTTTTGTGGGATTTCTTTTTTCCTTTTTGAGGCTCAGTTTTTTTTTTTTTTTAAGGAAAGCTCTTAACAATTTTCCAAACTGCTTTTGTCCCAAATCACATAAGTTGGTACTCGTTGCGTGTATCTCTTAGTTTAAAAAGTCAGGGATGGTCATGGTAATGGACTTGAGAGATCTCTCAGCTGGAACTGAGGTCTGCAGGGACCTAAGCAATTACTGTTGTTATTAAAATAATCTTGGATTATTTATTTCTTACTTGTTGTCAGGGTAGAAAATGAAGAATATTAGTACTTGAGCAAAAATTTCAAACAGGAAATCGGAAGACCAGAAAGGGATGATAACTGTAACAAGAGCAGCAGTATTTCAGTGCCTTCAAATAGCAACCCTGATCTGGGAGGGAGTATTTCCCCCAGTGGCTGGCTTAATAGAACCAAGAAAATAGCTGTGAGGGAGACCCACGTGGGAAGAGGGTGGGAGGATAAAGTTCTTATAAATGAGCAAACTGAACCTTACAAAAAACTACTTAATACAAACCTAGAGGCCCTATGACTTTATACTGTTAACAGTCATTTCAGAAAGAAAAATTAAGTTCTTTTTTAGAGCAGGGCAGAGTCTAGGGAATGATCCAAAGAGCAGAAGGCAGAAGATACATTCAGAAATGAACTACTGGTGGTGCCTTTGACCTGTGACATTTTTGTTCTTATCCTCTGGCCAAATTTCACCCTTGGATATACATAAAGGTTCTTACCAAATTAAGTGGAAGTTAAATGTGCATGCTCAAAGGACAGATTTGGCCTGTAGTATGTTTCCAAAGATATTAATAAAGCAATAGAAGTGAAAAAGATTGTTAGGCCATCAGAGTTCTTGTTTCAGATGAGAAATGCCAGGACAGGGAAGCACTGCATTGCTTTCTCCTTTGGAGAGGCTCCATCTTTGGACTCCCTGACATCAGGGCATTCTCACTAACACTTAGCTGTGTCCAAAAAAGCGTGGTCTATTCCAAGGAAACATCTCAACCCCTGCAGCAGAAGGCGCCTAGACAATGTGAAAGCAGAAGGGATGGTGAAGACATCAAATAAGGGAAAATATAAACTTTTATTCCAAAGGAGAAACAGTCAGTCATCTCTCCTTTCTTGAGGAGAGATATGGGAATGCTATGGGGGAAGAAGTACTGGTTTGGGAATCCAGACAAGCAGTTTTTGAGTTTGATATTTGTTACCAATAGGCTGCCTGACTGTGAGTGCGACAAATGAGTTCGCCGCGCTGAGCTTTGGGTTTGTCATCTATAAACAAAACGTCTGGTTGACAGGATAAATAACGTGTCCTTAGCTCTAATACTCTGTGATTTTATGAGATATAAAGTTATCTATAAAAGTACTCTACTAGCAATTAAAGGCAATGATGAAAGTTATAAAGGGGCAAGAAAGGAAGTTAAAACAACTCTTCTTTTGAGAAGATTATGGCAATGCTTAGGAAAACCCACACTAAATAATAAGGGTAATAATGTGACATGAGTAATAATAACAATGATTTATTTAGCAGCTACTACACAAATGTCAGACTGTGGGCCAGGCCACTGTACATTCACCACCCCTAACCCTCAGCCGAGTCTGCATACTAGGTGTGGTAGATGGTATTTTCCAAAGATGGCAATGATATCTCCCATCCCACACACGCTTGTAGAATTTTGTCCCTTCACCATCAAGAAGTGGAGTCTAATTTCCTTCTCCTTGAATCTGGGTGAACTTATGACTTATTTGAAACCAACTGAATGTGGCAGAAGTCATTCTGGTTGGTCCTAGGACTACATCATAAAAGGCAGTGCAGCCCAACTGAATGTGGCAGAAGTCATTCTGGTTGGCCCTAGGACTACATCATAAAAGGCAGTGCAGCTCCTGGCTTGTGAGCTGGAACACTAGCTCTTGAAGACTTTCACTGTGAAAAAAGCAACCTGGCTGCTTATATGTTGGGAGCTGCCATCTTGTGAGAAAGCCCTCACAGAGATCGCATGGAGAGGTCCCGAGACAATGTGAAAAGAGATGCCTGGATAGCTCCCAACTTTGCCCCTCTCCCTACCGTTCAAGCTCCAGCTACCATCTGACTGCAACTACATGAGAAGCCCTAAATCAGAACTACCCAGCCTTCCCAAGTCCCTGATGCAGAGAAACTGTGAGAGATAGTGAAATGATTGTCGTTGTTTTAAGCCCCTAAATTTGGAGTGACTTGTTACCTAGCAATAGCTAACCAGCAGGTTTGGGTACCTGTGGTACCTAGAATTGGGGTATTGCTGTAAACAAAACCTGTAACATGTGACGTTGGCATTGGGACCAGGCAGTGGTAGGAAGAGACTCGAAGAATCTGTTAGTCAAAGCCTAAAGAATGTTAAAGAGAATGTTAGCAGAAACCTTAAGGAGGCTTCACGGAAAGTGATGGAAATATTATTTGAGCTGGAGAAAAGGACACTTTTTTTTTTTAATTTATACTTTTCCATCATTTTATTTTATTTTTATTTATTTTTTTGGCTGCTCCACATGGCTTGTGAGATCTTAGTTCCCCACCAGGGACTGAACCTGGGCCCTGGCAGTGAAAGCACCAAGTCCTAACCACTGGACCATCAGGGAATTCACAGAAAAGACTCTTGTTATGGTGGTGTAGTGGTGGGAAGTTTAGCAAAATTGTCACCAGCAATAATATGGAAAATAGAGATTTTTATAATTAGAGTCCACCTCTTGATGGTGGAGGGACAAAATTCTACAAGAGCGTGTGGGATGGGAGATATCATTGCAGCCATCTTTGGAAAATACCATCTACTGTACCTAGTGTGCAGACTGTACTGAGGGTTAGGGGTAGTGAATGTATATTGCCTGGTATTTGTGTAGTAGCTTGAAATAAATCATTGTAATTATTACTCATGTCATTATTATTACCCTTATTATTCAGTGTGGTTTTTTCCTGAGTACCTAATGAACCTAAGAATTTAGCTAGAGAGTTTTTCAGGAAGAGTATTAAGGTTTCTTCTAGCTGCCTATATTACAATGAGAGAGGAGAGAAATGAATTAAGGAACAAGCTAGTCAGTTTTTGAGTAGAAGCTGGAAGAATTTTAAAGGGTCCAGCAGAGTCTTTTCAGTTAGCAACGGGTTCTTGAATTAAGGAATAGCTTCCTAGAAAAGATGACATCCAGTGTGGGACAGTAAGATCCTTTGTTAAGACCTCATAAAGATCTCGAGATCTTGTCCCTTTCTGGCAGATAAATGTTGTCCTAAGGATATTAAGGGCATATCTCACAGATCCTTATAGTCAAATAATAGGGCTTCATTGTCCCACAGCAGCCTCACAGGGAGCCCAAGGTAGAAGAGGACTTATTTTAAAGAGATTCATGGGTGTGAGTTTAGTCTAACAGAGTGGATTATAAATTGATATGCAGGCAGCCCATGAAGTTTTGCTTTTCTTTTTTTTTTTTGCGGTACGCGGGCCTCTCACTGTTGTGGCCGCTCCCGGTGCGGAGCACAGGCTCTGGACGCGCAGGCTCAGCGGCCATGGCTCACGGGCCCAGCCGCTCCGCGGCACGTGGGATCTTCCCGGACCGGGGCACGAACCCGTGTCCCCTGCATCGGCAGGCGGACTCTCAACCACTGCACCACCAGGAAAGCCCAGCCCATAAAGTTTTAAAGGAAACCGTATCAGTTTGGGCTGAAAGTGAAGAGATGGTGCAAAATATAAAGAAGGCTTTGGACCCCCAACCTTTTGAGGATAGAAAGTATGCACAGAAGTTGCTCATTTGCAAACTCAAGCCACTTCTTACGGAAAAAAAAGGATGACCCAGAGACTGGAACCAAGAGCAGAGCCAAAAGCCATGGAAAACATCAGAAAAACATTAGACTTCCCAGAAAGTTGGACTGGGTTCTAATGATGGACCTGGAACTATGTGCTTGGATATTTTTATAGCTGCTCTGACACAGTGCCTGCTGTGTGCCACCCAGTCTCCCTTTTTTGGAACAGGAGCATCTACTGCAGTTATCTAACCTCAGAGCCAAGTTCAGCATGTATGTTATATGTTGGGGGCAGGTAACCTGTTTCTACAGATCTTCAGCTGGTACTTACAAAGCAGTGTCCTAGGAAGAACACCAGGATCAGATTTAGAGCCTAGACCTTGAACTTAATGCTTTATTCAAGCTCTTGATTTTTATAGGAAAAATTATAGCTCAATGCATGGGAACTGTCATATTTAATGTGTTGATATCATTTTCTCCTTGACATCTAAACCATTATCTTAGGTCTTACTTCCTCTATGAAGCTCACAGCTTCATGACTGAGAATAAGCTCCGTTAGAGCAGGAATGGGGCTTAAATTTGCCTAGTATGCAGCTCAGGGTCTTGCACTTATTAGGCCTACGTTAAATGCTTGATATTAATGAAAATGGTCATGAAAACCTTGTGCTCTTCCTTCTTCTACAGAAACTAGGGGATGTACTTCTTGCTGCAGAATTCTTAGTTCTAACACTGTCAATCCTGAATGACTCAGAAACTATTTCTGCAGGATAAATCTTGTAAATTCTGAAGTTTTAGAGCTGGAAGGGATCTTAAAAGTCCAAAAGTTCACCCCCTTCATTTTACAGATAAGGACATTGAGGTTTTATTGGTCAGTGGGATGATTTACCATACAGTGGTTAAGTGACCTGCCCAAGGTCATGTCATTAATGATAGAGCCAAGACTAGAAATTTCTCCTGTCATTCCATTCCTGCAGTCAACAAAATCTTCTGAGAGCTTGCTATTTGTAAGACATGGGTTAGATTTCCTTTTGTTTTCTGTTTCCCTTTGATACTCATTAGATGATGTTAACCAGAATCAGGAAGTAGAGAGGCATTCAAGCCAGTCTGTTGACTCCCTTTGTAGTAGTTCTAGAAAAGGTTTGATGGGTGGAGATGTCAAAACTGTTGCCTTTGGCATGGTATTGTTTGTGATTTTGGATTATTTATGCCAGATATTTTGTATACCACTTTACTACAGATAATCAGGAATTGAATACACTGGTTATTTTCCAAGTAGAATATATTTCTTGCTCATGTGGCCACCTTCAAATTATACAAAATCTAATTCAAAAATTTACAGCAATCCTTCCTACTAGTTGCTCTGGCCTATTCTCTGGCCTTTTCCAAAACCCATCACTGCCTCTCCGTAAGACAGAGCTCAACCTGGAGCTCCTCCTGGCCTGAAGAACCTTCTTTTGGTCTCTTTCTACATACAGGTTGGCGAGGTCCTGGCATCTTTCATCAAAATCTTCCCCACTCCTGGCACCAAACCTCTTGTTGCATAACTCCCTACATAAAGAATATTGTCTGTTCCCAAGAACACTAAGAACTTTCTTGATATTCTTGGGAAAATCTCACTAATGAACCCACTTCCTCTTTAATCCTTTAGGGACTGTAAGTGTGGAATGTGGATTCTCCCATCCTTACCAGTGTTTCTTTCTTGTCTAGTGTTTATTACTGACTTGCTGCATAGCTTAGAGGGTAAGGGTGATATCTGGTAAGTGACTCTGGGCAGTCCCTGGTAATCTGAATGCACTCAAGAGAATTTAATATTACCTTTTGAGTTTAAGATTGCACACTCACTCAACTGACTAAGTCCTAGGAGTATTGCTCGGTTTTAGTCACTTGAATGTTTATATATTAAGAAGTAGATACAGCCTCTTCCTTAAAAAGTTTCTAAAATAAAAGGTTTACAGTGAAATAAGTGATAAATGAACAGAAATTAATACTCAATACCAAACAAGAAAATATTGGGTTTTTTTGAAGGTTAAATAATCATAGTCATTTTTGTAGCACTTAGAGAAGGGCAGACACTTGAAATAGTATTTTTGTAAAAGAAATATGAAGAACTACATCATTCAAACTAAAGCATATGTCATATCTGATATAACAAACAAATCAATGCTTTTAGAATTCTGAAGTTTGGAAGGAAAGACTAATATTCAGATGTAAAATAATGGGGTATTTTATTAATGGTGAGAAAAAATATTGTGATATTTGCTTATTCTCTATCTTTGGTCCTTTGGTTTTTCTTTTTTTTTTTGCACTGGTCCTTTTTGTAGAAAAGAAAATCAGATGAATGAATGGTGAGGTATATACCTAATGGCAAATGGTTAAAATCTACAAGAAATTCCTCTTATGACTTTATAGACAAAAAAAGATATGGAAGTCTATATGAGCACAGTGAATCCACAGAAACTTTCTAAATAGGTGGGGTAATTGCCAGGATCATCTTTCACCAGCTTCCAAACATCCTTTTTGCATCAGGAGAGTTTCTCAGAGGATGTGATATGTGGACATCAGAGGCCTCAGAGCTGCCGAGTTTATTCGGAGAAAGGAAATAAAGGTGGAAAAAAATCTGCATCTGCAGCTCCCATACCCCACATCGGTGGTCACTCCGAAACGAACCAGTCACCAACAACATTTTCAGCCGATGAGATAACTGCATTCCCAAACAGCCTCAACACGGACAAATTACTGTAATTACAACAGTTTCCGCAGAGTCCTCGTTCTTTTGAGGCACTAGTGAAGGGAGAACTGAGGGGACTTGGTCTGGCCTCTGCTCTGTGTGTCTCTGTACTAAAGGGAAGCTGGGATGGGACGGTACACACAGTTTAGCCATTTGCAGCAGCAAGAGAGCAACGGGTACAAACAGGGAAGCAGGCCTGGGCCCACTGGCTGCTAAGTCCTTCCTCAGTGGCACCCTGTTCTACCGGCTCTGCCCTAGAGGGAGATGTAGGCTTCCTGAGGGCAGCCACAGTAACCACCGCCTTTGTACTTGGTATCTCTGTGGTTCCTTCCACCAGCGCTGCCTGCTATGAGGAGCACCGAGTGTCCCCTCTGTTAAAGGTTTTATGCATACAAAGGTGTGGGGAGTGCAGTGATCAAACACGCCTGAGAAATGATGGGTCAGACAAAACAAACAGTGGTATGGGGGGTGGTATTCTAGACCTTTAGTAAATGAATGCAGAGTGTCATTTTCTAAAGGGGAGGGCGGGCTGTTTAGCATGAATGAGAACCCCTCATTCACGAACTTTCCCCAGGACGATGATCTGGGGAAGGCTGCCTTCCAGGTGGTAGATGGTCCACATCTTTTGAGCTGAATTGACACGGGATAATAAGTCTTACCCTTTCACTGGTTACCCCTCTACATCCTTGAGCAGAGCATATTTCTCCTTGGTTTTGCTTTACCGTGTTAAACACTCTTTTAGACTTCCTTCCCCTGGAATGATCACCATACTTTCTTATTATTCATAAGTTTTGAAAGTCTGTCTGCCTTGCACACCATAAAAGCCGGGAAGGCAGGTTCACCACATATGCCCACGGGCTCCCTCTTCTGGGTATGATCATTAACAGCCTTCAAGAATAGGGTGTCCAGAAGGAATCCACCCTTTCACAGGTGATCCCACCAACTAAGGTAATCTACTGATAAGACTGTTACTACTGCTGTGTTTTGGGCACTGCCTCTCTCTACCCGCCCAGGATCACATCGGCTTTGTTAGCAGGCATCACACAAAGTTAGCAGCCAGTTGAGATCCCTGCTTCTTCTACACAGGGAGCTGCTTCTCCTGAGACCCTCCTTTTGCCATTTTCTTTTTGTTTGTGTGGTGGTTGGTTTGAAACAGCTTTATTGAGATATAATTCACATAAAATTCAACCACTGGAAGTGTACAATCCAATATTTTTTCATACATTCACAGAGTTGTGCAATACTATTGCCACAGTCAATTTTGAAACATTTCCATTAGGCTAAAAAGAAAACCTGTACCCTTTAGTTATTACCTCCCAGTGACCCCATGCCCTCTGGCCCTAGGCAACCACTAACCTACTCTCTGTCTCTACAGGCTTGCCTATTTTGGACATGTCATTTAAACAGAAACATATGTGGGTTTTTATTATTTATTTATCAACATCTTTATTGGAGTGTAATTGCTTTACAATGATGTGTTAGTTTCTGCTTTATAACAAAGTGAATCAGTTATACATATACATATGTTCCCATATCTCTTCCCTCTTGCGTCTCCCTCCCTCTCACCCTCCCTATCCCACCCCTCTAGGTGGTCACAAACCACCTAGCTGATCTCCCTGTGCTATGCGGCTACTTCCCACTAGCTATCTATTTTACGTTTGGCAGTGTATATATGTCCATGCCACTCTCTCACTTTGTCACAGCTTACCGTTCCCCCTCCCCATATCCTCAAGCCCATGCTTTAGTAGGTCTGTGTCTTTATTCCCGTCTTACCCCTAGGTTCTTCATGACCTTTTTTTTTAATTTTTATTTTTCTCTTAGATTCCATATATATGTGTTAGCCTATGGTATCTGCCTTTCTCTTTCTGACTTACTTCACTCTGTATGACAGTCTCTAGATCCACTGTAGCTTTGTAGTATAGTCTGAAGTTAGGGAGCCTGATTTCTCCAGCTCCGTTCTTCTTTCTAAAGATTGCTTTGGCTATTCAGGGTCTTTTGTGTTTCCATACAAATTGTGAAATGTTTTGTTCTAGTTCTGTGAAAAATGCCATTGGTAGTTTGATACGGATTGCATTGAATCTGTAGATTGCTTTGGGTAGTATAGTCATTTTCACAATGTTGATTCTTCTAATCCAAGAACATGGTATATCTCTCCATCTGTTTGTATCATCTTTAATTTCTTTCATCAGTGTCATAGTTTTCTGCATTACAGGTCTTTTGTCTCCCTAGGTAGGTTTATTCCTAGGTATTTTATTCATTTTGTTGCAGTGGTAAATGGGAGTGTGTCCTTAATTTCTCTTTCAGAGTTTTCATCAGTAGTGTATAGGAATGCAAGAGATTTCTGTGCATTAATTTTGTATCCTGCTACTTTACCAAATTCATTGATTAGCTCTAGTAGTTTTCTGGTAGCATCTTTAGGATTCTGTACGTACAGTATCATGTCATCTGCAAACAGTGACAGTTTTACTTCTTCTTTTCTGATTTGGATTCCTTTTATTTCTTTTTCTTCTCTCATTGCCGTGGTTAAAACTTCCAAGACTATGTTGAATAACAGTGGTGTGAATGGGCAACCTTGTCTTCTTCCTGATCTTAGTGGAAATGGTTTCAGTTTTTCACCACTGAGAACGATGTTGGCCGTGGGTTTGTCATATATGGCCTTTATTATGTTGAGGTAGTTTCCCTCTGTGCCTACTTTCTGGAGAGTTTGTCTCATAAATTGGTGTTGAATTCTGTCAAAAGCTTTTTCTGCATCTATTGAGATTATCATATGATTTTTATGCTTCAATTTGTTTATATGGTGTCTCACATTGATTGATTTGCATATATTGAAGAACCTTGCATTCCTGGGATAAACCCCACTTGATCATGGTGTATGATCCTTTTAATGTGTTGTTGGATTCTGTTTGCTAGTATTTTGTTGAGGATTTTTGCATCTATGTTCATCAGTGATATTCGCCTATAGTTTTCTTTTATTGTTACACATTTGTCTGGTTTTGGTATCAGGGTGATGGGGACCTCACAGAATGAGTTTGGGAGTGTTCCTCCCTCTTCTATATTTTGGAAGAGTTTGAGAAGGATTGGTGTTACCTCTTCTCTAAATGTTTGGTAGAATCCACCTGTGAAGCCATCTGGTCCTGGGCATTTGTTTGTTGGAAAATTTTTAATCACAGTTTCAACTTCAGTGCTTGTGATTGGTCTGTTTATAATTTTCTATTTCTTCCTGGTTCAGTCTTGGAAGGTGTGCTTTTCTATGAATTTTTCCGTTTCTTCCAGGTTGTCCATTTTATTGGCATATAGTTGCTTGTAGTAAACTCTCATGGTCCTTTGTATTTCTGCAGTGTCAGTTGTTACTTCTTTTTCATTTCTAATTCTGTTGATTTGAGTCTTCTCCCTTGTTTTCTTGATGAGTCTGGCTAATGGTTGATTAATTTTGTTTATCTTCTCAAAGAACCACTTGTAGTTTTACTGATCTTTGCTATTGTTCCCTTCATTTCTTTCCCATTTATTTCTGATCTGATCTCTATGATTTCTTTCTTTCTGCTAACTTTCAGTTTTGTTTGTTCTTTCTCTAGATCCTTTAGGTGTGAGGTTAGATTGTTTATTTGAGATTTTTCTTAATTCTTGAGGTAGGCTTGTATACGTATAAACTTCCCTCTTAGAACTGCTTTTGCTGCATCCCATAGGTTTCGGATCATCGTGTTTTCATTGTTATTTGTCTCTAAGTAGTTTTTGATTTCCTCTTTAATTTCTTCAGCGATCTCTTGATTATTAAGTAAGGTATTGTTTAGCCTATATGTGTTTGTGTTTTTTATGGTTTTTCCCCTGTAATTCATTTCTAATCTCATAGCGTTGTGGTCGGAAAAGATGCTTGATATGATTTCAATTTCCTTAAATTTACTGAGTCTTGATTTGTGACCCAAGATGTGATCTATGCTGGAGAATGCTCTGTGTGCACTTGAGAAGAAAGTGTAATCTGCTGTTTTTGGATGGAATGTCCTATAAATATCAATTAAATCCAGCTGGTCTATTGTGTCATTTAAAGCTTCTGTTTCCTTATTTATTTTCATTTTGGATGATCTGTCCATTAGTGTAAGTGAGGTGTTAAAGTCCCCCACTATTATTTTGTTACTGTCAATTTCCTATTTTATAGCTGTTAGCAGTTGCCTTATGTATTGAAGTGCTCCTATGTTGGGTGCATATATATTTATAATTGCTATATCTTCTGCTTGGATTGATCCCTTGATCATTATGTAGTGTCCTTCCTTGTCTCTTGTAACATTCTTTATTTTATCTGATATGAATATTGCTACCCCAGCTTTCTTTTGATTTCCATTGCCATGGAATATCTTTTTCCATCACCTCACTTTCAGTCTGAATGTGTCCCTAGGTCTGAAGTGGGTCTCTTGTAGACAGCATATATATGGGTCTTGTGTTTGTATCCATTCAGCGAGCCTGTGTCTTTTGGTTGGAGCATTTTATCCATTCACGTTTAAGGTAATTATCGATATGTATGTTCCTGTTACCATTTTCTTAATTGTTTTGGGTTTGTTTTTGTAGGTCCTTTTCTTCTGTTTCCCACTTAGAGAAGTTCCTTTAGCATGTGTTGTAGAGGTGGTTTGGTGGTGCTGAATTCCCTTAGCTTTTGCTTGTCTGTAAAGCTTTTGATTTCTTCATCAAATCTGAATGAGATCCTTGCCAGGTAGAGTAATCTTGGTTGTTGGCTCTTTTCTTTCATCACTTTAAGTATATCATGCCACTCCCTTCTGGGTTGTAGAGTTTCTGCTGAGAAATCAGCTGTTAACCTTATGGGAGTTCCCTTGTATGTTATTTGTCATTTTTCCCTTGTTGCTTTCAATAATTTTTCTTTGTCTTTAATTTTTGCCAACTTGATTACTATGTGTCTCGGCGTGTTTCTCCTTGGGTTTATCCTGTATGGGACACGATGTGCTTCCTGGACTTGGGTGGCTATTTCCTTTCCCATGTTAGGGAAGTTTTCGACTATAATCTCTTCAAATATTTTCTCTGGTCCTTTCTCTCTCTCTTCTCCTTCTGGGACCCGTATAATGTGAATGTTGTTGCATTTAATGTTGTCCCAGAGGTCTCTTAGGCTGTCTTCATTTCTTTTCATTCTTTTTTCTTTATTTTGTTCCTCAGCAGTGAATTCCACCATTCTGTCTTCCAGGTCACTAATTCGTTCTTCTGCCTCAGTTATTCTGCTATTGATTTCTTTCTTTTTTTTTTTTTTTGTTTGCGGTATGTGGGCCTCTCACTGTTGTGGCCTCTCCCATTGCAAAGTACAGGCTCCGGCCATGCAGGCTCAGCAGCCATGGCTCACGGGCCCAGCCACTCCGCAGCATGTGGGATCTTCCCAGACTGGGGCATGAACTTGTGTCCCCTGCATCGGCAGGCAGACTCTCAACCACTGCGCCACCAAGGAAGCCCTGCTATTGATTTCTTGTAGTGTAGTTTTCATTTCAGTTATTGTATTGTTCATCTCTGTTTGTTTGTTCTTTAATTCTCCTAGGTCTTTTTTAAACATTTCTTGCATCTTCTCGATCTTTGCCTCCATTCTTTTTCTGAGGTCCTGGATCATCTTCACTATCATTATTCTGAACTCTTTTTCTGGAAGCTTGCCTATCTCCACTTCATTTAGTTGTTTTTCTGGGGTTTTATCTTGTTCCTTCATCTGGTACATAGCCCTCTGCCTTTTCATCTCGTCTATCTTTCTGTGAATGTGGTTTTCGTTTCACAGGCTGCAGGATTGTAGTTCTTCTTGCTTCTGCTCTCTGCCCTCTGGTGGATGAGGCTATCTAAGAGGCTTGTGCAAGTTTCCTGATGGGAGGGACTGGTGGTGGGTAGAGCTGGGTGTTGCTCTGGTGGGCAGGGCTCAGTAAAACTTTAATCTGCTTGTCTGCTGATTGGTGGGGCTGGGATCCCTCCCTGTTGGTGTTTGACCTGAGGCAACCCAACACTGGAGCCTACCTGGGCTCTTTGGGGGGGGCTAATGGCGGACTCTGGGAGGGCTCACGCCAAGGAGTACTTCCAATAACTTCTGCTGCCAGTGTCCTTGTCCTCATGGTGAGAAACAGCCACCCCCTGCCTCTGCAGGATACCCTCCAACACTAGCAGGTAGGTCTGGTTCAGTCTCCCCTGGGGTCACAGCTCCTTCCCCTGGGTCCTGATGTGCACACTACTTTGTGTGTGCCCTCCAACAGTGGAGTCTCTGTTTCCCCCAGTCCTGTCAGAGTCCTGCAGTCAAATTCTGCTAGCCTTCAAAGTCTGATTCTCTAGGAATTCCTTCTTCCGTTGCCGGACCCCCTGGTTCGGAAGCCTGATGTGGCACTCAGAACCTTCACTCCAGTGGGTGGACTTCTGTGGTATAATTGTTCTCCAGTTTGTGAATCACCCACCCAGCAGTTATGGGATTTGATTTTTTGTGATTGCGCCCCTCCTACCATCTCACTGTGGCTTCTCCTTTGTCTTTGGATGTGGGGTATCTTTTTTGGTTAGTGCCAGTGTCTTTCTGTTGATGATTGTTCAGCAGTTAGTTGTAATTTTGGTGTCCTCGCAAGAGGGAGTGAGAGACGTCCTTCTACTGTGCCATCTTGGTTCAGGGACGACTGTGTTACTGTTGATTTCCCCTTTCATGGCTGTTAGCATTTGCCTTATTTATTGAGGTGCTCCTATGTTGGGTGCATAAATATTTATAAGTGTTATATCTTCTTGGATTGATCCCTTGATCATTATGTAGTGTTCTTCTTTGTCTCTTGTAATAGTCTTTATTTTAAAGTCTATTGTGTCTGATAAGAGAATTGCTACTCCAGCTTTCTTTTGATTTCCATTTGCATGAAATATTTTTATCCATCCCCTCACTTTCAGTCTGTATGTGTCCCTAGTCTGAAATGGGTCTCTTGTAGATAGCATATATGAGTCTTGTTTTTGTATCCATTCAGCCAGTCTATGTCTTTTGGTTGGAGCATTTAATCCATTTACATTTAAGGTAATTATGTACATATATGTTCCTAACCATTTTCTTAATTGTTTTGTGTTTGGTTTTTGTATGTCTTTTCCTTCTCTTGTGTTTCCTGCCTAGAGAAGTTTCTTTAGCATTTGTTGTAAAGCTGATTTGGTGGTGCTGAATTCTCTTAACTTTTGCTTGTCAGTAAAGGTTTTAATTTCTCCATTGAATCTGAATGAGATCCTTGCTGGGTAGAGTAATCTTGGTTGTAGGTTTTTCCCTTTCATCACTTTAAATATGTTTTGCCACTCCCTTTTGGTTTGCAGAGTTTCTGCTGAAAGATCAGCTGTTAACCTTATGGGGATTCCCTTGTATGTTATTTGTTGTTTTCCCCTTGCTGCTTTTAATATTTTTTCTTTGTATTTAATTTTTGATAGTTTGATTCATATGTGTCTTGGCATGCTTCTCCTTGGATTCATCCTGTATGTGATTCTCTGTACTTCCTGGACTTGATTGACTATTTCCTTTCCCATGTTAGGGAAGTTTTCAACTTTCTTTTTCTCTTCTTTTGGAACCCCTATAATTCGAATGTTGGTGTGTTTAGTGTTGTCCCAGAGGTCTCTGAGACTGTCCTCAATTCTTCTCATTCTATTTTCTTTATACTGCTCTGTGGCAGTTATTTCCAATATTTTATCTTCCAGGTCACTTATCCAGTCTTCTGCCTCAGTTATTCTGCTATTGATTCCTTCTAGAGAATTTTTAATTTCACTTATTGTGTTGTTCATCATTGTTTGCTTGCTCTTTAGTTCCTTGTTAACAGTTTCTTGTATTTTCTCCATTCTATTTCCAAGATTTTGGATCATCTTTACTATCATTACTCTGAATTCTTTTTCAGGTAGGTTGCCTATTTCCTCTTCATTTGTTTGGTCTGGTGGATTTTTACCTTGCTCCTTCATCTGCTGCATAATTCTCTGTCTCCTCATTTTGTTTAACTTACTGTGTTTGGGGTGTCTTTTTCACAGGCTGCAGGTTCATAGTTCCCGTTGTTTTTGGTGTCTGCCCCCAGTGGGTGAAGTTGGTTCAGTGGCTTATGTAGGCTTCCTGGTGGAGGGGGATGGTGCCTGTGTTCTGGTGGGTGGGACTAGATCTTGTCTTTCTGGTGGGGTGGGCCACATCTGGTGGTGTGTTTTGGGGTTTCTGTGCACGTAGTATGATTTTAGGTAGCCTGTCTGCTAATGGGTGAGGTTGTGTTCTTGTCTTGCTAGTTGTTTGGCATGGGGTGTCCAGCAGTGGAGCTTGTTGGCCGTTGGGTGGAGCTGGGTGTTAGTGTTGAGATGGAAATCTCTGGGAGAGCTGTCGCTGATTGATATTACATGGGGCTGGGAGGTCTCTGGTAGTCCAGTGTCCTGGACTCAGCTTGCCCACCTTGGAGGCTCAGGCCTGACACCCGGCCAGATCACCAAGACCCTGTCAGCCTCATGGCTCAGAAGAAAATGAAGAAAAAATGAAACAAAAGAAAAATAATAAAGTAAAAAGAGAGTAACCAAACCAATAGACAAATCCACCAATGATAACAAGTACTAAAAACTAAACTAAGATAAACATAAAAATTAGAAACAAATCAGTCGCAGACAGCAAACCCCAAGTCTACAGCTGCTCCCAAAGTCCACCACCTCAATTTGGGGATGATTCATTGTCTATTCAGCTGATCCAGAGATGCAGGGTACATCAAGTTGATTGTGGGGATTTAATCCACTGCTCCTGAGGCTGCAAGGAGAAATTTCCCTTTCTCTACTTTGTTTGCACAGCTCCAGGGTTCAGCTTTGGTTTTGGCCCTGCCTCTGCTGTGTAGGTCGCCCTCAGGCGTCTGTTCCCCACCCAGCAGCGGCTGATTAGGGCTCTCTTGCTCTGTCAGGCGGGGGAGAGGGAGCGGTACTGTAGTCATAATTGGAATGCAGGACGAGCCTGTGGTGGCAGAGGCCAGTGTGACATTGCAACAGCCTGAGGTGCACTGTGAGTTCTCCAGGGAAGTTGTACCTGGATCTCAGGACCCTGGCAGTGGTGTGCTGCACAGGTTCCTGGGTGGGGGGGGGAGTGTAGGTAGTGACCTGTGCTTGCACACAGGATTCTTGGTGGCAGCAGCAGCAGCCTTAGCATTTCATTCCCATCTCTGGGGTCCGAGCTGATAGTCGTGGCTCGTGCCTGTCTCTGGAGCTCAGTTATGTGGTGCTCTGCCTTCTGTGGGCACACAGGGAATGAATCCTCTCTCCTCACGCACACTGAAACAATGGTCTCTTGCCTCTTAGGCAGTTCCAGATATTTTCCCGGACTCCCTCCTGGCTAGCTGTGGCGCACTAGCTCCCTTCAGGCTGTGTTCACACAACCAACCCTAGTCCTCTCCCTGGGGTCTGAACTCCAAAGCCTGAGCCTCAGCTCCCAGCCCCCACTTGCCCCAGTGGGTGAGCTGACAAATGTCTCAGGCTGGTTAGTGCTGGTCGACAACAATCCTCTGTGCAGGAATCTCTCCGCTTTGCCCTCTGCATCCCTGTTGCTGTGCTCTCCTCCATGGCTCTGAAGCTCCCCCCCACTGCCGCCCACCCCCTGTCTCTGCCAGTGAAGGGGCTTCCTAGTGTGTAGAAACTTTTCCTCCTTCATAGCTCCCTCCCAGAGGTGCAGGTCCTGTCCCTATTCTTTTGTCTCTGTTTTTTCTTTTGCCCTACCCAGGTATGTGGGGATTTTCTTGCCTTTTGGGAAGTCTGAGGTCTTCTGCCAGCATTCAGTAGGTGCTCTGTAGGAGGTGTTCCACATGTAGATGATGTATTTGTGGGGAGGAAGGTCATCTCCACGTCTTACTCCTCCGCCATCTTGAAGGTCCCCCCATATGTGATTTTTTGTGACAGGCATCTTTCACTGAGCATGTTTTCAAGGTTCATCCATGTTGTAGTACGTACCATCAGTACTTCCTTTTTGAGGCTGAATTGCATGAATACACCACATCTTATTTACACATTCATCAATTGCTGGACATTTGGGTTATTTCCACCATTTAGCTGTTGTGAAGAATACTACTGTGAATATTTCTGTAGATGTTTCTGTGTGAACATGTTTTCAATTTCTTTGGGTATGCACCTGGGAATGGAATTGATGGGTCATAGGGTAACTCTATGTTTAACTTTTTGAGGAACTGCCAGACTGTTTTCCAAGTGACTGTCCCATTTTACCTTTCCACTGGCAATGTATGAGCGTTCCAATTCTTCTGCGTCCTCTCCAGTAGTTAACTTTTTGATCTAGCTACTACAGTTGGTGAAGTGGTAATCTTACTGTGGTTTTGATTTACTTTTCCCCCAATGACTGATGTTGTTGCATATCTTTTTACCTGCCTATTGGTCATTTGTATATCTTCTTTGGAGAAACGTCTATTCAAATCTATTGCCCATTTTTTAATTGGGTTATTTGACTACTTATTGTTGAGTTATTAGTACTCTTTATATATTCTGGATACCAGACCCTTATCAGATATATCAATTGCAAATATTCTCTCCCATCTCATAGGTTCTCTTTTCATTTTCTTGATGGTATCCCTTAAAGCACAAAGGTTTCGAATTCTGGTCAAGTCCTATTTATCTATTTTCTCTTTTGCTGCTTACGTTTCTAGTGTGTATCCAGAAAACCATTGCCAAAACCAAGGTCAGGGAAATTTATCCCTATGTTTTCTTCTAAGCATTTTATAATTTTAGCTCCTTGATCCTTTTTTTTTTTTTTTGCATTACGCGGGCCTCTCACTGTTGTGGCCTCTCCCGTTGCGGAGCACAGGCTCCGCATGCGCAGGCTCAGTGGCCATGGCTCACAGGCCCAGCCGGTCCGCGGCACGTGGGATCCTCCCGGACCGGGGCACGAACCCGTGTCCCCTGCATCGGCAGGTGGACTCTCAACCTCTGTGCCACCAGGGAAGCCCTCCTTGATCCATTTTGAGCAATTTTTGCATATGGTGTGAGATAGGAGTTCAACTTCATTTTTTTGAATGTGGGCATCCAGTTGTCCCAGTGTCGTTTGTTGAAAAGACCATTCTTTCCCCACTGAATGGTCTTGGCATCTTTGTTGAGAATAAGTTGACCATAGATATACGGGTTTATTTCTGGTCTCTCAATTCTATTCCACTGGTCTATATTTCTGTCTCTATTCCATAGAGACAGAATACCATACTGTCTTGATTACTGTTGTTTTGTAGGAAGTTTTGAAATTGGGAAGTGGTGAGTCCTTTGTTTTCCTTTTTTAAGAACACTTTTGTTATTCTGGGTCCCTTGCATTTCTATATGAATTTTAGGATGAGCTTATCACTTCCACAAAGAAGTAAGCTGGGATTCTGACAGAGATTGCATTGCCTCTGTAGATCAATTTGGGGAGCATTACCATCTTAACAATATTAAGTTTTCTGATCCATGAACATGGGCTTCCTTTCCATTTATTTAAATCTTTAATTTCTTTCAACAATGTTTTGTAGTCTTCAAAGGATAACTTAGACTTTCATTTATTAAATTTATTCCTAAATATTTTATTCTTTTTGATACTGTTGTAAATGGAATTGTTTTCTTAATTTTATTTTCAAACTGTTCATTGCAAAATGTACAGAAATACAATAGATTTTTACATATTAGTATTGTACCTTGTAACCTCGAACTCTTTGATTTGTCCTAATAGTTTTTTTTTTCCCAGTAGATTACTTAAAATTATTTATATACAAGATCATGTTATCTAAGAAGAGAGACAGTTTTAATTCTTCCTTTTCAATCTGGATACTTTTTATGATGTTGATTTTTTTAATACTAAGAGCAGAACTTTACATTTATTTCTATCCCATTTAATTTTGTTTGTTTTAACCCACAGTTAAGTTGCTTTTGTTTGTATAGTCTTCCAGTGTATTTTGTTTGTAATTCATCTTTTTATCTCCAGAATTTGGCACAGTGTCTGGTGTTTTGCATTTAATAAATGTTTGCAAAATTAAGACTGTGGTATGAATCTGCAACTTTTGTAAGCTAGTTATGTTCTGTGTATTTAATTGACACTATTGTTAAACAACATGGGTGCCAATATAATTTCTAGAGTACCAAGATTTCAACAGTGGTGGTAGTTGTGCCTAGAATCTGCCCTTTCACAGTAGCAAGAGGCCACACGAGAGGCAAGAAATGGCAGCCTCAAAAAGCAATGGATGTACAATCATTATGAAAAAGAATATGGAGGTTCTTCAAAAAATTAAAAATAGAACCCTATGTAATCCAGCAATCCCACTCTTGGGGATATATTCAGAGGAAATGAAATCAGTATTTGGAAGAGATAGCTACACCCTCACGTTCATTACAACATTATTCACAATAGCTAAGATATAGCTACAATCCAAGTGTCCATCAATGGATGAATGGATAAAGTAAATGTGGTATATATAACAATAGAATATTATTCAGCCTTTAAAAAGAGGGAAATCTTTTCATTTGCCACAACACTGATGACCCTGGTGGACATTATGCTAAATGAAATAATGTAGGTACAGAAAGACAAATACATCATGATCACTCATACAAGGAATCTAAAAAAGTCAAACTCACAGAAGCAGAGAGTAGAATAGTGGTTGCCAGGGGCTAGGGAGTGAGGGAGATGTTTGTCAAAGGAGCCAAAAGTTCTTTTATGCAGAATGAACAAGTTCTGGAGACCTAACGTACAGCATGGTGACTATAGGTAATAGTACTGTATTGTATTCTTGAAATTTGCTAAGACAGTAGATCTTCTTTTTTTTTTTTTTTTTTGCGGTACACGGGCCTCTCACTGCTGCAGGCTCCAGACGCGCAGGCTCAGCAGCCATGGCTCACGGGTCCAGCCGCTCCGCAGCATGTGGGATCTTCCCGGACCGGGGCACGAACCCGTGTCCCCCGCATCGGCAGGCGGACTCTCAACCACTGCGCCACCAGGGAAGCCCAAGACAGTAGATCTTAAATGTTCCCACCACACACATACGCGTGCACACACACACAACGTAACTATGTAAGGTGATGGATGTGTTAATTAGTTAGGTTGTGGTAATCATTTCACAAGGTATACATATGTCAAACATCACGTTGTATACCTTACATATATACAATTTTTATTTGTCAATTATACCTCAATAAAGCTTGGGAAAAAATAAAAATAAAATGAAAAAACAAAAGCAATGGAGACACCACTGGCACAGACATTGGCACTGGTCTTGTGAACACTGACAACAGAGAAGGAAGGTGAGGCATCCTCACCTTGGGCAGCAGATGGCACTAAAGAGGCCGAGCAAGAAAGGAGGAGAACAGCCGCCATAATAAGGGGGGGGAGAGACCTGGGTCATGTGCAATTGTGAAATTCTCTCTGTGGACTCTTACAGTTAATGGAGGGGGTGTACCCTCAGGGAACTGGGGACGCCAAAAGAAGAGGTAGGAGTGAGAGCCAACTGTGAGAGCCGTTTCACCTCAGGCTGCAATGGGCTGGAAAAACTTGAGCCAGACGAGCAAAAGTCTCTCCGTTGCAAATTATTTCTTCAATTCTATCTTCCCCTCAAGATGCCAGTCCAGTTTTCTTCTTTCCCTTAATTTTAAACCCCTAAGCTGCCTGCTCTACTTCTTCAAATCCCACACAGCCCGCAACCCATTACACTGTGGCTTCGATATCCACCACCTATGGAAGGAGATCTACCGAAAGTCCCTCAGATTGCGCTGTCACATCACACTTCATTTGCCACATGACCGCAGGCTGGATGGGAGTCAAAGGCGAGGCAGAGCCTTCTGCATCTAGACGCTGTGCTCAAATGGCTTAAGTGCCTCCTGCAATAATAGTGATCCTGATACAGTGCTAACATGTCTTGAGTACTTAGTCTGCTCAGCCACGATTTTATGCATGTGAATATATATATGTACACATAGACATATTTAAGACTCATAGTAACCCTCTGAGAGTTCGGCAACTTCCCCTTTCCGTGTAAATGGCAGAACCCAGGCCCTACACCATTCTCCTTCCTGCTCACAGTCATTTGAGGGAATGAAGTTTAGAAAACAGTGAGCCCACTTTATCAAGCCTGAGAAGGTTACAGGGTAAGTTAATCTATTTTTATATGGAAATCTTGTTTATGGAGAAACTACCCATTATGTCCAATGTCTAGAGTCAACAGAAGCCACTTAACAATGGTAAATTATTAACATTTTCACACTGAGCCCAGAATGATGAGTATAAATTTAGTTAAATTATTACACGACTAAAATAAGTCGAAGCCTTGGTTAATACTGCTTTATGCTTTAGGAGCTCGACTCTTTTGAGATCTTTCTGAAAATTAGCAAATTGAGGAATTCTATTTTGATTTATAGTGCTTAATCAAATTATTTAAAAAGTGTAACGTTTGTACCAGATTTACAAAACCATGACCCTGGTAAAATAACTGCCAGGGTCACAAAATAAAGATTGCAAACTGGAGTTTTCAGTCTCTTGCCTGCTTAATAGGGGCAGGCTTGACTGCAGACGCTACGTGGCCATGTCCTGCTCCTCCACAGGGCAGCAGCTGGGTTATACTAAAAATGGAAAACTGCTCATTCTACATCGACTCCCTGTTGCAATCTCGCTAAGTTCCTCAGTGACAGGAGCCAGCCTGCCAAAATGTCAGCATCAGGATCTGGTCCAAGGTAAACATCAGCACTGCATGGCTAATGCACTGAATTGGAGTTATGCTGCTACCCGCCATTCCTAACTCAAAGATGACTTGCTGGATCCAAGAAAAACAGATCAGTCAGCATGAAAATTGGTACAGTTGTCAAGTGGAGAAGTCAATGCTGTTCAAGTCCACCGTCATTCGCCAAGTCTGAGGAAGACCTTAAGAATTGCAGGCTTCTGACACACCCCTTACTTGGGCTCACCAGACCTTATCTGTAACCTCCCAATATCCTAGGCAGTTGGGTCTGTGTGGAGAGAAAGGGATTATTTGATCTGTTTAAGCAGTCTATTCGAGCACAAAGCACAGTGTTCAGGGCTCCTGACCACCAGTCCAAGGCAGTCTAACCTGTTCTATATATTAAACAGTGAGAAATTTCTACCACAGTGACAGCTGCCATGTGGTCCTATGGGGTCAGACCTCCAGATAAAGCCATACTGAAGTCACTTTTGACAACCCTTTACTCTCTGGTCACCCCCCACATCCCCCTGCCCCAAACTCATGTTCCTAACTTTTCCTAATGTTCCTCCACATTCTATCTCCCTGTCCTCTTTACCGTACAGCCCATCCCCCTGTGCTATTCCTCTCCACATTTCTGTAAGTGAACATCTAACAAACGGATTATAAATGATTGGGGACTAGAGAGTCAGCTTAGTTATTTTGGAAACTTATTCTTGGCTGCTCATCTTTAAAGGAAAATTCTATCCTATTAACTAGGAATCCAGGATGTCTTACAGAGAGGAGAATTCTGTGATTCTCAAACTTTAGGGTACATCAGAATCATATAAGGAACTTGGAAAAATGTAGTTTGCCTGTAGCGGGACCCATATTCACCAACTGCCCGCAGGAGCTCAGGATTTGGCATTTTGAGAAACGCTGTTCTAGACACAAACCAATTCCCTTCTTCCCAATTCCTGGGCCCTGCACGGTCTACATTTTCAAAAGCTTCTCAGATGATTCTAATGCAGCTGGGTCACAGACCTCACTTTAAAAACCTAGGGAGAGATGGGGTGATGTGTGTGTGCGTGTTTGGGATGGGGCATGCCATCTGGGGTGGCTTCAGTTAGGGAAAGGCAGAGGGGGATGCACAGGGAAGATGAGGCTAGAAAGCGGGCTCAGGGCTGGGCTGCGCTCCAAGTATGGACTCTAACGTGTCGGGGTGGGAAGACCATGAAGGTAGCTGAGCAGGTGAGAGAGATCCAGGTAGTCTTGCGGGTGACTCACCTGGTGGCGGCATGGAAGTGCTTGGAGAGTAAGAATGGAGAAAAAGAAACCAGCTTTAATAAATACAGGTGAGAAATATTCCATTGTACATATGTGCCACATCTTCTTTATCCATTCATCTGTTGATGGACACTTAGGTTGCTTCCATGTCCTGGCTATTGTAAATAGAGCTGCAATGAACATTTTGGTACATGACTCTTTTTGAATTATGGTTTTCTCAGGGTATATTACTCAGCCATAAAAAGAAACGAAATTGAGTTATTTGTAGTGAGGTGGATGGACCTGGAGTCTGTCATACAGAGTGAAGTAAGTCAGAAGGAGAAAAACAAATACCGTATGCTAACACATATATATGGAATCTAAGGGAAAAAAATGTCATGAAGAGCCTAGGGGTAGGACGGGAATAAAGACACAGACCTACTAGAGCATGGACTTGAGGATATGGGGAGGGGGAAGGGTAAGCTGTGACGAAGTGAGAGAGTGGCATGGACAAATATACACTACCAAACGTAGGGTGGATAGCTAGTGGGAAGCAGCCACATGGCACAGGGAGATCAGCTAGGTGGTCTGTGACCACCTAGAGGGGTGGGATAGGGAGGGTGGGAGGGAGGGAGACGCAAGAGGGAAGAGATATGGGGACATATGTATATGTATAACTGATTCACTTTGTTGTAAAGCAGAAACTAACACACCACTGTAAAGCAATTATACTCCAATAAAGATGTTAAAAAAATAATACAGGTGAGAGACGATTAAATGGAAAAGAAAGGGCAGCTTCCTGAGTTCAAGGGCAGAACTGGCCAGAATGAATAACCAGTTTGGTTGTGGGGAACTAGGGGGTGAAGCCATCTGAAATCACAGGAAGTTTTCCTACCAGGACAGCTGCTGAGATCATCAACTGAGGTAGGAAAATACAGGAGGAGGAGCTAGGGAATTAAAAGGAAGTGAAATTGGGAGCACATTTCCCTAAGGGTGCTAACTGAGGCACCCCAGGAGCTTGGGCTCTGGTACTTACTAGCTTTATGGTTTGAGGCAACTTACTGAAACGTTCACATCCTCAGTTCTCTCATCTATGAAATGGGGACAACAACGTTACTTTTGCCTCAGGGGGTTCTTTGAGGATTAAATGATAGTGCAAGCGAAGAGTTAGCACAGAGCCTGGCACATAAAAGTGCTTGACAAATGCTCTCATTGTTGTCAAAGGGTCATCTCGGTAGAGATGGGAGTTAGGGGTTGAAGAGACAGGCAGAGCCAGAGCTAGAGACAGAGGTGTGGAGACGTCCGCATAGGGGAGGTAGCTGAGCTTTGAGAAGGGTTGAAATCCTTTAGGGAGATGGGGTAGAAGGAGATGCAGACCAAAGATCTGGGAGCCAAGGATTTGTGGATTTGTTATAAGCAGATCCTGAGGGTCCTGACCCTCATCTGGTTATTTTTCCGGGAGCCTTTGGTGGGCAACCAGAGGGCTGGTGAGATATATTTTTAATAATAAAAATATATTTATACTAATAATATATATTTTTCCCCATGAGGCCACATGCTACCACTTGACTATTCCATTTCTTTATAAAATATTTTCTTTCTTTCTGTGCAGCCAAGTGCCATGAAAAGCCTCATGTTTTTGATAAAAATATTTTAGTCCCCTTCTCCAGGTGTGACACACCATTTGTCTAATACCTTCGTGCCTAGCAGCCTGGACTTGCAGATGATCAGAAACAAAACCCTGGAAGAAAGGTGAGGATTGGGGTTGGGAGAGTTCTAGTATAATTGCAAGCAGAGTTTTGCAAAGTGTGAGCTCTGTGCTAGCAATGCAGATTCCCAGGGTCCACCCACGAGGATCCTAACAAGGGATTCCTATATCCATTAAAGTTTGATAACCCCTGAACTAGAGGGATGGGTTCCAGAGGCTACGACCAATAACGAAGAAGCCAGCATAAAGAACCAGAAATAAAAGGAAGAACCTTTCGTCTCTACAGAGAGACTAAAGGGGTGGTGATGGTTAGAAACCACATTATTTTTGACTATTCTTTTCTTTTGTCCTGTGATTCTGTGTCGTTGTCTAATGTAGGATTTTGTGTATGTTCCAATTGCCATCCTTTGTTCATTTGCTTGTGATGCTGGTGGACCATAAAGAAGGGAGCATTTCCAGGTTTTCTGGAAGATGCGGCCTCACTCTTTCCCAGCCCTGCAGGACCCGGGGTGTCTGCGGCCTCCCACCTGCAGCCTGTGTCCAGTCTTGGCCGTGGCAGGTTGCACATGAGCAGCCTCAGCCACTGAGCTCTAGGACGAGTCTCGCCACCACCTGCCAGAGTTCTAGTGCGCCTGGCGGAGAGCCTAGGCTCCGTTGTGTCTGCCTGTCACCGTCTTTCCCTTCCTCCCCTCCATGCAGGCACAGGTTGTGAGAAAGCGTTTTGCCCCAGCTTCTCTGCCGACTACTGCAGTTCCTGCTGAACTGCAGGCCCATCCTGGGCTTCATTCACATTGGCTGGGACCCTGACATCCATCTGGGCCCCTGCAGATCCTTGCAGCCAGCAACTAGCTTCTATTTCTTGTACCTCTAACCACAGGCTAGGTTCTTAACACAAATCGACTGATTATGAAGAGCTACAGGAATGTTTCTGTCCTGAAACATTCCTGTAGCTTTGCCTCCTGGAAGGACGTCCACTAAAATTCGGTCCTGTGAGCCAGGCACATCTATATGTTTTTGGTTTTGTTTCCCAATTAGCTCTTCAACAGCCCAAAGAAGTAGGTATCATCCTCCATTTTATATAGATAAAAGAAATGAGGCTCAGAGAGGTTAAGCAACTTGCCCAAAGTCACACAGCTACTGAAGGCATATGGATGAAGATTCTAGTTCAGATTTTCATGACTCCAGAACTCACGTTCTTTCTTCCATGATGTAATGGCTGGCTTCCTGCTGGTGTTCCCATTGGAGTTTAACATGACGTTTGAAATCCTACAGCAAGTGATCTGGCTGCCTTTTTGGGGTCAGTCACCCTGATGCGAGGTTTGTTTCCCCCAGTGTCAGTGGCATATGCATCAGGCTTCCTCCTCCTCCTCCCTGCAGACTCCCATGTGCCTGCACCT